>NC_082732.1:35700803-36380803 GCF_030144855.1 Hypanus sabinus | reverse complement strand
ACCCCCTCCAGCTGCTCCAGTGGCTTCACATGACCCAGACTGGTGGGGCTTAGCAGGTGCTACACCTTGCCCAGGGGTGACTTGCGGGCTAGCGGAGGGAAGGAGCTCTTTACACCTCCTTCGGTAGAGACGTATCTCCACCTGCCTCCCAACAGTGCAATACATAACAAAAAAAACTATAAATTACAATAAGAAGTAGTTAAGAAAATTAAATAAGTAGTGAAAAAAGGGATCAAATAAATAAATAGTCAGGCAGTGTTCATTGTCCAGTCAGAAATCTGATGGCAGTGGGGAGGAGCTGTTGCTAAAATGTTCAGTGTGTGTCTTCAGGCTCCTGTACCTCCTCCCTGATGGCAGAGGGGAAGAAGCTGTTCCTGAATCGCTGAGTGTGTCTCTTCAGGCTCCTGTACCTCCTCCCTGATGGCAGAGGGGAAGAAGCTGTTCCTGAATCATTGAGTGTGTGACTTCAGGCTCCGGTACCTCCTCCCTGATGGCAGAGGGGAAGAAGCTGTTCCTGAATCGTTGAGTGTGTGTCTTCAGGCTCCTGTACCTCCTCCCTGATGGTGGAGGGGAAGAAGCTGTTCCTGAATCGTTGAGTGTATGTCTTCAGGCTCCTGTACCTCCTCCCTGATGGCAGAGGGGAAGAAGCTGTTCCTGAATTGTTGAGTGTATGTCTTCAGGCTCCTGTACCTCCTCCCTGATGGTGGAGGGGAAGAAGCTGTTCCTGAATCGTTGAGTGTATGTCTTCAGGCTCCTGTACCTCCTCCCTGATGGCAGAGGGGAAGAAGCTGTTCCTGAATCATTGAGTGTATGTCTTCAGGCTCCTGTACCACCTCCTTGGTGGTGTTTGTTTTCACTTTATTTCCAAGGGAGAAGAAAGATTTACGCTCTGTGCAAGCAATAAAGAGGGGAAATGTGGGAGGATATTGCCCGAGATCTACGATTGTATCAATAATTGTTTTGTATAGATGTATGCACAATCTAATCAATGTCGAGTCGGATATGCAATCCGATGAATGAGTATTGATAAATCTGGCTGTCCCGGAGCCTGTTGGTCCTGGCCTTAGTGTGGCAGTGCCATTTGCCAGACGGTAGCAGCTGAAGCAGTTTGCGGTTAGGGTGGCTGGAGTCCCTGATGACCCTTTGCGATGAGAAGGGGTGATAGGGGATCCTTAATGATCTCAACCGCCACCAGTTTTCCCTGTAACCTGTTTCCGACCCGTTTCCCGCCCACCAGCCTCCTTATTCAGCCAGTCACCCGCACACTGGGACAAGTTATATCAGCCGGTTAACTTGCAACCTTCTTTGGGATGTGGAAGAGGCCCATATCACTCGGAGGGAACATCATCTGGTTACAGGAGGAAGAGGCAAACACTATAGGCAACACCAGACATCAGTACTTAACGGGGATCGTTGGGGCGGGGAGGTGGCACGTCTACCTCTGCCCGTGGTTAGATTCTGAGACTTTTAGAGCTGTTGATTGTGCCACTATTCCAAACATTCAGCTCCCTCGAGCTAAGATGAGGATAGCTTACTTGTCACATGTACAGTACATCGGAACATACAGTGAAATGCATCTTACACGCCAGTGAACAACACAGTCTGCCGGGCGCGGTCCGCAAACACCACGCTTCCGGTGCCAACGTAGCCTGCCCACTGTTAGGGTGTATTCTGGAATTATGGTGCATAGAAAATATTAGTTTTAACAGCAGCCATCTTCAGACCTGAACACGGACTGTAGATTGAATTTAAAATGCAGCTCTGAACAATGGCCTTCCATTTGATGGCAGAAGCTGAATATGCATGAATCCTACCCGGAGTTGGAGGGGATTAACATTCATTTTGGGTGTCTGGAGTGCGGGTGTTTGAAAACTATATGTAATTCAAAGGAAGCATTGTAGACACATTATAACTACAGAATTGTCCTGCTGTTACCTTTGATCTTTAGCATATAAAAATGTCATGTAATATTGGGTCGAGCAGGCCCCTTCTTCCCAGAGGGTCTCAAAATGATGCCTGTTGCTCATTTTTGCTGAACAAAACACTACCTTCAGTGTCTTTCTGGTAACTTTGTTCATGTCACAGAACCCACAACTTACTAACCCTAATCTGTAAACCTTTGTCATGTGGGAGGAAACCGGAGCACCCGGATGAAACCCACACGGTCACTGGAAGAACGTGCAAACTCCTCACAGACAGCGGCAGGAATCGAAGCCCGACTGCTGATCGCCCACACTGCAACAGCGTCACGGTAACCACTATGCTAGCGTGCCGCCCCAGTAGGCTGGTTTACTCAGCGGAGTGAAGATTCCCTGCCTGCAGCTGCTCGTGGGATGTCAGTCTGAAGGACCAGCTGTACGTCTGTCACATTCCTCAGCTGTGCAGTCGATGACTTAAAAGACCGAAAATTCGGGAGCGGTCACAGACCGGCTGCTGTAAAGTCACCCAGTCCAGGAAATTGTCCTGTTTTAATCTAATTTTAGGTAGGGGCTGCACCACTGAGTTTCAAGGGCAAAGGAGAAAGGAGAATTAATCTAAGATGTTCTAGCTCATCCCCAGCACCCTCAATCCTAAAGACTCAGACGATGGATTGTGACAACGGATAATGTGATTATCATTCAACAGCTGGATGGAGACATGACTGTACAGTGTGAGAAATGATTGCAGTTAAACACAAGGGCAGGGAGCACCAGTGTTGAGATGTAACTGGTCTTCAAGGCACAGCGAGAGCCGGAGGAACTCAGCAAGTCAGACATATCGGTAAGCTGGTAAATTATTGACGCGTGCTGAGGCGGCAGGGTGGAGATTACGTCTCTACCGAAGGAGGGGTAAGGCGCTCCTTCCCTCCGCCAGCCTGCAGGTCACCCTTGGGCCAAGTGGAGCACCTGCTTAGCCCCCGATCAGGGTGACATGAGTTCATGGGAGCAGGTGGTGGATGGTTGTATGAGCAGCTGGTGCTTATCACAAGTCCTGGTGATGCGACCACTGACAATCTCTGAAGAGTATTGATAATGGCTGGGGTCACCCGTCTTGTAAAGGCACTGCCCAGAAGAAGGCAATGGCAAACCACTTCTGTAGAAGCTTTTACCAAGGACAATCATGGTCATGGAAAGACCATGATTGCCTGCATCATACGACATGACACATATTGCTGATGATGGTGACTGAGGTATTGTCTTGCAAGCAGATCCGTGGTGTCTAGAGGTTGTACAAGGTAAAACAATAACAGAGCGTGGAGTAAGTGTTTACTGAGGTAAACAAAAAGGTGTAAGGTCGTGACAGGGTAGATTGTGAGGTTAGGTGTCATAAAGAGAAAGCATTCAGTAGTCTTGTGACAGCAGGATGGAAGCTGTTCTTGAGCCAAATGGGAGGCTTTTCTGTCTTCTTCCCGAAGGGAGGGGTAGGTGGAAATGCACTGTGACGTTTCGGGTTGAGGCCCTTCATTTGGACTGGGATGGAGTCCAGAAGCTCAGTCTCGACCGGAAACGTTGACAGTCCGTTTCCCGCCGTGGGTACTGCCTGACCTGCTGAGTTCCTCCAGCACCTTTCGCGTTGCTCCAGACTCCAGCGTCTGCAGTCTCCTGTTCTTCAATGCCCACGGGCCCGGTCTCTCTATTTTATCAGATCCACGGGGAGTCAACATTACCCAGACTTCACTTGTTTACAATAATCATTGATAAAGTTTGCCATAAACTGACTCACATGCAAAACAGGATCAGAGTAGCCAGGTATTAATATAAAAAAGACAAGCATCTGTGACAGATTCCGGAGCCCGAGGACCTCACAGTACTGTCCAGGTGCAGCCACTGAGATGGTGGTTGGTATCTGTCTGTCTCGAAGGACGATGGGTGATGATCATCATCACAAGCCTGGGCAGAAGGTATGAGGATCCTGAGATGCCCAGTCGTCAAGACCCCCCTCTCGGTCTCACCGGTGGAGTCCAAAGGAAAGCTTATGAAGCCATACGTTTGGCACCATCTTGGCTGCAGGAGCTGCTGGAAGGATATTTAATGGTGTCCAGCCACTTTAGGGGCTCCACTCTTGATTTGCTGTCTGGGTTTGCTAGCCTTCATCTCTCCCAAGGCTGCCCGCAAGGCAGTGGGGCTAATTGCCATGGCTGGAGCTCAATTTCCGTGTGTCGCTAGCGAGGAAGGGCCAAATGGCCTAATTCTGGTCTTGCATGAGGCTTGCTGTTGGAGAGACCGTGTACTGGCAGGGAGAGACTTACACACTCAGCTCTGCTTTTTGCGAGACTGCTAGCCGGCGGTGGAAGCTGAAAGTGAGAGCGACAAGCACTACCCACTACACGACCACACTAGACACACCGCATTCAGCCATTTTGACACCAGTCTCTGAGGTAATATTGAATTTACACAGCAAGTTCCCCCAAGTAGTGGCCAGATAATGTTGGTGATTAAGAACAACCCTTGGCCAGGAACCAGGGCACAACTCTTCTAGTGCGAGGGGCTTTTGGGATCTCATCTCCTTCACAGCTCAGCACTATCAACAGAAGATTTTCGTGGCCTACTTTTAGGCACAAAATCATAACCCCCTGACTCAGGTGTAATGCTCGATGTGTCACAATGATCCGTGCTGCGCCCCAGCATTTTACAATTTATATAATGGCGATACCAAAAGTGTAGTGGCTGGGTTCGCTGATGACACCAGGAAAGGTGTGATGGGGGGGGGGGCATAAGGAGTTAAAACTCAGCCAAGGGAGTGGGCAAAGATGTGTGGCAAATGGGGAATAATGCGGGGAAAAAATTAAAGATGGATATAGATAAAGATTAGCTTTGCTTGTCCCATGAACATTCGGTGAAATCGGTCAATTGCGATCGGCCAGCGCAGTCCGAGGATGTGCTTAGGACCACACTTCCAGTGCCAACATGACCTGATGCCTTTTGGAATGTGGGAGGAAACCGGCACAGCCAGAGGAGACCCTTTGGGACATTTAAGATACTCTTAGATAGGCACATGGATGGGCCATGGAAGAGGAAGGGGTTAGATTGATCATGAAGGGGGTCAGCACAGCATTGTGGGCCGAAGGGCCTGTACTGTTCTCTTTTACTATGCGATTGGAACCAGCCCAGCTACGATGGGCTAAAGGATCTTCAACTGCGGTGCATTATAGTGTGAGGTTTTGCGCAGGACTGCTGGGGGATTCTGAGAACTGCATAAACATCTGGGCTGGGACTGCTTGATGCCAAACGCTCCCTCAGGATGAAGTGAGAAAACTGTTTCTGATCCCTGGGATTGTCATCTCTCACGCCGAGCAACACGAAATCTTCCTCCAGCAAGAATGAAAGTGAATAAAACACGACACTAGTTGGAAGGTCGCAGCAGAGGTGATGTTCAAGAGCCCCTGAACGCAGGTCTTTTGTCAGCCGTTGGCTGTCAGCCCATGCACAACGTCGTAAGCATCCATTCCAGTTGCCAGATTGGCTTCAGCGAGGATCCCCAGTGTTGCATCCTGGTCCCCAGTGAGGACTTAACGTGCAGTGATGAGGCAAGCAAAGCCAGAACAGACTTCAGCTGTACACCACAGCAATAAATCTCTCGCTCAGAACAAAGCCCTTATACCCAGAACATCTGGAGAGAATGACCAATGATTCTGGAAGTAACACCTTTGAAATGGATATCAAATGATTTCTAACGAAAAGATGAGCTCCCTCATTACAATAATCCAGGAGGTTTGGGCCATTCAAATATTTATGGAGCTGTTGATAAATCACTGGAAGAAGGTGGCTTTTCTCTGCAAATGGCCTTGTACAACATGGCTGGTCTCATCTTTCCCACAATTCATAAAGGCAGTTTAGGAAAGCCAGCTTTTGTTAATGCTTTATTCATATTGAACACACTTTACTTGGATTTAGTAGTAATTGTTACAAGAGCGTAGGAAGCGAATCCAAGTGCAGGACACAGGCACAGAGATTGAGTCTAGATGCTTACACGGGCGTAAATGCCGAACAGCAAACAGGAGGAATTTTAACACGGAGCTCTGATATGGAACCTTGACATGGAGCCTTGAGTCAGGGAAACGGAATCTCATAGGTAAACCTTGAAACAGGATCTAGGCTTAGAACAAACGGTTCTAAGTGGTCGGGGAGCATAGTTAACTCACAGGAAAAAAGACCAGTGGTAGTGACACCGGAGTTCTTATACTGCAGTTCTTGATGGAGACCAGGTGTGCTGTCATCAAAGCAAATTAACAGTAAATGGGACAGTAAATCAGAATCAAGGCATAATCAAAGGAGATTAGAAGCAAGATCGGGGATTAACGATCGGGACCATGACAGGAATCTACCCAAAACTCATTACCTGTTCTATACACACTCCATTCATTTGTTGTGTGTCGTGTTGTATAACGTGGGTGATCATGGTCTTTTTATGACCATGATTGCTCCCGGCAAAGTTTTCTACAGTAGTAGTTTGCCATTGCCTTCTTCTGGGCAGTGTCTTTACAAGATGGGTGATCCCAGCCATTATCAATACTCTTCAGAGATTGTCCGCCTGGTGTCAGTGGTCACATAACCAGGACTTGTGGTACGCACCATTCACCCCCCCCCCACTCCAATGGCTTCATGTGACCTTGATCAGCAATAGGGAGGGGCTAAGCAGACACTTCACCTTGCACCAAGGGTGACCTGCAGGCAAATGGAGGGAAGGAGCACCTTTCAGCTCCTTTGGTAGATGTGTATCTCCACCCCACCACCTGATACACTCAGTGGCCACTTTACTCAGTACACCTGTACACCTGCTCACTAATGCAAATATCTAATCAGCCAATCATACGGCAGCAACTCAATGCATAAGAGCACGCCGACGTGGTCCAGAGGTTTAGTTGTCATTCAGACCAAACATCTGCTGCTGATCTCCTGGGATTTTCACGCACACCAGTCTCCAGAGTTTACAGAGAATGGTGTGAAAAACAAGAATAAATTCCAGTGAGTGGCAGTTTTATGGGTGAAAATGCTTTATTGAGATCAGAGAAGACTGGTTCAAGCTGACAGTAAGTCGACTCACCACGTGTTACAACAGCGGTGTGCAGAAGAGCGTCCCTGAACGTATACCACGTCGAACTTTAAAGTGGATGGGCTACAGCAACAGAAGACCACGAACCTTCACTCAGTAGCCACTTTATTCGGTATGGGAAGCACCCAATAAAGTGGCCACTGAGTGTATATCTCTGATAAACCATTGTTACCTGCATATCTCCTCCACAATATAGAGCTCTATAAATTCAGGGGGGAACGTACGTTCGACATCTTTATCTAAAAATACATTTTACAGGAACAGTTAAGCTCTATTATAATTTATTAATATTTTATATACTATTGGCTTTCTTTTTCATATGAGGAATATAAATAATGAAGGCAACGCTGGCATTTAGTGCCCATCACTGATTGTCTCTGATCTAAAGAAGCTATTAAGAGTTGACAACACTCTTGGCTGGAGTAATTATTCTTGGTAATTGGCTGGAGTCAATTACAGGTAAACAGTTCCTTGGAGAAAGCTGATGAACTTTCCTGAGTTGACACTTTACTTGATACTGTGGTCATCCCAGTGAGGTCCTCAGCTGCTGTAGCCCGTCCACTTCAAGGTTTGACGTGTTGTGCATTCAGAGATGCTGAACTGCACTGTTGTAATGACTGGCCTGTAAAGACTTGGCAAAGTGCCATTTAGAAGATACTGTGAAGATGTAGATGGAGATCTTGTGGTCTGACGTGACGAACGAGAGATTTATTTTTTGCCTCTGAGTGGTACTATGCCAGCCAGTGATGTAGTGTTATTCACACTGGACTCCAAGGCGAGTGGTCCCGGGTTGGAATCTGACCGGCTCCTCGCATGCTTTCCACCCGTGCTGCATGGAGCATCGAACTCGCACCTCAGCCTCACAAAAAACAAACAAATGCTAAAGAAATGACCAGACGGCCACTCGGATGTGCCACAAGGCACGGACAGGAACAACAAACACAAAACAGTTTGTGTTCTTTTCAAGACACTGCATATGTCCCTGAGACTCATTTCCTTGCTGGCATTCACAGTCGATGCAAAGGAACACAACAGAATCAGTGAAAATCTACAGAAAAAGATAGACAACCAATGTGCAAACGACAACAAACTACAAATACCAACATAAATAAATAAAATAATAAATAGATATTATTGAGAACATTAACTGTAGAGTCCATAGATTGTGGAATCATTCGGTGATGAGGTGAGTGAAGTTATCGGCTGTAGTTCAGGACCCTGATGGTTGAAGGTTAATAACTGTTCTTGAACTGGGTGATGGGGATCTTGGCTCCTGCAGCTTGAGGCGATTTCAGAGTCGGTGCAGTTCTCGCGGCTGCCAGGCGGCGGCGCTACAGATCGCATTTACTGCCCCACTGGGAGGAAGTTAGCGAAGTTCGGACAGAAAATGCCCAAGTGACCGGGCAAGATGGAGTCTCTTTGTCAGGCCCGGAACGTTCGCTCTCTTTCTCTTCTCACAGAATACTGGTGAGTATTTCCAGAATTTCAAGTTGTTATTTTAGATTTCTAGCACCTGCCGTTTTGTTTTTCACTTTCGGGAAGTTATTGTTATCCTGGGTTTTTGCCTCCTCCCTCTCATATCCGCTGCCCAGTCCCTCCTTCCTTCCACCCGGTCCCCAGACTATTCCCCCACTCCTCCCTTGTACAATCTCCCATCGCACAGCCAAACCCAAATTGCATTCACTCGGTCGTGTGAATGTTAATACGCGCGGCATGAATTAGTGGTGCCTTTGAACGATGGCTGGCACGGGAAATAATTTCCTTTCATTCAAAATTTACAAGCGTCACATTAGCAAAGACGCTAAGTGGTCACTTTGTTGGGCAGGCCCTGTACCTAATAAAGTGGCCGCTGTGTGTTCGTTCTGCTGTAGTCCATCCACTTCAAGGTTCATCTTGCTGCACACCGCTGTTATAATGTGTGGTTATTTGAGTTACTGACGCCTTCCTGTCAGCCTGAACCAGTCTGCCCATCCTCCTCAGGCCTCTCTCATTACCCAGACGTTTTCAACCACAGAACTCTTGCTCACTGGAAGTTTTTTTGAGTTTATTTTTGCATTTTTCTCTGTAAACTCCAGAGACCTTTGTGGAAATCCCAGGTCAGCAGTTTCTTTTGTTTCCCAATATTTGTATTAGTTTCTACATCGAAGAATAAAGAGTACAGTAAAATATATATAAAAGGTCAAAAAAGATTTTTTAAAACTACCAATTACATTATATCTGTTCATAATAACAATCTCGTTACCCCATATTCATGTAAGTTAGTGGTCGCCAACCGGTCGATCGCGATCGACTGGTCGACCTTTGAGATTTTCCCAGTAATCCCGAAAAAAAAAAGAAAAATAAACACACAAATACTGTTGAGAGATTGTTTCCGGGTTGCGGGGTTTTCGTTCCGTTCTTCCTGCTCGGTGCGCATGAGTGTAGCCTCCCCGTACTACACAGTGTAATTCGGCGGTCCCCAACCACTGGGCCATGAGGAAACGATATGAGTCAGCTGCACCTTTCCTCATTCCCTGTCAGCCCACTGTTGAACTTGAATACTCGCGAGGTCATCAGTCGCCTAAGTGCGCAGCTGGTGGGAACCGCTGATGCTACTGGCCCGGAGCGTGGCCGGCGGAAAGTGCCAACGCTACCGGCCCGGAGCGTGGCCGGCGGAAAGTGCCAACGCTACCGGCCCGGAGCGTGGCCGGCGGAAAGTGCCAACGCTACCGGCCTGGAGCGTGGCCGGCGGAAAGTGCCAACGCTACCGGCCCGGAGCGTGGCTGGCGGAAAGTGCCAACGCTACTGGCCCGGAGCGTGGCCGGCGGAAAGTGCCAACGCTACTGGCCCGGAGCGTGGCCGGCAGAAAGTGCCAACGCTACTGGCCCGGAGTGCGGCTGGTGGGAACCGCCGATGCTACTGGCCCGGAGCGCGGACAGATGGGCACCACCTGTTCAGCACACCAAATGTTCGTGGGGAACCCGGTGCTAAAATATTCGCAGACCACCTAATTCGGGCTCAGTGTTTCATAAGTATCGGAGCTGCTACCTCACTGTGATCTGCTGAAACAAACTTCTGTCGGCCGATTGATCCCACAAGGTGGACGGGCGTGCCCTGTCGCTCTCTCTGTCCGGACTGCGACCGCTGTGGCCCCGGCACGGGGACATCCGACACTGACCTTGTCCTCTCACACCACCCACGAGCAGCCGCACCTGGCCAAGGCAGCTGATGGCAGGCGGGCAGGGGCTGGAGTTCGGGCCGAGAGGCTGCCTATGAGGCAATGAAGCCCTGAAAACTGCTTCAGTACCTGTTGTGATGGAAATAACTGGTTCTTTGAGTCTCAACAGTAGAGGCCTGGACACACACAGTTTTAATAATAAGGAATTTATTTACAAGGGGAAGTCGGGTCAACACAAGCAACTACAATACACAGGAAACAGTGTGGGGACAGGGTACGGTTACACAAACAAAGAACAAGGGAAAAGCACTACGACAGCTATCCCCCTTGACCTTGGATAGCTGCGGCTCCCTTACCAGGACAAACGATAGACCTTCCCAAACATAAATCAATGGCAGAACGGAGCCACTGATAACAGCCATTGTCTCTTGGAGACGGAATTGCGTATCAAGTACTGTACTATTCATTGAAACCCCTCAGGGGACAACCAGAGTGGGTTGGTTGAGGGATTGCATCATCCCAACCTGATTGACATCTGAGACCCCGTGAGTAAGGATAAAAGAGGGTCTGGGAACAACCCCTTTAGATGCACCAGGAGAAATGCTGGAAATCCCCTGACAGCGTTTTGTAGCAAAAGCTGGTGGAGACTCGTGTGCGTCCTCCCTTGCTAGGGTGGTGGGCTCATCACGGAAGAACGGTTTAGCTAAAGGAGAGGCCATAAGTGAAAGGCCACGATAACAAGACTCCTGATGAATCGAAACCATAAAAGGAAAGTCGGCAAGTTTTTCTCCAAATCTCTCTCTCTCCAACCAACGGCTGGATGAACTGAGTGAACTTTATATCTCCATCAGACAATACATTATCCCCTAGACATCGATAGAGCTTATTTCTTATTGATTATTATTATACCCACACTTTTAGATTTAGTATTGATGACATATATTATCTGTATAGTTGCATTGATATTATTTTTGTATATTTTTACTAATACTGTTAAAAATAGTATCATCAGACCAACGGACGTCTCCATCTTTGCTGGTAAATGACCCAGTTACGGGGTTCGTAACAACTTGGGGATCTCGTCTCGAGATTTGACACCAAATTGGGAGGCCAGTGAATCGGGCTTGTAATTCCAAACTTGGATCTGATTACGCTGGTAACCAGACGGGAAACCAGCAAAGATGGACGTTGATGAATTCATAGAAAACCTGACTCTGGAGGCGCTAGAGGCTGCCACAAAGTCAGACTTGATAAATATTGTGAAAGGACTAAACCTCGCAGAGGTGAGGTTGTCAATGAAAAAGCGGGAGGTGTGGAGGGCCATAACTCAGTATTATATTGAGAAGAATGTGTTTTCGGCTGAGGTATTGGAAAATATCCCTGAAAAGGTACCAGCCAGTGGGACGGCTCAGTTAGATTTGGAGAAATTAAGGTTGGAACATGAAATTAAGTTAAAGCAGCTGGAAGCAGCCGAAAAGGAAAAAGAGCAGGAAAGAGCTGAAAAGGAGAGGGAAAGAGCTGAGAACCAAAGGGAGAAGGAGAAACAGAGGCAGCATGAGCTGGACATGGAGAAGTTAGGGCAAGAGTGAAGAGCTCAAGGGCCAGACCGAGAGGAGAGGTTTAATGTTAGTAGGGAATTTAGGTTAGTACCTCTGTTCGAGGAGACGGATGTTGATAGTTATTTCTTGCTTTTTGAAAAGGTGGCAGTGAATCAGAAGTGGCCCAAAGAGCAGTGGGTGGCATTGTTACAAAGTGTGATAAAAGGGAAGGCACAACGGGCATATGCGGCGTTGTCCATGGAGGAGGAAGAGGAGGAGAATTATGAGAAAGTAAAGGAGGCCATTCTTCGGACCTATGAATTGGTACCTGAGGCCTATAGACAAAAGTTCAGAAATTTAAAGAAAGTGTGGAATCAGACGTATGTCGAGTTTGCCAATGAGAAGGGTGTGCTCTTGGATCGTTGGTGTGCAGCAGAAATGGTGGAAGAAGATTTTCGGCGTCTCGGGGAGTTAATTCTGATTGAGGAATTTAAAGGTTGTGTTTCCGATGATATCTGGATGTATTTAAATGAGAAGCCGAATAAGTCCATATCCGAATTTGCTAGGTTCGCAGATGAATATGCCCTAACCCACAAGACAAAGTGTTCCTCGAATAAAAGTTACCAGAGAGACCGTGGGAATGATAGAGAAAGCATGTCGGCTGAGGCAGAGATCCAGCCGGGAGCTAGTGGTAAAAATAAGGAGGAGGAAAGGCAAGATAGCAGGAGAGGTCCTGGCTTGACCTGTTTTAATTGTGGAAAGGTGGGTCATATTGCATCTAAGTGCCTTGCTCTGAGGAAGGAGATAGGAAAAGGGAAAGCAGCAGTCCCTACAGGATGTATTGTGGTGACCAGTAAATTGACAAGAAAGCCCCAGGTAGACAGAATATGAGAGGGGTCTGAGAAATTTATTTCAGAAGGAACCGTGTCTGTGAAAGAGGGAGACACACCAGTTCTAGTGCGGATCTGGAGAGACATGGAAGCTGAGCTGTCATTGATTTGCAGTACGGTACTAGATTTTGGTCCCGAGACTGAAGAGGTGGCTTTGGGAGGCATAGGAAAAGGGACAGAAGCTGTGCCTTTGCATAGGATCATTATGAATTGTGAGCTGGTATCTGGACCAGTTGAAATAGGGGTGCGATCAGAATTCCCGAGAACGGATGTAGACATCCTTCTGGGTAACGATTTAGCTGGTGGTGATGTTTGGTCGGCCATGGAGCTGACGAGCCAGCCTGTAAGTGTTGAGGACCCGCCCCTAGATTCCAAGATCTATCCCGCATGCGTGACCACTCACAGCATGTCGAGAAAGGCAGCTGAGAAAGAGCCCAGTATCGATTTGGCCGAGACGTTTTTACCAACCCTGTACCAAGAGCGGTTAGAGGGTGGTAAAACGGAGAATAGGGAGGTGAAGGAGAGTAAAGGAGAGGAGGAAGACCTACCCTTAGCCAGGAGGAAATTTATAGAGGCACAGAGTAAAAATGAGAAGCAGATAAGGCTGTTAGAAGGTCCAGGGTTGGACATGGATGATCTGTCTGGTTTGACAGAACTGTTTGAAGAAGTCGAAAATTTTAAATGTGTTCCAGATAATGAAATGAGGGCAGTCCTAGATGAAAAGGATGCCATTATCTTGAAGAGGTCTGCTGGGTTGGCAGATGAGGTTGTTTCAGCCCGCGGGGTTGAGTTTACTCCGGAAGGGAGTTGCCCAGAGAGTACCTGGGAGGATCAGGGGAACTTAGAATTTGAAAAGGGGACGGGTATTGAAAGCCTGGAAGAGGCAGATGTCCCGTTTGAGTGTGTTCAAGATGTGGATGCACGTGGTACTGAACCTAGTAACGGAGCTCAGAAAAGGTCTGAGGTATTTGATTCAGTTGAAAAGGAATGCAGTCCTTGTGGGTCAGATGGACTTGGTTCAGTGAAGAAAGGGTTAACCTTGGTACTAGTGGGAAGTGAGAATTCCCAGTTGTTTGTGTTCGAAAGTGTGTTAGAAGTTAGTGAGGAGCTAAAAGGTGGTGAGGTGAATATTATTATTGAAGGGAAAGGGAAAAGTGTAGTTCCTAAATTGAATGAAGAAAATTTAAAGTCTGGATTGATGTCAGGAGCAGTAACCAGGCTGAAGGGACAATGGCTTGGTAACCCGGTGCCTGCGAATCAATTACAGGTTGAGTTGGAATGTAAAGGTGCCCCACGCGCTATTGTCATTCAAGAGTGTGCTGTGAAGAGGCAGAATTTGAAATGCTGTTTGGACAAAGAGGGATCGCTTGCAGATCTTAAATTGAAAACTAATAGAACGAAGGGTCCTGAAGATAAAACTAACAACTTGCTTAAAAATAAAGAATTGTGTGGAAATTTGGCAAATGGGCTAAGTTTAGAAAACATTGTTGATAAAATAACTCCTATAAAAGGAGCATGTAAATGCCTATTCCACCTTCAATGAGATGGTCTGGAAGAGAGACCGAGCCCCTTTTATGGCAGGGGGCTGGGTGAGATAATCCAGTTAAGGAGATCAATAATTTAAGTGCGCATTGATTAGTTGGGAGGGACCAAATGTTGATTGGCATGTGGTGTGTCCTCCGACCCGCCAGGTGGCAGTGCACCAAATGTTGATTGGCATGTGGTGTGCCCTCCGACCAGCCAGGTGGCAGTGCACCAAATGTTGATTGGCATGTGGTGTGTCCTCCGACCCGCCAGGTGGCAGTGCACCAAATGTTGATTGGCGTGTGGTGTGCCCTCCGACCAGCCAGGTGGCAGTGCGTCTGTCACATGGCCGGTATCTCTGGATACAGTACCCTGAGTCCAAGCACCCTGCACTTAAAGACAAACCCGCTGAGTTTTTTCAGCGGAACAAACATGAGCAGCGCGGGACAGCGGCTAAGTACCGAGAGCCTCGAAAACTAAATTGCGGAATAGATGGACATAAGGAACCTGCTTCAAGTATCACTGTATTCCCATTGTGTTTAACATCATCCCCCCCCCCCCCCCCCCCCCGTTGGCCGGTCCGCGAGACTGTTGTCAATATTAAACAGGTAAATGGTGCAAAAAAGGGTGGGTACCCCTGGTGTTTATGCATTGTTTTTACTTCCAGATTGCTGGGTTTTACTTCCTGTCTTTTCTGCCCCGGTGCGCTTGCGTGTAATTGATTTGGGGTCGATCTCGTCTTTCACTCAGGCTGAGGTAGGGGATCTTGGGCTTAAAAAGGTTAGTGACCACTAATGTAAGTTAATCAATAGTTATACTGAAATATACTAATTTATCACATAAAAAAAGAATCTAACCCTAACCAAGAGTTATTAATTTTTATTAAGTTATTAAGTTATTTATTTTTTTTATTATATGAGAAGGTATTTTACCTTCTTTTCTCCTTAATGAACAGCTTCGGCCTTAGATAGATAGATAGATAGATACTTTATTCATCCCCAAAATGTTGAATTTCCCCTAGGGGATGAATAAAGTATCTATCTATCTATCTAAGACTGAAGCTGTTCATTAAGGAGAAAAGAAGGTAAAATACCTTCTCATATAATAAAAATTAATAATAGCCAACATCTGAGTTTAAACAACGAATTGAAGGTTTTGAAAATAATTCAGAAAAGGTCCCCACAATGTCTGAAAGTCTTGACGAGATACAGAAATTCTCTAAATCTAAACGTGACATAACATCACATAACCATTGAACATTAGCAGGAGGAAGAACATCTTTCATTTAAACAAAAGTGTCCCCCTAGCTATAAGAGAGCTAAAGGCCAAAATATGTAAATCAAATGCCTTCAGCTTAATACCTTGTCCTGCAACAATACCGAATAGGGCCGTCAGAGGGTTAGGCTTAAAATTGACTTTAAAAAGTAGGGAAAAGGTTTGGAAAACTTCCTTCCAATATTTCCCAAGATCCGGACAAGTCCAAAACATGTGAATTAATGAAGCTTCTCCATTATTACATCTGTCACAGTAGGGAGATATATCCGAGTAAAAACGAGATAGCTTACCCATAGTCATATGAGCTCCATGTACCACCTTAAATTGTATGAGGGAGTGACGAGCACATAGCGATGAAGTGTTAACCAGTTTAAAAATTAAAAATTTCATTCTAAGTTTCCTCGGATATTGATGTCTGTAAACCTTGTTTCCAGAGATTCTTAACATTCCAAAGAAACATTCCTCGTCTCCAGTAACATGCCATAGATATTAGATATTGAACCATTATGAAAAGGTGTCAAACTAAAAATTACGTCTAGTAAGTTCTTATATGAGCTTATAGGAAATGTGCATAATTGAGATCTTAAAAGTCTCTGATTTGTAAATATCTAAAAAAGTGAATTTTGTGTAAGCTATATTTTGCTGACAATTGCTCAAATGAGAAAAGGTTTCCTCCAACAAGCAGATTCCAAAAACACTTAATACCCAACCTGTCCCATTCTTTAAAAACTAAATCAGTCATGGAGGGTTTTAAAAAAATTAGAATAAAAGGGACTTGAAAGGGAAAATCTCAATAAACCGAAGTGTTTTCTAAATTGTATCCAGATCCTCAGAGTATGTTTAACTATTAAGTTATCAGTTAGTTTACTTACAGATAAAGGAAGTGAGGATCCAAGAGGAGAAATAATAGAAAATTTATTAACAGAGTTAGCTTCTAAAGAAACCCATACCGGACAATCTACAGAATTAATATATTATAGCCAAAATATAAGATATCGTATATTAACTGCCCAGTAATAAAACTAAAATTAGCTAAGGTTAAACTTCCAGACCTTTTGGATTTTTGAAGATGAACTTTATTTAAACGAGGACGTTTATTTTTCCATATATAAGAGGATGAAATAGAATCAAGAGAGACAAAATAGGATTTAGGAATAAAAACGGGTAAAGCATGAAAAAGATATATGAATTTAGGTAGAATATTCATTTTAATAGAATGAATTCATCCAATCAATGAAATTGAAAGAGATGAGAAATTTAATGATATCCTTTTTCCATGATTCAATTAAGTAAGAAAGTTTTCTTTAAACAGGTGTTTGTAATTCTTAGTGACTGTTACACCCAAATAAGTAAATTGATTCCTTACAACTTTAAAAGGGAGATTAGTATTAACTGATACCAACTTATTTAAAGGAAATAATTCACTCTTATGTAGGTTCAATTTATATCTTGAAAACTGGCTAAAACGGGAGAGTAAAGAAAGTATGCAAGGTAATGAGTTCTCAACATTAGAGATAAACAGCGATATATCATCAAAGTGAAATTTTGTGAGTAATACCTCTCCTTAAAATACCACAGAATCATTAGATCTCAAAAAGCAATGGCAAGAGGTTCTAAAGCTAGATCAAAGAGCAAAGGGTCAACGGGCAGCCTTGTCTAGTTCCGCGATGAAGTTTAAATGGTTTGGAATTTTGAAAATTAGTAACAACCCGAGCAGAAGGATAGATGAAGTAATTTAATCCGTTGAATAAAATCTAGTCCAAAATTAAATTTTTCTAAGGTTTTAAATAAATAATTCCATTCAACCCGATCAAAAGCCTTCTCAGCATCTAAGGATATCACACATTCTGATATCTCCTGGGAGGGAGAGTAAAAAACATTTAATATATTAAAATGGGAATGTCGATTTTTAATAAATCCAGTCTGATTATCAGAAATAATAGAAGGTAGAATATTTTCAATCCTACGAGCCAAAACTTGAGAAAGGATTTTAGTATCAACATTGAGTAATGAAATTGGCCCCCTGAAGAGCATTCAGTTAGGTCCTTGTTCTTCTTTAATATGTGAAATAGAGACTTCATAGAAAGATTGAGGCAAGCTACCCAATTTGAAAGAATCCAAAAAGATTAAGTGTAACTGCGGTATAATTAATGAAGAAAAAGCCTTATAAAATTCTCCAGAAAATCCATCAGAGACTTCCCCAAGTGTAATAAACGTATAGTCTCAGCAATTTCCTCATATGAAATGGGTTGATCTACCTGTTTACAATTATCTGTAGAAACTACAGGAATATTTAATTGATCTAGAAAATTGTTCATTACGGTATTTAGGGGAACCAAAACTATAAAGTTTAGAATAGAATTCTCTAAAGGTATCATTTCTTTCAAAGTGATCAGTTGTCCTATCACCATTAGTTTTGCAAATTTCTTTAATTTGTCATTTAACTACAGAAGTTTTTAATTGGCCAATACTCTGCCTGATTTATCTCTGTGAATGTAAAATTGAGTTTTATCTTTAAGATGTTGAGTGTCAATTGAATATGTTAACAGAAGATCGTATTTAGATTTAAATTCAACACATCTTTTATATAAAACAGGATCTGGAGCTCTAGCATATTTTTGATCTAATTGTTTCAATTGATTGGCTAATTCAATTCTTTCTTTATTAGCTTTATTCTTAACACTCGTGGTATAAGAAGTAATTTATCCTCTAATACAGGCCTTGAATGTATCCATACAATATTAGAAGTCTGTTGCTTTTTGTTCTCTTCAAAAAACAAAATAATATGTTTCTTTAGAAATTTTAAAAAATCCTTATCAGATAACAAAGTTGTATTAAAATGCCAAATTCTGTTTGTTTGAGGAAGACCAGAGAGATTTAAAGATAGAAATACAGGAGCATGATCTGAAACAGCAATCTCTTTATCTTCACAAGAACAAACTGATGAAATCATTTGACTATCAATAAAAAAAAATCAATCCTGGAATATGTATGATGAACATGGGAACAAAATGAGTACCCCCTATCTAAAGGATGTAAGAAATGCCAAATATCAACAATATCGCATTTCAATAAAAAAGATTGAATAAACAAAGCTAATTTATTAAGAGATGCTGGTTTATAAGATGATCAGCCTAAAATTGGGTCTAGCCAGCAGTTAAAATCTCCTTCCATCACTAAAGAATAAAGACTCAGATCTGGTAAAAACAAAAAAAAATGCTCAAAGAATCCTCGATCATCTACATTTGGGCTATACACATTGGCAAATACTGTTAATTTATTATCTAGTTTTCCTGAAACTATAACGAAACGTCCATTAGTATCAGACACTACTTTATGTTGGACGAAGGAAAGCGTATTTATAAGAATTGAAACTCCTTTAGATTTGACCTGAAAAGACAAATGAAAACAAAGTCTGTTCCAATGACTTTAATAATAATAGGGACCTTAAATTTCTTAATATAAGCAAAATCTTATTACGTTTAACAGGGTGATTTAACCCTTCCACATTAAAACTGAGTAAGTTAACAGTTTGGTCCATTTTTAGTATTATTTAAAGAAAGTGTTAAAATGTTAAAGTGTTAAACAGGAAGCCACAGGAGAAAGAAAGGGGGGGGACACACCAGAGGGAGATGGAGAACCATTCCCATTCTGATATGTCTATCCATGGCCTCCTTTACTGTCAAAATGAATCCAAACTCAGGTTGGAGGAACAACACCTTATATACTGGCTGGGTACCCTCCAACCTGATGGCATGAACATTGACTTCCCTAATATCCATTAATGCCCCTCCTCCCCTTCTTACCCCATCCCTGACATATTTAGTTGTTTTTTTTCTCTCTCTCTGCCCATCACCCTGCCTGTTCTCCATCTCCCTCTGGTGCTTCCCCCCTCCCTTTCTTTCTCCCGAAGCCTCCCGTCCCATGATCCTTTCTCTTCTCCAGCTCTGTATCACTTTCGCCAATCACCTTTCCAGCTCTTAGCTTCATCCCACCCCCTCCGGTCCTCTCCTATAATTTTGCATTTCGCCCTCCCCCCACTACTTTCAAATCTCTTAGTATCTCTCCTTTCAGTTAGTCCTGACGAAGGGTCTCGGCCCGAAACGTCGACAGTGCTTCTCCCTATAGATGCTGCCTGGCCCGCTGTGTTCCACCAGCATTTTGTGTGTCTTGTTTGAATTTCCAGCATCTGCAGATTTCCTCGTGTTTGGTGATTGCTCCAATTAGTTTCAAGGCTTTTTATATTCCAACCTAGACTAAACAATATACAGACTAGAAATTCAATTCTTATATAACAAAAATACAGTATTAAAAAATACAAAAGGAAATTAGTTACAAAGGTTTACCAAAAGTAAAAGTTATCTTTACTCATATAGAAAAACATTAAACATTTACTCTTATATCTTCATGAAAAATCAGGCTAAGCAGTTAGCTTTCAAATTTTAAAAAATCTTTATGCTTCAGCATTCAAACAAAACCATTTGAAGGGTCCATCATTAATGAGATTCTTAGTCAAGCAGGATAGCTTGTTAAAAAATTCCAACAAAGCTTGTTTAAACTTAGCACATTCCTGCATAACCTCAAGCGAATAGTCTTTCAAAATCTAATATTCCACTCCATAATGACGGGGTTTGTGAATTAAAAGTTTCTCATTTAATCTTGTGTCTTCATGTAAGGACAAACTAAACAACTGGCCTTTGGATTTTAAATTTGTGCTTCAGCAGGCGAACAAAACCATTCGGAAGAACCATCTTTAAGTGTGATTCTGAGTCGAGCTGGGTAGCGAAGGGAGTGTTTAAAACCCTTGTTAAAAAACTCGGACATAACTTCTTTGAACTTAGCATGTTCCTGAGTAACCTTAGGCGAATAATCTTCAACAATTCTAATCTTGCCGCCATGATAATCAATCATGCTTCTTCGACGAGATTTGCGTATTAACAGTTCCTTTGTTTTAAATTCATGAAAACAAAATATTACCGATCTTGGGCTATCTCTGTTAGAAGGTCTAAACACGGGAGACTTGTGAACTCGATCAATCATAGGCAAAGACTCCAAACTTTCCAGAAATAATTCTTGCAGAAAGTTTGCAAAGAATTCCATAGGATGATTACCTTCAATTAATTCTTCCAGACCCAGAACCCGTACGTTGTTCCTTCTACTTCTATTTTCTATGTTGACAATCTTCTTAACTTTTTGTTGGTCTTCGATTGCTTTTCACAAAGCTATGCACTTCGTCCACTTCCATTTCCAGAGATGACAACTTCTCTTAAATGTTGCAATCAAACCTGTGTCTCCCACTTCCATCAGCAGCAACTGCACCATCCTCTGAGTGAAGAAGCTCTCCTTAAAAGCTTCATAAAATCCACACGCACTGGATCAAATGGACAGGCCACACCAGATTTGGTTCCCTTTCCTGAAAATCCTCTCCAGCTCCCTTGGATTACCCAATCTAAATGATGACCTCCCGTTTGAAATGTGCTTGTGTCATGTACCCCCCACTGACGTCAGGCTGGTGGACCTGTATTTAATTGGCTATTTTAAACGATGAAACTGCTCTTTCAGCCTTTCTGTACCACGGCTGTGACCAACAGGCCAGTCCATCGCAGGCAAAGCCCTTCCCAGCAGTGAACACATCTACAAGGGGCGCTGCCACAAAGAAGAGGCATCCAACATCAAGGACCCCCACCGTCCAGGCCTTGCTCCCCTCTCGCTGCTGTCGTGAGGAAGGAGGTACAGAAGCCTCAGGTCCAGTACACCATGTCGAGGATCAGTTATTACCCTTCAACAGCGGGCTCCTGAATCGGTGTGGATAACTCCATTCACCTCATCTCTGAACTGATTCAACAAACGGACTCGCTTTCAAGGATTCGATACCTCATGTTCTCAGTATTATTTATTTACTTTTTTATTTGCAGTTTCTCCTCTTTTGCACATTGGTTGTTTGTCGGACTTTGTGTGTAATTTTCAATTGATCCTATTGTACTTTTTTATTTTCCAGTTTTGCTGTCAGAAAATTAATCTTTCCTGTGACCACGCTCTGTGTAGCTGCTGAATGACACCCCCATTTCCTGTCTTTCTTGGATCTTCCAGCTTTCCTGTCATATGAGCCCTTGACTAATTGATAATAAATTTGCTTTGAACTTTGAACAGGGACTGAGAAATGATGCCTCTGCTTTTTCCTCCCTAACCTGGGAAAAGCTTTGTCTGTTTATCTCCTGCTACAAGTCATGAACTCCCTCTCCATGTTTATCCTAAATATTTCCCAATCTCTCCTAAACCAGCCTGTCGCCTGTCAATAAGTCTGTCACAGACTTCCCGCAGAAGGATGCAGTTTGCGGTGATCGCGAAGTATCTGCAGTACCCATAGATGCCAGACGGTGGCGCTCTTGCTCACATTTCCAGCGCCATTGGCAGGAGGTTAGCAATGTAAACACCGAAAATACTGAGGTTGCTAAACAAGGTTCAGTCGCTTCATCAGACTTGAAATGTTCACTGCATTTCTCTTTTGACGGAGGCAGCTAGACCCGATGTATATTTCAAATATTATGAGTTGCTACTTTAGATTTCCAGTATCTGCAGTTTTATTTTTAATTTTCAGGAAGTTATTGATATTTTGGGCATTCAAAGTTATTACCAAAGTACATATATGACACCATATACAACCGCTTCCTTGTGGCCATACACAGTAAACACAGGAAACAGATAGAATCTAAGAATGAGTACACCCAACAGGAAGGACACGTAACCGTGTGCAAAAGATAATGAACTGTGCAAACGCAAAAGATAAAAAACGCATAATAATAAGTCAAGTCAAGTCAAGTCGCTTTTTATTGTCATTTCGACCATAACTGCTCCTCGCGCTGAGGCTGTACGGCATTGAGGCGTATAGGTGGTGGATGGGGATCCCTCGTGTGAGGGGTGCACCAGATAATATGGAAGAAGGTGCCATGAACCAACATAGCCTAGGAGAGGGTAAACTCTGATTCCAAACCCGGGTAGATAGGACTCGTTAGCCTTGGATGGCAGCCTATCTAGGAGAGGGTAAACTCTGATTCCAAACCCGGGTAGATAGGACTCGTTAGCCTTGGATGGCAGCCTATCTAGGAGAGGGTAAACTCTGATTTCAAACCCGGGCAGATGGAGCTCATTAGCATGGAAATGCCATCGCCTGGGGGAAGGTGACCCCGACAGAAAACTCCTGGTCCTCCAGGTTGGGGGTTGTGCAATGGGCTAACAACCCGTTCATGTAAAACAAGCAATTGTTACAGAAACCGTCAACAGATCGTCAACCACTAACCCAGATCTCGGGAAAAGCAGGGCCCCATTCAGGAGGCTGATGACGCGATGCAACCAAACCCGTCAGGAAGCTGCGGGGCTGACAACCCTCCTTCACCCGAGGAAAACCATAATAGAGGTTCCAAAGCTGCTCTCACAGAAGAAATCTATCCTAATCTGAACATGGAATGTGAGATCGCTTTGGGAGACAGGTAGGTGCGCACAGGCAGTGAAGGAAATGAACCGATACCACCTCACACTCCTGGGCATTTGCGAAGCAAGGTGGAATACTTTTGGTGAGACCAAACTGCAGACGGGAGAAACTCTGCTCTATTCCGGCAAAGAAAAAGGGAAGACCCGCATGAGGCTGGTGTGGCCCTGATGTTGTCCAAAGAAGCAGCCAGAAGTTTGATAGAATGGGAACCAGTGTCCGACTGTATCATCACAGCCAGGTTCGAGTCCAGATTCCAGAAGGTATCCATTATCCTGTGCTACGCCCCAACTAACAACGCAGAGGAAGAAGAAAAAGATCTCTTCTACACCCATCTTCAAGCAGTAGTTGGAAAGGTACCTAAGCAAGATACGTTGATCATCTTGGGAGATCCGAATGCGAAAGTAGGCAGCGATAACACTGGCAGGGAGAGAGAGATGGGCCAGAATGGTTTGTGGAATATGAATGAAAATGGAGAACTCCTTACCGACTTCTGTGCCTTCAATGAACTGACCATTGGAGGTACCCTCTTCCCCCACCGACGCTGCCACGAGATAACCTGGGTCTCGCCTGACAATCAAACAGAGAACCAGATTGATCTCATCATAGTCCGCCAGCGCTGGAGAAGTCCATTGCAAGATGTGAGAGCCAAAAGAGGAGCAGATATTGGATCTGACCACCATTTGGTTGTTGCAAAGCTGAAGATGAAGCTGTCAGCCAAGAAGAAGCAACAGAACATGCAAATAAAGTTTGATAGAAAACCACAGATGGAAGAGAACAAGAAAGATTTCCACATTGCCTTGCAAAACCGCTTTGTGGCTCTTCAAATAGAGGAACAAGATGAGAGAACAGCGAAACACGCCTGGATTACCTTCAATCAGGCCACAGTAGGAGCCTGCGAAGAAGTGCTGGGAAGACCACCAGTCAACAGTAAACCTTGGATCAGGGACGAGACATGGCAGAAGGTGGAGGAGAGGAAAAAGCTTAAACAGGAGTAGAATCAGGCCAGAACCCGGCAACAGAAACAAATCACCGCCAATAGGTACAGCGTGATGGCCAAGGAGGTGAAGAAACAGCTCAGAAAGGACAAGAGGTCATACTTCAATGAAATAGCAGAGCAAGCAGAAACAGTGGCCAGTAAAGGGGACCTCAAGGCACTCTACACCACAACTAAACTTTTGAGAGGGAAGAAAAGCAATTTCAACAGACTTGTTAGAGACAAGACAGGCCATCTGCTCACTTCAGTTGAAGATCAGCTGGCGAGGTGGAAGGAACACTTCCAGGAAGTATTGAATAGACCACCACCACAGAACCCACCTGACCTGGAGCCTGGAGACCCACTCCACATCAATATAGGTGAAATCAACAAGCAGGAAATTCGAAAAGCCCTGAAAAGCCTGAAGAACGGCAAGACTGCTGGAGAAAACATTCCTGCAGAAGCATTGAAAGAGGGTGGAGAGGTTATGGTGGACTATTTGCATATACTGCTGAATTTGATATGGAGAACAGGAGAGATCCCATCAGATTGGAAGAAGGGCCTCCTTGTGAAGCTGCCAAAATCTGGAGATCTTTCACTGTGTGGCAAGTGGTGGGGGATCACCTTGTTGTCCATTCCTAGCAAAGTTCTCCCCAGGGTCATCTTGGAGCGGGTGAAAGACGCCATTGACCAGAGATGAGCAGGCAGGGTTCAGGAAAGAGAGATCATGCATTGACCAGATAGCTGCACTTAGAGTCATTGTGGAGCAGACAATAGAATGGCAAACTCCACTATATGTGTGTTTTATTGATTTACAGAAGGCATTTGACAGCCTGGACAGAAAGTCAATGTGGAGCATCTTACGACACTATGGTGTACCGGAAGAGATGGTGAATATCATCAAGCAGCTTTATGATGGCTTCTCATGCAGGGTCATCCACGATGGGAGACTGTCCGAAGAGTTCCTGGTCACTACTGGAGTCAGACAGGGATGCCTGCTGTCGCCTCTACTTTTTCTTGTGGTACTCGACTGGGCTACAAGAACAGCCTATGCTGGCTCAGAGAGAGGCATCCAGTGGACGTTAACAGGGAAATTGGAAGACCTGGCATTTGCAGATGATCTCGCTCTTCTCTCACACCGGCTTCAAGATATGCAGAAGAAAGTAGATTCCTTGGGAGAGACCTCACAGCGAGTAGGCCTTAAGATCAGTCAGAAGACCAAAGTTCTATGCATTAATAACAAACAAGAGGAGCCATTACGGATTGAAGGACAAATAGTTGAAGATGCAGACAAATTCGCCTACCTCAGAAGCAAAATCAGTAAATCAGGGAGGTACAGATGAGGACATCAGAGCAAGGATCGGAAAAGCCCAACATGCCTTCACAACCCTCCGACCTGTTTGGAGATCTACGGCCATCTCTGTCAAAACTAAGCTCCGTATATTCAGCTCCAATGTGAAAGCCATCCTGCTATATGGATCCGAAACATGGAGAATCACTAACACCAGCTGCAACAAGATCCAGACCTTTCTCAACAAATGCCTCTGGCAGATCCTCCGCCTCAAGTGGTACGACAGAGTGTCAGACCTAGACCTATGGAAGGGAGCAAACCAAGAGCCCGTTGTATTCCAGATAAGGAGGAGGAAGTGGAGATGGGTCGACCACACCTTGAGGAAGAGCCAGTCGAATGTCGCTCGACAATCACTCGAATGGAATCCACAAGGGAAGAGAAGAAGAGGTCGCCCAAAGCAAACCTGGGGGCGAAGGCTTTTGGATGAACTGAAAGCCGCCGGCCAAACTTGGGAGACTGCAAAAACAACTGGTAGAGATCGCAGGGAGTGGAGGACTTTTGTTAGGGCCCTGTGCTCCATAAGGAGCAAAAAGGATTAAAGAGAAGTTAAAGAGACCATAACTGCTGGTACAGTACATAGTAAAAACGAGACAATGTTTTTCAGGACCATGGTGCTACATGAAACAGTACAAAAACTAGGCTGAAACTATGTAAAACAACACCAAGACTACACTAGACTACAGACCTACACAGGGCTCCATAAAGTGCACAAAACAGTGCTGGCAGTACAATAAAGACAATAGGCGTAGTAGAGGGCAGTAGGTTGGTGTCAGTCTAGGCTCTGGGTATTGAGGAGTCTGATAGCTTGGGGGAGGAAACTGTTACATAGTCTGGTCGTGAGAGCCCGAATGCTTCGGAGCCTTTTCCCAGACGGCAGGAGGGAGAAGAGTTTGTATGAGGGGTGAGTGGGGTCCTTCATAATGCTGTTTGCTTTGCGGATACTGCATGTGGTGTAAATGTCCGTGATGGCGGGAAGAGAGACCCCGATGATCTTCTCAGCTGACCTCACTATCTGCTGCAGGGTCTTGCGATCCGAGATGGTGCAATTTCCGAACCAGGCAGTGATGCAGCTGCTCAGTATGCTCTCAATACAACCCCTGTAGAATGTGATGAGGATGGGGGGTGGGAGGTGGACTTTCGTCAGCCTTCACAGAAAGTAACGAGACACTGCTGGGCTTTCTTTGCTATGGAGCTGGTGTTGAGGGACCAGGTGAGATTCTCTGCCAGGTGAACACCAAGAAATCTGGTGCTCTTAACGATCTCTACCGAGGAGCCGTCGATGTTCAGTGGGGAGTGGTAGCTCTGTGCCCTCCTGAAGTCAACAACCATCTCTTTTGTTTTGTTCACATTCAGAGACAGGTTGTTGGCTCTGCACCAGTCTGTTAGCCGCTGCACCTCCTCTCTGTAAGCTGACTCGTCGTTCTTGCTGATGAGACCCACCACAGTCGTGTCATCAGCGAACTTGATGATATGGTTCAAGCTGTGTGTTGCAGCACAGTCGTGGGTCAGCAGAGTGAACAGTGGACTGAGCACACAGCCCTAGGGAGCCTTCGTGCTCAGTGTGATGGTGTTGGAGATGCTGCTCCTGATCCGGACTGACTGAGGTCTCCCAGTCAGGAAGTCTAGGATCCAGTTGCAGAGGGAGGTGTTCAGGCCCAGTAGGCTCAGCTTTCCAATCAGTTTCTGAGGGATGATTGTGTTGAATGCTGAACTGAAGTCTATGAACAGCATTCGAACATACGTGTCTTTTTTGTCCAGGTGGATTAGGGCCAGGTGGAGGGTGGTGGCGATGGCATCGTCTGTTGAACGGTTGGGAAGATAAGCGAACTGCAGGGGTTCCAGTGAGGGGGCAGCAGGGTCTTGAAATGCCTCATGACGAGCCTGTCGAAACACTTCATGATGATGGATGTGAGTGCAACAGGACAGTAGTCATTGAGACCGGACACTGAAGACATCTTCGGCACGGGGACGATGGCGGTGGCCTTGACGAAGCACGTTGGAACAACAGCGTTGCTTAGGGAGATGTTGGAGATGTCAGTGAGAACATCTGCCAGCTGGTCTGCACATCCTCTGAGCACTCTGCCAGGAATATTGTCCGGCAGCCTTCCGTGGGTTGACCCTGCACAGGGTTCTTCTCACATCGGCCACAGTGAGACACAACACCTGGTCATTTAGAGGAGGGGTGGACTTCCTCGCCGCCACGTCATTTTCCGCCTCAAAACGAGCATAGCAGTTGTTCAGCGCATCTGGGAGGGTGGCATCACCCGCACGGTCAGGTGATGCTGTCCTGTAGTTGGTGACGTCCAGAATGCCCTTCCTCAAATAAATAAGCAGGAAATATTGAGAACACGAGATGAGTCCTTGAAAATGAGTCAGTATGCACTGGGATCATTTCAGTGATGGGGCAAGTGAAGCTGAGTGAAGTTACCCCCTCTGGTTCAAGAGCCAGATGGTTGAGGGGTAATAACTGTCCCTGAACCTGGTGGTGAGAGTTCTGAGGCTCCTGCACCTTCTTCCTGATGGCAGCAGCAAGAAGAGAGCCCGACCTGCGTGGTGGGGGTCTTTGAAGATGGATGGTGCTTTCCTGTGACTACACTGTGTGTGGATGTGCTCAATGGTGGGCAGGGTTTTACCCCTGATGGACTGGGCCGTATCCATTACTTTCTGTACGATTTTCCATCCAAGGGCATTGGTGTTTCCATACTAGGCTGTGATGCAGTCTGACAATATACTCTCCACCACACATCACCGTGTGGTGCTCCTGTGCTGATGGAGATTGTGGAGATGTTGCCAATTCGAACTGACTGGAGTGTGCAAGTGAGGAAATCGAGGGTCCAATTGCACAAGGAGGTATCGAGGCCAAGGCCTTGAAGCTTATCCATTAGTTTTGAGGGGATGATGGGACTGAATGCCAAACTGTGGTCAATGAAAAGCACCCTGATGAATGCATTTTACTGTTGTCTTCTGTCAGCTTGAACCAGTCTGGCCACTTTCCTCTGACCTCTCTCCTTAACAAGGTGCTTTCAATCATAGAACTGCCACTCACTGGACTTTTATTTTGTTTCGTTTTTCACACCGTTCTCTGTAAACTCTGGAGACCATTGTACATGAATTTCCCAGGAGATCAGCAGTTTCTGAGATACTCCAACCACCCTGTCTGGCACCAACAATCATTCCACGGTCAGATGAATTTCAGAAGGTGAGGAAAGGGCTTACAGAAGTGAGATATATCAGTTAGTTGAGTGGTGTTGCAGCAACAATGTCAGCGAAATCAAAGAGCTGATTCTGGATTCAGGAAGTATAAGACGAGGGATCACACACTAATCCTTATAGAGGGATTGGAAGTGGAGACAGTGAGCAGTTTCAAGTCCCAGGGTGTCAACATCTCTGAGGATCTAACCTGGACACAATTTATTGATGCACCTTTAAAGAAGGCAAGACAGTGGATATGTTTCTTTTGGAGTTTGAGGAGATTTGGTTTGTCAAACTAAAACACTCAGAAACTTCTATAAATGTGCTGTGGAGAGCATTCTGACTGGCTGCATCACCGTCTGGTGTGGGGGTGGGGCTACTGCACAAGATCGGTGTTGCAGGAACTTATAAAATTAGTCAGCTCCATCATAGTGCTGGCCTCCGTAGTATCCCAGATGCCTTCAAGGGGCAGGGTCTTAGGAAGGCAGCGTTCATCTTTGAGTACCCCCACCACCCAGGACGTGCCTCTTACCATTGGGAAGGAGGTACAGAAACATGAAGGCACACACTCTGCAATTCAGGAACAGCGTCTTCCCCTTTGCTATCTGATTTCTAAATGGACATTGAACCCATGAACACTACCTCACTACCTTTTTTATTTCTGCCTTTTTGCCCTACTTATTTTAACTACTTAATAGGCATACACACACTTAAGGTAACTCAGAATTTTCTCTGTATTTATTTATCATTGTACTGCTGCCACGAAGTTAACAAATTTCACGACGTATGCTGGTGATTCTGATTCTGAAGTCACTTGGATCACGTTTCTTCCCCATTCTGGTGTTTGGTCTGAACCTCGTGACAAGTCAGCATGTTTTGTGCGTTGAGTTGCTGCCACATGATTGTCTGATTAGATATTTGCATTAACAACAGGAGTACAATTGTTCCTAATAAGGTGGCCTCCGTATGTATAATATTTATCGTGATATGATATACAGTTCTGATTGCTAACCTCTCAGAAGGATATGATAGAACAGGAGATTCACCGGGAGATTGTCTGGATTGGGGGATTGGAGTTGTCGGGAGGGACTGGTTCAGTTGGACTTGCTTACCTGGTGCAGAACAGGCTGAGCTGTGATAGATTTGTGGGAGATTATGAGCGTCCTTAGGCGAAATCCGTTTCTCTTGATAAGGAAATCCAAAACCAAAGGTTATAGGTATAAGGTGAGACAAAGGAGTTGTAAAGGGAACCAGAAGGGTCGATTTATTTTAGAGTGGTTGATTTCTCAAATACATTGCCAGAGGAGGTGGTGGAATTGATGCACCATCAGTAACTCACTCTGAGACGTGAAGTTGAGATAGCGGCTTTTATTGACTGGAAGAAGGAACAAGCAGTGGTTGACCACCATACTACATCCTGGAGACTGAGGGCAGGGCTCAGGCCTCAATCGCCTTTATACCGGGGTCAGTGGGAGGAGCCACAGGAGCAGTCAGCAGGGGGCGTGGCCAGACAGGTATATGTAGTTCACCACGGGAATCAAATAGAGTTCTTTCAGCAATATACAAAAGTCTTAGGTAATGTACAAAAGTATATAGCTAGGGTGCCTTACACTTTGGCACAGTGCTGTATTTGTCAACGTGGAGTGGAGAGCACGCTTGCAAATCAGGCGGGAGCAACGGATGTTGGGAATGGTGAGGGTGGAGTGCCGCAGGAGGTGATAGAGAAGGAATTCCAGGGGTGCGGGGTGTTGTGGATAACAAGGTCAGTTGATTCCAACCAATTGGTTTATTGATTATTACAGAATGACTCTGTTCTCACTCCCTCTCCCTTTTCCCAACCATGATTCCTCTCTTCCTGCCCCCTTCCCACTCCCAATCCACAATGGAGACCCATATCAGAATCAGGTTTGTCATCACTCATATATGTCATGAAATCGGTTTTTTTTTGTGTCAGTGGTATTGCACAATACATGAAATTACTACTGTACTGTACAAAAGTCTCAGGCACCCTAGCTATATATATGTGCCTATGATTCTTCTACTGGACATTTAGAAGGCATTTAGTTGGAAATGAGTAGAAGGAATCAGTCCGAGCAACACACACAAAATGCTGGAGGAACTCAGCAGGCCAGGCAGCATCCATGGGAAAAAATACAGCTGATGTTTCGACAGAACTGGAGAAAAGAAAAGCTGAGGAGTAGATTTGAGGGGGGGGGGTAGGTGATAGGTGAAGCCTGACGAGGGAGGGGTGAAGTGAGGAGCTGGGAAGTTGATTGTTGAAAGAGACAGAATGTCATGGAAGAAGGAAACGGGGGGAGGAGCATGAGAGGGAGGGGATGAATGGCCAGGGAGATGGGGTGAGAGATGGAAAAGGGGATGGGGAATGGAGAAGGGGGCATTACCGAAAGCTTGAGAAATCAGTGTTCATGCTATCGGGTTGGAGGCTAACAAATCATTGTGTCTGTCTGAATGTGGGCAAGTGTGGTGGGCATTGTAGAATTCTGATGCTTGTCATCCAAGGCTCTTTTGGAAGTCAGGATGGAGACAGGAAACTTGTTGTTTCACAATTGTTTTATTAAGCGTTAAAAGAACGATGAATATTGGAAAGCAGGTAGTGATAGAGGTCAGTAGTAGATGGGGGAGAGGATGTAACAGATGGGACCACAGCTTGGACAGTTCTTTATACCATAGACAAGAAACATTCCCATCAAGAGTCAACCAATCAGATTGAAATCTTGCAACACCAGAGAACCATGAAGATCTTTCCCAAATATAAGGAATTGCAACCACTAATGGACTTACTAAACAACTGCAGTTACGTGTATATTAGTTATACTAAATACAAGCAGGTAATTGTCAAAGAGTTCTGATATGGGGGGGAGAGGCAGAGAGAGAGGGGGGAGGGGGAGGGGAGAGAGGGGGAGGGGAAGAGAATGAGAGGGGAGAAGGGGGGGAGGAGGGGAGATAGAGAGGGGGAGAAGGGGGAGAGAGAGGGGGAGGAGGGGAGAGAGAGGGGGAGGGGGGGAGGGGGAGAGAGGGTAGGGGAGAGAGGGGGTGGGAGGGAGGGGAGAGAGAGGGGGTAGGGGGAGGGAGAGAGAGAGGGGGGGTAGGGGAGAGAAGGGGGAGGGGGAGAGAGAGGGGGAGGGGGAGAGAGGGGTGAGGAGAGAAGGGGGTGGGGAGAGAGGGGGAGGGAGAGAGAGGGGGGTAGTGGAGAGAGAGAGAGGGGGAGGAGGGAGGGAGGGAGGGGGAGAGGGGAGAGAGAGAGAGAGAGAGAGAGAGAGAGAGAGAGAGACTGACTGTCAAACTGAAAGCTGAATACCCAAACCGCAGCTGAAGTCCATTCGTAAGTACTAAATGAATAGCTCTCTCCTTTCCGTCAAACTGAAAGCTGAATACCCAAACCGCAGCTGAAGTCCATTCGCAAGTACTAAATGAATAGCTCTCTCCTTTCCAGTCTCAGTCTTCCCCGGACATGGACAAAGAGAAGCAGGAAGCACGACTCTGCTTTTGCTGGACTCATTCCAAGACTACAACAAAAGGAAGGGATTTCAATGCTGCCATTATGTAACAGTGATTAGCTGGAATGTGAATATTCATGAGCACAATTGCCAAACCTGCCATCTGCAGGGGCGGGAACACCACACCACAGTCTGTAACACAGTTATTTGTCAAGCTGCAAAGGAAATAGCACAGCGTCTAATCCGACAGTGCGGTAGAAGATCAGAAACTTGCTTGCTTGTGTGTGTTGCTTGAATACCCAGCATCTGCAGATTTCCTCCTGTCCTGCCTTGTGTGCTGCTGTTTGCTTATGGCAGCAATGAAGGCCCGCCATCTCTGCCTGTCCTTGGCCATCTTGTGTATTGGGCCCCAGGTGAGGTTCAGGGTCCGCATTTCTGCCTCTACTGTAGGACAACATGTCATCTTTGGTCTCCCGCGTTCCCTCTGCCCTTCAGGGGTGCGATGAGGTGCTGTCTTGATGCTGCAGTTGGCCTTCTTTCTGAAGTTGGTCTTGCCAGTGTTCAGGGCTTCCTTCATCGTGCCAGTAGCTTCCTTTCGGTCTTCACCACTGTCGGCCATGTAAATCCCAGGCGGAGACTCAGGAATAACATGATGACGTGTTTCACAGATACATAAGGATTCTGTAGTACTGTTTCTGTAACAATTTCTTACCAGTCAGGATTGTTAGCCCTGAGATACCACCCCCCCCCCCCACACACCAGTCGGGAAGACTGGTGGACCACTGTTAGTCTGGCCTCTACCCTTTGACCTGTTTGGTATGGCTGACCCTGCCAAGAGCCAAAGCATAAAGTCTGGATCATTCCAGACTCTCTGAAAGCATAAACTCTGGGTCATTGAGGTATGCAAGCCTCCAAACCACGACAAAGTTGTGGTCCTCTTGGAGGGATGATCAGAAAGGATAGCACAGAATGAGCAAGCTGAATGGCCTGTTTCTGTGCTGTACGACTCTAAGAGTCAATGCGGGTGATGCTTCTGAGCGACGTGGATTTTAGCAAGATGCCACGTGGCGCATCAGCCAGAAACGTGAAAGGCCATCCTCCAAAGGAGGGTGACAAAAGGGATCGTAGATCATCTCAGTGGTATGGAGGGGAATGTGTTGGCATGTGGTAGAGGTCAGCACAGTAGTGTAGTGGTTGGCACAGCACCGGTGATCACCGGTCGGGTGTTCAATTCCCACCTCAGTCTGTCAGGGGTTTGTACATTTCCCCAGTGCCCACATGGTGCCCTGGTTTTCTCCCGTCTTCCTAACGATGTCCGTGTCTGTTAGGATTAGTAAACTGTCGGCATGCTACATTGGCTCCGGACTGTGGTGACACTTGTGGGCTGCCCCCGCGGACTGTGTCGGTCGTTGTCACAACACGACGCATTCCAATGTTTCGATGTACGTGTGACAAATGAAGCTCATCTTTAATTTTTTAAAGTCACATTTTTGTGACTGGAAGCCATAGAGCTTGGTTCCAGTCCCTTGCCTTTTGTGACACGTGATGTTGGAGGTGGGATGAAGCAGATTGCCGGCGGTTGTAGGCGGTGAGTAGGGAAGTTTCAGGTTTCAGGATGGTGGGTGTGGATGAAATGGCCAGTAACAAAAGGAATTTAACGTGGAGGGGTTTGAGGTAAAACACGGCAGGGGAAGACACAACACGTCAGAGAATGGTGAGACGGATGGAACCAAAGAGTGTGCATGAGTGTACGTCAACAGATCTATAAAGTGGACGGACAAATGTGGTTAAGAACGCAAAATGGAACATAGGAGCAGGGTTTATACCAAAAGCACGTTAACAAGTTCTCAACCACAGCGAGGTCACTGCATATTGTTCCATTAACTGTGATAACAGTCTGCAAAATCTTAAGAGAGAGAGAGAGAGAGAGAGAGAGAGAGAGACACACACACACACACACACACACACACACACCCCCCAGCTGGGCAGCATCTATGGAAAAGAGTACAATCTGGCTGAGACCCAACTCAGGACTGCAAAATTGGAGCAGAGAAGGCTAAAGAGAGATGTAACTATAAACTTATATGGGGCCCAGTTAGAGAAGGAGAAGACTAGAAGGATCTGTCATACTGGTAAATTTTCCCCCACTCCCTTCCCTCTTCTTCATTTTCCCACTCCAACTCACCTCTTCTTCTCCTCACCTGCCTATTACCTCCCCCTGATGCCCCCCTCCTTCTCTTTCACCCATGGTTCATTCGCCTATCAGATTCCTTCTTCTTCAGACCTTTACCTTTCCCACCTATCACCTCCCAGCTTCTTAGTTCATCACCCCTCCCCCATCCACTTAGTTTCACCTACCATCTGCCAGCTTGTGCTCCTTCCCCTCCCCCACCTCCTTATTATGGCATCTTCCTCCTTCGTTCCCAGTCCAAAGACGTACAGGTGAGCAGGTTAACTGGTCATTGTGAATTGTCCCGTGATTAGAATAGGGTTAAATTGGGGATTGCTGGGCTGTGCAGCTCAAAGGGCCGGAAGGGCCAATTCCAATAAATAAATTGCAATAAATAAATAAGTAGTTTGCCATTGCCTTCTTCTGGGCAGTGTCTGTGGTGAACTATGTGCCTGTCGGGACACACCCCCTGCTGACTGCTCCTGTGGCTCCTCCCACAGGCCCCTGTATAAAGAAGATCTGAGGCCTGACGCTCGGCCTCAGTCTCCAGGACATTGTATGATAGACACTCACTCCTGGTTCCTTCTTCCAGTCAATAAAAGCCGATATCTCGCCTTACGTCTCAGTGTGAGTTATTGATGGTGCATCAGTGTCTTTACAAGACGGGTGATCCCAGCCATTATCAACACTCTTCAGAGATTGTCTGCCTGGCATCAGTGGTCACATAACCAGGACTTGTGATCTGCACCAGCTGCTCATACGACCGTCCACCACCTGCTCCCATGGATAACTTCACATGACCCTGATCGGGGAGGCTAAGCAGGTGCTACACTTTGCCCAAGGATGACCTGCAGGCTGGCGGAGGGATGGAGCGCCTTACCCCTCCTTTGGTAGAGACGTATCTCCACCCTGCCACCTCACTATATACAAAGTAAACAAAAATCTAAAGTTTAGGACAAGGACTAACTATTTTGCCACTCAAGCATTTGATAAGATCATGATTGATTCACTTGCAACTGAAACTAAGCATTTTTTTTCTGCCCCTGATAATCTTCCACCCTCTTTGCTTATCAAGTCAATAGACAACTCCTTCGGAGAACATCTTATCTGACTCTAGTCATCGCACCACTACTGATCAAGAAGCTCTCTGTGTCAGCCTCAATAACATTCTGAGACTATACTTCCATCGCAGTTTATTCAATATTCATAACTCTCGGAGAGAAAAATATTCACCAAGTCCCATCCTCCAATGAGATGGTGGAGTGCATAGATACAGCAGTACCTCTGGGTCCAAACAAAGGTGCAGTTGTTCTTCCTTTACACCTTTCCCACCCTCACAAGACACAGCTGTTTACCAAGAATGTCGAGTACTCCAGGTCTACCCCACTAGTGAGTTGATGGGCACCGTGTTGTAGCCTGTTTCTGCCACCCAGGGAGGAAGGCATCAGAGGACCGTGTAGGCAGTGCGTGATCCAACGCATCGCCTCCGTGCTTGTCTTGGAGTTGTTGCTCTGATCACAAGACCCTGTTGGATATCGGCAATGTGGAATGCCACGAGTCCGATTCACTGGTTCATTTGCAAGACCGATGGCCGGGGGAGCTGCGTTGCCTCTGTTGGTTGTGTCGACCAGGGCCCCAAGCTGCGGGGTCACCTGTTGCGGCCATCGAAGAAGGAGACACCGGAATCGGCTGTGTGCCTCTGGGTTCCATGTCAGGCTGGAGGCTGGCCCCTTACATCGGTACTGCTCTCCAGTGTTCGCTCGGTGGGAGACAAGCTGGATTACCTTTGTCTGCTGGTGCATTGCACGATATGAGGAACTGCTGTGGCTGTCCTTGCTTCAGGACAGCATCTATCAGTCTACAGACCATGACAGTCAGGGACTTGGGCTAGATTATTTTTTAAAATCTGTTTTGTAACTCTATGTTTTTCTGCTTTCATAACTATATGTGCTGTAAGTGGTGTGTGACCGTTGGCTCTGTGTTTTGCACCTTGGCCCCAGAGGAACAATATTTCATTTAGCTGTATCCCTGTGCATTGTCGAATGACATTTAATCTTCATCTTCAACTTGACCTTAAATGGCTAGCACCTTATTTTTTGAAAAGACATGCATAGTTCTAGCTTTTTCCGCAAGAAAATCAATATTGACAATTTCAGGGGCCCTGCACAGGAACCCATTTCAGTAACTCCTCACAAGCAACCTGATGTCTATCAACCAAGAGGACCCAGAAGGGTCTGCAGTGCCCTGGTGCACTATAAATATCGTTTGATTTCCCAATCGATAAGTACCAAAACTGGTTCGATAAAAATAACCTGAAATGCAGACGGACAACCCACAAAGTCCGACAGCAACATCATTAGATACAGAGCGGCTGACAGCTATGAAAAGGTAACCCAGCAAACAGCAGATGCTGTGGCATGTGTGGGTTATTCAACTCAAAACCAAACACCCAAGATCCATCCAACTGAGAGATGGAATCAGTAGAGAACTTAGCAAGGATAGCAAAGATCCCTCCTCTACTCCCTACACACACATGAAACTGTGGCTAAACCTAGGTTGAATGTCACATACAGTGTTGTGCAAAGGTCTTCGGCACATAAGACTTTTGCACTGTACTGTAGTCATTTAATGTATTGCACTGTGCTGCTGCCGCAACAAAAACAACAGATTTCATGATGTATGTGAGCAATGACAAACCTGATTCTGATTTGGGTCTCTCTTGTGGACTGAGAGTGGGAAGGGGGCAGGTTGAGAAGAATTATGGGTGAGAAAAGGGGAAGGGAGCAGGAAGCTCCAGAGAGACATTCTCTAATGATCAATAAACCAGTAGTTTGGAATCAATGACTTTTCCTAGTGTCTCAGGTCTGGGTGTCAAACCCCTGGCACCTCTTCTCTGCCACCTGTCCCACATCCCTCCATGTTACTCCACCCTCGCCATTCCCAACATCATTTGCAAACCAGCTCTCGGTTTCATGTTGACAAATACAATACTGTGCAAAAGTCATATATATATATGTGCCGAGGACTTTAGCACAATGAACGTGTTCACTGACAACACCACCGTTGTCAGTGCTGTTGGACAAATCACCGGTGGGGATGAGACAGTGTACAGGACTGACATCGGACACCTGGTTGAGCGCGGCTGCAACAGGATCCTCTCCTCAACGGCAGCAAAACTGAAGGAGTGAATGTCGACTTTAGGAAGGGGAAGGAGGGTACGCTTAAGCCTGTCTACATTCATAGTTCAGTGGTGGAGAGAGTCAGCAGCTTTAAATTCCTGGATGTTAACATATCAATTACCTGACCCGGTCACAGTGGATATACATCATCATAAGGAAGGACACCAACATCTTCCTTATATTAAGGAGGTTTGTCATGTCACTAAACACTCAAAGAAACTTCTACTGATACATTGTCGAAGGTACCTTGACTGATTCCCATTATGGTCTGTTGTGGCAATTCAAATGCACTGGGGCATGAGAAGCTGCAGAGAGGATTGGACATAAACCGATGCTTCTCTACCACATTCTTTCTGCACGGCCTCAAGGAGGCAACATCTATCACCAAAAATCTTCACCATCCAGGCCATGCTGCGTTCTTGCAACCACCACGAGGCAGGAGGTGCCCACTCTACCAGCTTAGAGGACAGCTGCTTGCCTTTGTTGTAAAGTGAACAACGTCATTGGACAGACACTGATAGTGGATATAGAATGTCTTCCTCAACAAAAACGAGCAACAGGCATCAAATTGAGACACACTTACAGGAAGAGGCCTCCCGACCCAATATTACATGACATTTTTATATGCTAAAGATCAAAGGTAACAGCAGGACAATTCCGTAGTTAGAATGTATCTACAATGCTTCCTTTGAATCACATACAGTTTTCACATACTTCTTCACACTCACACTCCAGACACCCAGAATGAATGTTAGTTATTGTTGTCTGGCTTGCAATCAACTCCAGTCTACAGCTCTAGGAAAACTATCGTTCAGGGCGGCATTTTAAATTCAATCCCCAATCCATGTTCATGTCTGAAGATTGGTTGCTGGTGAAAGGAATATTTGCTGTATGCCCTAACTCCAGAATATGATCTAACACTTTCAACCACTTAATTCTTGACCATCCAGCACAACCTGAATCATTACTCTGTACAGCAACACTTGGAACATCATTTATTTATTTTCTGTTCTAATTATGTCCTTCCTTGTATAATTTTGTATGATTTATGTTTAATATATGCTCTTTCTGGTAATGTTGTGTTTCTAGGGCAACGTGACTGTGTTTTTCTTTACTGCCGTGCATTCATGTACTTGTGCATATGACAATGAGTTTGACATTGACTTTGACATCCAGTCCCTGTTGACAGCACCCCTGACTCTATCCTATAGCACATCCTTAAGTCCTATCTCACCACAACTCTGGTCACAAAAGTTCTGTTGTCTGAGAAACCACATCATAGGAGAAGTGAATGCCTGAGAAGATGCAAGACCCCTGGAGAGAAGGACTTCCCTGCTGAAGTACCAAACCTTATGGATGGGGTACAGATTTACGTCATTTTGAAATATGGAGATCTGAGTTTGAGGGCGAGTGTTCAGGGTTCTGCCATTGGAGGCCTGGTGTTCAATGACCAGCATGCCCTGGGATTGATGCCCAGAATCGAGGCCAAGGACAAATTCGAAGGAAAATTTTGTACAGTCAAAGAAACAGCATTAGGTTTATTGTTGTTGTTATGCAGTGAAGAAATTTCTGCTGTACCGTGCGATGGGCAGAATGTCACTGTGACTCAGGGAGCAGTCTCCGGACTATGTTTACAGTGGCCTCAAAAGCAGGAACTTTCTGTATTGAAACAGTTCCATTTCCTTCCTTTCTGAGAGACGCCTACAACTGTCAGAATCAGCTGTTCTCTCAGAATTCAAGTTTACTTGTCACGTTGACATTGAAACTCAGAGAGAAATGCTTTGTTTGCAGTGATAACTAACACACCCCAGAGGTGCGCTGGGGGAGGTTGAAGCCCGGTGTCCACAGCTCTGAGTCCAGGTCTGCTGGAGGTTGGATCCAGAGGGCTGATCTGGGATTAAAGGACAATGTACGTGCCTGGGAGGGAGGGAGGAACGGGGCTTGTGTTTTGCTGTTGTTCTGTGGGCGTGCTGGGTTGGCACCAGAGTGTGTGACCACTCCTGCAGGCTGCTCCCCAGCACTCCCCTCGGGAGTGTTGGTTGTTAACGCAAACAAAACATTTCTCTCTGAGTTTCAATGTCAACGTGACAAGTAAACTTGAATCCTGAGAGTAGGTCAGAATCTGACAGTTGTGAGTGTCTCCCAGAAAGAAAGGAAATATAATTGCTGCAAAGCAGAACGTTCTTCCTCTTAAGACCACTGCAAGGATTATGCTGAAATTGCTCTCTGGGTCACAGTGTGTTTCCGCCCACACACGCTACAGCAGAAATTACACTGCACAATAACAGCAATAAACGCATGCTGTTTCTTTGAGCATGCTAACCATCCTTACGGACAAAGTGCATTTAGTTCAAAATAATCAAGATTAAGGGTCAGGCAGCTGTACTATAAAATTGGTTTCAATGCATTCACACATTTCTTTCTCACTGGGACAAGGGAAACCAAGAGGCTTCAAATAAACCTTTTGAAATAGACGACAGTCACAGGAAATCCTCTGATCGCTATTCAGGCAACAGAGCAGGATGGAGTGTGGCCAATCACACAAGACCAGAAGACCATCAGATATTAGGCCATTTGGCCCATCTAGTCATCCCCTCCATTTCATCAGGGCTGATCAATTCTCCCTCTTCTCTCTTGTTCTTCTCCCCATATCCCTTCATGCCCTGACTAATCAAGTATCTGTCAACCTCTGCCTTAAATACAGTATTACCCAATGACTTGCTCCCCCGCCCCCCGCCACCTGTGGCAAGGTTCCACAGATTCACCTCTTTGGCTAAAGAAATTCCTCCTCATCTTGGTTCCAAAAGGATGCCCTTCTATCCGGAGGTTGCTTCATCTGGTCTTAGACCTCCCCAGCATCGGAAACATCCTCTCCACATCCATTCTAACGAGGCCCTTTCAGCATACCATCGATTTCAATGAGGTCACCCCTCACATGTTAGAATTTAACTGTTTCCTCTGTAGTCTGACCAATAACAAGTCTTACAAATCCATCAAAAAGGTGCAAAGTGAGTTCCAAGTCTGGATTCATTCCCGAAAACCTTTGAAAATGCTAATACACAACTCGTCATTAGGGTGACAACTTTTCATCAGACTGTACCTTGAGAAGATTCTGGATAAATTCAGGAATTATAGTTTCAAAGGGAAAAGGAGGGCCCCCTCCTCAACTTGGCTGAATCATGAGAGATTATGCACAATCCTTCTCAAATCTGAGTTATTGTTGTCACATGTACCGAGAACGTTCTCCATGCCATCTCCACAGGTGGGGTCATGGTAGTGGTCAGCATAATGCTATTTACAGCGACTGTGGTCCGGGTTTAATTCTGCCGCCGTCTGTAAGGAATTTGTACGTTCTCCATGTCACCGTACGGGTTTCCTCCGGGTACTCCGGTCTCCCTACACTCCAAAGACGTACCAGTTAGTAGGTTGGACGGTCACATTGGCGTAATTGGGCAGCACGGGCTCATTGGGCCAGAAGGACCTGCATGATGGTAGCAATGAGACCTGGCACGACCTGGCTGATGGGGGTCCTTATTGATGGACGGCATCTTTTTGAGGCACTGCTCCCTGGAGATGTCCTGGGTAAACCAGAGTACAAAATGTTCATGAGTCCCACAGCGCACTGAGTGACAGTGTGAACGATGGCCAAGGAAGTCTGTGTCATTTCTCCAACCTGTTGTTCAACCATCTTCACCACAACACTGTGCCTCACCTTCAACAAGATCCCTGCTGAAGTGGCTTTAATCTGCAGGATGAGTAAGAACCTGTTCAACATCAACGACAAGGTTCCCTCAACCTCAGCTGTTGAGATGCAGGGTGATGTTGTGATGGAAAATAACTGGTTCTTTGAGTCTCAACAGTAGAGGCCTGGACACACACAGTTTTAATAATAAGGAATTTATTTACAAGGGGAGGTTGGGTCAACACAAGCAACTACAATACACAGGAAGCGGAGTGGGGACAGGGTACGGTTACACAAACGAAGAACAAGGGAAAAGCACTAGGACAGCTATCCCCCTTGACCTTGGATAGCCGTAGCTCCCTTACCAGGACAAACGATAGACCTTCACAAACATAAATCAATGCACTTACCTCCAATGTGGTGGTCTGTGAGAGAGAGCGAGCCAGGGACAAGTCTCACCTTTTATGGCATGGGGCTGGGCGAGATAATCCAGTTAAGGTGACCAATAATTTAGGTGTGCATTGATTAGTTGGGAGGGACAAAATGTTGATTGGCGTGTGGTGTGTCCTCCGACCTGCTAGGTGGCAGTGCGTCTGTCACATGGCCGGTATCTCTGGATACAGGTGGTTTTGAGGCTTGTGGTTTTAGTGTTTGCTTGTTGTCATCATGTGTGCGGAGACACGGAGAACAGCTTTTGATTCATGCCAAAAAAGGCAGATCGTGCCAGGCATAAGTACATCCAGCTGGTAAACAGAGGTAGAATATAGTCCAAATATGTTTCGTTCTTTATTTTTATCTAGGGTGCCTAAGATTTTTGCACAGTACTGTAATTGTCAATGTGGAGCGGAGAGTGAGTTTGTAAATCTGGCAGGAGCAAAGGATGATGGGAATGCTGAGGGTGGAGTGCCACGGGAGGGGTGTGGGACAGATGGCAGAGAGGGAGTGTCAGGGATGGGGTGGTGTCGGCATAGACACACCCTGCCTTGATACACTAAACAATTGATTACAAACAATTGATTTACAGAGGAGATTTACTAGAATGTTACCTGGGTTTCAGCACCTAAGTTACAAAGAAAGGTTGAACAAGTTAGGTCTTTATTCTTTGGAGCGTAGAAGGTTGAGGGGGAACTTGATAGAGGTATTTAAAATTATGAGGGGGATAGATGGAGTTGATGTGGATAGGCTTTTTCTATTGAGAGTAGGGGAGATTCAAACAAGAGAACATGAGTTGAGAGTTAAGGGGCAAAAGTTTAAGGGTAACACAAGGGGAACCTCTTTACTCAGAGAGTGGTAGCTGTGTGGAATGAGCTTCCAGTAGAAGTGGTAGAGGCAGGTTCGGTATTGTCACTTAAAGTAAAATTGGATAGGTATATGGACAGGAAAGGAATGGAGGGTTATGGGCTGAGAGCGGGCCAGTGGGACTAGGTGTGAGTAAGCGTTCAGCATGGACTAGAAGGGCCGAGATAGCCTGTTTCTGTGCTGTCATTGTTATGGTTATATGATCATTACAGAGTGTCTCTCTGGTGCTTCCCACTCCCTCCCCTCTCTCTTCCCCTTTTCCCAACTGTGATTCCCCTCTTCCTGCCCCCTTCCCAATCTCAGTCCACAATAGAAACCCAGATCAGAATCAGGTTTAATATCACTCACATATGTCATGAGATTTGTCTTGCAGCAGCAGGACAATGCAATTCGTAATGTTACTACAGTAATATGCAAATATGCTTAGGCACACTATATATATATATATAAGCCAAAGACTTTTGCACAGTATTGTATGTGTTGCTCCAGATTCCAGCATCTGCATTCTCTTACATCTGCAAACTATAATGTTGCAAGTGATGTTCAGGCAAACAACTTGAAGTGCGAGGACCAAGGTGAATCATATTGGAGATCAAAGTTCATCTTTATTGTATCAGAGGTCTGTTCAGAGTCATTTAACAGTGGAATCCAATCTGTTCTCGAGATTGTGGCATGGGCTTCAAGCTTTTGAATCTTCTGCCGAACAGGGTAAAGAGCAGGGTGAGAGGGTTCCGGGTTATGTGGGCTGCTTTCCTGAGCCACTGGGCATTATAGACAGTGTCACAGGAGGGGAGGCTGGTCTGACTGATGGACTGAGCTGTGCGATCTTGGGCAGAGCAGTTTCCATACCCAGTTGAGTTGCCTCTGGCTGGGATGCTTTCTAGAGTCGTCTTCTTATCCCATCACCGCTACTGGGGAATAGGCCGCCATCAGCAACTCATCGGAGTCTTCTGCTTTCACCACACAACTCTGAGGTGAGGACCCTTGCCCTTCCGTTGGAGTTTCTGTAGCTCTGGGTTTTTACAGTCTGGGGTCGCTGGCCCCATGATCAGCCCTCCTCACTTTGCAGCCGGGCTTGGCACCGTCCACGGTGGAGTTACTTTCCACCGTCGGGAGATGCGGAATTTTCCCCACCCTTCTGAGGAACTGCAACAACTGCTGAGCTTTCCGGGTGTAGGGCTGAAGTTGCTGGACCAGGACAAATTGTTGATGATATCTGCATCCCGGAACTTGAAGCTGTCAGAATCTCCAGCTCAGCACCATTGATGTGTACAGGGCTGTGTGCTCAATCCTGCTTTCTGAAGTCAATGACCAGCTCTTTTCTTTTTACTGACATCGAGGAAGAGGCTGTTGCTTAACATGAGGCTCTCTACCTCCTTGCTATACTCTGTCTCGTCACTGTTTGAGATCCAGCCCACTGTGGTGGTGTCATCGGTAATCTGGTAAATGAAGACCAGAATTTGGCCGCACAGTCCTGAGTGTTTGTACAAATGCAGAGTCAAGGTCCAACGTTGTGCGGACTCTGTAACTGGAGCAGGCAAGGACATGGGCCTTATGCCAAACATCTGGAAACAAATTGTTGTGAATTAATTTGGCCACACTGCACGACACTTCTCACGCCACTAAAGACCCATGGGAAGACTCAGGGTCAGGGTACCATGGTAACGTAGGGGTTAGTGCGTCACTGTTACAGCTTGGGGCATTCCAGAATTCAGAGTTCGATTCCAGTGCCGTTCTGTAAGGAGTCTCTATGTGTCCTACATGTGAAATGAGTGGGTTTTCTGTGGGTCCCCCGGTTTCATCCCAAAATCCAAAGACCTGCCAGTAGATTAATTGGTCATTGTATATTGTCCTGAGATCAGGATAGGGTTAATTGTGTTTGCCAGTAGTTACTGGATTGGCAGGCTCAAAGGGCCCACTCCATGCTGTTTCGCTATATAAATTAAAAAACTCAAATTTCCATATCTTGGAGGTCACATCTCAGAGAAGGCTGATGTAAATGATCAGATTTACTGTGAACTTCAGTGTAGCTGAGGCAAAGAAGGTCTCTGGATGAAGATCTCAAACGTAGTCTAGCAAGTAACTGTGATGCCCATCCTCCTGCATGTTTTGGAGGCATTGGCCATCACCGAGGCAGACAGCTCAAAGCACTGGCAAAGTACAACACCTTTTGTCTCAACAACCCCTCTGCATTTCCTCCAGATGCTCTGATTTCATGTCACCTTCCAAAGATGTACGAGTTAGTTGTTTCAATGGTCACGTATGTAATTGGGCAACACAGGCTTGTTGGACCTGAAGTCTTTAGGAAAATTGCCAGAGGAGCAAATTTCCAGCAGATGGTCCAGTTGTGGATATTGGCTGTGTACGCCCACCAGCAATGCACACAAAATGCTAGAGGAATTTTCCATTTCATCTAACACTGTGTTCCTCTCTCCCGTTCCCCACCCTTTATCCTCTTCGTTTTTTCTCCGGTCCTGCCAGAAGATCTCGGCCCAAATGTCGACTGTACTTTTCTCTATAGATGCAGCCTGGCCTGCTGTTTGCTTGGATTTCCAGCATCTGCAGATTTTCTCTTGTTTAATGAGCTCCCAGCATTGTGTTTATTCAAGAGGGCTGTCTCTCTCAGACATCCTACCTCTCCCGGAAGTTCCAGGAGTCTCCCGCATATTGATAATGGCTCCCTGACGTCCACAAATTATATACAATAACCCGGAAATCGAGTTTTTTGAGAGCGAGGGGGAGCATCTTGATTGGTCTCTCTTCCGGCTAAGTAGACCTATCAGTTTTCTCTGTGGGCGGGCTTTACAGTTGATCTCAAAAACAATGACAGTGTTGCTCACTGCACTGTTTGCAACAGTGACTTTTCTATTGCCCATGGTGGGTTAAAATGTAAAAGACATGTTGAGGTGGGTTTAACAGGTGTCATTCGTTCATTAGCATAGCTAACGTTATTTAAACTAGCTGGCTAGATGCTAAGGAGATACTATATTGATGTCCTTCACGATAATAGACAATATACAATAGGTGCAGAAGTAGACCATTCGGCCCTTCGAGCCTGCACTGCCATTCTGAGATCATGGCTGATCATCTACTATCAATACCCGGTTCCTGCCTTGTCCCCATATCCCTTGATTCCCCTATCCATAAGATACCTATCTAGCTCCTTCTTGAAAGCATCCAGAGAATTGGCCTCCACTACCTTCCGAGGCAGTGCATTCCAGGCCCCCACAACTCTCTGGGAGAAGAAGTTTTTCCTTAACTCTGTCCTAAATGACCTACCCCTTATTCTCAAACCATGCCCTCTGGTACTGGATTCTCCCAGCATCTAGAACATATTTCCTGCCTCTATCTTGTCCAATCCCTTAATAATCTTATATGTTGCAATCAGATCCCCTCTCAATTTCCTTAATTCCAACGTGTACAAGCCCAGTCTCTCTAACCTCTCTGCACGTACAATGTCCCGTGTATGTTACTCAAAATGGCTTCTTTGGTTTGTTAAGAGTAGAAATGCATCTTTGTCTGATAAGTGTTTTCTCTCGCAGTTGTTTAGCTTTAGACTTGCTGATATGGGGATTGTATTCATTTGTTAACCAATGGGGAATGTTATTTTGTCTTGTGAGGCTGGGAGCTTGGGGGGGGGGGGGGGGGTTTCGGGAGAGTCGGGAGGGATATGCCGAGGAAGGTGGACGTGTGCTGCACTGCTTGGTTGACCACCGGGGGTGGTCCCGGGTGTGAAGACGTGGAGCTCGGAGGAAAGTGACGAGGGGTCGAATGGTTCGATGGTTGAGCTCCAACGATGTGCACTAAACTGACTGAACTTTGATATGTTGGCCTTTTGTTTTTTTTCTTTTCTTTCATATATATTGTATTGCCTAGTACTCTTTTAGTTTTAGTAAACTCTTTAAAGTGTATTTCATAATGGTATCTGGTGTGAATTTGATACTGTGTGCGGGCGTGAGGCATAAACTTGATTCTCACAGCACCTGCATGTACAGGAGGTGGGGTTGGTGTGTGACTGGATCTCCTTTTCCCCTAGACATATACCAGCCTGTTGGTTAAGTGTTACATTTGTGGGGGCTCATCCGGGATTGGATTGTCAGGGCTGTGGAATTGCACAGGCAGCAGAGCGGAGATGGACAGAGATAAGATTGTTAGCTGGTGCGAGTTGGAAGATGTACTGGTGCAGTATGCCTGTGTAGTGAGCGGGGTGGGTTTTCAAGTTTCGGGAGACGCGTTAGTGCGGGGGTTAAGTTTGGTAAAAGGTATTGGGCAGGTAGAATTGGTAGCTAGACGGTGTGGTAAAGAGGTGGAGTCTAGCTGGGTGTTGGTTCGTACAAGTGCTGACGTCAGGATGTTGGAACTGCCAGTGACGGTCAGTGTTCCGGGGGAGGCGGGGCCGAGGGGCCTCCACACTCCGAGGGTGAGGATGAGGATGAGGAGACACCGGAGGAGGAGCTAGAGCTAGAGGTGGACCCCAGAGAGGTGCCCGGCACTAGTAAAGGGAGGTGGGAAGAGTGAGTTGTGACTAGGCCCCGCCCCCCAGGTAGGGGGGAAGCCTCAGAGCTGGCAGCCGCACTTAACTCCCTGGCGGGATTGGCCGAGAGGCCACGGCTGAAGCTGGGGGTGTTCTCCGGAGTCAAGCCTACTCCGGACGGGGAGGTGGACTATGAGGCCTGGATCGAGCATACGTCTTTGATGTTAGAGGAGTGGCCAGGCTCGGAGGAGGAGAAGAGGCAGCGATTGGTGGGAAGTCTGAGGGGTTTAGCAGTCAGAACAGTCTGGGAGTTGAAAGCTGAGAAGCCTGGGGTTTCAGTGGAGGAATGCCTAGAAGTTTTGGAGGGAGCGTTTGGGTTGTCAGGGGAACCCTGGCTGCCTTTAGCAGAGTTTCAACACCTGGAACAATGGAGAGGGGAAAAGCTCTCTGAGTACATATTTAGGATGGAGGGAATGCTTACGGGGTTGCGGCGCTGGGGGGGCAGTGAAGGCGCCTGACGTGGCTAGCGTGAGGATGAGTCAGATATTCAGTGGCTCTCTGGAGGAGGACAAGGTGACGTGGACTATCCGGCAGGCTTATAGGAAAGGCCCCCCTCCATCGTTCGGGCAACTGATTAGAGAGGTGCGGGAGGAAGAGAGAGCATTGGGGCGGAAAAGGGGTTCGGGCCTACGGGAGCGATCCTCGGCGATACAGGAAGTGGTGGCTGGGTGGAAGAATGACAACCCCCCGGGGAGTAGGGAACCCCCTCTGGAGGGGAGGGACAGGGGAGGTACCCACTCTCAGGGACGATCAGTGCAATGGATTGGGAGCGGGAGCCGTCCTGGGAGAGGAGGGGCGGCAGGCAGCGTGTGCTTTAACTTTGGGAAAGAGGGGCATTTCAGTCGGGACTGTGGGCGTCCAAGGGTGTGCTATAGCTGTGGAGAGGAGGGTCACTTTAGGTGGGATTGTGAGAGACAAGGAGTCCCGCGGAGGACAAACCCCCCTATGACTAAAGAGGGAGAGGTGTCGGGAAACTTAGGAGAGGCTCAGTGAGGGAACGGACTGGAGTCTCTGGAGGAACACGTTCCCAGAGATCAGCCGGAAGACCACCGGGTGCCCACGCCTCTATTCCGGATGGGCTGGTAGGACCCCGTGCCAGTGTCTGTCTACGGATAGAGGGAGTTTACGCAAAAGCCGTTCTTGATATGGGGTCGCAGGTGACCTTATTGTACCGGTCTTTCTACAACAAATATTTAAAGCATTTGCCCGTAACCCCATTTGACACCCTACAGACTTGGGGTGTGAGTGAGGGTGATTACCCATACGATGGGTACCTATCGGTGAGATTGGAGTTCTCAGAGGGCAATGTGGGAGTGTCTGAAGCCATTGAGACGTTGGTGTTAGTGTGTCCGGACCCGGTGGAAACCGGTGGTGCTGCCCTCTTGGTGGGGACTAACTCCCCCGTTCTGCGACGGCTCCTGGGAGCTTGTAAGGAGAAAGGGGGGGAAGACTTTCTGGAGACCCTCTCGGTGCATCCAGTGTTTTGAGCGGTATTCGAAGAAGGGGTTGCCCCCCAAGGGCTGGACCCGGAGTGTAAACGAGGGACGGTGTGGTGTACGCAGGCGAGGCCCAAGGTGATCCGACCAGGGGAGGTAGCACTCGTGATGGGGACCCCCAGATTCCCCGGAGTGTCGATGGGTGAAGCCCTGTTGGTAGACGCCCCGGACGATCTTGAAGGGGAGACATGATTTCCAGTGGGGGCGCTGGCGAGGCCCGAAGTGCAGAGACCAGGGGTGGTACATGCGAGGCGTATAGTCGTAAGCGTCAGGAACACTACGGCAAGAGAAATCACCTTTAAAAGGGGAATGCCGCTGGCACATCTGTTTCCGGTGACAGTAATGTCTAGCGCACCAGTGCAGACCCCTACCGGGGAGGGATCGGAGCATCGAAGGGAGCTGACCGCTGAAGCCTTTAACTTCAGGGTTCCCCTGTGTTGCCGGAGTGGAAACACCGGCTAGTGGAGAAGATGCTGAAGATGGAAGCTGTTTTTTCTTGGGGCGAGTCTGATGTTGGCTGCTCCAAAAGCACTCGCCACACCATCCGGGTGACGGAGGACACCCTGTTCCAAGAGAGATCCCGGCGGCTGGCCCCAGCAGATGTTGAGGATGTGCGGCAGCACTTGTGCAAGTTGAAGGATGCCGGAATCATAGCTGAGTCTCGAAGTCCTTATGCGTCCCCAATAGTGGCGGCACGGAAGAAGAATGGGCGAGTGTGCATGTGTGTTGACTATAGAACTTTGAATCAGTGAACTGTCCCTGATCAATATACTGTCCCAAGAGTCGAGGATGCGCTGGCTTGCCTGAGCGGTGCGAAGTGGTTCAGTGTGCTGGATTTAAGAAGTGGGTATTACCAGATCCCGATGAGTGCGGCCGATAAAGAGAAGCCGGCCTTTATCTGCCCACTGGGGTTCTTTCAGTTCGAACGAATGCCCCAAGGCATATCGGGGGCCCCAGTCACCTTCCAGAGGCTCATGGAGAGAACTGTGGGGGATATGAATCTGTTGGAGGTGCTGGTGTACCTGGATGATTTGATAGTGTTGGGATCGACTTTGGAGGAACATGAGGAGAGGCTGTTGAAGGTGTTGGGCCGGCTTAATGAAGAAGGGCTGAAGCTTTCCCTGGACAAATGCCAGTTCTGCAAGTCGTCGGTCAGCTACGTTGGCCATATCATTTCGCAAGAGGGAGTGGCTACTGATCCTGTGCCGAGACCACAGAAAGTAGGAGCTCTGCGCTCATTTTTGGGGTTCTGTGGGTATTACCGCCAATTTTTGAAAGGATATGCCAAAGTGTGTCACCTGTTGACTCAGTTGTTGTGTGGCTATCCCCCAGTGGGAAAGAAAAGGAAGGTGGACCGGAGGCAAGACACTGGAGGATACTGGAACCCGGCGGAACCTTTTGGCTCGAGACGGGATGATCGATGTGAAGAGGCGTTCCGATCTTTGAAAAGGGTGCTGACCCAGGCCCCAGTGTTGGCTTTTGCCGATCCCCAGAAGCCATATGTGCTGCACACGGATGCCAGCCGAGAGGGTCTCGGGGCTGTTCTGTACCAGGAGCATGGCAAAGCATTGAGGCCGGTAGCCTTTGTCAGCTGAAGCTTGTCGCCATCGGAGAGAAACTATCCCACTCACAAGTTGGAGTTCCTGAAGCTGAAGTGGGCTGTGGTGGACAAGCTGGGCGATTACCTGTACGGAGCCAAGTTTGAGGTGAGAACGGATAACAATCCTCTCACTTATATTCTGACTTCAGCTAAACTGGATGCCACAGGACATCGGTGACTGGCGGCCTTGTCTGTATATGATTTCAGCCTGAGGTACCACCCCGGAAGCAAGAATGTCGATGCGGATGCTTTGTCATGTTGGGAGCGGGGGGAACAGGAGAGGGACGAGGAGTGGGAGAATGTCCCTGCCCCTGGAGTGAAGGTGATGTGTCAGTTTGCTATCACTGTGAAGGCCGAGGGAAGAGGGAGACTGGAACGAGCCGTGGACCATTTGGGGGTTTTTGACGACGCCATACCCCTAGTTTACTGTGACCTGACCGCACTGCGGACTAAACTGTTGCCGGAACTGAGTCCGGGGGAAGTGGCAACTGCTCAGCAAAATGACCCGGGCGTTGGCACAGTGTGGAGAGCGGTCGAGAAGGGGGATGGGGCGTTGGCTGAGAAGGTGAAACCCCCATGCGTGCCTCTGTTGTTGAAGGAGTGGCCTCGGTTAAAGTTAAAGAAACAAATCTTGTACCGGGTCACAGCGCCTCAGGACCAACCCCACCGTTGGCAACTGGTCCTGCTGGAGGAGTATCGACAGGCTGTACTCCAGGCTTTGCATGATGATTCCGGACACTTGGAAGGTGGAAAAGACCTATGGATTACTCAAAGACCGGTTCTACTGGACCCGGATGAGGGGGGAGGTTGAAGAATACTGTAGGGGATGCAGTCGTTGCATCCGGAGGAAGACCCTGCCAGCGTTGGCGGCTCCACTGTCGCACTTGCAGAGTGCGGGACCCCTGGGCCTGGTGTGTATGGATTTTCTGTCGATCGAGCCTGACACCAGCAACACCGCGAATGTCTTAGTCATCACCGATCATTACACTCACTATACTCAGGCATTTCCCACTAAGGATCAGAAGGAGACGACAGTGGCGAAGGTGTTATGGGAGAAGTATTTTGTTCATTACGGCCTTCCCAGGCGAATCCATCGTGATCAGGGGCGGGACTTTGAGAGTCGCCTTATCCATGAATTACTGACTATGCTTGGGGTTGAGAAATCCAGGACTACCCCTTATCACCCACAGGGAGATCCTCAGCCAGAGAGGTTCAACAGGACCCTGTTGGATATGCTCAGGACGCTGGAGATCGGGCAGAAAAGTAAGTGGAGTCGTCATATTGGACAATTGGTTCACTGTTACAATTGTACTCGCAATGACGCTACAGGGTACTCGCCCTATTATCTGATGTTCGGGCGGGAAGCGAGGTTGCCCATTGACTTGTGTTTTGGGGCTGAAGTGGGTGAATTACCCGGAAGGCCCTATCTAAAGTATGTGTCCGACATGAAGAGGGAGTTACAGCGGGCGTATGAGTTGGCCAAGGCAGTGGCTACCAAACAAAATCAGAGGAATAAGATGTGGTATGACTGAAAGGTGAAGTTTGCCCAATTATTACCGGGCGACCGGGTCCTCTTACGGAATTTGGGACTCCCCGGTAAGCACAAGTTGGCAGATTGATGGGCGGCCAGCCCCTATGTAATAGAGAGCCAGATGCCGAATCTACCAGTTTACCGGGTGAAACCTGAGGATGGGAAAGGGCCTATCAAGGTGCTCCATCAGAATCACCTTCTGCCCCTGGGTCAAGCGGTGCGGATGGACAAGGAGCTGTGGACAAGGATGGACAAGGAGGGAGGCTGTGCCTAGTACAAGGACCCTGCGAGGGTGCGGAGCGAGGGAAGAGGCCGCTGCTGAAGAGCGGGGACGGGTCCTTAACCCGGGAATGGCTACCGATTCGGAAGATGACGACTCAGATGAGTGGCCCCTGTTCCCATTCGCTGGCGCTCCAGTACCAGAAGAGGAGGCTCCTGGCCCTTCCCCTACTGAGTTGGGCGAGAGGAGGGAAGGTGTTGATGGTCAGATGGAGAGACAGCCAGTGTTGGGGGGAGAGAGGGTGGAACCTGAACATGAGCCAGAGGGTTCTCAGGTGAGGGGGGACCCCTGTGAGGGAGGGAGTGAGGATCTGACAGGTAGACCTGGGGTGTCTCAGACAGTGGGTTCGCAGGTGAAGAGGGAGCCCAGTGGGGCAGAAGGGGTACGGAGGTCTCAGAGGAGTAGGTGCCCCCCAGAGCGGTTGACATATGTGGTACCAGGAGAACCGAGTGTGATTTCTACTGCTCTGGGTAATTACGTCGCTGCTTTCAGCACCTGGGTTGGGTTTTGTGTGTTGCAAGAAGCTTTGGGGAACTCTGGTAATGCCATGAGGGCATGACATTTGCTGATGGGGGGAGAGAATGTACAATGTCCTGTGTATGTTACTCAAAATGGCTTCTTTGGTTTGTTAAGAGTAGAAATGCATCTTTGTCTGATAAGTGTTTTCTCTCGCAGTTGTTTAGCTTTAGACTTGCTGATATGGGGATGTATTCATTTGTTAACCAATGGGGAATGTTATTTTGTCTTGTGAGGCTGGGAGCTTGGGGGGGGGGGGGTTTCGGGAGAGTCGGGAGGGAGATGCCGAGGAAGGTGGACGTGCGCTGCACTGCTTGGTTGACCACCGGGGGTGGTCCCGGGTGCGAAGACGTGGAGGTCGGAGGCAAGTGACGAGGGGTCGAATGGTTCGATGGTTGAGCTCCAATGATGTGCACTAAACTGACTGAACTTTGATATGTTGGCCTTTTGTTTTTTTCTTTTCTTTCATATATATTGTATTGCCTAGTACTCTTTTAGTTTTAGTAAACTCTTTAAAGTGTATTCCATAATGGTATCTGGTGTAAGTTTGATATTGTGTGTGTACGTGCGGCATAAACTTGATTCTCACAGCACCTGCGTGCTTTTCCCCTAGACATATACCAGCCTGTTGGTTAAGTGTTACATGCGTAAGACAGTCCGGACATCCCAGGAATTAACCTCGTGAATCTACGCTGCACTTCCTCTATAGCCAGGATGTCCTTCCTTAACCCTGGAGACCAAAACTGTACACAATACTCAGGTGTGGTCTCACCAGGGCCCTGTACAAATGCAAAATAATTTCCTTGCTCTTGTACTCAATTCCCTTTGTAATAAAGGCCAACATTCCATTAGCCTTCTTCACTGCCTGCTGCGCTTGCTCATTCACCTTCAGTGACTGATGAACAAGTACTCCTAGATCTCTTTGTATTTCTCCCTTACCTAACACCGTTCAGATAATAATCTGCCTTCCTGTTCTTACTCCCAAAGTGGATAATCTCACACTTATTCACATTAAACGTCATTTGCCAAGTATCTGCCCACTGACCCAGCCTATCCAAGTCACCCTGAATTCTCCTAACATCCTCATCACATGTCACACTGCCACCCAGCTTAGTATCATCAGCAAACTTGAGGCCAGACACCCTGTAGACTTGCTTAAAGTAGGAATAGAATTTAAAAAGACTCCATTAAAATGTAATATAAGTACATATTTTAATGTCACATTTTCTGCATATACCCAACGGTTCACAGATTAGACAAAATCACTAAACAAAGTATTACATACACCCTTGTAGGTCGACGGGGGGGGGGGGGGGGGGTGGAGGGTGAGAGGACTGCTCTCTCCGGGCTGATGGACTGGAGACATTCACTGGGTAATGGTAGCTCATCTCTTTGTGAACTGTGGGCTTCCAGAGAGAGCGTGGAGAAAGCCCTGAGGGCCTGCATCAGGGTTTTTCCCGACCGGCTGCGTGACAAAGGATTCTGTGATCTACGGGATGATTCCAGACACAGAAACAGCCATCAAATGCTGCTGGCAAATCATCAGCTCTTTGATCTGCCGGACTGGCATGTTTCAGCCTGCAGGAGGAGGGGCTGAGGGACACCCTGAAGCTTGGTGCAGCCACCGGAAGGGCTCGGTGTGGAAAGATCGCGGTGTGGGGTTTTTCCTGTTACTGGAGAGGGAGAGGCCAGGTTGAGAATTACTGTAGTAGTTAGTATACCACCCCAGGGGGCCAGAGAGAGAGGCAGCTGTGCTTTGGGTGTCATAGATTTGATTCTGGCATGGTCCCGGAGGACTGAAAAATTGCAAATCACTAACAGAGTTGTCTCATTTTTTTAACTGCATTATGGTTTATAAATGACAATGTTACGAACCCCGTAACTGGGTCACTTACCAGCAAAGATAGAGAGGTCTGTTGAAGTCTGATGGTACTATTTTAACAGTATTTATTGGTAAAAATACACAAAAATAATATCAATGCAAACATACAGATAATATACGTCGTCAATACTAACTCTAAAAGTGTGGGTATAATAATAATCAATAAGAAATAGCTCTATCGTTGTCTAGGGGGTAATGTATTGTCCGATGGAAATATAAAAGTCACTAGCTCATTCAGGCTGCAGCCGTTGGTTGGAGTCAAGAGAGAGATTTTAGAAATTTGCCAGCTTGTCCTTTTTATGATGTTGATCCTTCGAGAGTTCCGTTTTTGTAGTCGGTCCTTTAGCCAAGCCGTTCCGTGGAAAACTCGTCATCCGGGCAAGGATGGACACACACACGAGTCACCACCGGCTGTCGCTATTAAACGCTGTCACGGGATTTCTAGCGTTTCTCCTGGTGCGTCTGAAGGGGTTGTTCCCCAGACCCTCTTTAATCTTTACTCACGGGGTCTCAAATGTCAATCAGGTTGGGATGATGCAATCCCTCAACCTGCCCACTCTGGTCATTCCCTGAGGGCTTCAATGAATAGTACAGTACTCAATACACACTTCCATCTCCAAGTGACAATGGCCGTTATCAATGGCTTTGTCTCTCGGAGGCCCAGGACACATTCCAAACATTGAGGATTCTGCGTGTCTCTCTCTCATTTCCTGGGTCCCAGACCCGAATTAATAACGATCTTGCGATTCTCAAAAAGGAGGCGGCTACTTTGTACCCTTCGGCCCCTCAGAGTTGTGGCACGTTCGTAACACCCCCTTCCTTCAATGCGTTTTTACCATCAGTGAAAACGAAGTAATACAGAGTCTTGCAGGATTTTAGAATCTAACACAATACAAAAGTTTTTTTTCACTACAGAGTAATACAGTTATACATTCAATTCAGCATCTAAACAGTTAACTATTACATTGTCACTTCCTTTAATATCTTAACATCTTTTACCTTACTAAAGTCTTGTAGCATCAGACTCCAATTTAATAACCACCTTTTTTTTCTTCAGCAAACAAAAACTAAAGAGTTGTGATCTTAGCTTACGTGTATACTACAAAAGTTCATGCAAATACTAATCTTTATTGCTACTTCCAAACTTAACAGTCAATCTTCCATGGGGGTTGTCTTTATTATTCACATGCTTTGTCGAAATCCCTTTGGACCAAATCCTGCTATTTAAAATGGCATCCCGTCAACCCTCGCCCCTTTTCCAGTTAACTCCCACGTGGTGAGCTTGTGCACCATGGCGAAATAGGCTTTCGCCCGCTCCTTTTATAGGAGTTATTTTATCAACAATGTGTTCCAAACTTGGACTATTTTCCGAATCTCCACACAATTCTTTAAGTTTAAGTAAGTTGCTAGTTTTCTCTTCAGGACCCTTCATGCTATTAGTTCTCAATTTAAATTCTTTGTTCAAACAGCATTTCGAATTCTGCTGTTTCACACCACACTCTTGAATAACAATAGCATGTGGGGCACCTTTGCATTCCAACTCAACCTGTAATTGATTCGCAGGCACCGCATGACCAAGCCATTGTCTCTGTAGCCTGGTGGCTGCTTGTGACATCAATCCAGACTTTAAATTTTCTTCATTCAATTTAGGAACTATACTTTTCCCTTTTCCTTCAATAATAATATTCACCTCACCACCTTTTACCTCCTCACTAACTTTTAACACACCTTCGAGCACAAACAACTGGGTATTCTCACTTCCCACTATTACCAAGGTTAACCCTTTCTTCACTGAACCAAGTCCATCTGACCCACAAGGACTGCATTCCTTTTCGACTGAATCAAATACCTCAGACTTTTTCTGAACTCCATTACTAGGTTCAGTACCACGTGCATCCACATCTTGAACACACTCAAATGGGACATTTGCCTCTTCCAGGCTTTCAATACCCATACCCTTTTCAAATTCAGCTACTCTCTGGGCAACTCCCTTCCAGAGTAAACTCAACCCCGCGGGCTGAAACAACCTCATCTGCCAACCCAGCAGACTTCTTCAAGGTAATGGCACCCTTTTCATCTAGGACTGCCCTCATTTCATTATCGGGAACATCTTTAGAATTTTCAATTTCTTCGAACAGTTCTGCCAAACCAGACAGATCATCCATGTCCAACTCTGGACCTTTTAACAGTGTTACGGACTCGTGACACATGACAGTGGTACCCTTGTCACGTGACTGGGGTTGAAGCTATACTGGACTTGAGGTAATGGTCTTGTGATGGTGGAGCGACGTCATTTTCCCGCCAGTAGAGATCATGTGACAGGCTTGCTTTTTTCAGGTTATAAAAGGAAGACCCCACCCTGTGAGGAGGGGTAGTTCGTGGCTGGATTTGCCAAGTTGACTTCATGCCACTGCGTGATTTAATGTGATGACGCAGTTTAGTTGAAGGATGAAGTTTTTATCTAATGCCTAAAGTTTAAAAGGTCATTGCCAGCAGGTTCTTTACAATTCTGCTAGTTTGAGAATCAGTGGAGAGTGAAGATCGGAGTTCGGGAGTTAAAGATTGAGGAGAATCGATTTCTACGGTGAAACAGGTTCGGCCTTTGTTTGATCCTTATTCGGAAGGATTCCATTGACTATTCTTGCGTTAATCCCTGGGATTACCAGAAAGGGTTGAGGATAGTGAGGAAGGAAAGGTCAGTGCCTTTAAGCCGTTTCGTTTCATTTCATAAAATTCTTCGTGGGAAAAGTTCGACGTCGGGGATCGAAGCAAGACGACGTGAAAGAGAATTTAAATCGTCTTATAAAGTCTCTCCTTTTTAAATGGACTGTGAGCATATCGAACTTTTGGCAATACCACTTTAAAGAACTGTTATTGCAAAATCGCTTTAAGAACTGTTTGAGCTGCCGCACAGCAGTTGGTTTCTGGTTACGTTAGTGTTTGTTTACTTTTGGGGGGTTTGTTTTCAGTGTTTAATAAACGTAATGTTTGTTATGTAAACCCTTGCCGAACTCATATATTCATTGTTGCCGTAATACGTAACAACAGCTTTATCTGTTTCTCATCTTTACTTCGTGCCTCTATAAATTTTCTCCTCGGAGGTCTGCCTCCACTCCCTTACTCTCTTTCACTTTCCTATTCTCCGTTTTTCCACCCTCTAAACCCTCGTGGTACAGGGTCGGTAAAAACGTCTCGGCCAAGTCGATACTGGCCGGATTTAAACTGCTCGCTGTCTCAGCTGCCTTTCTCGACATGCTGCGAGTGATCGCGCATGCGGGATAGATCTTGGAATCTAGGGGCGGGACCTCAACACTCACAGACTGGCTCGTCAGCTTCATTGCTGACCAAACCTTACCACCGGCTAAATCGTTACCAAGAAGGACGTCTGCGTCAGTTCTTGGGAATCCTGATCACACCCCTATTTCAACTGGTCCAGATACCAGCTTACAATTTATAATGATCCTATGCAAGGGCACCGTTTCTGTCCCTTTTCCTATTCCTTTCACAGCTACCATTCCCGTCTTGCGACCAAAATCCAGTACCTTACTGCTAATCAATGACAGTTCAGCTCCCGTGTCTCTCCAGATCCGCACGGGAACTGGTGGGTCTCCCTCTCTCACAGACATGGTTCCTTTTGACATACATGTCTCAGACCCTTCTCGTACTCTGTCTACCCGGGGCTCTCTCATCGATTTACTGATTACCACAGCACATCCGAAAGGGACTGCTGCTTTCCATTTTCCTGTCTCTTTCCTTGGAGCAAAGCACCTAGATGCAATATGTCCCCCACTTTCCACAATTAAAACAGGTCAAGCCAGGAACTCTCCTGCTGCCTTGCCTCTCCTCCTCAATCTTACCACTAGCTCCCGGCAGGACCTCTGCCTCAGCTGGTGGGCTTTCGCTACAGTTCCCACGGTCTCTCTGGTAACCTTTATTCGAGGTAAACTTTGTCTTGGGGGTTAGGGCACATTCATCTGAGAACCTAGCAAATTTGGAGATGGACTTATTCGGCTTCTCATTCAAATACATCCGGATATCCTCCGAAACACAATTAACTCCTCAATCAGAATTAACTCCCTGAGACGCCAAAAATCTTCGTCCACTATTTCTGCGGTGCACCAACGATCCAAGAGCACACCCTTCTCATAGGCAAACTCGGTATATGTCTGATTGCACCCTTTCTTTAAATTTCTAAACTTTTGTCTATATGCTTCAGGTACCAATTCGTAAGTCTGAAGAATGGCCTCCTTTACTTTCTCATAATTCTCAGCCTCTTCCTCCTCCATGGACAACGCCGTATATGCCCGTTGTGCCTTCCCTTTTAACACACTTTGTAACAACGCCACCCATTGCTCTTTGGGCCACTTCTGATTCCCTGCCACCTTTTCAAAATGCAAGAAATAACTATCAACATCCGTTTCCTCGAAAGGAGGTACTAACCTCAACTCCCGACTAACATTAAACCGCTCCTCTCGGTCTGTCCCTTGAACTCTTCGCTCCTGCCTTAACTTCTCCATATCCAAGTCATGTTGCCTCTGTTTCTCTGCCTCCCTCTCCTTCTCGGCTCTCTCCTTCTCTTTCTCGGCCCTTTCTCTCTTCTTTTCAACTGCTTCCAGCTGTTTTAACTGAATTTCATGCTCCCTTTGTTTCTCAGCTCTGTCCTGCTCTCTTTCCTTCTCAGCTGCTTCCAGCTGCTTTAGCTGGAGCTCATACTCCCGTTGCTTCTCAGCTCTGTCCTGCTCCCTTTTCACCTCTAACCCCTTTAGCTGGAGCTCATGCTTCCATTTCTCGGCTCTTTCCTTTTCTTTCTCAGCTCTGTCTTTCTCCTTCTCAGCAGCTTCCATCTGTTTTACTTTAATTTCATGTTCCAACCTTAATTTCTCCAACTCTAACTAAGTTGGGATGATGCAATCCCTCAACCAGCCCACTCTGGTCATTCCCTGAGGGCTTCAATGAATAGTACAGTACTCAATACACACTTCCATCTCCAAGAGACAATGGCCGTTATCAATGGCTTTGTCTCTCTGAGGCCCAGGACACATTCCAAACCTTGAGGATTCTGCGTGCCTCTCTCTCATTTCCTGGGTCCCAGACCCGAATTAATAACGATCTTGCAATTCTCAAAAAGGAGGGGGCTACTTTGTACCCTTCGGCCCCTCAGAGTTGTGGCACATTCGTAACAACAATAAGCTGAAACTGAACTGAACTGAACTGGTGTTGCATTATTTGAATATGATTCGATTGGTTGACTCATATCTGCAAGTTTGAATGGAATGTTGCTTATCACCATCTCCAACCCCACTGTGAATCCTTCAGTGCCCAGGGATCGAGTGCAAAGTTCCAAGTACTATTTACCATCACCCCCCTGTCTTTTATCTTTCTAAATATCAGCAATACTCATTGTTGTTCACTGAATTGTGTACAGGTAGTCCCCAAGTTACGAATGTCTGACTTACGGACAACTCTTACTTATGAACTAAGGAAGGAGAACGCCGTCCACCATTTTAAGTCGGATCGTGACACCGTCCGCCATTTAAAATCATTGCCGTTGACACTGTTTTGAGTGTTTAACTTTGTATTTGGCTTAAAATTTTCTTAGTATGATTAACCCTGACCCCGCCCCCCCCCCCCCCCCCCCAACCGTTTCGGTCATCAGTGAGATCAGCATCAGGCTGGAGAACGGAGGTTTCTGAGTTCGATCCCATAAGAGACTGCTCCCGTGCCGGGTTGATGTCGATCCAGTGACTCCCGTACCATCTGTGTTGGGTTGATATCGAGCTCGCAAATCGACCTCGTAAAAAAAAACACTGCCACCTCCAGTTTAAATTCCCACGTGGAATATTGTGGAGGATCAAATACCCAAACCCAGCACAGACCCCACTTGTCCCATTCAGCCTGTCGCAGTGCGGTGGTCATTAGGACCCAGCGGACCTAGGGAGCTGGCGGAGGTCGGGACCCAACACCTGCAGTGTTTCTGTTCCATTGACGGGAAGCGATTGCGATTGAAAATAAAGTGGAAATAATAAAGCGTTTGGAAAGAGGTGAAACGCCATCGGTCATTAGAAAAGCATTAGGCTACAGTCAGTCAACGATCGGAACAATTTTATAGGATAACAGATAAAGTGAGAATAAGGGAGCATGTGAAAAGCCCTTCCCCAATGAAAGCTACAATTATTACTAAACAACGCAGTGGTTTAATTATTGGAATACATACGTTTCTTAAGTGTTTTGTATGCATAGAAAGGTAAAATATATACTATATATTAAGACAAACGTTTGACTAACTGTTGTTAATTAATACCGGATGTACTTGTTCCGACTTACGTCCAACTTAAATACGGACTCAGGAACGGAACTCGTACGTAACCCGGGGACCGCCTGTACCTTGTTTTGTTTATCCACCTTGTGTCGCTTTAGTACTGACACATTCTTTGAACCTCCAGTGAGGACAGGACTATTTCACATGACCTTTACAATGTTGCTCAAAGTTGTAAACATAATTTCTCAGCTCTTAATGGAATCATTGTTAGTACTTTGGCATCATGAATGCTGTTAAATTTGCTAAAAAAAAGTACCATCTGAGACAAAACAGTGTTGGTTTACTATTAGTTAAACAGTAGAGGAGAAAAATAATAAAGATCAGTGTTTGCAGATATGCATTATTGCCTACATACTGTACTTTGATAATAAATGTACTTCAAACTTTGAACAATGAAGTAAAATTGACCCGAACAGCATACTATGTTTTGAAACAGGCAAGAAACTGTTAAGTTGTCTTTGTGATTAAACTTCCACAGTTGAAAAAGCAGCTGTACCCTCTTTTGATTATAATAGGGATTATTGCAGTCCCCCAGTGTTTGTGTCTCCACGGGCCATCTGTGCTTTTAGACAAACGAGTCTGTATGATTCCCATTCCACACAAGAGACAGATGCAGCACTGGAGCCAGCTCGAACTCTGACAAAGCCCCATCACTACATAGTCATTGTTCTGTCTGTGTGCAAGGCAAAGTGGCATACAATATTCTGAAGGGAACAGGTACCAGAACAGGGCACTCTGACCAGTGCACGCTCCTGGATCCGAACTCAGATCCCAGTCACAACACTAGACTGACTACAAGATGAGTTTACTGAGTAAGTGTGACAGCAGAACATGGCGTCGATGTTTCCTCTGGGAAAGCAGTCCAAAGAGCGTTGATTCACCAGGCCAGAGGGAGACGGAGAGGGCAGAACTGGCAGATGATTGGAAGAATTCATTACCAGGGAGATGCTGTGATGCTGCTGAACCGTGACTACGCCCGCCTGGACAAGCCGGCGAGCACTGTGAGGGTCATGTTTTTTGACTTCTCCAGTGCGTTCAACACCATCCGCCCTGCTCTGCTAGGTGAGAAGCTGACAGTGATGCAGGTGGATGCTTCCCTGGTGTCGTGGATTATTGATTACCTGACTGGCAGACCACAGTACGTGCGCTTGCAACACTGTGTGTCAGACAGAGTGGTCAGCAGCACTGGGGCTCCACAGGGGACTGTCCTGTCTCCCTTTCTCTTCACCATCTACACCTCGGACTTCAACTACAACACAGAGTCTTGCCATCTTCAGAAGTTTTCTGATGACTCAGCCATAGTTGGATGCATCAGCAAGGGAGATGAGGCTGAGTGGGAAATGAGGGCGAAGGTGGGAAACTTTGTCACATGGTGTGAGCAGAATCATCTGCAGCTTAATGTGAAAAAGACTAAGGAGCTGGTGGTGGACCTGAGGAGGGCTAAGGCACCAGTGACCCCTGTTTCCATCCAAGGGGTCAGTGTGGAAATGGTGGAGGATAACAAATACTTGGGGATACGAATTGACAATAAACTGGACTGGTCAAACAACACTGAGGCTGTCTACAAGAAGGGTCAGAGCTGTCTCTACTTCCTGAGGAGACTGAGGTCCTTTAACATCTGCCAGACGATGCTGAGGATGTTCTACAAGTCTGTGGTGGCCAGTGCTATCATGTTTGCTGTTGTGTGCTGGGGCAGCAGGCTGAGGGTAGCAGACACCAACAGAATCAACAAACTCATTTGTGAGGCCAGTGATGTTGTGAGGGTGGAACTGGACTCTCTGACGGTGGTGTCTGAACAGAGGATGCTGTCCCAAGATGCATGCCATCTTGGACAATGTCTCCCATCCACTCCATAATGTACTGGTTAGGCACAGGAGTACGTTCAGCCAGAGACTCATTCCACCGAGATGTGACACTGAGCGTCATAGGAAGTCATTCCTGCCTGTGGCCATCAAACCCTACAACTCCTTCCTCGGAGTGTCAGACACCCTCAGCCCATAGGCTGGTCCTGGACTTACTTCCACTTGGAATAATTTATTATTATTTAATTATTTATGGTTTTGTATTGCTATATTTCTACACTATTCTTGGTTGGTGTGACTGTAATGAAACCCAATCAATAAAGTATGTCTGTCGATCTGTCTGTCATCATTAGCACTGTGGCAGATGGTTGTTTTGAATGTGAGCTCAGATACTCACTGCTTAGGAAAGGAGAACCTCTTTCTTCACAACCCTGAGTAAAATGAATGTATTGTTGAATCAATGGATAATTGGGCATTTTGAGAATTTTTGGATATTATGCAGACATCACTGACAGAAGCGATGAAGAAGAATCAGAAGGTGTGGGGTATTTGGACTTGCAAAAGAAAATACAAATACCTTTGATAAAGAAATGCAGCCTGGTTGCAAAATACATTGAAACAGAGATAAAGTTTTTTTCTCTCAAGGTTAAGAGATAGAGGGATATGGGATTAGTTCCAGTAAAAGACAGTGGGGCTGTAAGATTAGCCATCATCTTACTGAATGGTAAGTACAGGGTTGATGGGCTGAATGCACTTAACTTGCCTCTTATCACTATCAGTAAAACTTACTAATCACATAGTTTTCAATTTAAAAGGTCTGGTCAGCATTGGAATCTCCCTGAACCAACGTTGCAAAACAAGAAGTGCTGAAGTGTGGAAAGTCCCAGAGTAAAAGCATAACAGTCAGTTGTCTGCTTTGCCTGATACAAGGGTTATTAGTCCAAAGGACAGTTGCATTTTAGAGTACCGCCTTTCCAGTTGGGAATAGCAGCATTTTTAATCAAACTGTCATTATTTACAATAGGTTGGCCACTGGGATAAGGTGACAAGCTAAAATGATCTCTGATAAAAGCTTTCCTTCAACCAATCACATCGAGCCACATTGCAAATGAAAGCATGCAAACAAGTCATGCTGTTTCTCACTCAGCCCTTAATCTCTGGTTTATTCAACAGTAACAGGGTGTGGCTTTTTAAAATTAATATTTATGTGTTCATTTGTTGACATACAGCCCTTCCAGCCCTTTGAACCGTGGCACAACCAAGATGGAGCAGCATTTGGGTCCTGTTTGTGCAGAGTTCAAAGTGTCCTTCAGACCAAGGACTGAAGTAATAATCCAGACGTGAATTAGGGGAACAGATACATTAAATTATGGAATTCAATTCTGTCACGCAGCGGAGACAGCCTGTTTTGTCAGTGAGACTGGTTAAACTGGTTTGTGAGGCAAGCTGAAGAGCTCATTTACTGAAATCTGGCCACAGCCTGTAATTATACAATGAGGGCTTGTATCTCTCTCAAACAGAAAGGACAAAGACCTAGGTCAAGAGGGAAAAGAATTCTCTGCGTTGGTAACAAAGTCTCCACAAACAACTGACCTTTGCAACAAACGACCTTTGCAATAGGTTACGATCACATTCAATAATTCTCCCAATTGTTCTTGTTATTGCCGGGGAGTGAAATGTATTTACATTAAAATTCCTACTGCTCAATATTGATTGTAGTTTAGACTTGCCACTGCATGCCATGAACTTAGTCATCCAAAGTAACAGATATAAAATGCTGGAGGAACTCAGCAGGTCAGCAGATCAATGGAACTGAATAAACAGTCGACATTTCAGGCCGAGACTCTTCATTAGGTCTGGATAAGAAAGGGAAATAAACCAGAATAAGAAGGTGACGAAAGGGGAAGGGCTACGAGCTTGAAGGTGATAGGTGAAACTAGGTAGCTGGGGGAGGTGCGGTTGTGAAGTAGGAAGCTGAGAGGTGATAGGTGGAAAATGTAAAGGGCAGGAAAAGAAGGAATCTGATAGGATAAGAGAGTGGACCATTGAAGGAAGAAGGTCACCATGAGGATGTGATAGGCAGTTGAGGAGAAGAGGTAAGGGGGAGCAAGAGTGGGAAAAAGAGATGAAAAATGACTGGAAGTTATTAGTCATGCAACCTGTGGTTAATTTGTATTTTGTAAATAACCTAGTTTTCCTTTAAAACAGGGGTTACCAACTTTTTTAATGTTATAGACCCCCACCATTAACCAAAGGGTCTGTGGACCACCAGGTTGGGAACCCCTGCTTTAAATCATTGACCACTTCCCTCTCTCGTACCCATCTCAATACAGGTCCTAACAGGAATGGTGTTATATTTTCCCAAAATGTATTTAAAACACATACAGTGAATACAATTGGGTCACGTCATTGTCTGCATAATACCAGCAATTCAATACTGCCTTGATGTTTTTCTTGAATAGATTTTATTCACTGGAAAGTATTTATACAAAAGGAATTAACTCAATGCAAAACCGCTTACATTCTTATTGTGATTTGGCTAATCCATTCAGTGGTGTTAACAGATTTTCATGTCGCATCATTACCAGTAGTCATGTGGACCTTGGGGTGATACACCATTACAATGTTTGCCCACTAGGTACTGCTGCTCAACGTTCAGAAGCAGAACGGCTCTGGAATGCAGTCCTTCCCCCACCGTATTTTTTATTCAAAATTCTGTAGATCAGAGAGTCCTCTGTTACACAGCAGCTTGGTGTGAACTCAGCCAAGGATCCTTGTATCTTTTCTCTACATCCTCTTAGCAAAATCTGCAAAAAGGTGGGTGACCTTCTCCTGCTCAACGCAGTCGTCACCAAGGCAGCGTGCATTCAGAGCGAAATTCCGAATGTACAGGAAAGATTTGATCAGCAGAACCACTCTCACCACTCCAGTGTTTCTTACCAAATGTTTGAGAGGCTCTAACTCATTGTTAAACCCCTCAGGATCAAGTAATGGCAGAGTTACACTGAAACCGTTCACATTAAAGTGCTGTGGGAGTGAAAGTACATATACGTGGATTCCAGTTAATTGGGCCATCAGTTATTTGAGACAAACCTTAAAGAAGAAAAACTAATCGAGAAGATTGCTGGGATTCCCTTCGCTTATTTGGAACACTATGCTGCTTAAACGAGGCAGGAGACTGTTGCCGAACTAGTGTCAGTCACGCGCATCTGTGTGGCCATTAGACTGTGCTTGGAGTCAACAGTTGTTAAATAGCATCAGTTACATGTGTTTGTGTTCAAATATCAGTGACCTTTTGTTCCTGATAGTTGGTGAGAAATGAGCAATGAGATAATTCAGTACGGTTTGACCCTCTGCAGTTTCAAGCATTCAGGCTTGGAGATGCCAGAAATGGCCGGGAGTGAAAATGAAATAACTGCTTGCTTGTTTGATTGTTTGTTTATTTATTTATTTCCCTTTCTCTCTTTTCTATTTGCACACTTTGTTGTCGCTTGCATATCGGTTGTTTGTCTGTCTTATTGGGAGCGTTCTTTCATTGATTTTATTGTGTTTCTTGTATTTACTGCGACTGCCTGCGAGAAATGGAATCTCAGGGTTGTATATGGTAACAGATAAGTACTCTGATAATAAATGTACTTTGAACTTTGAATACAGCTTCTGATTCTGGTCACTTCATGTCTACGTTTAATACAGCGGGACAGAATCATGTAGTTCAGAAACTGATTCTTTGGCCAGCTCAATCCATCTGGCCAGCAAGCACTGATCCAATTCGATTCCAGTTTAATTGTCAATCACCCATACACGAACACAGCCAAACGAAACAGTGTGACTCCAGAGTCAAGATGCAAAATGCAGTGCTGGCCGTCACAGAAAGCACGCACAAGATTGCAAACAGAAATTACACAATCTAAGATTCAAAAACTTGTGCCATCAATCCACAGTTGACCACAGTAGAGCACGTCTCCTCCAGCCTGGACGTCATGCCACACTGCCCCCAACACCCTCGCCATACTCCCTCAGCTGAAATTGCGGCTTGAGGCCCAGTCCTCACACATACAAGCCCATATAGAATATCTGTAAAACTACATGTACATCTGTAAAACTACATGTATATCTGTAAAACTACATATACATGTATATTGTCCAGACCCTTCAGTCCATTGAAATCTTCAGTCGACCACAAAAGAGTTTGTCTTCAGCCAAGTGAACACCGTGGGGGGGAGCCGGACACGGCGCTATGCTGTTCCTCCGGGCTTAAAACAGGCTTGAGGCCCTGAGTCCTGAGTTTGCTGCCAAAGTCTGTTGTCAACCATAAATAGAGCTTGTCTTCTGCTGAGTGAACACTGGGGGGGCCTGCACAGACTCCACCCTGGATGCCCTCCTCACCGTCCCCCCGGTGGAGCACACGGGCTTTGACGCCACTCTCCTGACGGCTGCAGAGAAGGGACAACGTGACCTGAGGCTTGGTCCTCGATACGACTGAGGCCACGCTGCTCCCCCACCATCCCATCTTGTCTTCTTCTGGAGACTGTGAGATGTGGGGGGGGGGGGGGTCATCGGATGATATGTCCCATCAGATTGCTAAGAATGCTCCCAGTGGCCAATATTCAAGGCTGTTGTCTGTCCTCCCATCTGCGGTGACTCTGGCCACAGAGGTAAAGGAAATTCAGGAATGTTGTCCTTAAAAAGAATGTTAAAACATTTCTTTCCTGTCTCCTTGAATTTAATGACTCTCTAATTGACGGAAGATGCAAAAGATAAATCCGGTCTCTGAATTGAAACACATAGGAGTAGCTTTTATTTTTACGTCTTGCTTATTTATTTATTATTAATATTTATTTTTGTATTTGTACAAATTGTCTTTTGCACACTAGTTGAATGCCAAAATTGGTGTGATCTTTCACTGATTCTATTATGGTTATTATTCTACTGTGGATTTAGAATCATAGAAAAGTACCGCATGAAAATTGGCCTTTTGGCCCAACCAATCTATGCCAAAACTATTTAAACTGCCTACTCCCTGCATGACCTGCATGAGGACCATAGCCCTCTATATCCCTACTATCCATGTACCTATCCAAACTTTCATTGAACGTTGAAATTGAGCTGACATGCAACACCTATGCTGGCAGCTTGTTCCACACTCTCGCGACCCTCTGGGTGAAGATTTATTGTATGCCTGCAAGAAAATGAATCTCAGAGGTTTGATATGGCGCCATACACGACAATAAATTTACTTTGAACTTTGATTTCACTATTTCTGAGCTTTAAATGGCTTGAGAACTCTTCTTGAGTGTCAACACAAATTTACAGGTTTGACAAGTGAAGTATTAATGGGGAATAATATGACTGATTTAATTAATTTTGAGCCTCACACACCACTGTTGGAAATTCTCAGTCTATGATCTGGGGTGTGGGAATTAAGACAGCAAAGTAATACCAATTAAATCACTGGTGAACATTTTCTTTCAGTAGACTGCTGTCTTTTTATGAATCATTTACTAGACAACTCTAAGTACATGAATTGCTTTTTCTGAAAGGTCGAATTGTTCTCACAAAAGTGACAAATGAAACAACATAGGCCGTATGATTAATTGATTTGCACTTTGAATAAGTGAGCATTAAGGATGGAATGTGTTGCTGCCCTTGATCCTGACTTTGGTTGCTGTCCGTGTGGAGTTTGCCAGGGATCTTGCAGGTTTCTTCACATATTTCAAAGAAGTGTGCAGGCTAGTAGATACATTGGTAAAATCTATGTAAGGGAAGAGAGTTGATGGGAAAATGAGTTTGGGCGGGATTGATGTAAAAACGGATGCTTGGTGGTTAGCGAGAATGGTGGGTTGAAGGGTCTGTTTCTATGTGGTATTGATGAATCGATAGCATACATCCAGGACATTCACCAAAAGTGCTGCATTCACACAGCCCTCAGCATCGTCAAGGATACCTCCCATCCATCCAACATCTCTTTCACTTCCTACCATCGGGCAGAAGGCACCATAGTATGAGAACAAGAACCGTGAGGCTGACTAACAGCTTCATCCCCCAGGCAGTGAGACTCCTGAACACCCTGATAACACGTACGTGCTCTTCATGTCTACTAGTTCATCTCCCAGTTTAAGATAGCGTTACTGAAGTTATGTGACAACTCACTGGTAGTTCAGAAGTTAAGAAATATGACTGAAAACATTACTGCTGACACCTTTTCTGAAGTAAATTGTAGTCAGCTATCACTGCGAACAATGAAGATGCAAGCGGAGGCAAAGCTGATTCAAAGAGTGAGCCAGGCTGGTAAATCGCAAAGCTGGAACGCAACATGCTCAAGACGGGAGCTGGTATCGCTGTCATTGTCGAACTGAACGATTTGGAGAGGTGTCGATGCCGAAGGGTTTTGATGCCCGTCCACCTAACCTGGCTGCGAGGTTAGATCGCTCCAAGTGCTGAGCCGATTTGGTGAGATCGAGAACGGCTTTGGGCTGTGTGGCTCACGTGTTCTGCTGCGCAGGGGCCCAGGTCCTTGAGTGAGACACTACCCGGTGCTTGTACAGTTTAAACGCCAGCCAGATGGACTGGGACTGGAGGCAACGGTGGGGCTGATTTCGCTCGCTCCCCCGCAATGTCCATTCCCCTCCCCGGTGGGTGTCGTCCCTGCAGGTTTCGTGGCGCTTTCTCCAGCTAATATGATGAACTGGGATCGAGGCTTGGGCCTACGGCTCCGGCTCCTTTGGGGAGCAGATCTAAGGACTCAATCTGGTTTGGAATGCTATTGTTTGCATGATGTGTGTTTTTATTTCCTCTTTCTCTGCACGGTCGTCATGGTCTTCTGCAATGATATAATTAACATTGCCTTAAATCAGACAGACTACACACCATTCACCCAGTGACTCAATAAAACCCAAAATTAAAGTAAAACACCCTGTAGTTGGGCAGCATTAGCAGTTATAGGCAGAGTTAATATTTCAGGTGAAAACATTCAGATGAAGAACCTTTGACCTGAAATGCAGTTCTGTTTCTCTTTTCACAGATACTGCCTGTCCTGTGCAACGTTCACAGCATTTTTGGATTTTATTTTCGATTTTCAATGTCTGCAGAGTTTTATTTTTCATTTGCCTGTTAATTGCCTCTGCAAAAACAGCAAGACCAATTCTGGTTGCAAGCACGTTAATCACAAGGTGTCATAAGAAAGCAAGGTGGCTGCACAACGTATGGTCAATTGTTAGTGGCGGGTAACACTCAGAACTTGTCAGGGGGTGGAGGTGACAACTGCAGCACAGCAACTCGAGTATCTGCAATCCTTAAATTGTCCTCTCAAGCCTCTGAAAATGGCATATCTTTTTCATATATAAGAAAACATATTCTTAGTTTTCTTTGCCCCGATCCTCCATGTGAAAACCCAGTGATGCCAGTAACCTTCCATAACCCGACAACTGCTCTTTTACTGATGATCCCCAGCTTGACACTAGCACAAGGGAGATATCAGTAGAGGCTTGTGGAATTTCAGGGATCAAGTCTCTTCTAACCCATTCCTTGCCCTCTTCTTGGTGCTACCACTGGGCAGGAGGTACAGAAGCCTAAAGTCCTACATCCCCAGGTGCAGTTACAGCTTTGTTCCTACAACCAGGTTTTTGGACTGACATGCAGAACACTAACCCTACCCCAGCAAGGGAACACTACAGATCACCTCTTGCCCCACCAAGGACTTGTCCTTCAATGGGCTTGTTTCTTTTTGCATCAGTATTATGTCTGCAGTTACTTTCTTCACTGTCTTGCTTAACTGATGTACAGTTAATCTCCTTTATCTCTCTTACTCACTACACTTCTGAGTATGACAATAACCCCAAGTGGCTTGAGATAGCCACGTCTCTTTATCTTTACTCAGAATGGGGAGTAGACTTTGCTGAATTTAGCTGGAACTATCACTGTCATCAACAGTTGTGCTCATTCGGCCACATCCATGATTCAAAGAGCATTATAGATGGAGCTTCAGTGAGGTGTGGGTACAGAGAGCAGACAATTGCTTGTCTGCCAGGAAAGGCAGAGTGAGTAGGCAGAGGGTGCATTCCATAAGGCAGGAGACTGTAGGAGCAGAGTTAGTCCATTCAGCCCATCGAGTCAGCTCTGCCATTCCATCACAGCTGATTTACATTCAGTAGCTCCGGTACCTGATAAATTGGCCACTGACTGCATGTTTGTCAGCTTCTGCTGTTGTAACCCGCCCACTTCAAGGTTCAACAGGTTGTGCTTTTAGAAATGCTCTTCTGCAAGCCACCACTGTACAGCATCGTTCTTTGAGTTATTGCCACCTTCCTGTCAGCTTGAACCAGTCTGGCCATTCTCCTCTGACCTCACTCATTAACAGGGCATTTTTGCCCACAGAACTGCCACTCACTTAATGTTTTTGGGTCTGTGTGTGTTTGTGTGTGATTTTTGTTTTTTTTGCATCCTTCTTGTAAACTCCAGTCTGTTGTGCGTGAAAATCCCAGGAGATCAGCAGCTTCTGAGATACTCAAACCACCCCGTCTGGCATCAACATTCATTCCATGGTCAAAGTCACTTAGATCACATCTCTTTCCCATTTTGATATTTGGACGGAACAACAACTGAACCTCTTGACCATGTTCGCGTGCTTTTATGCATTGAGTTGCTGCCACATGATTGGCTGATTAGATATTTGCATTAATGAGCAGGTGTACGGGTGTACCTAATAAACTGGCTACTCAGTGTATTTTTCCTTTCAATTCGTTCTCCTACTTCCCATAACCTTTAGCATCTTTGATAATCAAGATCCCATTAATCTCTGCTTTAAACATACCCAGTGATTCGGCCTGCACAGCCATCTGCGGCAATAAATTCCACAGATTCAACATATTCTGGCTAAAGAAATTCCTGCTCATCTCTGTTCTACAGGGACACCTTTGTACTCTGAGCCTCTGCCCTCTAGACTCTCCCATTATTGGAAACATCCTCACCATGTCCACTTTACCTAGGCCTTTCACTATTTAATAGATTTGAATGGTATCTCCCCTCATTCTGTTAAACTCCAATGAGTAAAGGTGCAGAGCCATCAAATGCTTGTCATACATTCACCCTTTCACTCCCTGGATCACTCTTGTGAACCTCATCTTCACAGTCTCCAATGCCAACAAATCCTTTCTGAGATATTGGGCCTTCACCTGTGAGTCTGTTGGGTTCATAAACTGTGTCCAGTGCTCCCGGTGTGGCCTCTTGTATATCAGTGAGACCTGACATAGATTGGGAGACTGCTTCGCTGAGCACCTACACTCCATCCACCAGACAAAGCGGGATATCCCAGTGGCTGCCCATTTTAATCCCACTTCTCATTCCCATTCTGGTAAGTCTATCCATGGCCTACTCCGCTGTCACGATGAGGCCACACTCAGGCTGGAGGGACACCACCTTATATTCCATCTGGGCAGCCTCAACATCAGTTTCTCAAACTTCCGGTAATGCCCTCTCCCCCCCTTTACCTTTCCCCATTCCCTCTTCCCTCTCTCACCTGTCTCCTTGCCTGCCTATCGCCTCCTTCTGGTGCTCCTTCCCCCTTTACTTTCTTCCATGGCCTTCGATCAGACTCCCCCTTCTCCAGCCCTGTATCTCTTTCACCAATCAACTTCCCTGCTCTTTACTTCATGCCCCCTCTTCAGGTTTCATCTATCACCTTGTATTTCTCTCTCTCCTCCCCCCCCACACCTTTTAAATCTACTCCTCAGCATCTTTTTCCAGTCCTGCCGAAGGGTCTCAGCCCCATGTGTCGACTGTACTCTTTTCCATAGATGTTGCCTGGCGTGTCGTGTTCCTCCAGCATTTTGCATGTGTTGCTTGGATTTCCAGCACCTGCAGATTTTCTCTTGTTTGTTAATGCAGTCTGCACTCTGTTAATGTTTAACCTTGCACGACCTCAATGTACTGTTGTAAGAAAAGTACCTGCATGAACAGCATGCAAGACAAGTTTTCACTGTACCTAGGTTCATGTGACAACAATAAACCTCATTACCAGTTCAGCAATTTGCCTGCACAAGAGGGATGATTTGCGTCTGAACTAGTGGGAGGTCAATATCATGGGAGGAAGATTTCCCAGTTCAGCAATTTGCCTGTACAAGAGGGATGATTTGCATCTCTAGTGGGTGGCCAATATGGGAGGAAGATTTACCGGTACTGCTTGGGATGGTTAAACTTGCTTGGCAAATTGATGTGATCGATAGACAAGTTGAAACAAGTTGAAACAAATATGGATGTGAAAGCAAACAGGTTCAGGAAACACGACAGACAGGAAGAAGACAGAACAAGGAAGGTGTGACGGTGAAAACCACGTTTATTTTAATGCAAGAAGCCTGACAGATGAGATCAGGACATGGATCGGTACACAGCACTGCGATGTGACAGACACAACAGGAACCTGGTTGAGGGAGGGGCAGGACTGACAGCTCAACGCTCTGGGGTATAGGTGCTACTGCCATGGTAGAATTGGAGGTAAGAGAGGGTAAGAGAGTTGAGTCTTTGATTGAGTACATCATGGCAGTAGTCTGAGAGGATCTTCTTGGGGATCATCCAGTGGGGGTATCTGTGTGTGAGAGCGAGCGGGAAAGGGGCTTGTTTGTATTTCTTTATTGAGATACATCAAGGAACAGGCCCTTCCAGCTCTTTGAGCCTCGCTGCCAGGCGACCCCCAATTGAACCCTAGTCTGATCATGGGACAATTTGCAATGACTAATTTGTTCACCAACCAGTGTTACGTACCCCGTAACTGGTTGTCTTACCAGCAAAGATAGAAGAGTCCGTTGGAGTCTGGTGATACTATTTTCAACAATATTTATTAGCAAAAATATACAAAATAATATCAATGCGAATATACAGAGAATATACGTTAGCAATACTAAACCTAAAAGTACTGGTATGATAATAATCACTAATGAAACAAGCTCTATCGTTGTCTAGGGGATAATGAATTGTTAGATGGAAATATAAAGTTCGGTTCATTTAATGCAGGCTGCAGTAGTTGTTTGTCGATATGTTGCAATTGTTGGAGAGAGAGAGAGAGAGAGAGAGAGAGAGAAAATGTGTGAACAGTAACAGCTATTATCTTGCCAACCTTCCTTGATGATTTTGATCCTTCGATGCGTTGTTGTTGTGGCCATTTGCGTATGACCCCTCCGTCCTTTAGCTAGACCGTTCTTCCGTGGTGGACTCATCGCCCAAGCAAGGGTGGACACACACACAAGCCCCCACCGGTCTCGCTACAAAACACTGTGAGTTAAAATTTACCGACACTTCGTTCGGTCTCCGATCTCCCACCCTGTCTTGTGGGGGTTCTTTTGCTCACTAGCGTTTCTCCTGGTGCGTTTGAGGGGTATTCCCCAGACCTCACTTTTATCCCCACTCACGGGGTCTCAGGTGTCAATCAGGATGGGATGATGTAACCCATCAAACCAGCCCACTCTGGTTGCCCCCGAGGGGTTTCAATGAATAGAACAGTACCAAGTAAACAATCCTTCTCCAAAAGACAATAGCAGTAATCAATGGTTCCGCTCTTCTTTTGTTAGTAGGAGCCGATCCACCCTGGGTAACTCTTAGCTGTGTGTCTCTCTCTCATTAACTTTCATGAGCTGTTATCAATAACAACTGCCCTGGCAGATTTCCTTTGTCTCTCTTACTTCCTTGATAACAGCATCGAAATAGTAGTGATTTGCGATTCTCCCAAAAGGGGGGGGGGGGGGCATTGGCGACTCTGCACCCTTCTGCCCATCAGAGTTGTTCATCCTTCGTAACACCAGTGTGTCTGTGGACTGTGAGAGGAAACCAGAGCACCCAGAGGAAACCCATGCTGTCAGGGGCAGAACATGCAAACTCCTCACAGATAGCGATGGGTTTTTCCTGTTGCTGGTTGTGTTCTACTGAACACTGTGGGCATGCTGTGGTGGGGCGGCATTGTGTGGTGACACTTGTGGGCTTCCCCAGCTCATCCTTGGGTCGGTTATTCGTTAACGCAAACATACGATGCATTTCACTGTGTTTCAATGTACAGGTGGCAAATAAATCTGCATCTCAATCTCTCTTGGATGACAACATTGTTAAACAGTAAGTTTTCAGTTGACGCTGAAAATTGTGGTGTAGTGGAAAGTGAGGAAGCCCATTGAAGATTATATCAGAATCTGGATGAGTTGGGGCAATGGGCCATTGCGTGGTAAATGGAATATAACTCAGACAAGTGTGATGAGTTGCAGGTTGAAAATGAAACTAAGACAAGATTTGCACAGTCCATGGTAGGATCATGGAGAGCGTTGTGAAATAGAGAGACCTTGGGGTTGTAATGAGCTCTTTGGTTCCGTGTGGGGTGTCGGAGAGTGCTGGGCCGGGTAGTTTTTAGTGCACCTGACTGAATTTGTTAATTGTTATTTAATGAGAGTTGTTAATCGTGTAGAATTCCCTGTGTTTTTCTCCAGCAATTCGCTCTTTGTAATGCGGTCTCCTGGTACTTTCTGCTTACGCTTGTTAACTTTATTTTGACAGGTTCAGGGATTCCGTGTTATGCTGCAAATTGCCGAATCATGGGAGATGAGATCGGTGTGGGGAAGAGGCTGCAGGTCCCAGACATGGTGCAAACCACACGTTGACCAGACATCGACTGTGGTCCACTAAAGACAAGAAACTCATCCTGGTGGAGCTGACAGTACCATGGGAGGAAGGATGCAAGAAGGCTCGTGAGAGGAAGGCCCTGAAGTACCAGTCCTTAATGCAAGAGTGCAGGGACAAAGGATGGCAGATGCGACTATTCCCTGTGGAGATCGGCTGAAGAGGGTTCCCGGCAAGGTTGTCATGGAGGTTGCTGTCTGCACTGGGCCTTGATGAAAAGAGCAAGAACCGAGCAGCTCACAGGATGGGGGAGGAAGCAGAAAGAGCCTCTTGCTGGACATGGAACAGGCGAGAGGAGTTGATTTGGAAGTCAGGAGCAGGTGGGTAGTGACCTGGTCACCTCTGCTGCCCACCAACTAGAGAATGTAGTGATTAAGGGTCAAAACACTCTATGAAGGTTGGGCATCACTTGACGACATCTGGTCCTGGCCAAAGGCTACAGTTATTTCATCAGGTAACTGACGAGCGCACCCCAGTGTACGATGCAAGCAGACGCCTGATTAGCGCTGATTGCAGGCCCTAGTTTTGAGAATGTTACTGCTCGTGGTGTCGCTCAGCAGAGCCACCGATGTTCTTTAGGAATTATTACAAAGAAACTCTGGTCACCGTCTCCCCGTCAGAGTCTGTCTTTCCTCTGAACTTGGGTTCACCCCGGTGCACATTGTGACAGGGTGGATGTCATTAAGCTGGAAAGGATGCAGAAAAGATTCATGAGGATGTTACTGGAACTTGGGGATTGAGGGGCTGGTAGATTGTGACAAATTCCCTTGAGCATAGGAGGCTGAGGGGTGACCTTATAGGCGTCATCCTGAGGGGCTCACAGCCTTTTTGCCACTGTGGCGGGGGGGGTCATAATCTAGAGGGCATGGATTTAAGGTGAGAGGAGAAGGAGTTAGAAGAGATCTGAGGTACAGCATCTCACACGGTGGGTGACAGGAAGAGATGCCAGAGGAAGTGTGGAGGTGATACAATGATGTTTAAAGGACATTTGGACAAGTGGATGGGAAAGATTTAGAGCAGGAGATCCCAACCCAGTGTCCACATAGCTCATGTTTAATGGTATTGGTCCATGGCATAAAAAAGGTTGGGGCCCCTGATTAGAGGGATATGGACCAAAGTTCAAAATGTGTATAAATTATACACCCTTGCAATTAGTCTCCTTACAGGAAGCTACAAAAGGAGAAATTTGAAAGGACCCATTAAGAAAAGACTAACAAACACCCAATGGACAGGGAAAGGGAAAAAACACCATTTGTACAAACAAAAAATGCAAGCTACAGCATTCAGGAGGAAGTGCAGACAGACATTTTGCTCACTTGCCAAAGGGTCTTTTTCCATGCTGTATGACACTATGACTATAAATTTGCACCCGTGGTTATCTCACTTAAAACTGTAGGAGGGGAAAATCTCCAGAGAAGAAGTATGGGGATGAATCATAATATGCAAACTTTGGAATGATTCACACACTTGCCACTGATCCACTTGAATACTAGTCATACATTGTGCTAGCTACTTTTATTCTGACCATTTCACATGGACTGTCCACTTCCACAAATTGTCTGTAGAGTGAATTTGCAAGTGCTGGTTCCTTCAATTAGCTCCGTGTTATGTTTCGCTATTCCCCAGTTCGCACACTCAGTTCCTTCTGCTCTAAAATCAATGAGAACACAGAACCTTATTCACTGAGACGATTACAATCCAGCAGCAGCTGATGGTACTGGAAAAAAGCCACAGTACATTGAAACCTTCATTCCCAGTTGCAGGCTAGATTGCCTACATTATGGGAGCACACTATAATCGCCAAGCTTCCCCTTTGAATCGATTCCAATATGAAAGTGAGAGAAATTAGATTCAGAAGAATTGGTTGAAGTCAATCACTTGAGTCGAGTATGATATTTTCTTGAAGAGTTGTTTATTGGTGGATCCTTAGGTGGCTGTAGAGGCTGAAGCGGGCTCCACATACGTGTGAGGACTTGGTTGGACCGCTGTTTGTCTGGAACATCCCCCTCGACCTTACCGCTGTGGGTGACCCCACCAGGAGCAAAGTGCCAGATGGCATCACTTTTGGGATCTCAGGAACTCACAAACCTCTCCACCTCGGAGAAGAATTACAGAGAAAGGCATGCACAGGTGCCTGAGCATTTAAACTGGTGTGTAAAACATCGTGAATTGGTCTGTAAAAGGTTGCCAGTGTACAGTACTGAGCAGTCAGGTTGCATTTTCAGGCGAAAGCAGTGGCTTTTCCACGTGTTCACAGATCACCTGGGCCTTATGGTCTCTGCCTCCACTTCAGGGAGGTTCCTGTGCATACGAGAACTAAAAAGCCAAACATAAACGTGTTTGAGTTGGTCACCTTATCTACCCCCTAGTTTGTGCCACTTGCTCTCTCTCTGCCTGGATCCACAGATTGAGTGTGTGTCTAAGTTTCTATAACAACCCATCATACCATGGGACACGTTAACTTGGTTTTGATCACAAGACGATGGAGAACAAGGAACTCAGAAATGAGAAACGTTGAAACTGCTGTTTCAAACTGATTCAGAAACACTACCACAAACCACAGGAAAATCTGCAGATGCTGGAAATCTGAGCAACACACCCAAAATGAGGGAAGAGCTCAACAGACCAGGCAGCATCTGTGGAAAAGGTACAGTCGACGTTTTGGGCGGAGACCCTTTGGCAGGATTGGAGAGAAAAAGATGAGTAGATTTAAAAGGTGTGGGGGGAGTGGAGAGAGAAAAACACAAAGTGATTTTAGTGAAACCTAGAGGGGGAGGGATGAAGTAAAGAGCTGGGAAGTTGATTGGTGAAAGAGATACAGGGCTGGAGAAAGGGGAATCTGATAGGAGAGGACAGAAGGCCATACAAGAAAGAAAAGGGGGAGAGGGGGAGGAGCACCAGAGGGAAGTGAAGGGCAGACAAGGAGATAAAGTGAGAGAGTGAAAAAGGGATGGGGAATGGAGAAGGAGGTGGGGGGAGGGGGTGAAAGGTATTACTGGAAGTTTGGGAAATCGATGTTCGTGTCATCAGGTCAGAAGCTATCCAGACAGAATACAAGGTGCTGTTCCTCCAGCCTGAGTATGGCCTTATTGCAACAGTAGAGGAGGCCATGGATGATCATATCGGAATGCGAATGGCTACTGGGAGATCGATCACGCTTGAGAGACAGAGCGTAGACGCTCAGCGAAGCGGTCTCACTGATATACAAGAGGTCACACCAGTCACAGTACATGAACCCAACAGACTCAGCAGTTTCTCCAGCATTTTGTGTGTGTTGCTCAGAATCACTATTTCCACAGAATCGACAAAAAAATTAGTTCTAACCAATGCTTTATACAGTCTTAGATCTTTATAAAATATGGAGCTCGACATTTTATGAGGAGATGGTCTCGCCCTGTGTAGTTTCTTACAATGTTATTTGCAGATTAAATCTATCCTTAATCTCTTTTGCTCTAAAGATAATAACTCAACCTGAAAAATATTTTGTCATAATTATATTTCCTTTGGCCTAGCAATGTCATCATGTATTTCCCCAGCACCTGTTCATACAGAGCCACATTCTACCCATATTGGCCTTGATTCTTCCTCTGAGAATAATATTTAAGACCAGAAGTCATAGCAGCAGAATTAGGCCATTCAGCCCATTGAGTCTGCTCCTCCATTCCATCATGGCTGATCCCGGATCCCATTCAATCCCATACACCTGCCTTGCTATATCCTTTGATGCCCTGACTGATCAAGAAATGATCGACTTCCACCTTAAATGTACCCACAACTTCGCCTCCACCGCAGTCTGTGGCAGAGCATTCCACAGATTCACTACTCTCTGACTAAAAACATTCCTCCTTACCTCTGTTCTAAAAGTTTGTCCCTCAATTTTGAGGCTGTGCCCTCTAGTTCTGGATACCCACAGCATAGGAAACATCCTCTTCACTTCCACCCTATCTAATCCTTTCAACTTCCTGTAGGTTTCAATGAGATCCCTCTGCATTCTTCTAAATTCCAGTGAGTCCAAGCCCAAAGCTGCCAAAAGCTTCTGATATGTTAACCCCTTCATTCCCGGAAACATCCTCGTGAACCCCCTCTCCAATGCCACACGTTTACTTGGTCATTGTGAAGAGATTTGAGATACTGACATTTCTGTTTGAAAACACAACTTGCATACTTATTTACCAGCAGTAACCATTCACCCACCTGTTTTTCTGGAATCTGAACCACTGATTATGAGAATAATCAGAGACAGAATAATTCTGAGACTGATTACGAGAATACGACAAGTGATCAAGTGGCCGATTGATTGCGTGGTGAATCGATTGGGTCCTATGCGCAGGGGGCTCTGTCATCTGGCACGGGCTTTCATGTGCATGTGTTTTACATCCTGAGCTTGGTTCAGCACTCCCAACTTGCACCTTTACTAACGTGACTCAGAGAAAACATTTCATCATATTACTCCGTTGTCATTCTTGCTCTGCGATAACGTAATAGAATCTATCTTAATATTCAAAGATTCCACCATCCTTTGATAACGGGCTTCCATAGACTCATGACCCATGAGAATCAGTTTTCAATGATTTATCTTAAATGGGTGACCATTTATTTTTAAATTCTGACTCCTTGTTCTAAATTCATCCACAGGAGGAGACATCTGCCCTGCCAAGACACTGATAAATTTCAATTAAGTGTCCCCTCTCACTCTTCAAAACCCCGAAAGCTACAAGCCCAGCCTATCCAACCTTTCCTCTTAACCTGCAATTTTCCAATTGTAGTACCTTTATATTCATCATTTGCAAATCCTGTACAAAGTCACACATATCCCTCTGCATCTCAGATTTGGGCAATCTCTTACCATTCAGATTGAAGGCATTTTTATTCAATGGGCAAATTCATATTTTTCCAAATTATATTCCATTTTAATCTTTGCCTGATCACCTCCTGTACCTCAAAAAGTGGCCACTGAGTTTGTATGTTCGTGGTCTTCTGCTGCTGTAGCTCACCTACTTCAGGGTTCAATGTGTTGTACGTCCAGAGATGCTTTTCTGCACACCACTGTTGTAACGCATGGTTTTTTGAGTTACTGTCGCTGGTCTGTCAGCTTGAACTAATTTACCCATTTTACTCCAACCTCTTTCATTGATAAGGCATTTTAACCACAGAACTAGTGCTCACTGCATATTTTGGGTTTTTTTTTTAACTGTTCTCTGATAGCTATTGAGACTGCATGAAAATCACAGGAGATCAGCAGGTTCTGAGATACTCAAACCACCCCATCTGGCACCAACAATCAGTCCACGGTCAAAGTCAATTGGAACACTTTTCCTCCCTATTCTGATGTTTGTTCTGAACAAAAACGGAAACTCTTGACCTTGTCTGCATGCTCTTAAGCATTGGATTTCAGCCACATGAAGGGCCTCTTTACAACAAACCTTTACTGTCCTCTTTACAACTAACTTTTCCAATTCCCTTTGTGATGGCTCTAAAGACAGTATAATAAGTCTGGTATGGCTTCAGCTGGGTTTCTATGAAATCAGGCAAAATTGAGAAGGTCCCAGGAGCAGACACAGTAAGAACAAGCATGAAATGGGTCAAAGGCACAGCTGGATTAGGGAGGAGGATCAGTTCTAATGACCCAGCAAAATCTCCTGGATTGTGTTTTTTTTTGGACGCAGGAACTGAAATCAGGAGGCTAGAGGGAAGAAGAATTTTCAAGGGAGATGTGGTGTATGGGGAGAGAGAGACCATAAAGTTCTTATCTTTTACCCTTGTCCCAGAATGTCCAAAAAATTGATACAGCTTTCACTTTCACCTAAGCTCTTTCAAGCCTGACTTGATTTTGCACTTTAACCTTGTGAGTTGTTTACAACTTCACAGGAAAAAGCTGCACAGATACACTTCCTTATACCAAAGAGAAATACAGGCAATAATTGTTCTAAGCTCCCGTGTTAGTTGACTTTAGCACTGCCATACCAGCTCACATGTACTTTAACATGGCCTGGAGTCAGCAAAGCTGCAGAGTACTGCAAGATGACTTTAAAGTAATACAGCATCATTCTCTTTCTATTTAATTATTTTGAGCTGGTATTGGAGGCCAGAGGCAACCACAATAAGAGCAAGTCCATGCTCTTTGATAACCTGCCTGGCTAATCTGATGTGCTCTTTATCATTAGGTACTGGGGTTCTTGTTCGGCAAATCTGAGGTCTGTAACAGGATTTGGCTGGAGCAAATCAAAAATTGGTCCGTGGAAACGGCATTCTCTGTCAATAACTGGATAGAACTAGGTTATGAGGTGTGAAATGCTCTGAGGCTGCTGTACTTGTTGAGGTGTGGCATTTCCTCCACTACCCTGCCTCAGTAATCATCAGAGATATCTTCCAGTTTACTTAGGAGTCCAAGTGGAGCTAGACCAACGGGTCATGCTGGACAAGTACCCAGAGAATCAGGGCCAAAGTGTCGCAGAAGATAGGCCTGGCTCAATTACTGTGCAACGTGCCAGTCAGCTGGGCGTTGTTGCTCTAGATGTCCTTGGTGGAAGAGTACTTCCAGTGAACATCTTTGACCACAAGTTCACTGTGCGGACAGTAGTCAGCACGGAATGTACTACAGACATTGTGGGAGAAGCTCACTGTGGGCTTATTTACACTAAGTACAAATTATCTGGCAGAATGCTGAATCACCGGATCTGGCCAACACAAACGAAGATTACTCCTGCAGATATCAATGTTTGCTGTCCTTGAGGTTGCTGTGGTTGGGGAAAAAAATGTTTGTAGGCTGCAGATTTGTGAAGGGAGTGCGAGACAGTTTCAAGGGTCCATGTCCTAATTCATCTTCAGAGATTGCGAAACAAAGACACTCTGCTCGCTGGGGTATTCCTGTGGACACACACCAACACAGACATCAAGTGTTGCTGGAAGGTCATCAACGCGGTGAAGGATGCCCAAAATGTGTTGTTCTTCCAGCACAGTAAGAGGTCTGTAGAGGAATGCTACAGGCTGGCATGTTCCAGGCTGTGCTGAGGGATGCACTGAAGTTTGGTGCAGCCAGTACGAAGGCTTTGTGGGAAAGGACCATGGTCTAGATCAGGGGTTCTCATCCTGGGGTCTACCGACCCCTTGCTTAATGGTATTGGTCCATGCTGTGAAAAAAGGTTGGCAAGCTCTAGTGTAGAATCTTTCCACTACTGCACATGGACACCATCTCAGGGAGTGGCAATAGTGCTATGTTTGTTTAGTGTTTCTTGTGAACCACACCACCAGGTTCAGGGACAGTTATTAACCGTCAACAATCAGGCTCCAGAACCAGTGTGGATAACTTCACCCGCCTCAACATTGAAATGCTGGCTGAAAACAACCGATGGACTCACTTTTAGGGACTCAACAGCTCATGTTCTCAATATCATCTATCCATCTATTCATTATTAGTTTGTTTTTTTTTGTTTTTGTGTAGTTTGTCTGCTTTTGAACATTGATTGCTTGTCAGTCTGTGTGTGCTTATTCATTGATCCTATTGTATTTCTTTGTTCTACTCTGAATGCCCGCAAGAAAATTAATCTCAAGGTTGTATATGGTGGCATAGATGTACTTTGATAATAAATTTACTTTGAACTTTATTTTATTCTTTAAAAGTTTATCCTACTGAATGAAATGACCATAAGAATGTAAAATGTTTTTGCAGTGTTTCAAAGTACATTTAATATCAGAGTATGTATACAGCCTGAAATTCCTCTTCTGCACAGACATCCACAAAACAAAGAAACCCCATTAGATGATAGAAACATTGATACCCCACTTCGTCTGCACAAGCAGCGGCAAAAGCATCAGCCACCCTTCTACCCCCATCTGCGCCAGCAGAAGCTCCCACCACCACCATGCAAGCAGAACTAGGAGCACCGAAGTCTCCATTGATCCGGAGTCCATCACACTACAGTCCACAAACCACACCTCGGTATCTCAGACAGGTTCTCTCTCTGCAGCGACGGGGAGAGTGGTCATTGCTGAAACAATGAGAGCACACACCAACAACTTGCTGTTCCAATGTTACGATCTTCCACATCGCTCTCCAAGTCCCGCGTCTTGAGGACTGACAGGGTTTCTTTCAACTGAAAGAGAGAGGGATCGATCGAGTACAGCAGATGGCAATTAGCAAACACACCGCCTGCTGTCTCGATGCTTCAATTTCCACCATGCTTCAGATGCCCAAATCGGCAAAGAAACAGGTCACTTCCCAACTTCTGACCTCCCAGCCCCGAGGGCACACATCAAGTCAAGTCTAGTCACTTTTATTGTCATTTCGACCATAACTGCTGGTACAATACATAGTAAAAATGAGACAATGTTTTTACAGGACCATGGTGTTACATGACACAGTACAAAAACTAGACTGAACTATGTAAAAAACAACACAGAGAAAAACTACACTAGACTACAGACCTACCCAGGACTGCATAAAGTGCACAAAACAGTGCAGGCATTACAATAAATAAGGGCAGTAAGGTGTCAGTCCAGGCTCTGGGTATTGAGGAGTCTGATAGCTTAGAGGAAGAAACTGTTACATAGTCTGGTCATGAGAGCCTGAATGCTTTGATGCCTTTTCCTAGACGGCAGGAGGGAGAAGAGTTTGTATGAGGGGTATGTGGGGTCCTTCATAATGCTGTTTGCTTTGCGGATGCAGCGTGTAGTGTAAATGTCTGTAATGGGAGGAAGAGAGACCCCGATGATCTTCTCAGCTGACCTCACTCTCTGCTGCAGTGTGTGCCTTCAGGCTTCTGTACCTCCTACCCAATGACAACAGCAAGAAAAGGACATGCCCTGGGTGCTGGAGGTCCTTAATAATGGACGCTTCTTTTCTGAGACACCACTCCTTGAAGATGTCCTGGGTACTTTTGTAGGTTAGTACTTAAGATGGAGCCGACTCAGCTTACAACCCTCTGCAGCTTCTTTCGGTCCTGTGCAGTAGGCCCCCCTCCCCTACCATACCAGACAGTGATGCAGCCCGTCAGAAGGCTCTCCATGGTGCATCTATAGAAGTTCTACAGTGTATTTGTTGACATAACAAATTTCTTCAAACTCCTAAAGAAGGCCACTGCCTTGCCTTCTTTATAACTGCATCAATATGTTGGGACCAGGTTAGATCCTCAGAGATCTTGACATCCAGGAACTTGAAACTGCTCACTCTCCCCACTTGTGATCCCTCTATGAGGACTGGGATGTGTTCCTTCATCATACCCTTCCGGAAGTGCACAATCAGCTGTTTCATCTTACTGACTTTGAGTGCCAGGTTGTTGCTGTGATACCACTCCACTAGTTGGGATATCTCCCTCCTGTAGTCCCTCTCGTCGCCATCTGAGATTCTACCAACAATGGTTGTTTCGTCAGCAAATTTATAGATGGCATTTGATCTATGCCTAGCCACACAGTGAGAGTAGAGCAGTGGGCTAAGCACCCACCCCTGAGGTGCACCCGTGTTGATCATCAGCGAGGAGGAGATGTTATCACTAATCCGCATAAACTGTGGTCTTCCGGTTAGGTAGTCAAGGATCCAACTGCAGAGGAAGGTACAAAGGCCCAGATTCTGCAACTTCTCAATCAGGATTGTGGGAATGATGGTATTAAATGCTGAGCTGTAGTTAATGAACAGCATCCTGACGTAGGTGTTCATGTTGTCCAGGTGGTCTAAAGCCGTGTGAAGAGATTGCATCTGCCGTTGATCTATTGTGGCGATAGGCAAATTGCAATGGATCCAGGTCCTTGCTGAGGCAGGAGTTCATTCAAGTCATGACTAACCTCTCAAAGCATTTCACCACAGTACATGTGAATGCTACCGGATGATAGTCATTAAGGCAGCTCACATTATTCTTCTTAATTGTTATAATTGTTAAACTGGTATAATTGTTGTCTTTTTGAAGAAAGTGGGAACTTCCACCCATAGCAGTAAGGGGTTGAAAATGTCCTTGAATACTCCCACCAGTTGGTTGCCACAGGTTTTCAGAGCCTTACCAGGTACTCCATTGGGACTTCCCACCTTGTGAGGGTTCACTCTCTTTAAAGACAGAGATCACAGAGTCATCAGGTGCAGCAGGGATCTTCAATTTGTTCTCCCTTTCAAAGCAGGCATAGAAGGCATTGAGTTCATCTGGCAGTGAAGTATTGCTGCCATTCATGCTATTGGGTTTTGCTTTGTAGGAAGTAATGTTTTGCTACCCTGCCAGAGTTGCTGTGCATCTGATGTCACCTCCAACCTTGTTCGAAATTGTCTCTTCACCCTTGAAAAAGCCCACTGCAAATGATACCTTTTTTCTGATACAGGCCTTGGTCACCAGACTTGAATGCCACAGATCTAGCCTTCAGCAGACAACATACCTCCAGGTTCATCCACGGCTTTTGGTTTGCAAATTTACAGTAAGTCTTTGTACAGTGAAAAAGTTTTTTTTCTGGTGTTATCTACTTTTCTCAGCTCAATTATGCTTTTAAAATGTGATCAGACTCTTGGTTAACAAGGTCTTGGCTGGACGTTCTTGAGGTTTGAACGTTCTTTTATATTTAGCAGCCCAGGAACAGCTACTTTCCTCCAGCCATCATGTTCTTGAACCTAGCAACACAACACTAACGATCCACAGCAATGTAACACTATGGACTCTTGCACAACCGTGGATGTGCCTTCAATCGCTGCAAGCAAGTTTTTCATTATACTGTACCTTACAGTACTTGGGAACATGACAATAAATTCAATTCGAATAGGTCTTGCTGATCACATGCATATATTGTAAAGCAACTGTATGTGATCTGACTCTTGATTAATAAAGTCTTGACCGGACATTCTTGAGGTTTGAATGTTCTTTTATACTTAGCAGCCCACAGCTCGGTGTTATTTTGGGTCATGATCTGTGTAGTGTGGACAACTTTATTGCTTGATGATTTACAGACAGGCTTAATCTTTGTGCATTTGTCAGTTAAAATTAACCCCTCCACTCTCTTCACCACCATTTTGACTTTAATGTTGGCCTAAGATCTGAATTTTTGTCCCACGTTTTAGGACTTCAACAACCTTAATCAGCTGCTATGGCAATTGCTGTCCTCCGGACTGTTGGGACCTACAGAGAGCGGGAAACTCTGATTGTGGCATCCAGGCCTTGCATCAGGAACGCTAACAGCTTGTCAACGATTCAAGATTGTTCAATGTCATTTCATCTACATGAGTGCAAAGGAGAACAAAATAATTGTCATTCCAGATCTGATGCTGCACCAAAAAACCTACGTAAGGTTATGAATGCAATAATAATAAAATCTCAATAAATATAAATACATACTTAGCTTATATACATAGATTGTAGGTACAGAAAATCATGTTAGGCTGTACAAAAGGTGACTAACAGGAAATACATAATAAAGTAGAGATGGAGTTAATGGATGTTAGCGTTGATCAAAGTTCAAAGTACATTTATTATCAAAGTGTCTTCGCAGTATACAGCTCTGTATACAGTCACAAAACAATGAGGAACTATGGAACCAGTCCATCCACCCAAAGAAAATCATCGGACACCAAACCTCCCTCCCCTCACACAAAGAAAAAGTTGCACAATCGGCAACAGAAAAATCGAGTGGAAACACAGAATATAAAAAACACAAAATCAGAAGGCATAATTCAGCAAGTATCAGCCTTACTGCTTGGGGAAAGTAACTGACAATGAGTCTGGAGTTCCTGGTGTGGATAAAGCATAGCCACCTCCCAGATGGGAGTGGGACAAACAGTCCATGAGCAGGGTGGGTGGGATCCTTCACAATGTTACTGGCCCTTTTCTGGCACCTTTCTGCCTATATGATGCCAGGTAGGTTCATGCCAGTGATGCACTGGGCAGTTTGGACTACCCGTTGCTGGGCCTTCCTGTCCACCGCAATGCAGTCTCTGTACCATGCAGTAATGCAGTTTGTCAAGGTGCTCCCGACTGCACATCTGGAGAATGCTGTGAGTAGTCCAGCTCTCTTTGGCCTCCTCGGAAAGTAGAGGCATTGCTGAGCTTCCTTGACTGTGTAGGATGTGGCTGCCATTCTGGCCATTCCCTTTTCCTCCTCCTACCTTTGAGGAAAAGAGAAAGGAGAAAAGGAAGCCCAGACAACCTGGCTCAAGAATAACTTCTTCTCCATTGATATTGAACTGCTAAACCAATCACCTCTTTCCAGTGTTTTTGCCATGTTCTCGAACCTTTATTCTTCCTTGTGTGAAGTCTGACTTTAGTTATTAGCATGGATCAAGGGTGGTGACAAGGTCGGGGACCAAGTGGTCCAAGCAAAGTCTAAATTGGGAATTGGACCAGTTTATCAATCAGTAAGTACCATTTGGTGGCACAGTCAATGACAACATCACATTTTTGGTTCCTTCGTACCTAGTTTAAAGAAACCATTGGTTGTGTGCTGTTTTTTTGTGCCAGGCTCCAGAAACAATGGCTCAATGTCTTAAGTACCAATTATGTTTCACTTTGAAAGGATTTCCCAATCCTTTTCCCAATAACCTATCACTTTTATATGTCTTCTCCAAAGTTTTTAGAACATACAACACTATGAAAAAGTATATAGAGCCGGAGTACTTACCTAAGATTTTTGCATATACTGCCACAAAATAAAACAAATTTCATGACATATGTGAGAGATGATGAACCTGATTCGGATATGGGTCTATATTGTGGACTGAGAGTGGGAAGGGGACAGGATAAGGGGAATCATGGTTGGGAGAAGGGGAAGGGAGAGGGGAGATAAGGGGGTTGAAGCATTGCTAATCAGGGATAGTATCACAGCTGGAGAAAGTGGACTTTGTGGAGGGATCGTCTACTGAGTCAGTGTTGGTGGAAGTCGGAAACAGGAAAGGAGCTATCACTCTATTGGGAGTATTCTATAGACCATCCAATAGCAACAGAGACACTGAGGATCAAGAGGCAGATTTTGGAAAAGTGCGAAAGTAACAGGATTGTTGTCATGGGTGTCTTCAGCTTCCCTAATGTTAATTGGCATCTCCTTAGTGCAAAACATTTAGATAGGGCAGAATTTCTTATGTATGTCCAAGAAAGATTCCTGACACAATATGGAGACAGGTGGTCTAAAGGAGAGGCCAAACTGGGTCTGATGTTCGGCAATGAAACATGACAGGTGTCAGATATTTTGGTAGGTGAGTATTTCGGTGACAGTGATCATAACTCCCTGAATTTACCATTACCTTGGACATGGATAGGAGCAGACAATACTTAATGAGGGAGGGGAAATTGTGATGCTATAACTGTGAGTATAAATCGGGAACAGACATACTCAGGGAAATGTATAATGGAAATGGGAAGGTTTTTAGGGAGCACTTGCATGGGATTCTGAATATGTTTGTCCCATGAGGTAGTGAAAGGATGGTAGGGTAAAGGAACCATGGTTGGCAAGAGATGGGGAACATCTAGTCAAGGGAAAGAAAGAAGCTTGCTTAAATTTTAGGGAGCAGGGGTCAGACTGGGCTCGAGAGAGTTACAGGATAGTCAAGAAGGAGCTGAAGAATGGACTTCGGAAAGCTAGGAGTAGGGAAGAGAAGGTGAGTAAGATTAAAGAAAAGCCCTGGAGGCATTCGATATGAATGTGAAGAACAGGAAGATTAACTAGAGTGAGGATAGGACCATTCAGAGATGGCAAAGGAAACAGGTTCCTGGTGTCAGAGGAGGTAAGGACCAGATGGGATATATCCAAGGCTACTGTGGGAAGCAAGGAAGAGATTGCTGTGCCCTTGGCATTGACCTTTGCTTCCTCACTGGCCACAGGAGTAGTACCAGATGTTTGGAGGAAGGGATAACCCAGGAATTATCGATGGTGAGCCTAACCTCAGTGATAGGCAAATCATTGGAGGAAATTCTTAGAGACAGGATCTAGAGCACTTGAAGCATAGTTTGATTGGCGGTAATCAGCAATGGTTTGTGAGGGGCAGGTCATTCCTCACCTCACAAGCCTGATCAGATTCTTGGGGATGTGACAAAGCACATTGATGAGGGTAAATCAGTGGATATCTTCTGTGGTTAGCTTTGAGCGAGCTAGGTCTTTTCTCTTTGGAGCAAAGGAGGATGAGAGGTAACTTAATAGGCGTGTACAAGATGATAAGAGGCATAGATCGAGTGAATAGTCAGAAACATTTTCCAAGGGCAGGAAAGGGCATAATTTTAAGGTGATTGGAAGAAGGTATAGGAGACATGTCAGAGGTAAGTTTTTTTTTAACACAAAGTGGTGGGTGAGTGGAACATTTTGCTGGGGGTGGTGGTAGAAGTAGACGCATTAGGGGTGCTAAGTAACTCTTAGATAGGCACACGGATGATAGAGAAATTGAGAGTTATGTAGGAGGGAAGGGTTTCATTGATACTAGGATAGGTTAAAAGGGTAGGTTAAAAGGCCAAAGGGCCTACACTGAGTGTTAGTGTTCTATATTCTGTTTTCTCTGTACAATTTTAATGTTATTGCTTTCTTTCCTGTAGATAGGTGACCAGAACTGCACACAATACTCCAAATTTTGCCTCTACAACATCTCATCCAACTTCAACATAATATCCCAACTGCTATTCTCAATGCTCCGATTTATGAAGGCCAATGTGCTAAAATGGCCCATTCTTTTGCCACAATGAGGATACTCTCGGAGGAGCAACACCTCATATTCCATCTAGGCAGCCTCCATCCTGATGGGCCAAACATGGATTCCTCCTTCCGGTAATATTTTTCCCTCCCCCTTCCCTCTTCTTCTATTTCTGCACTCTTGTCTCTTCCCTCTCCTCACTTACCTATCACCTCCCTTTGGTGCCCCTCCTTCTTTCTTTTCACCCACAGTCTACTCTCCTCTCCTATCAGATTCCTTCTTTTCTAGCCCTTTACCTTTCCTACCCAACTGGCTTTGCCTAGCGTCGTCCTCCTCCCCCCTCCCTACATTTTAAATTATGGTGTCTTCCCCCATTCTTTCCAGTCCTGAAGAAGGGTCTTGGCCTGAGACATTGGCTGTTCATCCATTTCCTAGATGCTAAGTTCCTCCAGCATTTTGTGTGTGTTGCTCTGGATTTCCAGCACCTGCAGAATCTCATTATGCTAACAGATCTCTTTACAGCCCTATCGATCTGTGATGCACTTTGAAGGAATAATGGATCAGTATTGCCAGATCCCTTTGTTTAATCACAGTCACTACTGCCCTACCATTCCCTGTGTAAGTCCTACAAACACAAGAGGAGGGGTTCTGATGAAGGATCTCGGCCTAAAATATCAACTATTTACTCTTTTCCACAGACTCTGCCTGACCTGCTCAGTTTCTCCAGCATTTTGTGTGTGTTCTGTGAAAATCCTCTCAAAGAGTAAAGCCTTACACTTGTCTGCATTAAATTCTATCTCCCAGTCTTCAGTCCATTTTCCATCTGGTTCCTTCTTTGATTTCCAAAGCCAATTTCTCATTATTCTGCAAAAGCCCACCTGACTGGGTGTTGTTTTAATCACTCTAATGTTACTACCATTAATTGTTGTGTTCGATGCAGAGTGTGTGGGTGAAATAGAGATACAGATGGTTTAAGAAGGGCAGGAAAATCAAGTCTAGAATTTGGTGCAGTAGAAAAGGTTGTTAAGTTGATTTCAGATCTGCCTTGCACATGGCACAATAACACCTTGGAAGGGTTTCAATGCACCCATGGGCATCCGGTAAACATTTGCTTATTATCTGCAGGTGTGATTACCAACAGCACAGGCACTCAAGCACAAACAAGGTTTCCTGAAACTTTTCTCGGCCTGAAACGTTGACTGTACTTCTTCCTATAGATGCTGCCTGCCTGTTCCACCAGCATTTTATGTGTGTTGTTTGAATTTTCAGCATCTGCAGATTTCCTTATGTTTGCGTTCCTGAAACACACAATTCTCCAAAATTTAGAATAATTCCAAAAATTTAGACAATCCTTTCTTAATTAGGAGGCAGAGCGAAGTTAAGATGGCACTAAACAGCAACTCCTTTGCTTGCATCTTCGGAAACAGCTCTCTTACCATCTTTAATATCTTTAGTTTTCCCTTTCAGGGTTCTTTTGAAGACCCTGACCTGGAGTTATACGCTGACTTTGGAACTTTGTGGGAATGGAACCTGTTCTTGGGGTTTCAGGACTGGCTGTTGTTCGACATGCTAAGGGTTCGGCCTGAGAGTCTGGCTCGGATTTGAAAGCCTAAGATCTTGGGTCTCTGGAGGTGGGTGGATCGAGGATTGGTGTCATGGCAGGAGACCTGTGTGTCATTAGAGGAGCCAGGATGTCTGTTGTGTGCATGAAGACCCAAGATCTTTGAAATCTTCTGGCACAGAGCTAAAAAAAAACTGACGTGATGGACTTTTAACATCATAAACCAGTGTTTGTTATGTCCCCTTGCTTGCTGGAAAAATGTAAACACCTCCTTCTCCCTTATTACGGAGAGAGAAAACCTGTGGTATGTTGAATGCTGGGTGAAACACTAAGTCTGTGGGGTAACTGCAAGTCTGTGTCTTTGCTATTGCTTTGCTCACGCTTGAGTGCTTTGTGGCGGTGCCGATGCTTGCTTTTTTTTTGCCGGTGGAGGGAGGGGGAATTGCTGCTTACACGTGGGAGGGAGGGGAGCTGGGGGGGGGTACATTTGAGTTCTTACGTTTAACTGTCGTTCATTCTTTGGGGCACTTCTCTGTTTTTGTGGATGTTTGCAAAGAAAAAGCATTTCAGGATGTATATTGTATACATTTCTCTTATATTAAGTCGGACCTTTGAACCTTTGCACCTTAATGTAATGTTGAGGCTTTAAAAAGAACTGGTGAGGCCTCACTTGGAGAATTGAGAGCAGTTTTGGCCCCTCATCAAAGAAAGGATGCTCTGACATTGGAGAGGGTTCAAAGTAGGTAATGAAAAAGATTCCAGGGTTGAAAGGTTTGTCATATGCAGAGTATTTGATGGCCCTAGTCTTCTACTCTTTGGAATTTGAAGAATGAGGGGTGTTCTCATCGAAACCTATTGAATGTTGAAGGGCCTTGATAGAGTGGATGTGGAGTGGATGTTTCATTTAGTGGGGGAGTCAAAGACCAGAGGACCAGAATAGAAGGGTGTCCAAAATAGAATGGCGGAGCAGACTCGATGGGCCGAATGGCTGACTTCTGCTCCTTGGGCTTATGATCTTTTAGAACAGAGATAAGGAGGAATTTCTTTAGCCAGAGAGTGGTGAGTCTGTGGAATTCGGTGTCACAGGTGGCTGTGGAGGCCAAGTCATTGGGTATACTTAAGGCAGAGGTTGATAGATTCTTGATTGGTCAGGGCATGAAGGGGAATGGGGAGAAGACAGGAAATTGGGGCTGAGAGGGAAAATGGATCAACTATGATGGAATTGTGGAGCAGACTCAATGGGCCAAATGGCCTAATTCTGCTCCTGTATCTTACTTTCTTAATACCACAGTTGACTTAGCTTCTGCAAAAAAACTGTTTGGGGCTCTTATTTATAACTGAAACAGTTAATTTTAACTTCTGAAAGTTTATTTTTGACTGTGCAGGCCTCATGATGAATAAAAGAAATTTAATTTCTTTCCTGCAAATGATGACTATTCTGCCAACTCAGATATATTAGGTTATAGGGAAATGAATGGAGAAAAGAATTAGTCTATGAGCCAAAAGAAACTCAGCAGGTTGAGTTCAATGCAATGCAGTTCTGATGCTTGTGTTTTAATTTTGGTGTTTAAAGTGTGAGCTATTCTCTGAACATAGTCGTTCTGACAACTGACAATGAACGCGCAATATTCTGATATTGCAGCTGTTTGTGCAGTTGAAGCAGGTGGCCGAGTGCTTTCAGCTTTCAAAATTTCCATTATTTGTGCCAAGTCCCTGTGCTGCTTGACACTCCCACAACTGGATTTAAATGAGATGTTGCTTCTCAATGCGATGAAGGTAGACACGATCCAACACCAGTAACTGAGACTTTTCAAATCAGCTGAATATTTTCCTCAAAATTTTGTCACAAGAATTCTACCTCCAACTAATAATCCTGATTAAATAGCTTTTTCCCCTGCCAATAGTACACAAAACTATTCCAATAGTATATAATAGGCCTAGTTCACCTGCCCTGTTCACAAACAGTAAAATCTGTCGAGTCCTTGATATTAAACCTCAAATCTCATTAAACTAGAAACAGTTCATCAGGATAAAGGTCCAGATGCTGACTATCAGCACAAACCTGCATTAGACAGTGAGTGATTTCATGAGCAAAGGGAAGTCACAATGTCAAATCTGTCATTCACGTTTAAAATTCTTTTACTTTGAAAGAAACTGGGACTGCTGTGCCCCACATATTGTTCCCTTGATTTTTATTGTATTGAAGACTAAGACGTACAGTGTTGTGATGTGAACAATGTCATTGGAGAGACGCTGAAGCTAGCAGATAGCAAATTGTTCATTCAACAAAAACGAGCAACAGGCAGCGTATTGAGACCCTCTGGGAAGAAGGGGCCTGCTTGACCCAATATTACATGACATTTTTATATGTTAAAGATCAAGAGTAACAGCAGGACAATTCTGTAGTTAAAATGTATTGACAATGCTTCCTTTAAATTACATATAGTTTCCACCTCCTTCTTTGCACCCACATTCCAGCCACCCAAAATGAATGTTAATCCTCTCTGACTCTAGGCTGGATTCATGCATATTCAGGCATCTGAGGTCTAAGAGGACTGTTTCCTTGTTTGCGATTGACCTGAAACCTGCTGCTCCAGGTTTTAAATTCAGTCTGTAATCCACATTCAAGTCTGAAGACTGGCTGCTTTTGAAATCTGTATTTGCTATAAATCCTAATTTCAGAATACGCGCTAACACCAGTATTGCTCATTTGCCTGAATTGACAGTGCTCAAAGTCAAAGTCAAGTTCATGGTCATATGCACATTGAATCAGCAAGTGCAATGAAAAACGTACTCGCTGAAACATCACAGGCACATAACATCAGATACACAATGAAACAAATGTTATACACAATTTTTACAAGAAAATAAACACAATTAGAACTAAAAATTCCGAGTTGATTTTAGCACATTGTCCTAGCATTGCTATGCTGTACTGAACTGAATGGTTGAAGGGAAGGTGTCATTGTTGAACTTGTGTGGTGTGGGTCTTTGGTATCTCCTGCCCAATAGTGGCTGTCAGGTAGGAACTAAGGGCATCAGATCAAGAAGTGGAAAAGAGAAGAGGAGAGATCTTATAAAGACATTGCTTCCTCTTTCATGAGAGCCAAATATATTAAAATATTTTCACTTCTGTATCTCCATTTAAAATGCACCTGGATGAAAATTCTATAGAAAACCAAACAAGGAAGATCCTCTACTAAGGTAACACACACAAACTGCTGGAGGAACTCAGCAGGCCAGGCAGCATCCATGGAAATGAATCAACAGTTGACATTTTGGGGTGAGAGCCTCCTTTAAGACTGGAAAGGAAAGCAGACAGATGCCAGAATGAAAAGGTGTGGGGAGGGAAAGGAGGACGAGCTAGAAGTGATAGTTAAAGCTAGGTGGGTGGGAAATGTAAAGAGACAGAGAGGAAGGAATCTGATAGGAGAGGAGAGTGGACCATGGGAGGAAGGTGAAGAGGGGACCTGGGGCAGGTGATAGGCAAGTGAGAAGAGGTAAGAGGCCAGTGGGAAATAGAAGAAGAGGGAAGGGAGAGGGAAAATATTACTGAAAGCGAAATCAGTGTTCATGCCATCTGGTTAGAGGCTACTTAGATGGAATTTGAGGTGTGGCCCCTCCACCCTAAGAGTGGCCTCATCGTGGCAAAAGAATGGGCCACTTTATCACATCAGCCTTCATAAACCAGAGTATTGAGCACAGAAGTTTGGATGTTATGTTAAAGTTGTAAGATGGCGCTGGTGAAGGTCAGGGACTACTTGCTGGTGGCAAATAAAACAATGCCGGGTCAAAATGGCGGTGCCCAGACCCAGGCCTGAGAGCAAGAAAAGACCCGAGGTTTGATCGGTTTAAGTGCCGAACTGAGTTGGAAAATTTGCTGATGAGCCAAACTGAAGCGGTGGGGCACCATCCCGAGTGTATCGAAGCAGCAGGGTCTGGGTCCAAGAGCAAGGAATGACCTGAGGTTTGAAAAATTTAAGCACTGGGCCAGATTGAAAAAGGTCAGGGATGAGCTGGTTCAATTGCTGCTCCACAAGTATTACTCAACTCTGTACTAAACTTCAGCTCGCCTCCCCGTGAAGTTTTCTCTCACCTCTGCACTGAGCCATGCCTGTGGTTTGCAACCATCAAGGTGCAGACTCACATTTGTGAACTTCAGTTCTGAATGCTATTTGCTGACTTCCATTCCTTGCATGATTTGTGTTTTCTTTTGCACAATTATGTGGTTTCCAGTCCTCTCTTTTTAATGGGTTCTAGTGAGTTCCTTTATTTTGTAGCAGCCTGTAAGATAACACATCTCAAGGTTGTATAAAGTATCCAAGCTTTGATAATAAATGTACTTTGAACTTTAAACTGTGTATAAGATATTGATGAGGCAAAATTTGGAGTATTGTGTGCAGTTCTGGTCACCTATCTACAGAAAAGGTATTGATAAGTTACTGGTGCACCTCATGGGTGTGTGCTTAGCCCACTGCTCTACTCTCTCTATACCCATGACTGTGTGGCTAGGCATAGCTCAAATACCATCTATAAATTTGCTGACGATACAACCATTGTTGGTAGAATCTCAGATAGTGACGAGAGGACGTACAGGAGCGAGATATGCAACTAGTGGAGTGGTGTCGCAGCAACAACCTGGCACTTAACAAAAACACTCAAAAGCTTCTATAGATGTACCATAGAGAGCGTTCTGACAGGCTGCATCACTGTCTGGTATGGGGGGTTGGGTCTACTGCACAGGACCGAAAGAAGCTGCAGAGGGTTGTAAATTTAGTCGGTTCCATCTTGAGTACTAACCTACAAAGTACCCATGACATCTTCAAGGAGTGGTGTCTCAGGCAGCATCCATTATTAAGGAACTACAGCACCCAGGGCATGCCCTTTCTCACTGTTACCATCAGGTAGGAGGTACAGAAGCCTGAAGGCACACACTCAGCAATTCAGGAACAACTTCTTCCCCTCTGCCATCCAATTCCCAAATGGACATTGAACCCATGAACAGTACCTCACTTTCTTAATATATATTATTTCTGTTTTTGTACAATTTTAATCTATTCAATATACGTATACCATAATTGATTTTTTTCTTCTATATTATGTATTGCATTGAACTGCTGCTGCTAAGTGAACATACTTTACATCACATGCCAGTGATAATAACCCTGATTCTGATTCTGAATAAGACTGAAATTGTACAGATGAACCTTACAATATAGAACATGAAAGCACAGTGTCCACAATGTTGTGGTACCCTTTCAACCTACTCTGAGATCAAGATAACCAATAAGGTAATAGATGAAACCAGGTGGGTAGGAAAGGTAAAGGGATGGATAGGAACGAGTCTGATAGGAGAGGAGAGTGGACCATCGAGGGAACGGTATGAGGAGGGGAGTCAGGGGGCAGAGTGAGGAATAGAAGACCTAATGTGTCTAGATTTCCCATTAGTTAAGCTAAAATGAAAGGAAGGTTGCTCTGCCCTCTTCTATTTCTTTAATCTCTGCCCCTTTTTTCATTGCATCGAAGACGTTCTGTGCAAACACCTTGTGTGGATTAGGATACCAACTGAACCTGAGGTTGGGACAAAGGTTTAGGTTGAACAAGCATACAGTACCTGAAACTATCACTGCAACTGTTGGATATGCCCGGGCATCAAAAGCAGTACAATATGGAGAGAAAGCTGTTGCCCTCCCCTCCACGCATCTGATGAACCCAAAGGAATGGCAGAGACCGATATAATTTGGCATCAGTAGCATCACAGGAGTTGCCGGTCAATGTTGAATTCAACATAGGACTGCCTTCCAGACTCCAGCTCCAGATTTTCCCCTCGGTGTTGACTCCCGAAGCCTTCCCCATGAACGGGTGTAGCTGTAAGGCAGCAGAGTTTTGAGATAGGAGTTTTCCCTTCTGCTACGTCAGCTGCCATCCATAGCTGATGAGCCCCATCTGCCCGAAGTGATTGGTTTTAAGATGCCAGTAACCAGCCTTTGCCCCTTCTGTTGGTAGAAATTAGCAGCGAAGCCACATGTGAAGGCCAGGATCTGGACTTGGTTGTCAGAGGCTATTTGAGGTGAAAGCCATTGGGAGCATTTAATAGGTAGTGGGAGCTTACCCCCATTACCCCCCCCCCCCGGCTAAAACAACCAGGCTTAAAAGCAGCAATTACGAATTTTAACCTTTAACCGTCTGTTTCATTATTAATTATTCCATCACTGTAGTTCTTAGATTTACATTATAATATTGATAATATACTGTCATTAAACTTTCTGTCTGATTTTCACCAGGTTCTTACTTGAAATTAAGCACTTCCAATCTAACTTTTATAGGAATGGAGAGTGAAACCAACATTTTCCTTTGAACTCAGTGATAGAGTTCCTCCTGTCCAATGAGCTTCCACATCCAGTGCGTCATCCCACACAACTTCTGCCATCTCCAAAGGAATCCTAACATAAATCACATCTTTACCACCTCAGTCCTCTCCACTTTCCACAGGCATTGTTCCCTCCATGATTCCCTTGTCCTTTCATTTCCACCCCCCCCCCCAGCACATATCCCTGTAAGTAGCCCAAGTGCTACACCTGCCCATACACCTCCTCCCTGACCTTCATTCAGGATCCCAAACAGTCCTTCCAAGTGAGGCAACACTTCAGCTCTGAATCTCCTGGGGTCATCTATTTTGTCCATTGCTCCCGACGTGACCTCCTTCTAAACTGGGGGTCCGCTTTGTCAATCACCTCTGATTCCCATTCACATTCTAACATGCCAGTCGATGGCCTCCTCTAGTGTTATAATGAGGTCACCCTCAGGGTGGAGGAGCAACTCCTTATATACCAGCAACACACACAAAATGCCGGTGGAACACAGCAGGCCAGGCAGCATCTATAGGGAGAAGCACTGTTGATGTTTTGTGCCAAGACCCTCCGTCAGGACTTATATTTATATTCCATCTGGAGAGCCTCCAATTTGATGGTATGAATATTGATTTATTTCCCCCCCCCTCTATTCCCCACTCTACTCTTTTACCTCTTCTCACTTGCCTATCACTTTTCCCCTGTGTCCCCTTCTCCTTTCCTTTTTCCTCTGGTCCACTCTCCTCTCCTATCAGATCCCTTCCTCTCCAGCTCTTGACCTTTCTCATCCACTTGGCTTCACCTATCACCTTCCAGTTGTCCTCCTTCCCCTCCTTCCACTTTTTTATTCTGGCATCTTCCTCCTTCCCTCTCTGTTGTGAAGAAGGGTCTCAGCTGGAAACGTCATAGGTGCTGCCTAACCTGCTGAGTTCCTCCAGCATTTTGTGTGTGTTGCTTTGGATTTCCAGCATCTGCATATTTATGATTTTACTTTGTGGTTTAACTTTCTGTTTACACACCCTTGGTATAAATCCAACACATACCTTTATTTAAATACATTCTCCACATTATTCCCTGTAAGAAAAGCTTTGGCTTCAACTCACTCAAATTTAAATTTACTGAGACCTGTAGCCTTGTATCTGAAAAATCTGTAAAATCTATCTATATTTCCATGCCCCAAACACTGATTGCAAAATGATTGAGTTCTTGTTGTTGCAGTTTTCGGCAAGCTTGGCAATTAACTTGCAGACATTTCATCACCAGTCGACGTGACATCCTCAGTGCAGTTTTTGGTGTTTCTCTCTGGGAGTGCTCGCATTTATATTGCCCCGCCCACATGCTTGCTTCAGTCCTGATTGGTTACCCATTCAGTTGACCTTTGAATTCTATTGGCTCGCATTTCTTTGGCTCTTTGGGGTTCGTAGATGGCATCTTTTTCAATATGGAGTTATCAGAAGAGAAACAGGCTTCTACAACGTTTGTAAAAATTCTCATGCCTGCCAGGTTTGCCCGCGTCAGAACCCCATGGCATCCCAATTAAAGTAGTGTCCTTCCTTCATGTACTGAGATCAGTGACGATGGAACATCTCTTTGTACTGCCAGTTTATGCTCCTGTCAATGAGTTGAGAGTTTTCGTCCTGCATGTTCTTGTTGCAGTCTCCACAGGTAATCCTGTACACCACATTGCTTTCATCAGTTGTCTTTACACTTACCTTGGTTCTTGAGACAAGCTTCCTTAAAATCGATTATGATCGAGTTCTTTGGCAAATTCATTTGTGCTGCAGACAATCACTGCTATTGTTCTCTGATCCACACTCCATCCTTCAGTATGAAGAAGAAAATAAAATGCTCCAAATGCATTGGTGGAGATTGCTTCCTAAGCACCATTGTCACATAATTCACGATGAAAGAAATCCAGTGATTTTTTAAAAACTTGTTGCTCATACAAAATCTGTTGAAGCAAGTTTTAAATCAGTAACACACACAACATGCTGGAGGAATTCAGCAGGTCAGGCAGCATCAATGGAAAGGAATAAAGAGTCGATGTTTCAGGCTGAGACCCTTCATCAGGACTTAAAACAGTGGTTGTTTTTTGATATGGAAGCAGAGATGTGGCAGTAAATCAGCATAAAACCCTGGTGCACCTTAAAAGCTGCACTGTTTTCTCCTTCAACAGGTGCCCTAGGACTTTGATTGTGGACCCTTTGCTGCAAACCAAGATGTTCATAACGGAGACCAGGTCCCAGACAGACAAATGTTTGGTTGTTGGGATGGCGGAACAAGGGCTGCAATAGATAATCCTCTGGGATGCGGAATGAGGGGAAGAAGAGAGATTTGACTGGCTGGTCTTTAGTGCCCTTTTAAGGAAGTGAGGGGCAAGGGGTGGTTGAATGGAGATCAGCACAACCATTACAAATGAAGGTGAAAGGTTGAGTGAAGATGTGCACATTTTTGCTGTCAGACAACTCAAATGCAAGGTACAGCCAGAGTCCAAATAGCTGAAGGGATGCTTCCAGTCAGGAGAGACAGAAAGAAAGAGCATGGTCAATTATTAGGAGATAGGTACTGGATAGGCTGACCTCTGAGCAAGGGTCATTGGCAGCAACGAGGAAGTGTTAGTTGGAAGTTTGGAAGGTTCAAATAGTAAGACATAATAATGGTAGCCAAAAAATTGTAAACTTAGGGACTTACCTGATAAGAGATCCAAACCACCAGGGCAGTAGGAAAGCCTACTTGCCCCAGAAATGTTCAGTAGGCCAGAATGACCCATAATACTCCTAAAGGAACATGGTCCGGGATATTCAACATGCACATCCACTTAGAATAGAATAGAACTTTATTGTCATTGCTCAAGAGAACGAGATTGTGATGCTACTCCAGTCTGTCCAAATATAGATATTTACAATGCAAGAGGTACGGCTTAGTTTTTTTAAAAAAAATCCTAAATTTACAAGCAACAAGTGAATTAATAGTTCACAACACTCAAAGGCCATTGGTAAGTCAAGGTGTTGCATTACTCAGCTGCACAACTGCCTTGTGACATTCCAGATGGCAGGATATTGAACAGACTGTGTGTTGGATGGGATGGGTCTTTAACGATGTTACGAGCATCGAGAGGTTTAGATAGTTTCCGGGTCCAGTAATTGAGTCCCGATGATGTGCTGAGTCATCCTAATCTCCCTTTGGAAATTAGACAGGTATTTGAACTAGGAGAATATACATTGTAGATGTTTGAAATTGAATGTTAAATGATAAAGACAACAGGTTACACGTCTGGTTTAGAATCCATCGAGTACTGCTAAGTGACAAGAGCCAACCGTTTAGATTCTACACTTCCTACATTGCAAAATTAATTCTAATTCTAATTGCAAAACTCCCAGGGAAATTAATAAGCAAAGAAAAACAATTAAAATATGTAGAAAGTCGGTTCTAAAACAGCAAAAACATTTAGTTTCACCATTTTTTTTTCATTTTTCACATCGTATTGCATGTTGAGACAAGGAAGAGCTCTATGTTGCAATGAACTGAAAATGTGAGGTCAACTGCCCAGCTGTCAAACACACGTTAATCAAGTTGAAGAATTGTGAAATAACAGTGTTGAGTGAGAATAAAGTGTCAATGGTAGAGGGTCATGTCAAGGCAAATTGGGTCTGCTTAGAAAAAGTGAAATAAGCAAATGAGGTAAATGGCATGTTTTGGAGAGAGAAAACAAATAGTCCAATGAAAAAAATCTTTTTTAAAATTTTGCTTTCAGAAAATACAGCAATTAGAAGAATAAAGTCTGCAGTGAGACTTTATAAAACAATATCCCATTTCATAAGAAAATATGACATTTGACTTACACTAGTTTTCAAGAATACTTCCACGATCTTCAGACATTGGGTCTGGAATAGGTGCCCACAAGTACCAATTAAAATTGTTATCCCCTCCAACATGGAATCTCTGGACCTATTCGCCTGCTTGGTAAAATCCTGTTAGGTATATTGAATGTAAAATCACTTGTTATACAATGAATTATCAGCAATAACTACAGTTATTGAACAAGCTCCATAAATTAATCACATCAGCGGAGAACACTATCTTGAGGCACCACCATTTTACTGTGACCCACACGGACTGAAAATTGTACAGCATTCAATGGGTCAGGCAGCATCTATGGAAAGAGAAACAGTCTTATTATGAAATGTTTCTTTTTCCATAAAGACTGCCTGAACTCAGAATCAGTTTCAGTAAGCACTGGGCATGTGTTCATGGAATCAATGTCCATTCAGAGGGGAAGAAACTGTCCCTGAATCATTGGGTGTGTGCCTTCAGGCTCATGTTCCTCCTCCCTGATGGTAGTAATGACAGAGGGCATGTAATGGGTGGTAGGGGACCTTAATGGTGGATCTGCCTTTTTGAGGGATCACTTCTTGAAGATGTCCAGGATGCTGTGGCTAGTGCTTGTGATGGAACTTTCTGCTGCTTATTTCATCCTGTGCAGTGTCCCCACCACATATCAGAGAGTGATGCAGCCAGTCAGAATGCTATCCACAGTACATCAGTAAAAATTTGCAAGTGTCTTTGGTAACATACCAAATCTCCTCAAACTCCTAATGAAATTCCTAATGACCTGCTGGGTGTTTCCAAAATGTTCTGTTTTTATTTCAGATTACTAGAATCTGTTTTTTATGTGTTAGTACATGACTGATATGCTAAATTGCTGGTGTTGTTTGATGAAAGTAGAAGGTCACTCTAAATGCTTGATAAGCTTTACTTAATTTCACTGGAACATAACAGAAGATGCTACAAGCGGTCAGGTTCCGTAAACCATGTAAAATGAAAGACCAAACATCCTGTAATGCTGTTGACCTGAATTAGAAACAATATTGGAATATACACGAGAATGAATAAGAATAATATTTGACTCCTTCAGAATCATTCAATCACTCTACTAAAATCACATATCAGAAGAAATGCACAAAAAATAATTTAACCTTTCTTTAGTTCCTTCATTGGATGTGATAATACCCAGGTTGTGCATTTTATATTTCAGTAATGTTTGAGTAATATTTTAAATATATTGTTTTATTAAGCATTCTTGTTTGTTTAAATAATTCATTATGAGCTATATGTAAAAGTATGTAAATGGCATATGTCATCACGCCACCATGAAGTGAAAACAAATTGTGGACTATTCTCCAGGGCTCCAGTGTCCTTTTCCCTTCAATTAGCTTTATTTTTTAGTTACAAAGTATACCAGCTGGAAAGGCTAACAATATTGACCATCATTCACTGCCCTTGAGTAGGTGGTAGCAAGTCACCTTTTCAAACCATTGAAATTGTATTGAAGTGAGATTGTGACCCAGTGATAATGCAGAAGCAGTTCTACATGACCTGCCTTAGTCATTTATGATCAGTGAAGACCAAAAGAATAAATTCAATAAAGATTCCATAGCCACCTACCTGAACTTTGGTGAAACCTTTCGGGACAATATCAGATTAGTCATATATTCCTCTGTGGTTTCCTTTAAGGTCACACCAATTCCTGCAAAGTCTGCAGAAATCCACCTTTTAAGATATTTATTATATAGTCAGCAATCTATTAAATTGTACTGGGGAATAACAAGTGGCAAAGAAATTAAAGAAATATTTTGTATCTACTTCATGAAAGATGAAAATATTTCTTTAATTTCTTTGCCACAGAAAACCCAGAAGTAGTGAATATTTATAGGAATAGATTAAATGAGGAGATAAAATAAATTAGCAAGCAATAGATTAGTACTGGAGTTGTGTGAGAATGGAATTGCAAGGAGACAAATCCCCAGGACTTGATGACCTCCATGTTAAGGTTTTGAAGGAGCAGCAACAGAGATTGCCAAAGCACTTGTGTCACCTCCCAAAATTCTAGAGATTCTTTAACACCTCCAATAGTTTGGAAAAATCAAATGCAATCTTGCTATTTAAGAGGGGATGCAGAGACATTGTGTAGAACTATAGATCAACCAGATTGACATCAGTAGAAAAGAAAATGCTGGAATCTGTGGATGCCTCTGTGTTAGAGGAACCTGGTTGTCCTTGTACACATATTGCTTAAAAACAATATGTGGATGGAGAAAGATTTGTAATGACCTTATTTTGTGAGGTGCATACATGAGAGACCAGTTGACCTACATGCTTTTTTTTCTTGTGTCCTTAGGTACAGAATAATCTTCAATTTCAAAACAGAAGATAGTCAGCATTTCAGGGAAAATGAACTTTAAGTTACATCTGGGTTTATAATAAGGTATTTATTAGAATCTCTATCTATTAACAAGCATTTATTTCACAGTTACCACTTTGGTCATTATAACAGACAATATGTCAGAATTTTATTTGTCTTTCATAAAGTATGAGTTAGAACTGAACTTTGTCGCTTTACTACCACGATAGTGTATTCACCAAGGTGTCATTGAAAGAGCATTCTCCCTATTTATATCTTATATTAACTCTGATATAATTGATTCCAGAATTTCCTGTCATCATTAAGACACCTATGCTCACACACTAGTTGCCTACCTTACTGTGTAGCGAGAGCTATTGTATTAAAGTCATCCCGGTCTTCACTGGTTTTATCCCAATGAAGAGGCCATAAATCTACTTTCAAAAATGTTGAAAAATTTTGGCAGGAGGCAAAACCAGTTCCCTGACTTGGGCTGTCAAAGAGTTGTGACTATGAATATTCAAAGCTAAACATTTGATGAAGTATTAAAAGTAAGATCAATCAAAACATTTTTGTAAATGGATTTTCAAGTAATAAATTGTTCAAATGTTACTTTTCTCTGAGCCCACTTCTTTGGCAACGATTCCCTATCCCATACTGATGACCCCTTCTCTAGTTCAAACTCAGAATTCACTTACCCCGTTTTGCTTGTTTCTACCTCCTACCCAAGATCCACAGAGTTGACTGTCCAAGAAAACCCATTGTCCATGCCAGCTCCTGCCCAATGAACCCACGTCCATATACCTCGACTCCATTCTATTATCCTTGGTTCACTCCCTTCCCAGCTACATCATGAAACATACATTTCAGCTCCTCAACAACCTCCAGTTCCCTGACCCTGACAGCCTCAAGTTCACCACAGATGTCCAGTTGATGTACACCTCCATCCCTCATTAAGAAGGCCTTGCTGCATTACATTGATAACTGCATTGGTGCTGCTTCATACACCCATGCTAAGCTTGTTAAATTAATCAACTTTGCCTCCCACCTTGCCCTTAAATTCACTTTCGACCATTTTTTGATCTTTCTCTCTCCATCTCTGGAGACAAACAGTCTGCCAACATCTTTTATTAATCTGCTGATTCACATGGCTATCCTGATAATATACCTGATTCCTGTAAACATGCTATTCCCTTTTCTCAGTTCCTTCATCTTTCTGCATCTGTTCCCAGGATAAGGCTTTCCTTTCCAAGATTTCAGAGATGTCTCTCTTCCTCCACCATTGATGCTGCTCCTCACCCACATCTCCTCTATTTCCCAGATATCTAAGCTTACCCCATCTTCCTGCCACTTTAACAAGGATAGAGGTTGTCTTATTCTCACCTACCACCCAATGAGCCTCCACATCCAACACATTATTCTTCGTAAAGTCCTCCATCTTCAACAAGGTCCAACCACCAAACATATCTTTACCTCTCTCCAACTCGGTGGCCAACCATTTTTATTCCTATCCCCATTCCTGTTACATCTGTCGGTCCATGACCTCCTCTTTTACCATGATGAGGTCACTTTCAGGGTGGAGGAGCAACATCTCATATTCTGTCTGGGTAGCCTCCAACCTAATGGCATGAACATTGATTTCTCCTTCCAATATCTTTTTTGATTCCTCCCCCTTCCCTAGACTTCTATTCCCCACTCTAGCCTCTTATCTCTTCTCCTCACCTGTCTATCACTTCCCCTTGGTGCCCCTCCTTCTTCCCTTTCTCCCCTTTCTGCCATGGTCCACTCTCCTCTCCTATCAGTTTCCTTCTTCTCCAACTGTTTACCTTTCCCACCCACCTGTCTTCACCTATCACCTTCCAGCTAGTCTTCTTCTCCCTTCTTTCCAGTCATGAAGAAGGACCTCGGTCTGAAATGTCAATTGTTTATTCATTTCCATAGGTACTGCCTGACCTGCTAAGCTCCTCCAACATTTTGTGTGTTTTGCTCTACTCCCTCAAAGCCATTTCTCTCAATTCAAATGAATGGAGTTGTTTAACCTGCACAGGTTTTGTGGACAGATTTCCGAGCAGAATTACTGAGAAATTACACAAAGCTTATTCTCTACTAACTCTCTTTTCTCTAACCTACTTGTTACCTCCTCTAAGAATTCTCACAATTCTTAATTCACAATTCAGGCAAGATCTTCCCTGAGATTATCTGTAGTGAAGCTACCTACTGTGGCAATTCCCTAATATTTCCAATATCATCTTACAAAAAAATGGACATTGAAAGTTCAAGGGAAATTATCACCAGTCTGGAGTTTTCGGGAAAATTTCTTGAAATTAATACATTCAATATTATCATCAATGCCCCTTCTTCAGTTGGTAGAAATTAGCAGCGAAGCCACATGTGAAGGCCAGGATCTGGACTTGGTTGTCAGAGGCTACTTGAGGTGAAAGCCATTGGGAGCATTTAATAGGTAGTGGGAGCTTACCCCCATTACCTCCCCTGGCTAAAACAACCAGGCTTAAAAGCAGCAATTATGAATTTTAACCTTTAACCGTCTGTTTCATTATTAATTATTCCATCACTATAGTTCTTAGATTTACATTAAAATACTCATACTCAATGGCTAAGTGATGTTATGTCATGCTTAAATTTAGAGAAGATTTGTTGTTCAATTTCAGAATCAAGACAAGACTTTCTAACATTGTGGGGATCTTTTTTGAATTATTTTCAAAATCTTTGATTTGTTATCGAATACAGATGTTGGCTAATAATATGTTTTACTATATGATAAGGGATTTTTTTCCTTTTTTCTTTCTTTACCAAACAGCTTTTCTTGGTAGTGGGTTTAGATTTTTTTTGTATAATAAAATTATTACTTTTCATATTATGATTCAATTCAATTTACTTGAATATGGGGTAATGAGACTATAAGTGTGATTCAAATACATTGTAATTGATATATGATATATATCCTCCTGTACTCTATTATTTTTGTAAGAAATCAATAAAAATATTGAAAATGAAAATATTGATAATATATGGTTATTAAACTTTGTCTCATTTTCACGAGGTTCTTTCTTGGAATTATGTACTTTCAATCTAATTTTTATCGGAATGAAGAGTGAAACCAACATCTTCCTTTGAACTCAGTGATAGAGTTCCTCCTGTCCTTACCTACAGTGGTGTAAAGGGCAGTGAGTAAGGAAGATAATGCACTAAAACCCATGAACTCAGACAATAAAACTAGTCATCTACTTCCACCTCCCCCCCATACCTGTTCTGGGTATAAAATACGTAAGCATTCAACAGCTACTCTTCCAAAAATAGTATTTCTAATTGGTTTGAGATGTCACATGTAAAACAAATGACATTGCAAAAGATGAATTCATCTACTTTAACCTTGTGATATGCACATGATACAGTTGTGACTCTCGGCCAAGATAAAAACAAGACTTAATTTGTTTATGTTCTTGTAAGGAAATCACTTTAAAACTGAAGCAACAATGGGTCAAGTTGTTCTGTTGGGTCTGACTGTTTTACCATTCAAACGATCATGGCTCATCTTTGACTTTTCTTTCAAGTCAATCTCACCTATTGAAGAGTCACAGAGCACCTCTGCGCACACAAAAACCCTTCGAACTATTATTCTGCCTTGCCCCATTGACCTGCAACTCTCCATACCTCTCCCATCTCGATACTTAAGAGATTACAGAGATGAGTGGTAGAGTCAACTGGCTTCTATGATAGAGGATTCTCAGGAGTCAGGTTGGGAAACTCCCCCTGGTTGATGGGTTCAGAATCAGGGGTTGCTGTTATAGAATGTGGGTGTCACAGAGTCCGCTGGCAAAGGTGGAACCCATTGCAGAGCAAAGACAGACTTCCATGTATAAACTGCAATCAGTTTATACGTACTCAAGTTATCAAATGCCATAATCAGCACAATGAAAAGAGGGCATATCCTGGGTAATGGCCGTCTTTAATGATAGACATCACCTTTTTGTGGCACCGCTCCTTAAAGATGTCCTGGATACTATGGAGGCTAGTGACCATGATGGAGCTGACTAATTTTACAACTCTCTGCAGCTTACTTTAATCCTGTGCAACAGCACACCCCTCCTACCTCATACCAGGTTGTGTTGCAGCCAGTTTGAATGCTCTCCATGTTGCACCTGTAGAAATTTGCGACTGTTTTTGGTGACATACCTGTGGAAGAGGATAGAGAGTTAATAATTCGCATCTGAAAAATTTAACTCTGCTTCCCTTTCCACAGATACTGCTACATCTGTTGAGTGGTTCCAGCATTTTCTGCTGTCATATCCAACACAAGTAACTGCAGCATAGCCATTCGAAGTCTGATCACTTGTGGCGGAAGAGGCTGCACAAGATCCCGAAGGGAGCCTCTGAGAAGTTCTGAACAAATGTGGACTGGTCTTAAGTCTTGCTGCTGAACTGTTAGCAGCTAAAATGTGAGCCAGCTGGTAAATTGATAACACCATTGGTAAACAGAATTCAGGAATGCTAAACCAGGGAGAAGACAGCAATTCTAGGCTCCAGATTCAAGGTCACTTTCTGAAGCAAAACCTCCTAGAAATCTGTTGGAATATTGTGATATTCAGGATATTCCTGAATTCTGTTTATCAATGGTACAGGGTGGGATGTCTGCAAATAAAAGAAGGTTATTAGGCTCCATATAAGACCTGATATGTATATATATATGTGTGTGGGTGTGGTGTCTGCATCTATGTATATATATATATATATATATGTGTGTGTGTGTGTGCGTGTGTATGTATAATTTGATTAAGAATTGTTTAAGTAATTAATCACGGGTTGTACGTAAAATATGTTAATTAAAGACGTCGTCACGCTCGGTGCACACCTCGCTTAAAGTAAACACGAAGTTACAACGTATTTCGGCCTCCTGCGTCTTCTTTGAATTAATTTAATGTTTTAAAGTTACAAATGAGACCATTGTCGACGAACCCGAGATGGCTGCCGACCTGTTAAAGTGGATCGAGATGTCCGAACTAAAAACAAACAGCCCAGCAGGAGCGGAGTCGTCGAGTTGGAAACAGAAGCGGTGAACGGAAGAGTTCACGGTTCATAGAGTCAGCACCGAGTGGTGATAATTGTTAAAACATCAGCAATGGCTGGCTACATCGGGAAGAGTGATGAGTTTGATTAACCAACGGGTAATCGGCTCCGTGTATACCGGGTCATTGAAACTATTCTGATGAAATTTCCCTCCCACATCGCCATTGAGTTTCCTGATTGAAAAATATGTAAAGGCAGCGCCCACCAAACTCAGGTCAGGCGGCATCTTTGCAAAAGAGATCGGAGGGCGAGACTCTGCCATCAGCCGCCGGAGCGACCGTGGTGAACTACATATACCTGTCTGGACACGCCCCCAGCTGACTGCTCCTGTGGCTCCTCGCACGGACCCCTGTATAAAGGCGATTGTAGACTCTGCCCCGGCCTCTCTGTCTCCAGGATGTCGTATGGTGGTCACTCACTGCTTGTTCTTTCTTCCAGCTAATAAAAGCCGATATCTCGCCTCACGTCTCAGAGAGAGTTATTGATGGTGCATCAGCGACACATTTTCTGAATTATTTCCAAGCAGACTGCTGTACATTTTTTTAAAATTAGTTTCATGTTTTAAAGTAACAGATCATAATTTTTACACGATCTTCTGTGGTGACGTGTCATCTGAAACTTGGTACCCGTGTAAATAAACCAATTTTAGTTTCCGAAATTTGCATTTGCCGGGCTGTTGGAAAAAATGATGGAAAAATCCACCACGCAACATTGAGGAGATCAAAGAAATATAATTCCCCTCGAACTAAGTGGTTAGCAAAACGATACAAAAAAATACTGTCACAATTTCTTACACCTCAGATGAAAGCCCTGCTTTTATGTTCGGGAAGGAAGACAAATAAATGTCATGTTCTGCATCATGTTGGTTTTGTGCTATTAGGGAATCACGGGGGAGTAAATGACTCGGTGACAGGCTCAGCCTCCGCGTTATGTTCTGTTTCCTGTCGGTTTTACACGTCGCCCCTACACAATCACTGGGGAGTAAATGACTCGGTGACGGGCTCAGCCTCAGCGTTATGTTCGGTGATAGGTTTACATAGTTCACTCAGCCTCAGCGTTATCACCACCCACAGCAACAGAAAGTAAAAGCTGGGCTCTTCATGGTTTCTAGTTTGTGCAGCGTTCGCGCTTTAGGGTAAATGATAGGCTCAGCCTCAGCGTTATGTTCGGTGATAGGTTTACAGCGTTTTCCCCACCCACAGCAACAGAAAGTAAAAGCAGGGCTCTTCATGGTTTCCAGTTTGTGCAGCGTTCGCGTCGCTCTTCCAATGGACCCGGGTCCAGTGTCCGCCGCGGTGTGAAGCGCCTTTCCAGTGAGTACCGACATCGCTGAACCGTCTGGGACCAAGTCCCTTCGTTCGGTCGGTTTGGAGCCGGTCTGAGGAGACACAGAGGGACGGGGCGAGGGGAGGGGTTCCTGATCCGCCCAGCTCGCGTTTGTTTATTTCTCCCTGTTCGAGCGGGCGGTGGGAATGTTCGCGGTGCGGGCCGTGTTTATGCGATATTGCGAGCGCCGAGAGGCTGCCACTTGGCGCCAAGAACCGATCTGCCGAGCGATGGCCGGTTCGCTGACAGACGAGGCCGTTTTCCAGCCAGCACCGTTGGGGGTGGGGTGGGGACGTGAACAGAGCGCCCCCTGGTGGCGGGATTACTCACCGCCCCGCGACTGCCCCTTGTCGGTCCGGAGGAGTCGCGGTTCTCCCATGGCTGCGGGATTACTCACCGTCCGGCGAGTGGTTCCTAGCGGCCGGGAGGAGTCGCGGTTCTCCCATGGCAGCGGGATTACTCACCGCCCCGCGACTGCCCCCTGGCTGTCGGGGAGAAGTCGCGGTTGTCCCATGGCAACGGGATTACTCACCGCCCGGCCACTGCCCCCTAGCGGTCGGGGAGAAGTCGCGGTTGTGCCATGGCAACGGGATTACTCACCGCCCGGCCACTGCCCCCTAGCGGTCGGGGAGAAGTCGCGGTTGTGCCATGGCAACGGGATTACTCACCGCCCGGCCACTGCCCCCTGTCGGTCCGGAGGAGTCGCGGTTCTCCCATGGCAGCGGGATTACTCACCGCCCGGCAAGTGGCCCCCTGGCGGCCGGGAGGAGTCGTCACGATTGCCGACCGTTGCTCGAAGTTTTTTGTGTTCATTCTGACCTGAAACACCAGACAGTGATTTCTTCTGGAGACTCAATATGTACAAACGGATCCAAAGCTATTCCGTCAATGAAGTTACACTTAGTTCTGAGCTTGTTCAGAGTTCCTCCTTGGGGTTTTCAGCTGCTGGTGTCATTCTGATGTGGCGCTTTGATTCCATTTTCCTGTCTGGACTCCATTTCCTCAGCCCAGTTTTAATGATCTTATAAACTCTTAGTACGTCAGAAATAGAAACTGGAGTTCAGCTTTTGCACATCCACTACCATTCAATAAGATCTTGACTAATTTTGTTTTTGACCTCTATACCATTTTCCTATTTTCCAAAAATCTATCAATCTCAATTGACATCTGAGCTTCTACAAGCCTTTTGAGTAGGAAATTACAACATGTGGTATAAAGATTCTGGTTGAAGAAATCTCTTATGTCTGTCACTCAGGACTGAACCCCTTGTTTCGAGGCTGTAGCCATAGATTCTATACAGTTGCATCGGTTGAAAAATTACCCCGTCATCCATCCGTTTAAGATCAAGGACATCCCACCCTCTGAAGAAAACCGAGAAAGAAGAATAAATCAGCAATTTTCTTCTCATCCCTTATTTAAACAAACAATGTTTTATCCTGTATGTATGTTCAGTAGTTCAAAACGAGGCTCCAGTTTGTCAGCAGAAATCTTATTGATTTATGACAATAAGTATTTCAGCTTGGCACAGGAACAGGCTCTTTGACCCACAATGTCAGTTTGCTTCAGACAAGGCATGAATATTAGAATTTCTCAAGTCATTGTCCTTGGCCCAACTGTCTTCTGCTGCCTAAAAGCATTTTTCTTCATCATGCATGGTGATTTTTTATTGACAAACAAATTATTCTTCAACTTCTAAGTAGTTGGAGTAGTTGGGTGCATGAACTAAAAAAATTACTGGGTACCCTGTAAGAATTGACTTTCCTCCTAAAGTTGGTGAGTGATGGAATATGTGTTCATCACTGGGTCTGTGCATTCTAGCAAGGAAAAGTTTTGTAAATCAAAGACAAGACAGTCTCATGGCAATGATTGGCTTTCCACCCTCCACACAAACCAAACATTCTCTCAGCAGAATGCACTTCACCTCCTGTATGTAGCGCCCACAAAATTCTTTGTGAACATTATCACTACAGAAGAAAATGTAGGAAATAGGAGAATTTCTGCCTTTGTCGATCAATAACTGAGCCTCCACAGTCTGTAACGCAGAGAATCTCAAGAATTCACCACCTTCTCCATGAAGAAAATATGCTTTGCTGAAATCCTAAACGATCTACCCATTATTTTGGGATTAAACACCCCCCCCCCCCATATACATGGAGAGGTAGTGGAATATGTGGAAAACCTAAAGTTCCTTGGAGTTATGCTGACAATAATAGGCATCCGTTAGTCTAGGGCAGGGGTCAGCAACCTTTACCACTGAAAGAGCCACTTGGACCCGTTTCCCACAGAAAAGAAAACACTGGGAGCCGCAAAACCCGTTTGACATTTAAAATGAAATAACACTGCATACAACGTTTTGTTTTGCCTTTATGCTATGTATAATGTGTTGCATTTATGAAATTGATGAACTCCTGCAGAGAAAACGAAATTACATTTCTGCATGCAACAAAAACATTTTGAACTCCGAAAAAAAGACGTTGGGTTGAAGGTTACTTTTAAGTAAAATACTCAACGTCTATTTGAGTCCTTCTTGTATTTATGAAAAACGCCAAACTTAAATTTGCCGCCAGCAGCAAACCAAAAATAACGTCAGCCAGCTGTCAACCTGAAAAATAAAAGGACTATTTCACTGAACAATGAAAACATATGAATATACGTAAAATAATAGGCAATTAAAATATTTATCATACTTGGTCAGGTTGACTCACACCTGACAATGCAGTCGTATTCAGTAGGGATGGATCGATGCTTAGGGGAGTGACCGGGAAGGATAATGTGTTTTTTTCCTCTCTGAACTCACAGAAGCGTTTCCCAAACGATGTTTGCATTGCGAGGATTGCAGAATGTAAATACTCCGAATTTATCATGTCGTGACCTTGATTGAACTCTCTCAAATTGGGGAAGTGAGACAATGTGCCTTTCTGTAAATCTCTGGCAAGCACTGTCAACTTGCACCCGAATGCCAAAACATCCTCCAACATGTGCAGGGCTGTACGTCCTTACCCCTGAAGAGCTGTGTTCAGCGTGTTCAGGTGCGCTGTCATGTCTACCATGAAGTGTAGCTTTTCCAGCCACTCTGGCTGTTCCAGCTCAGGAAAGGTGGGCCCTTTGCTGCCCAGGAAAGTTTTCACTTCTTCCAGACACGCGGCAAAGCGTTTCAGCACATTCCCTCTGGACAGCCAGCGATAAAAACATGTTGTAGCGGTGTGCTACACGCAGTCAGTAAACTGCAGTCAAAGATAGCTTTATTCGAACTAAAAAGCCGTGCTTTTAAGCCTCCCTCACCCCGCCCCCCATGGGCGCGGATGCTGCAAAAGACACGTACTCACAAACCCCCGTAGGCTATCTCCCTTAGCCTGAACGCTGGCTAATTGTGAGCCGGTTCGGATGTGTCAGGAAATGGGTCGCCACAACGTCTTAATTAGATTGTACAAGATCACCATAATCTTCAAATTTAGAATTACATTTCAAAAACTAACTAACATAAAATACATTTTAATTAAATACTGACCAATTATTTCCCAAAGCAACAGGGAGCCGCAGCACAGACGTAAAAGAGCCACATGTGGCTCCGGAGCCGCGGGTTGCCGACCCCCGGTCTAGGGAGACCGTGGATTTGCACCTTGGAAGGTTTCCAGGGCGCAGCCCTGGGCAGGGTTGTATGGGAGACCGGCAGTTGCCCAAGCTGCAGGCCTTCCCCTCTCCACGCCACCGATGTTGTACAAGGGAAGGGCACTAGGACCCAAGCAGCTTGGCACTGGTGTCGTCGCAGAGCAATGTGTTGTTAAGTGTCTTGCTCAAGGACACAAACACGCTGCCTCAGCTGACATGGACCACCAACACCTCGCTGCTTGTAAAGAAGGCACAACTAAGACTCTTCTTCCTCAGAAAGCTGAAACAGGCCAAACTCTCACAAAAGCTGTTGCTTAACTTCTACAGAAGCAAAATTGAAACCATCCTGACCAACAGCACCACCGTTTGGTATGCCAGCTGCACAGCAGCTGAGCGACAAGACCTGCATCGTGTGGTGAAGGCAGCCCAGCGAATTGTCAGGATGGAGCTCCCGGACTGGACACTACTCCAGCAGAATCAGGAGGAAAGCAATCAGCATAACCAGAGACACCACACACTCCGGCCACTCCCTGTTTGACCCGCTGCCGTCCAGCAAAAGGTTCAGGACACTACAAGCCAGAACAAATAGACTGAGGAACAGCTTCTACCCCAGAGCTGTGGCCTCCATCACACCACTCCCACAGAACAATGACTGAAACTGTGAGCACACACAAGGACTCAAATACTTGCACCAACAGCACTTTGAGCATTACTGTGATATTCTAGTGCTGCTGCAACTTATTTTCTGCTACCTATCTATTTAATACTGTTTTTCTATTACTGTCTTGTTTTTATCTACTGCTTTATTTAATTGCCTGAGAGGAAGCCAAACATAGTTTCATTGTACCTATGTATAATGACAGTAAAGATCATTAAGTTCAATTCAATAATTCTAGACTCCTTAGCAGGGGTATCAGGCTGCCACATCCACCCTGTTGAACCCTTAAAGAGATTTGTACATCTCAGTGAGGTCATGTTGTACTGTTCTGTGCTCTAAAAGTCCATCTCTTTATGGCACACCCAGGATCTCATATGGTGATGACTTGTTTTTGTTGATTATGAGAACATACACTTAGTTGCCACTTCATTGCAGGAGTGGAACCAGGTGTGATCTGCAACTGAAGCTCACTCAGTTCAGGGTTTGACCATTCAGAGATGGTCTTCTGCACATCACTGTTGTCTTCTTCCTGCATGTTAAGCTGCTGGCGTTTAGAGCAGTAGAGAAGATCAACCGTCTGTAATGGTGTTCAGGGCTTCATTCATCATGTCAGTAGCTTCCCCTCGGTTTTCACTACTGTCAGTCATGCTGGTCCTGGGTGGAGACTCAGGAATACTGTCGCACTCAGATGTAGAAGGATTCTTCATTGCTGTTTCTGTAACAGTTTTGTTTTACCAGTCAGGGTTGTTAGCCCTGAGCTGAACTGCCTACCCTGGAGGACCAGTAGACCACTGTTAGTCTGGCCTTTACCCTTTGACCTGTTTGGCATGGGCAACCCATAAAGCCCTGACTCCAGCCTGCGTATCTCTCTGGGTCATTGAGGCACGCAAACCTCCAAACCCTACGAGAAGATTGTGCTGCTCTTGGAGGACGTCACTATCGTAACGTGTAATTATTTCAGTTGTTAACACCTTCCTGTCGGTTTGGGCCAATCTGGCCATTCTCATCTGACCTCTCATTAACATGGCATTTTCGCCCACAGAACTACCACTCTAGGGATTTCTCTGCCTCCTTCCTGATGGCAGTGGTGAGAAGAGGGCATGGTTGCCTCATGTGCTAACTAGTTTATGTTTCCCTCTCTTGAAAAGAACTTGAGTGACGCCATATCCACTTCCCCAGTAATCATAGTCAGAGTCACATAACAGTCACTGACAGCAGCTTGTTTGATATAAAATTCATCAAACTATTTTAGCTTGCTGGTGTGGTCACTGTGTCATGCCATTTATCAATCCCTTCTCAATTGTATAAGTTTTTATTTTGTCTCCCAGAGCAGGTTGAAGAGTTTATTACCTGATGTGTAAGCTTCACAGATTTGTGGGGAAAAATGTTCGATCACCCATCTTTGTCCTACACTTTGGTGCGTTTGTACTATTTTAGTTAAAGTTATAATGTATTTTCTTTCATTTATTGCAGTGGAAGGATTCTGCATTTGAAGAACTGGATACAATTTCCTACAAATTTATTATATTTTATAAAGTATTATTACTTTACGAGTAGCGAAGGGATCGTGAAGTCTGTGTTTAATCTCCATAAACAGCCGATCTGTGGGTAAGTTTAATTATAGTACACCAATAAGCATTGGCTGTTTTAGTTGGGAATTTGAAGGATGTGATACAGTGATGTGCAGAAGAACATCTCTGAATGCACAACATGTCAGACCTTGAACTGAACTGGGTACAGCTGCAGACGACACTGAGTTCCACTCCTGTGACTAATAAAGTGACAGCTGAGTGAATTTCTGTTCTCAATATCTACAGAGAAAAACATGTCACCATATTGAATCCTGGGTCTACTACAAGGAGAAATGTACCTTCAGAGCAAAACAATATGACATGACTTCAATAAGAAGTACAAAATTTGACTTTTGCAGCTGCACAGTACATTACAAACACAAATTATCTAAACATAAAAACACATACAGCACATTACATAAAATAATATATTGTAACAATGCTCGAGCAAATACAATCTGAGGTAGGATTCATTTTTTTCAGGTCAGTTCTTGATATTTATTGCTTATTTATTTTAGTATTTGCATAGTTTGTTGTCTTTTGAACACTGGTTGAACACCTATATGATGCGCTCTTTCATTGACTCTATTCTAGTTATTCTATTATGGATTTATTGAGTATGCCTGCAAGAAAATGTATCTTATGGTGACATATATGTACTTGGGCAATAAATTAACTTTGAACTTTGAACAAGAAACTGACGGCAGCGGAGAAGTAGATGATGTTGAACCTTACAGTGTGGGTCTTCAGGGTCCTGTATCTGCTGCCTATTGGTAACCTCTTGTAGGTGTCCTTGTCCGATGTTAATAAAGCTTTAGCGTCTGGAGAATGCAAATGGATGGGTGAACCCTACAGCAGCAAGTCTTCGTGATGCAGGGTCATGACACAAAATGATGGCAATGCGAAGAGAGCATGGCCTGGATGGTGTGGGTCCTTACTGCTGCGTGTGTCCTTGCTGAGACATTGCCTCTTGTAGCTGTCCTTGTCCGATGTTAATAAAGCTTTAGCGTCTGGTGAATGTAAGTGAATTTGTGATCCCTAAAGCAGCATTATGCAGAGTCCTGACACAATGATGACAATACCTTTACCTCCATGGATACTGCTTGTTCCACCAAATTCCTCTAGCAGTTTGGGTTTGTTTGCTCACATTCCAGGATTTGCAGCCTCTTGTGCCTGAGCTTTATAATCAGATTTCGGACAATTGTAACAAAAATATTGTAAAAATTGTTCCTTGTTCTCTTCTGATTATGCAGCATGGGGTATCTGCAAATAAAGGAGGAACTGTACACATTTTCAAAGTCAAAATAAATATTATTAGAGTACATCTATGTCAACACATGAAGCCTGAGATTAATTCTTCTGTGGGTATTCTTTGCAAATCTATAGAACAGTAGCTATAACAGGATCAATGAAAGCTTAAGTAGAGCGGAGGACAACAAACTGCAAACGTTAGATATAAATAAGTAACAATAAATAACAAAACCATGAAATAGCAAGATAAAGAATACTTAAAGTGATATCATTGGATGTGGGAACATCTCAATGGACGGGCAAGTAAGTGTAGTTATCCCCTTTTGTTCAGGAGCCTGTAGTTTGAGGGATAGTGACTGTTCTTGAACCTGGTGGTGCAAGTACCTTCTACCTAATGCTGGGAGAGTCCAGTACCAGAGGGCATGGTTTGAGAATAAGGGGTAGGTCACTTAGGACAGAGTTAAGGAAAAACTTCTTCTCCCAGAGAGTTGTGGAGGTCTGGAATGCACTGCCTTGGAAGGTAATGGAGGCCAATTCTCTGGATGCTTTCAAGGAGCTAGATGGGTATCTTATGGATAGGGGAATCAAGGGATATGGGGACAAGGCAGGAAACGGGTATCGATAGTAGTTGATCAGCCATGATCTCAAAATGGTGGTGCAGGCTCGAAGGGCCGAATGGTCTACTTCTGCACCTATTGTCTATTGTCTAATGGCAGCAGTGAGAAGAGAGCATGGCCTGGGTGGTGAGGATCTCTGATGATGGATGCTTTTTCATGTAGATGTGCTCAGTGGTTGTGAGGGCTTCACCTCTGACGAAACCTTTCAAAGATTATTTTTTTAAAAAGTTTATTAGACTTGTATGAAGAATAAGAATCACAATTCAACCAAAGAGCACATCTACATAAAGACATTGCTCCTTTTTATACTCTTCAAGATCTCTTCAAAAATATAAAATTCCTCTAGTACCTTTCTGGACAAACGTGTATTTCACCGTTATCTACTCTCAAGGCTGTAGACTGGTACACACACTCAGTTCTGGACTGGTCCATTTGTACCTTCTCAAAAAATTCTCACACCCAAACACACAATTTTGTCTTACATTTTGTGTTAAACACACTTTAGCATATAGTAAGGAGAAATCAAATTTACTTCTTTTAGAACAACTAAATTATCTTTGCACTCTATTATGTAACTTCGTTTATAGGTGTCTGGGCTATTCTGGAACAATTTTAGATGTTATTCTTGTACACTGACATATCCACAAAATTACAGCTAATGCTTTTTTCTTACTGCATGTTTAAAAACTGAGGCAGTGTTATCTTACTCACCCATTAACGGAAACACACTTTTGCATTGGGTTTACAGGTTGAGCTGTGAGAAACTGTCAAGCCCTACTACAAAATGGCCAAGAATCCCATGAGGCGGAGGTCTTTGTGAGTAGAAGACAGTAAATGTAAGTTTTATTGTTTAACTGGCCTCATAACCTATTATTTATTAGACCTGGAACCAAAAGTGGCAAAGTCTCCTTCCATTTCATATTTGGTTAAATGGACTTCCAATAATTACACACAGGAATGAGAAAATGAAGGACATGCTGGAAATCCAAAGCACCACACACAGAATGCAGGAGGAACTCAGTAGGTCAGGCAGCATCTATGGCTAAGAATAAACAGTTGACGTTTTGGGCCGAGACCCTTGTGCAGGTCTGAGAGGGAAGATGGAGGGGGGAAGATGCCTGAATTAAAAGGTGGGGGGGAGGGAAATGAAGCAAGCTGGAAGGTGATTGGTGAAGCCAGGTGGTTGGGGAAAGGTCAAGGGCTGGAGAAGAAAGAAACTGATAGGAGAGGAGAGTGAATGGTAGAAAAAAGAAGTGGGGGGATGAGAGGTATTTCAGAAGGCTTGCTTGACTGAGAACCATTTAGTAAATCCTCAGAGTTGTCTAATTGTGTTTTGCAGATACTAAAGGATGCATCTAGTTCCAATGAAGACTGAGAACTGGAAATCACTGCCTGTCATCCCAGATGTCTCACTGTTAACAGCGTTGCTCATCACTGTATGGACAGTCATTGGTTGTGATCTTGCACTGATTTTCACAGGTCTGCAGTTTATGCCATTTCAACATCATTTTCTAGATATTTATATTTATAATTCAGAGATAACCCAGTTGGATAAAGACATCATCTAGAGCAGAGGGTCCTTGCCCTTTTTGTGTAATGGCCCCCTACCATTAACCAAAGGGGTCCATGGACCTCAAGTTGGGAACCACTGGTCTAGAGATGCCTATTGTTGTATCTGGAGAATAGATGAAAATAGGCAAATGAGGTTTAAGCAAAGCCTGTATTTCATTTACACTGAAAGTAATTAAGCAAATTAGTGAAATAAGATGCATGATGGAATGAGGCTCCCGTATTGTGAACATGGCACAGGATGAATTTCTAATCCTCTAGGTTTCTGCATCTGGAGAAATATCGGAAAACTTTACACATCCTAGTGGTAAAGCATGCAGTTGAATGTGTGGAAAAGTTTATAAACCTTGATGGTAGAATGGTGTTGTGAATGTGGTATGGAAGAATTAGAATTGTTTCTGGAGCTAAAGTTAAATTAGGCAGTTTAGCTTTGTTAAGAGTTGCTAGACCTATATTGTGTGGATCTCAATGTTGAAACGTCATTACTTAATAAGCAAAAGGTACTGTAACTTGGATTAACTGCTGGTGCAAGGTGTACCCAAGAATCAAGATTGAATTCAGCTTTGGCAAGAAACAGAAGATACACATAAAGTCAAGTCTACTTGTTAAATATCAGAACAACACAATTCACTGGACTGACAAGCACTTCCTTTTTTTTGTGTTTTTCTGTCACCTTTCTGCAGGAAACCACTGGGATCATGTCAGTAGCAGGAGGTGGCACGGATTGGAATCCATCGATAAATCAACCGTGCTCAGTAAGAGAAATGGGTAAGCAGTGACGTGGATCTAGAACTATTGTTACTCTAATTGGGTGATAGTATTAGTCTGAAATGGCCTGTCTCTTATTTTCATCCTGAGACCCCTTGTTGTTCTAAACCAGAGCAAGCATCCTCCTTGTATCTACTCTGTTGAGCCTCCCAAGCATTTTGTCCTTTGCAATGAGGTCAGCCCTCATTTCTCTGAGCTGTAGAGAATAGATGCCCTGCTAACTCTAGCGAGTACAGTTATCCGTGTTTGATTCACTGAAATGCCACAGATTATTTAGGACAGCTGTCCATAATTAACAAAGCTTTTCTTGCTATAACAAAATGGAGACTAATCACCATGAATAATACGTTTTTTGTTCCATAAGAGTATTAACATAGGAGGAGAATTAGGCCATTTGGCCCATTGTTTCTGCTCTGCCACTTTATCAGGGCTGATCTATTAACTCTACTGGCTTCTCCCCACCTTTGACTCTCTTACTAATCATGAACCTATCAACCTCCGCTTTAAATCTACACAATGACTTGGCCTCCATTGCCACCTGTGGCAAAGTATTCCACAGATTCACCACCCTCTGGCTAAAGAAATTCCTTCTCACCATTGTTCTGAGGGGACATTCGTCTATTATGAGGCTGTACCCTCTGGTTATAGACTTGCCCATTATAGGAAACATCCTCTCCACATCCACTCTATTTAGGCCTTTCAATATTCAATAGATTACAATGAGATCCCCCCTTTATTCTTCTAAACTCCAGCCCAGAGCAATTAAATGCTCCTTCCATGTTCTCCATTTCATTCCCACGATCATTCTCATGAACCTCCTCTGTACCCCCTCCAATGTCAGCACATCCTTTCTTAGGAAAGGGGCCCAAAATGCTCACAGTGTAATGTGACCATTCTTGCCTTTTTGTCTCTTGTCGGTATCATTAATGCCAGGATGCTCCACTAGTTCATAACAATGTATTATATGTATTCTTGGTTTCAAATCACCCCAGCAGCTCTAAGGATTGCACTTCCTCTCAGGACAAATGGGAAGTTACAGTATAAGCAGTAACACAATACTGGGTGCAGCACAAAAGTGAAGATCGTGTGTTGGCTGTCCAGCGATGACCGAGACCTGTGCAGGAGGAATCTTGTTGCACTGGAGCAGCTCCACTCTCTCAGCCTCACAAATCTTGGTGCAATGGTATGAAAAATTGTCATGACTGGAGACTTCCTTGGCTGCGGTGGATAGCCATGACATTTCATATCTTTTCATGCCCCTCGCTCTCCATGAAGCAGTGCAGCATTGCCTTCTTGGCTGTTAGATCTTGTAGTTGATCTCATCTGCCCAGTCTGCTGGAACTGGCTTCTCATGCTGGGGCAAGCAAATCCCTGTCTCACTGTTTCCCGGCTACCTTCACCTGGTTCATCTCTCCTGTCGAAGCCGTGTGGCCATTGTTGACTGCAAACAGTTTCTTGGCCAGAGGTGAGAGCTGGGTGACAGGTGGGGACCAAAGGTGGATGAGCTGCCCCTGAGTGGGCACGACAAGCCTGCCACCAGAGGTGCTACCCCTCCCTGGACACACCATACACCGTACAGAGAATTAACTTCAAGACATTGGAGCATACAATGAAATGTGTTGATAGCAGCAAATCAAATCAGCGAGGATCGTGTTGGGGTGTCTGCAAGTGCCACCACGTTCCCAGCACCAACATGGTATGTCTACAACTCACCAGCCCTAACTGTACCTCCGTGGAATATGGGAGGAAACCCAAGCAATCACAGGGCGTGCATGCAACTCCTAACAGGCAGAAATGGGAATTATATCCCAGTCTTATAGTTGGTGTTGTAATGTGTTGTGCAAAACGCTACTCGACCATGCCTGTACATTATATATATTTATAGGGCAGCAATGAAGGTTCTCCATCTCTGGCAGTGTTCAGGGCTTCCTTCGTCAAGTCAGTAGCTTCCTCGAATCTTCGAGAAGACACCGTCAAATTGGTAAACAACGCTGTGTTTAATGAGGCAGATCAGGATGACGAAGAAATATCAAAATCTCATGCCAAAGAGCTTACAATAAGGATCAAGTGGCCACGCATCAATAGGTATATTTAATGTCAGAGAAATGCATACAATATACATCCTGAAATTCTTCTTCGCAAACATCCACAAAAACAGAGGAGTGGCCCTAAAGCCCCCACCAGCTCCCCTCTCCACGGACAAGCAGCAGCAAGGCACCCCTCCACCCCCCCACACCAGCAAAAATGTATCGGCGCCCCCCCCCCCCACAAAGCATCTCTATGTGTCTCTCTCCCCCTCCCTCCAAGAAGAGAAAAGAGGGATCCGCATTTCACCTGTTGAGGGGAGACACAATAAAACAACTCGCTGATTTATGGTGTTCAAAGTCTCTGCGTCGCTTTTTCCATGCTCTGTGCCGCTGGGTACACAGTCAACAGCAATCCTGCAGCTTCCTTGTTCTCCCATGACACATCAGTCGTTGGTGGTGGCATCAGCCTTGAATCAGCCCGCCTCCAGAGCCGCGAAAATTGGCCTCCTAGGCTGCATACTTGGCATATCGAGAAGTGACCAAACATGAGGCCCGCAAAGAACTGAACTCAGTGTGTAACTCCACATCAGGGTCTTCAAAAGAGAGTTGAAGGGGTTCTCATGGAGTGACATCAGCTTTGGATTTGCTCCATTACCTTTACTTTTTTTAACCCATGATCACCCTTATTTAACCTATTCTTACCTACACTAGAAGATTTTTATACTTTTGAATCATCTTCGAGTTTGTACTGTGAATTTTGAAGATATGTGCACAGAAAGGGTCTTAAGATCTAAAGGGCGAGAGCCCAAAAATGGGAAAGATTCTGATGGCACCAGAAAGAAGAAAAATCCTAAATCTAAGTGTACTGAATTAACTTACAACATGTTGTTGGAGCTTTTAAATGAAAAATTTGAAGAACAACGTCAAAGTTTTAAAGAAGATTTAAAGTCAGTCCAGGATTCAGTGGAAGCGATTGGTCACAAAGTTAAACAGCATCAAACTATAATCGTAAGTTTGCAAGAGGATGCTTGGATGGGAGATTTGAAAATTGAGAATTTGTAACAAAAATTATCCTCGATGATTAAACAGTTGGAGACTCTTAAATCCAAGAGCATCGATTTTGAAAATCGATCCAGAAGACAGAACTTACGTATAATTGGTCTCCCTGAAGACATCGAGAAAGGGGACCCTTCAAAGTTTTTCTCTTAACTTTTTAAGGATACGTTCCCCTCTGAGTTCCCAGAAAACCCTCCATTACTGGACCGCGCCCTTCACTCCACGCGCCCGACACCGATCTCCTCAACTAAACCACGAGCTGTAATTGTCTGATTTCACTATGTTCATGTTAAAGAGCATCTTATCCACTTTGCTTGTCAGCAAGGTATGATTAATTTTCAAGATTGCCATTTCCGCCTTGTGGAGGATTACAGTCCAAAAGTGATGAAGGTGCGGCTTGCTTTTAAATCTTTGATGTTGGAATGTTATGAGAAAAATCTCAAACCAGCGTTGTTAAATCCTGCGCACCTAAGAATCTCCCCCTCGGAAGGACCACGTCGCATTTTTCTCTTTACAACTGAAGCTCGAAGTTTCCTGGATAAGCGCTATCCTACTGCTTCAGACTCTCGGCTCTAATAAATGTATGGCTTTCCCAGTACTGGCTCTGTCCTTTCGTATTCTTTTAAAGCCTATAATCATCGTATGAAGTTTGATCTTTATAAGTTTAAGATTTTCGTTTTTGGTTACTAGTGTAGGTTAATTTTATACTTCAATTAAAGGTTTTCTTCGTTGAAGTATTTATTTTTTTTAATTTACTAATTTTAACTAATTTTTTTTCTGGACACTTTGATGGTGAATTTTTATTGTTCTGGATAAATATCTTGTTTTCTCATTTTTCATTTAATTAAGATGGCGGTTTGTTTTTCTTTCTTTTAAACACCCTTTGCTCTTTTATCTCGCCATCTTTTTTTGTCATCTTCCCATAATGCCTTTTTTTATAACCTTACTTTTAATTGCTTTGGTTTTTAACCGACTTATAATATGTACTAGTGCTTATTCTTTTTTTTCTTTTTAGAAGCTATATTACGAAGACTGTTTTTGTATAGTGTTTAATTTTATTTTGCATTTTGGGTGGTTCTTTTTTTTTAAGCATATATCTTTGGAGTTGCCTTCTGGAGACAGGGGGGTAGATTTAGTGTTACTCTTTTTTCTGGCCTTCTTCAGGTCCAGTTTGGGGGCTTCGTGGGTGGAGGGTGGTGGGGGGGTCTTTTCTATTTTTCTAGTTTTTTCATTTGGGCTGATTTAGAACTACCAAAATGTCTACCGCGTCATCACTTTTGGTTCCTGTCTGAATTTTTGCCCCTCCCGGTATAGTTAACTCTTTATATACCAAAGGGTTGATCCTAGGAAATGTGGCTCAGACTATTAATTTTGTCTCTTGGAATACAAATGGTTTAAACCATCCAATTAACTGGAAAAAGATTTTTAAAGTATTCCAAAGACCGAACGCTCATATTATTTTTGTACAAGAAACTCGTGAGGAAAGAGGATACTCAACGTTTTTTTAGGTTTTGGGAGGGTCAACAGTATCATTCGAACTCACATGCCAAAGTAAAAAGAGTTTTGATTTTTATAGACTCCGCAATTACATTTGTTCAGCATGATGTTATTTCGGATCCAACTGGTAGATTTTTGTTCATTACTGGGTTACTTTTTAATAAAAAGGTTGCTGTGGTTAATATTTACGCTCCAAATGTGGACTACCCTGATTTCTTTAAGTCTTTATTTACTTCTCTACCTAATCTAAATGAATATATGTTGATAATGGGTGGTGATTTTAATTGTTGTTTAATTCCCTTGATGGATGGATCCATATCCACTCAGACTTTACCAAATAAGTTGGCTACTCTTATCAACTCTTTTTTTGACTGACTCTGGAGTTTTAGATATTCGGAGATTTCGGACAAAAATATTTAATTCTTCTCACATGTTTATCATTCCTATTCGAGAATTGATTACTTTTTTGTTGATTCTCATTTTATTCCATCTGTAATTGATTGTAATTATGACATTATAGCCATTTCTGATCATGCTCCAATGAAACTTTCTATTAAATTAATGGATACAGCTCCTAGTATCAGACAATGGTGATTTGATTCTACTCTGCTGCAAGATTCGGACTTTATTAAATTTGTGAAGGAACAGATTGATTTCTTCTTTTCAACTAATACCACGGAAGAAATTTCCAGCAGGACACTTCGGGACATTTTTAAAGCATAGATACGTGGACAGATTATCTCCTATTCTGTTGATTTGAGAAAACGTATTAAGAATGAAACCCTCCTATTGGTTGATAAGATTAAAGAAATTGATAAATATTCTATTGCTTCTAGTAAGGAGCTTTATAAGCAAATAGTTGAACTTCAAATGGAACACAGCTTATTACTTACATCCTCGAATGAAAATCAATTAATGAAAACCAGAAGTGAATTTTATATACACAGTGATAAATCGGGCAAATTGTTAGCTAACCAGTTGAAGACTGCCTCGGTTAAGCATCAAATTGTTAAGATTCATAAACAAGATGATGATTTGACAGTTAAATAAGATGAGATAAACAAATCTTTTCAAGAATTTTATACCTTTCTGTATCACTCTGAATTTCCTCATGATCCCAATACCATGTATGATTTTTTTTTTAGGGAAATTGAATTTTCTGAAACTATTACCTGAAGAGCATTTATCATTAGAAACTTCTGTTACAGATGCAGAAATAAAAGGTGCCATTTCCTCAATGAATTCCGGAAAAGCACCAGGTCCAGATGGATATACAGTGGAATTATTCAAGTTTTTTTCTTCTACTCCTTGGTTATATAGGGTCTTTGAAGGAGCAATTAGATTAGGTAAATTGCCACAATCATTTTATAGAGCTTCTACCTCTTTAGTTTTAAAAAAGGACAAAGATCCCACTGATTGTGCATCCTATAGACTGATATCCCTGTTGAATGTAGATTCTAAGATCTTTTCCAAGATATTGGCGACTAGGTTAGAGAAGGTATTACATCAAATTATCTCTGAGGACCAAAGTCGATTTATCAAAAACCGTTACTCATCTTTTAACATTAGGAGATTAATGAATATTGTTTATATTGTTTCACGTAGTACTCCAGAATTTGTCATTTCATTAGCTGCTGAGAAAGCATTTGGTAGAGTTGAATGGCCATATTTATTTACTGTGCTTGAGAAATTTAATTTTAGTCCAATATTTATATCTTGGATTAAAGTGTTATGTCATACTCCAGTAGTCTGGGTTCTTACTAATAATCAAAGATCTCCCTTTTATCGCCTATTTTGGGGTACTAGGCAAGGTTGTCCTCTTAGTCCATTACTATTTGATATTGCCCTGGAACCTTTAGCAATTGCTATTCAAGAATCATCTTATATTCTTGGTATTACTCATAGGATGGAGATACATAAGTTATCATTATATGCAGACTACTTGTTACTATATATTTCTAATCCTGAGAAATCCATTCCCGCAGTTATATCCCTGTTGGCTCAGTTTGGCTCAGTTGGCCCACTGTTTCCCCTAAATATGCAGGTTCCAACTTATGGATTGGTTATTGATCACTATATACTTAGGGGTTAAAATTTCAAAAAAGCATAAAGATTTATTTAATGCTAATTTCTTACCATCTGTTTACTAAATGGTCACCATTGTCTCTGTCACTGATAGGTCGGATCAATGCTATTAAAATGATTATTTTACCTAAATTTTTAGATATGTTTCAAGCGGTACCGATTTTTATTTCGAAATCCTTCTTTGATAATGTTGATTCTAAAATTTCTTCATATATCTGGCAGAATAAAAATCCTAGGTTAGGTAAAAGATACTTACAGAAGTTTAAAAAGGAGGGTGGACTGGCTTTGCTGAATTTTATATTTTATTATTGGGCAATCAATATCTGATATATGAAATGTTGGTTATGGGACTTGGATGTAACTTCAAGTCCTCACTGGGTAAATTTGGAAACCAAATCTGTACGAGGGTTTTCATTGGGTTCTACCTTAGGGACCTCAGTTCCCTTTGCTTTTTCTAAATTGCATAAACAAATTGACAGTCTGATAGTTAAATACACTTTATGAATATGGTTTCAATTTCAGAAATTCTTTGGATTGAATCAATTTATTTTAGCAATTCCTATTAAATCTAATCTTTTTTCATCCCTCTATTGTGGACCAAGCCTATTATTACTAACCAGAAAAATTATTAAACTGAGCCAACAGTGATATAACTGCGGGAATGGATTTCTCAGGATTAGAAATATATAATAACAAGTTGTCTGCATATAATGATAACTTGTGTATATCCATCCCACGAGTAATGCCAAAAAGGTTAGGTGATTCTCAAATAGCAATTACTAAAGGTTCCAGGGCAATATCAAATAGTAATGGACTAAGAGGATAACCTTGCCTGGTACCCGAAATAAGCGAAAAAAGGGAGATCATTTGTTATTAGTAAGAACCGAGGCTACTGGAGTGCGATATATCAATTTAATCCAAGATATAAATGTTGGACTAAAGTTAAATTTCTCAAGCACAGTAAATAAATATGGCCATTTAACTCTATCTTCTCAGCATCTAAGGAAATGGAAAATTCTGGGGTGTTACATGAAGGAGTGTAAACAATATTCTTTAATCTCTTAATATTAAAAAATGAATAATGTTTTTTAATAAATCCAGTTTGGTCCTCAGATATAATTTGAGGTGTAATATCTTCTCCAACCTGGTCACCAGTATCTTGGAAAAGATCTTAGAATCTACATTCAACAGGGATATCGATCTATAGGATGCACAATCAGTTGGATCTTTATCTTTTTTTGAAATTAAAGAAATAGAAGCACCATAAAATGATTGTGGTAACTTACCTAATCTAATTGCTTCTTCAAAAACCCTACATAACCAAGGAGAAAGAGTAGAAGAAAAAAAGCTTGAAAAATTCAACTGTATACCCATCTGGACCTGGTGCTTTTCCGGAATTCATTGAGGAAATAACACCTTTTATTTCTGCATCTGTAATAGGAGTTTCTAATGTCAAACATACTTCAGGTGATAGTTTAAGAAAATTCAACTTCCCTAAAAAATCATTCATGGTATTGAGATCATGAGGAAATTCAGAGTGATACAGAGAAGTATAAAAATCTTGAAAAGATTTGTTTATCTCATCGTGATTAACTGTCAAATCACCATTCTGTTTACGAATCTTAATAATTTGACGTTTAACCGAAGCAGTCTTCAGTTGGTTAGCTAACAATTTGCCCAATTTATCACGATGCATATAAAATTCTCTTCTAGTTTTCATTAATTGATTTTAGATCAAGGATGTAAGTAATAAGCTGTGTTCCATTTGAAGCTCAACTCTTTGTTTATAGAGCTCCTCACTAGGAGCGATAGAATATTTCTTATCAATTTCTTTGATCTTATCAACCAATAAAAGAGTTTCATTCTTAATACATTTTCTCAAACCAACACAATAGGAGATAATCTTTCCATGTATATATGCTTTAAAGTGTTCCAAAGTGTTCTGCAGGTAATTTCTTCCATTGTATTAGTTGAAAAGAAGAAATTAATCTGTTCCTTCACAAATTTAATGAAATCTGTATCTTGAAGCAAAGTAGAATCAAATCGCCATTGTCTAATGCTAGGAGCTGTGTCCATTAATTTAATAGAAAGTTTCATTGGAGTGTGATCAGAGATGGCTATAATGTCATATTTACAACCAATTACAGATGGAATAAAATGAGAGTCAATAAAAAAGTAATCAATTCTTGAGTAAGATTGATAAACATGTGAGAAAAATGAAAACTCTTTGTCCTTAGGGTGTAGAAATCTCCAAATATCTAAAATTCCAGAATCAGTCAAGAGAGAGTTGATAAAAGCAGCCGACTTATTTGGTAAAGTCTGAGTGGATATGGATCTATCCAGCAAGGGACTTAAACAACCGCCCATTATTAATATATATTCATTTAGATTTGGTAGAGAAGTAAATAAAGACTTTTAAAAAATCAGGATAGTCCACGTTTGGAGCGTAAAATGCTAATCTCCTGGGATTTTCATGCACATCAGTCTGTACAGAGAATGGTGCGAGAAACAACATCCAGTGGTGTGGGTGAAAATGCCTTGTTAATGAGAGAGGCCAGGGGAGAATAGCCAGACTGGGTCAAGCTGACAGGAAGGTGACAGTAACACAAATGACCACACTTTACAGTAGTGGTGTGCAGAGGAGCATCTCTGAACGGACAACAGGTTGAACTTTGAAGTGGATGGGCTACAACCACAGAAGACCACAAACATACACTCACTTGCCACTTTATTAGGTAATGGAAGTACCTAATAAAGTGGCCACTGCATGTATTTTTAATAATTAAATTTTAAATTTGGTATTCAGAGACGTTTAATGTATTTTTAAGTGCTCAGGGATTTATATTGACTATAATTCTTGTCCTCTGAAATGTAACTTGTGTTTTTGTGTCTGGTTGGAAAAGTCTGCTTGCTTTATGCATTTTCTTCTATATATGAAAATAAAAACCTGTGTATCCTTTCTTGGGTTGGAGAGGAAAAGTCTAGTCTCATCAAGGCCCTGTAGAATTATAATAAGATATATTTGCTTGACTGATGCATTATCAAGTTTTTTTTTGTCTCTCCTTAGATGCAACTTAACGATTTCTATTTTCTCTTTTAAATTATCAGTCTGGTGAGCTGGTGAATTTAAATTCCATGAAGAAAAGAGTCTGGAGTTATTAAGAATCCCATTGTTAGCAATGCTGATGTTACCATGAAGTTGTGACATGTGGGAAAAACAATAACTCTTCCCTTTTCATGATGCTTATGTTGATAGGAAATGGAGTGGGAGGCAAGGATCTTAACATTTCAGCAGGCAAATGAATAAGTTGGAAAAAAGAAGAAATTGTAGTTTCAAAAAGCATACTGAATAAATAAAAGGGTACAAGTTCTAGGGATAAGGGGAAAAGAACAAGGGAGTGAAATTGATTTTTTTGGAAAGAAAAATTGCTGAACATTCTTGGGAGGTGCAGTTAATGGAGCATCTCAGTGATAATCTTTGTTTTCCATTTTCTATAGGTATGAACAGATGGTCCAAATTCCAGCTGGGGTGGAAAATCTCCATTTGGTAGCCCCAACTCTACAGGCTTTGCTCTTAATCGTTTCTATTGTTACCTATATTACATACCAAGTAAACAGTGAAAAATACCGCTTCATATTTTCAGGTATGGGATTTCTTCCATGTATTTCAGAAGGCCATTTGTTCGATTTGTATAATGATTTCAGTATGTGTTTGGTAAAATAGATCTATTTGTTAATGATGCTCCATGTCCATTTTGCTTCCACTTTGCTGGTATTCAGGTAGATTAAGTCCATATATTGTGTTCCAGCTTATAAGCTTTGTCCAATTTATTCAGATCCCAGAATTTGTGTTTGAGTCCCATTCAAAGAACTTTTCCTTTCAATCGAGTGATGTCAAAATTAATTCACAATAAGAATCAATACTGGCCACAAATGAACTGCATTATGGTGGGCACAGTGACATTACAAGCATTGTAAATGTCTCACATCTCCAGGGTCCCTTGCTCCATTCTGACCACAAGGACATGCTGTCTGTGGGAACTTTGCTTGTTCTCTCTGTGATCTCCTTTCCCTCTCATTGCTCCTGTTTCTTCCCACAACCATCATGAATATTACTCCTGGTGTAGAAGGTTGATGGGAGAAGCAGGGTGATGAAGAGAGGTTTAATTTTGATGTAAGAGTATAAGTTGTAGGGAAATTAAAAAAGTCTGTGGTGCAACGGGTCTTGTGGGTCCTTGTGCAGGATTCTCCCAAGGGATAATTAGCAGGTTGAGCTCGTGCTGAGGAAGGCAAATGCAATGTTGGCATTCATTTCAGGACTAGAATATAAAAGCAAGGATGTAACATTGTGCTTTGAAAAGCACTAGTGAGGCCTCACTTGGAGAATTGTGAGCAGTTTTGGGGCCCTTTATTGAAGAAAGGATGTGCTGACATTGGAGAGGGTTCAAAGGAGGTTCACAAAAATGATTCCGAATTGAAAGGCTTGTCATATGAAGAGTGTTTAGTGGCTCTGGGCCTGTACTCACTGGAATTCAGAAGAATGAGAGGTGACCTCATTGAAACCTATCGAATGTTGAAAGACCTTGAGAGAGAGGATGTTTTCTATGGTGGGGGAGTGTAAGACCAGAGGACATAGCCTCAGAAGAGAGGGGCGTCATTTTAGAACAAAGATTAGGAAGATTTTATTTCTGGCTGAATGTGTGGTGGTGAATCTGGAATCTTTTGCCACAGGCAGCTGTGGAGGTCACGTCATTGGGCATATTTAAGGTAGAGTGCAGAAAGGTGATGCAAGAAATTCAGAATCCCACTGATAAACTGGAGAATCCAAGTATAGTTCTTCACTTCAGTAAACTGCATCCGATATAGAGAGCCCTAAGCTGAGGGCTGCAAGTCAGCTGGCAAGAAAAATGTACAGGAATGTCTGTTTGAATAGCAGACTTGAGCCAATATGCTCAGGCACAATTCCATTCTTTAGTACACTGGCAAGCCATACTGACTAACTGACCATGTTATGTCTTCTTTAATCAGTCAAGATGATGGGACAACCAGTGATGATCAGTTGTGATCAAATGATAACATTTAAATTCTGTTCCACTTAAATGCATAGAAAAATTGACAGAATTCATGTACCATTTTTGCTGCTGATTGGCAGGTGAGAATTCAATAATGCTGACTCAATTTTAAATCCTGTTGGAAACAACGTTATTGTTATATGTTAGCATTAATTTCAAGAGACCTAGAATATAAAAGCAAGGTTGTAAAGCTGAGGCCTTATAAAGCATTGGTCAGACGGCATTTGGAATATTGTGAGCAGTTTGGGATGTGCTGACGTTGGAGAGAATCCAGAGGAGATTCATGAGAATAATTGTGGGAATGAGAGGGTTAACATGACCGTTGATGTCTCTAGGCCTGTACTCGCTGAGAGTTTAGAAGAATGGTAGAGCTGACTCCATGGGCCGAATGATCTAATTCTGCTCTTAGGTCTTAAGGTCTTAAGGTCTTATTTAAATAACAAGAATAAAATTCTGGAATTACTGAACATCTGAGGAAAGGGAAACAGGCCAATGTTCTCATCGGAACAATTTATGCAGAAAATTAAAAATATGTAGTAAAAATTGAAGTTTTATTTAATATAAATAAATTGGAGCATCTTGTGTCTATAGAATCTAACGTGTGCACACACACACTGATAACAGGGAAATTCCCCATTAACCACAACTAATTACCTATGATATTATAAATACAATTGTAGTTGTAAATTTGCTGTTCAGTCGCATTGATATAATCTGCAGTGTGAATTTAAGTTTACCCACATCAGAAGAAAACTGAGTACATAGGTAGTTACAGGGGAAATTCACATGAGTGTTCTGTTCCCTACTGTTGTCCCAAGCAGATAAGAACACTCACCGGAAGGCTTTCTGTTTAGGTACACATCTTAGATATGGAATTACAACAGTTAGATCAGGAATATCTAAATGGGTGGGAAACTTGAGCAAAAAATAAGAATTCAACAAGTTGAGTAACAACTGTAGATGCAAAGGAAACTCGGGTTGCAACTGGAATCTCAACATGACCATTTTAGGGAGTGTACAGGTGGACTACTAAACAGCCAGCTGGTCTACACTTGGTTTTGCCAGTGTGGAGGAGCCACGTTACAAGTTTTGAATGCAACAGACCAGGATGGAAGAATTTCACGTGTATCCCTGCTGCACTTGGATGACAGGAGAAGTGTTGCACCTCCTATTGTTGCAGGGGATGAGACGGGTGGGCTTCAGAAGGGAAAGATGGATTGGGGCATGACAGAGAGAATGGTTCCTGCTGAGAACAGAAAGTTGGGGAAAGGTGATGATGTTTTTGGATGTGGGATCCTGTGGAGCTGGTTGAAGTGCCAAAACTAATTTGCTGAATGTGGTGGGAAGCTCTTGTTTTGTCTGCAGAAAGCTTAGAAGATGGGTGGGGGAAGAGAATGGGAATGTGAGATCAGACATATAGGAAATGCATGCATGGGCTCCATCATCCACAGCAGGGTGAAGCTGTGCTTCCTAAGGGAGGGGGACTCTTCCGAAGACTTGCAGTGGAGACCCTTGTCTTGAGAGCAGATGTTGTGGAGACAGAGAAGCTGAGGGAAGGATATAGTGTCCTTATAGGAGACAGGATGAGAAGGGGGTTTATTCAAAGGGAAGGAAACTTGCTGCTTGTATTTCCATAGTGGCGCACTTTATTTGAAGACATCAGAAATCAAGATGAAATTCAGTGGATTGGGCCTGGAAAGAGTTGGAAAGTAGCAAAGAGAAACCCTGAGGGACTAATATTGTAGGCCTTCTGAGATTGTTCTTATTAGGATTTTAAATGTTTGATCTTTTTAGTAATTGTAGAAATATATTTACATTATTTTTTCAGCTACAAAATATGAAGAGTTCATAAAGGTAAGATTATATTATATTCCTTCATTTTATTATGAGAGAAAAGGACATTTCAGGTAATCAAAGTTCAAAGTAAGTTTATTATCAAAGTACACATGTCATCATATACAACCGTGAGATTTGTTTTCTTGCGGGCATCCACAGCAAATCCAGGAAGCATAAGGGAATCACTGAAAGATCGCACACAACAGGACTGTCAATTAACCAGTGTGCAAGAGACAACAAACTGCAAAATAATAATCAGTAAGCAGTAAATACTGAGAACATGAGATGAAGAGTACTTGCTTGTCAAAATGCTGCAGTCCTTGTCATTTACTTACTCTATTGGTGTTTATGCCTTTCTTGTCAATGAAAGGGGTCAAGTTTGGCAAATATACAACTAACTGGTCATGAGAAGCATCTTTTCAGTTGATGATGGTCAGGATGTTCAGTGTAATGTTTTATGCTCAGTTTAGACCAACGCTGTTCTCTCCACGGGTGAGATTCAGATTTATTTATCACATGTACATTGAAATATACAGTGAAATGCGTCATTTGCATTAACAAATAGCATTCTGGCACCAACATAGTATACCCACTATGCTAGGCAGAACAACACAGAACACGACAAGCAGCAAATCAACCAAACAACAAATAAGTCCCTTTCCTCTCCTACCGACACATGACAGACCTCCGACTTCAGTACAGGCCTCTTGGCCTCCTGGCTTAGAATTACAATTATTGCCACCTTCCACTGCAAGTAATCCTGACAGCAATACTCCAGTGTCATCTCTATCTTCTGGCCTAGTACTTTGCAATTTTTAAAAAATTATAGTTCTCTGGTAGATTTTGGCTTCCAACCAATGTGCACATCAGTTAGACAAGATATATGGTTGCACTACAGTAAAAGGATTAACTTGGCAGTGTTGGTGCAGAAGCTACCTGCCTAGAAATTCCGTGGTGCTGTGCTTGTATTTGTGGTATGAGATCGAAGTTTGTCATAAATTGAATCGTAAAAGGACCACAACATAGCCAGAAGGAGGATGATGTGCTGTATCTTGAGCTAGTGTTGGGCATTTCTGGAGAAATGTAGGAGGTTGCAAACTGAGAAGTCAATGTGGGAGTATTGCAAAGTGGCAGGATCACCCTCGCAGACTGAATGGAGGTTTCTCAAGCTCAGATGATTCATGCTGTGAACAGGTTTTGGAGTCCACAAAACTGATAACACTGCCAGTGAACGACTTCACCTGGAAAAACTGATATTCTTCTGGGATAAAGGGAAGGAAAGAGGTAAAAGGATGGTGGATAAGCAAAAGGATAATGGTGTACGCCCTTTCGGTTGCATGGGATAGTGTTGTCAGAAGTTGACTGGTGAGTGGAGATGGGAGAATCTTCCAGGGAGTCATGGAGTTCGTTCTGCTTAGTTTTGTTTTTGGTAATGTATTCAGTTTTTAATACTTTGCAAGTGGTAAATGTGTGCAGCCTTGTAATAGTTAGCAAAGAGTGAAGCTTTGGAGACTACTGTTCTCCAGGAGTTGACAGTCTGGTCCAAGTCAATCCCACCTTCTTGGCTTAATGGGGGCTGGAACGTCCTGTCTTTTATGCAACTTAGCAACCCCTGGCAAGCAAGCAACCAAGACATTTGACAAAATTGTAACCATTTTACAAAATCACTTGAGCCATAAACCCCTTGTAATAGCTGAGAAATTTAGATATTTCAGAAGGAACTGGTCAAAGTAAGCAAGCATTTCTGAACACATTGCAGAACGACGCCAACTTTTATCAGTACAGTGATTTCAGAGATGGGATTTCTGATGCATTAAAGGACAGGCTTGTATGTGGCATGCATAGTCAAAGCACCCAAAAGAGGCTACGGTCAGAAAAAGACCTAACCTTAGAATGGGCACTGACCATTGCAGTATCGATAGAGACTGCAGCAAAGGATGCAGCAGAACTACAGGAAAAGAAGTTAGAATGTGAAATGCACAAAATGTCCCTGAATAGTGCAAAAAGCTAAAAATGTTGTCAATGTGGCATTCCCTCCCAAGATGCAAGTGACTATTGGCTTAAAGAAAAAGTTTGCAGAAATTGTCAGGGACAAGGTCATGTAGTGAGAGTGTGCAAGGCAGACAAAAAGCACAACAGAGTGAAAAGTTTCACACACAAAACTAAGCAAATGCATAAAATGGCTGAATGTAAAACAGTATCAGACAGCACAGGCTCTGGCAAAGGTGAGCTTTCATGCCTGGAACTGCATAGTATTACTGAAGCAGATAACAAAATCATATGGATCACTACAGATATATCTGGTGTAAAACTGAAAATGGAACTGGACACAGGGTCAGCTTTGTCTATAATTTCAAGGGCTGACTACAAAAGACTTGTGTTTTCTAAGCTACCATTATAGAAGATCTAAGTGATGCTAAAGACCTACACAAGCGAAAAAGTTTCCCCCAAAGGCAAACTGGAAGTGAATGTGATGTATGGAGGTCATACATGGCAGCTATTGCTTTATGTGTTGAAAAGTGGAGGGCCTACACACTTCAGAAATGAATGGTTGAGAAAAAACCAACTAGACTGGCACTCAATCAAAGTTCTCAATATCTCATCAACAGACAACTGGAGCCCAGACGATAACACTAACCAGAGACTGCCACAGCTGCTTAATGCGCAGGGGGGCTACTGCACAGGACTGAAAAAAGCTGCAGAAGATTATAAACTTAGTTGGCTCCATCTTGGGTACTAGCCTACAAAGAACCCAGGACATCTTCAAGGAGTGGTGTCTCAGAAAAGCAACGTCCATTATTAAGGACCTCCAGCGGCCAGGGCATGCCTATTTCTCGCTGTTGCCATTGGGTAGGAGGTACAGAAGCCTGAAGGCACACACTCAGCGATTCAGGAACAGCTTCTTCCCCTCTCCTATCTGATTATTAAATGGACATTGAACCCATGGACACTACCTCACATTTTTTAATATATAGCATTTCTGTTTTTTGCACAATTTTTAATCTATTCAATATATGTATATTGTAATTGATTTACTTATCATTATTTATTTTGTTTTTTTTCTTTTATATTATGTATTGCATTGTATTGCTGCTGCTAAATTAACAAGTTTCACGTCACACTGGTGATAATAAACATGATGCTAATGAGAAAATGTTTGAGAAGGACATTGATAAGCTCAAAGGCACGAAGGCCAGAAATGAAATGGATGAAGCTGCAACACCAAGATTCCATAAAGCATGTCCAGTGCCTTGGACGCTACGTCCTAAAGTGGATGCTGAACTTCAGAGCTTGGAGGCTTCTGGAATTTTCTCCAAGTTTGAGTGGAGGGATTGGGCTATGCCCATTGTCCCAGTGATCAGGAAAGGGAAGGCTGGAGCAGTTCACATACATGGGGATTTCAAAGTGAGCATCAACCCGGTGCTGTGTATTGTGCTGTCCTCTACCATGAATAGAAAACATTTCTGCCTCTTTGGCAGACGGGGAGAGGTTTTCAAAGATTGACTTGTCATAAGCCTATCGGCAAATGGAGATTGCGGAGTCAAGCAAGAAATCCCTCACGATCAACACTCAGAAGGGACTTTTCCAGTATAATCGTCTCGTCTTTGATGTCATATCAGCTCCAGCAATTTGGCAAAGTGCAATGGATCAAGTGCTCCACGATATCCCAGGAACACAGTGTTACCTTGATGATATCATTGTAACTGGCAGAAATAATGAAGAGCACCTCCAGAAATTTGGTAAAGCTCATACCAGACTGAGTGAGTATGGTCCGCACGCAAAAAGAGAGAAATGTGAGTTTTTCCAAGAATGAAATCGCATATTGTGGACATGTCATTGACAAGCATGGCTTACATAAGTCACAAAACAAGACTGAGGCAGTGCTACAGGCCAAACCAGAATATGTGTCATACCTCAGGTCATACTCTGGCCTTGTAATCTACTATAACCAGTTTTTCCCAAACATTGCTACAATGCTGCATCCATTGAACACACTTTTGCAATCAAGGCCAAAGTGGGAATGGTCTGACTGATGTGAAAGAGCGTTCAAAGAAACAAAGAGACTGCTGACATCAGATGAACTGCTCACCCATTATGACTCATCACTGCCCATCAGACTGCGTGCAATGCATCCCCTTATGGCATTGGGGCATTTTGTCACACTCTATGAAAGATGGATCTGAACGTCTGATTGTGTTTGCTTCAAGATCACTGACAAGAGCATAATGCAACTATGCACAGATTAAGCAAGAGGCCCTTAATCTAGTATGGGGAATAAGAAGTTCCATCACTACCTCTACAGACAAAAGTTTACTCTAGTGACAGATCACCATGTACTTGTGTCTGTTTTCAATCCGAGGAAGGGAATTCGAGTGATGTCTGCTACCCGGTTACAACGTTGGGCGTTGTTCCTAGGTGTCCACTTTTGTGATGTAGAGTTCAAGGGTACCAAACAACACAGCAACACTGTCATGTCTTCCACTGTTGGCAGCTGAAGAAGGAAAGTCTTCATACCGTGATTCAGCAGAAGTGTTCCACACCACATTGGTAACAAATATAAAGAAAAACAAGGAATGACCCAACATTGTCTATGACATCAGCATGCAAGGATGGCCAGCTCATGGTAACCCAATGTTTCCAGAGTTCTCAGTGAGATGAGACCAACTACCAGTACATCAAGGATGCTGACTTGTAGATCTCGTGCAGTTCCTTCCAAACTGCGTGCCAGAGTGTTAGAGAATCTGCATGAAGAACACCTGGGTACAGTCAAGATGAAGACTGTGGCATGGAGCAATGTGTGGTGGCTGGGAATAGATTGAAGACTCGGCCCAAAGCTGTTCAGGATGCCAAAATGTTCAAAATGCACCCCCACAGGCACCGTTACCCCCATGAGAATGACTGTCCTCACCGTGGCAAAGAGTACATACTGACTTTGCTGGGCCATTCATGGACTCCATGTCCGATTACTGTGGATGCTCATTTGAAGTGGCCAGAGGTCGTACCAATGAAGTTAATCAGCTAAGAAAGGACTACTTCCGCTCTGAGGACTATCTTCACCAGGACGAGCTTACCTGAAAAAATTGTCAGTGACAACAGACCATGATACAGGTCAGAATTCAGATGATTCATGAAGAAAAAGAACATCAAACATTTCAAATCAGCTCCTCACCACCCAGCAATGAATGGGTTAGCTGAAAGATTTATCCCAACGTTCAAGAAGTCCATTAAAGCGATGGACAAGGAGGACATTTCTCTACAGCACAAGGTGGACAACTTCCTTTTTGTGTATTGGACCTCTGGCCTTGTAATGACAAATTAAACACCTGCAGTACTGTTCATGAGCAGGAATCTGAGATCTCGCATAGACCTGAAACCAGACCTCTGGAGGGAAATGCAGAATAAACAGTTCAGTCAGTTGCTGAGAGAATCAGAAAGGAGCTTCGAGATTGGACAGGAAGTCCTAGTGTGTGATTACCAAGAGAACAGGTGGTCAACCAGTATGATAGCTACAGGAACTGGACCACTGATGTACACAGTGGATGTTGGAGATCAGACCTGGAGATGTGGACCAGATAATGGATGCTCAACTGAAGAACACACCTGAGTCGATTGCATCCAGCAAGACGGACACATTACAGCCACTGGACTTGCCTCTCCATGATGATCATGACACTGACAGCAATGTGACACCGGCAACCGAGAATGTTGTCTTTGACAAAACACCTGGCAGACCTGATGTCACTCCACAGGTCCAGAGGAGATATCCTGAAAGAAACAATCTGAAGACACTCTCAAGGTTTTAGGGTGAACTTCCCCTTCACCAGTAGATGAACCGACCTATGAACAGTACCTCACTATCTTTGCTCACTTTTTTGTCTTACTAAATTTACTTTTCAAAATTAATTTTTAGTGTAAATTGTAGTTTTCTACGTACATGTAGTGCTGATGGAAAACAATAAATTTCAGGACATGTAGTACTGTGCAAAAGCCTTAGGCACATATGTACTGTACAGCTAGGTGCTTGAGACTTTTGCACAGTACTGAGTCATTTTATGTATCGCACTGTACAGCTGCTGCAAAAAAACAAATTTCACAACTCCTGATAAGTCTGGTTCTGAAAGTGGGAAGTGGGCAGGGAGAAGGTAATCATGGTTGGGAAAGGGGGAAGGGAGAGGGGGCAGTGGAGAGCACCAGAGAGACATTCTGTAATGATTAATAAATCAAATTGAGAATCAAATGACCTTGCCTGGTATCTCAGGACTGGGTATGTCTGCACCCACACCACCACCTGCCCCTGGCACTCCTTCTCTGTTACCTCTCTCATGATGCTCCTCCCTCGCCATTCCCAACTTCCTTTGCTCCCACCAGATTTACAATCTTGCGCTCCGCTTCATGGTGACAAATACAGCACTGAGCAAAAGTCTTAGGCACCCTGGCTATACGTGTGCTTAAGATTTTTGCACAGTATTGAATGTCATGATATTAAACTTGATTCTAATTCTGATAAACTTTAATCAGTGAATATGCAAATCAAATCACTTAGTTTTTCTCATCAAAGCTACCAACAAGGAAACATCATCTGCCACAATGCAACTGGATAAACTGGTCAAACGATTTGTTGTATTTCAGTAGTCATGATTTTTTTTTTAGTGGCTAGTGTTGGTATCAGGAAGTGATTTAAAATAAGTTTTTAAAAAGTCAGGTCACTTTGGTTCTGGAAGTCTGTCAAATGGTGGAAGTTAACAAATGTAACAATAGATGCCGGTGATATTAAACCTGGTTCTGATTCTGAAATGCCCTTCATCTGCCAGCTCGTACCCTGTACCCATTCCACCCCCCCTCTTCACTTTATTAATATGGTTTCTTCCCTCTTTCTTTCAAGCCTTGATGGCGAAGGGTCTTGGTCAGAAACATCAACTATTTATTCCCCTTTCTAGAAACATGGAAAACCTACAGCACAATACAGGCCCTTCGGCCCACAAAGCTGTGCCGAACGTGTCCTTACCTCAGAAATTACCTAGGTCCCTCTATTTTTCTGAGCTCCATATACCTGTCCAGGAGTCTCTTAAAAGACCCTATCGTATCCACCTCCACAACTATTGCCAGCAGCCCAATCCATACACTCACCACTCGCTGCATAAAAAGAAAACTTACCCTGATATTTCCTCTGTACCTACTTCCAAGCACCTTAAAACTGTGTCCTCTCGTGCTAGTCATTCCAGTCCTGGGAAAAAGCCTCTGACTGTCCACATGATCGATGCCTCTCATCAGCTTATACACCTCTATCAGGTCACCTCTCATCCCCCGTTGCTCCAAGGAAAAAAGGCCGAGTTCACTCAACTTATTCTCATAAGGTGTGCTCCCCAATCCAGGCAACATCCTTTATAGTTGCTCAGTTCCTCCAGCATTTTATGTGTTTTGCTCAAGATTTCCAGCATCTGCAGAATTTCTTATGTTTATGCTAGAAATAATAAGCTGGACGAGACACATTATTTAAACACTGATGAAACAGTAAAATTAGAGTAGTAAGGGAGCATTGGTGGTGAGTCAGCATCTCTCCACAGATGTCGCCTGACCAGCTGAGTATTCTCAGCCCTTTTTTTAGTGAAGTTTCAAATATCTTTTATGCTTTGCTTGTCAACCAGAAACATTTACCAAAAACACAGCCTGACTAACTGAGAATTTTTATCATTTTCGGTCTTTAATTCAAATAAAAATGACTTCCAAATCTCTTGGAGTAACTGTGCACTTACAATTTTATGCATTAAACCATAGTTTGCAATATAATTTATATAATTGCCCCAGTCCCTGTTGAAAACCTGACAGTAACGATGCTGATTAATTTATATAAAAGAGAACTATTTCTTTATTAATAGTCATGAAACAGTAGAGCTTTATAATTACACTGTCGAGTGAAATGGAAGATTTTTATTAAATCTGCAGTGATACTTCTGTTTTTAAAAAAAAGTAATTTTTTTCAGTTGTAGTAATCCCTATATTTAATGTTTAATTACAGATTAGTTTCCTTCTATTCCTGATTTCCCAAATTCCAGTGACAACTGCTTGTGACCCAGGGGAGTATGACAATAATGGTGTCTGTTGTTCATTGTGCTCTCCAGGTAAGTGATGGCCAGTACTTTATACAATAATTATCTCAATACCAACAGAATGCTTTTCATTAGCTTTCAAAAGTGGTGCAGCTATATTTTTACTAAAAAAAAACATGCCAGAAATTGATTTTAGTAAGGCTTTGACAAGTTCACTGAAGGGAGGTTCATCCAGAGATAATAATTAAACAGGATCCATGGTGAATTGGCTGTTTGGATTCAGAACTGGCCTGCCCATAGAAGACAGGGTAGTAGTCAGTGGGATTTATTCTGGCTGGAGGTTTCTGATTAGTGGTGTTCTGCAGGGATCTGTACTTGGAACCCCTGCTGTTTGTGAAACATATAAATGACCTACAGTGGCATGCAAAGGTTTGGCACCTCTGGTCAAAATTTCTGTTACTGTGAATAGCTAAGCGAGTAAAAGATGACCTGATTTCCAAAAGGCATAAAGTTAAAGATGACACATTCCTTTAATATTTTAAGCAAGATTTCTTTTTTTTTCCCATCATTTACAGTTTCAAAATAACAAAAAAGGAAAAGGGCCCAAACCAAAAGTTTGAGCACCCTGCATGATCAGTACTTAGTAACACCCCCTTTGGCAAGTATCACAGCTTGTAAGTGCTTTCTGTAGCCCGCTATGACTCTTTCAATTCTTGTTTGGGGGATCTTGGCCCATTCTTCCTTGCAAAAGGCTTCTAGTTCTGTGAGATTCTTGGACCGTCTTCCATGCCCTGCTCTTTTGAGATCTATCCACAGATTTTCGAAGATGTTTAGGTGGGGGCGGGGGGGGGGAACTGTGAGGGCCATGGCAAAACCTTCAGCTTGCGCCTCTTGAGATAGTCCATTGTGGATTTTCAGGTGTGTTTAGGATCATTATCCTGTTGTAGAAGCCATCCTTTTTTCATCTTCAGCTTTTTTTTTTACAGGTGGTGTGATGTTTGCTTCCAGAATTTGCTGGTATTTAATTGAATTCATTCTTCCCTCTACCAGTAAAATGTTCCCCGTGCCACTGGCTGCAACACAAGCCCAAAGCATGATCGATCCACCCCTGTGCTGAACAGTGGGAGAGATGTTCTTTTCATGAAATTCTGCACCCTTTTTTCTCTGAACATACTTTTGCTCATTGCGGCCAGAAAGTTCTATTTGAAACTTTTGAAATCAGTCCAAACTGCATCAGGCTTGTTTAGATGTTCCTTTGCAAACTTCTGACGCTGGATTTTGTGGTGAGGACGCAGGAAAGCTTTTCTTCTGATGACAGGAGAACAGTGCACCACCACTCCAGAGTCTGCTAAATCTTCCTGAAGGTCTTTTGCCGTCAGTCGGGGGTTTTGATTTGCCTTTCTAGCAATCCTACGAGCAGTTCTCTCGGAAAGTTTTCTTGCTCTTCCTGACCTCAACTTGACCTCCACCGTTCCTGTTAACTGCCATTTCTTAATTGCCTTATGAACTGAGGAAACGGTTACCTGAAAACGCTTTGCTATCTACGTATAGCCTTCTCCTGCTTTATGGGCATCATTTATTTTAATTTTCAGAGTGCTAGGCAGCTGCTTGGAGGAGCCCATGGCTGCTGATTATTGGGACAAGGTTTGAGGAGTCAGGGTGTTTGAAATTTGCATCACCTGGCCTTTCCTAATGATGATTGTGAACAAGCCATAGGCCTAACAAGCTAGTTCAGGTCTGAGACCTTGGTAAAAGTTATCTGAGAGCTCAAATTTGTTGGGGTGCCCAAAGTTTTGCATGGTGCTCCTTTCCTTTTTTTCACTCTAAAATTGTACTGAACAAAAATAATACATGAATCTTGCTTAAATTGTTGAAAAGAATGTTTCATCTTTAACTTTATGACTTCTGGAGATCAGTTCTGCTCACTTAAGTATTCACAGTAACAGAAATTTTGACCGGGGTGCCCAAACCTCTGCATGCCGCTGTATATGAAAACGTAGATGGGTGGTTGGTAAGTTTGCAAATAATGTTCTTGTGGATAGTGTAGGTGTCTGGCAAAGGGTACAGCAATATGTAAACAGGTTGTAGATATGGGCACAGAAATGATCCAATGTGAAGTGATGCACTTTTGGAAATACAAAGAGACAATCCACTGTTACTGGCAAGACCATTAACAGTGTTGGTGACCAGAAGGATTTGGGGCTTAAGTTCATAGCTCCCTGAAAGTGATTACGGGTTGATAGTGTGGTAAAGAAATCATATGATATGCTTATCTTTAATGCTGAGGAACTGAGTTGAAGAGTCGAGAAGTTATGTTGCAGCTGTATAAAATTCTAGTCAGGCCCCATCTAGAATATTGCATTGTTCTGGTTACCCTATTATGGGAAGGAGGGGGTGCAGAGAGGTTTACCAGGATGCTGTCTGGCTTAGAGTGCATCTGCTATAGGAATAGGCTGGACAAACTTGGGCTGGCTTCTCTGGAGCAGCAGAGGCTGAGGAAGATTTGAAAAAGGTTTCTAGGATTATAAGAGGAAATGATAGACTGCCGGTATCTTTCTACCAGAGTTGAAATGTCTTTTACCAGAGTGGGGGCGAAGTATTTTTATTCAGAAGATTGGTGATTCTTGGAACGTGCTGTGTCCTGGGGTGGAGGGGGCGATCACAAGGTTCTTAGATAAGCATGTGGATGTGCAGGAAATGGAAGAATATGGACATTGTGTAGACAGAAGAAAATACTAATTTAATTAGCTTACAACATTGTGGGCTGTAGGACCTGTTCCTCTCCTGTACTGCATTCTATGTTCATAGAGCGTAGTTCAACTGTATAAACTATGTTCTAATGAAGTTTATTTTATCAGTGATATTTCCCTTTTTATATGAAAACATATGTACATAGATGCCTCTCTGTGCTGTTTTGTTTATATTGAAGTTTTTTGTGTAATATTTCCGTAAGGCAGTCAAGTTTCTCATTCGTATGTGTAGCCTTTTCATAGAGGATTTTCATACTTGGACAGGTTGAGACTTCTTAGTCCAGCATCCTGGAAACCTGAGAAATAGCCCTAGAACCCCCTATGTAAATATATGCCTAATCCCTGGGCTGGTCAGTTCACTCTGACATCCATGAGGATCCAGTACAGAAAATCATACAATGCCGGTCTGAGGAAATAAATATCAACACACTTAAGGAACTCGGCAGATGAGGCAGCAACCATGGATGCTGCCTGGTCTGCTGAGTTCCTCCAGCATTTTGCGTGTATTGTTTTGGATTTCCAGCATCTGCAGAATTTCTCATGTTGTGGAAATAGATGAAGTTTTACACTTCTGTGAGTCGGTAGACTGGTGAATATTCAAGGACTCCGTGGCCAATCTAAAAGAGTATGTCACCACAGTCGGACTTCATCAGGAAGTGTGTAGAGGACTGCACAGTACAGAGGTCAGTTTGGGTGTTTGCCAGACAGAAACGATGGTAAACTGAGAGATTGGCTTCCTAAGAATTGTAGGTCTGCTCTATTCTAATGAGCTGACTCTAACCCGTACATGAAACTGAGCTACGGCCTTTGTAAAGCTATCAGGAATGCCAAGAGACAAGACCAGCTCAAAGTCGAGTCCCAGACCAGCCATCAGGGCTTGTCTGCTATAACAGGCTGGGCATTATCACTGATGAGCTCAATGCATGTTTTGAACAGAATGGTATTGAAATGACAGCAGCCTCCAAAACACCTGAACTCACAGTCACTGCTGCAGATGTCGGATCAGCTTTCCAGTGAGTGAGCCCACAGAACGTATCTGGCCCACATCCTTTGATCCTTTGTCCATAAACAGGCAAACAGGGTTTTATGCGTACATTTCTAACCACTTCCTACTCCAATCTGAGGTTTCTACCCACTTTAGGGAGATCACTATCATCTCAATGCCACAGGAAAAAGAAAACTAGCATGCCTTAGTGCAACTACCATCCACCATCATAAAGTGCTTTGAAAGGTTGGTTATGGCCAGCTCCAGAAACCTTGAACCACTACAATTTGCAACTGTTGAAACAGTTCCTAAGCAGACAAGTTCTTGCAGGCTCCACATTCATCTCTGGAATGTCTGGAATTTAATTTCCTGTTTATTGACTGCAACTTTGCCTTCAGTATCATAAGAAACAAACTTATCTCCAAAGTTCCAGACCTAGGACTCAGCACTTCCTTCAATAACTGGATCCTCAACATTATTAAGAACACTTCTTGAGGGAAACAGTGGAGTGGTGAGTGAAGGCGAAGTGAACTCGAGGGTTGAGCTGTGCTGGTGCGATGCATGCTTGGAGTGTAACGTGATCAGAACAGTGTGGGAGTCAGAGATGGAGTTGAAGAGAGAAATTCGGAGAGGAGTTGTGGCGGAGGAGTTTTGTAGCCTGCCCAGCTGAACCAAAAGTGAGGTTGGTTCAAGATTGATCCACGTGCTGAGCCAATTTGGAAAGGTCAAGAATGTTCTTTGGCTGGGCGGCGAGATCTTGGCCCAGGGAGTACCTGGGGCCTGGGTCCTAGTATGTGGCATGATACAGTATTTAAACTCCAGCCCAGGTGGATTGTAAGGGCACAGTGTCGGGCCAATTCTGCTCACTCTTCCGCGATGTTCACTTCTCTCTCCATGGCGCTGACTTGTCAGCTTCGCAGAGTCTTGCCCCACTAAATGATTAACTTGAGACCGAGGCTATGGGCCTACTCTGGTGGCTCCAGGATTCAGGTCAATGGACTGAATTTGGTTAGGAATGCTGTTGCTTGCTTTTATTCTTTGCATGATTTGAGTTTTCTCCCCCCCCCCCCCCCCTTTCTCTATCGATTGGGTGTTGGTCTTTTTTAAAATTGAATTCTTTTGGCTTTCCTGCTTTGTGGCTGCTTATAAGCAGAGAAATTGCAAGGTTTTATAAATTATACAGTGATAATAAATGTATTTTGAAATCCTTGAACAGAATTATACCTGGACTCTTTCGATTTTGTTTTTTTTTATTCTGAGTTTTTTCACATTTTTCTTTTTACTTTCGGTTGCATGAATTGTTTTGTTTTGTGTGGGGGGGAGGAGGTGTTTGCTGTTTTTCTTTGATCCAGTTCCGTGGTTTTCTTTGTTTCATTGCTGTCTTGAGGAGACGAATATCAGGGTTGCACACTGCATACATACTTTGATAATAAGCGTACTTTGCGTCTTTGAATCACAAGGCTGTGTTTCCAATTTACTTACTTTGCTCCCTGTACACTCACGACTTGTTCAGACTGTGATCTAACTCCATGTAAAGGTTTGTAGATGTTACCGCCGTAGTGAACTCAATCTCAAACATGATGAGGTGGAGTACCAGAAGGATACAGAGAGCAAAGTGGCATGGTGTTAATACAAGAACCTTTTCCTCAATGGCAGCAGAACAAAGGGGCTGCTCATTTCCTGGAGTACATGCTCCTGGATGTATTTGTGATGCTGAGGTGGAGATGATTGAGAGCTTAAAGTTCCTGATGTAAATACCACCTGTAGCACGTTCAGTCTATGGCCAAGAAAACATACCAACATTTCGACTTCCTCAGAAGGCTAAGGAAATTTGGCAGTCTCCTTTGACTAATCTTTATCAATGTAAACAGCTTGGCGTGGCTAATGCTCTGCCAAGACCACGAGATGCTACACAGAGTTGAGGGCACGGCTCAGTCCATCATAAGAACTAGCCTTCCCTTCATGAACTCTCCTTACTCTTCCCAATGCCTTGGACAAGCAACCAACATGATCAAGGACTACTCCCACACTGGACATCTTTTCTGCTTCCACCTTCCATTGGGCAGAAGATACAGAAGTTTGAAAGCACACGCCAGCAGTTTCAAGGATAGCTTGAATCCCACCTCTTTAAAAGTCTTGAGCATATTGTAAGATGAAGATGACCTCCTGAATCTCTTAGTCTAACTTGTCATGGCCCTTGCACCTATCTACACTGTACATTCTCTGTAACTGTATCAGTAAAACTGTATTTTCCATTCTGTTACTGCATTTTGCTTTGTACTGCCTGAAAGTATTTGTTTTAGACTGATCAACCTGCATGGCAAATGAAACAGTTTTTCACTGTCTGTGTGAAAATCATAGACCAGGTACATCCCATAATTTGCTTCCCACTGTGAACTGACAGTAGCAAGTATTGATAAGAGATTGCTATATCTGTTTTCTAAGCAAATTCCTTAAGTGTGTGCCTGCTGTGAACTGCCAGTCTACAGAATATTGCCCCTGGTAAACTAGGGTAGTTCCTCACACACTTTATGTTTAATTTTCAACATGAATTGTGTGTCTCACATATTGCTAATAGAGAAATATTTTGCTAATTAAATATAAAATGATAATACCAGTGACATAGATAAAATACTGGAGAAATTCAGCACTTCAGGCAGCATCTTTGGAACATGTTGGCTCAAGACCCTTCTTCAGGACTGAAAAGGAAAGGGGAGACATCTGAATAATACAAGTGTGCTTTGCAAACTAATAGTGTCAGATCTAAACTATGCCACACTTCGTGATTTGCCAGACTACAGAATGCTGAACCAGAGTTCCAACCATAATAGCTTTTATTAGTGGTAATTTCAATTTTGTTTTTCTTTCTATTCATAAATTTGCAAAATCTTGCCAACATATATTTTTGAAAATTAACTTTCAAATATATTGTAGATTAAATTGAATTATGTGGAAGATACAGACAGACATACTTTATTGATCCCGCGGGAAACTGAGTTTCGTTACAGTCGCACCAACCAAGGATAGTGTAGAAATATAGCAATATAAAACCATAAATAATTAAGTAATAAGAAGTAAATTATGCCAAGTCCAGGACCAGCCTATTGGCTCAGGGTGTTTGACCTTCCAAGGGAGGAGTTGTAAAGTTTGATGGCCACAGGCAGGAATGACTTCCTATGATGCTCAGTGTTACATCTCGGTGGAATGAGTCTCTGGCTGAATGTACTCCTGTGCCTAACCAGTACATTACGGAGTGGATGGGAGGCATTGTCCAATATGCCACACAACTTGGACAGCTTCCTCTTTTCAGACACCACCGTCAGAGAGCCCAGTTCCACCCCCACAACATCACTGGCCTCACAAATGAGTTTGTTGATTCTGTTGGTGTCTGCTACCCTCAGCCTGCTGCCCCAGCACACAACAGCAAGCATGATAGCATTGGCCACCACAGACTCATAGAACATCCTCAGCATTGTCCGGCAGATGTTAAAGGACCTCAGTCTCCTCAGGAAGTAGAGACGGCTCTGACCCTTCTTGTAGACAGCCTCAGTGTTCTTTGACCAGTCCAGTTTATTGTCAATTTGTATCCTCAGGTATTTGTAATCCTCCACCATGTCCACAGGGACCCCTTGGATGGAAACAGGGGTCACCGGTGCCTTAGCCCTCCTCAAGACCACCACGAGCTCCTTAGTCTTTTTCATATTAAGCTGCAGATGGTTCTCCTCACACCATGTGACAAAGTTTTCCACCTTCGCCCTGTACTCCGCCTCATCTCCCTTGCTGATGCATCCAACTATGGCAGAGTCATCAGAAAACTTCTGAAGATGGCAAGACTCTGTGTCGTAGTTGAAGTCCGAGGTGTAGATGGTGAAGAGAAGGGGAGACAGGACAGTCCCCTGTGGAGCCCCAGTGCTGCTGACCACTCTGTCTGATACACAGTGTTGCAAGCACACGTACTGTGGTCTGCCAATCAGGTAATCAATAATCCATGACACCAGGGAAGCATCCACCTGCATCACTGTCAGCTTCTCACCCAGCAGAGCAGGGCGGATGGTGTTGAACGCACTGGAGAAGTCAAAAAACATGACCCTCACCGTGCTCGCCGGCTTGTCCAGGTGCACGTAGACAGGGTTCAGCAGGTAGACGATGGCATCCTCAACTCCTAGTTGGGGCTGATAGGCGAACTGGAGAAGGTCTAAGTGTGGCCTAACCATAGGCCGGAGCTGCTCTAGAACAAGTCTCTGCAGGGTCTTCATGATGCGGGGGGTCAATGCCACTCAGGCTCAGGTTGAAGACATGGTGAAGTACTCCACATAGCTGGGGGGCACAGGCTTTGAGCACCCTAGTCACTGTTAAACATGTTTGCCAAGATTCTACAGTCTTTGAATGGAGAATTGTTGCACCCGGGCAATCTGATTTACTACAGTTCCTACTATGCTATGTGCAGGACAAAATAAACAGTGCTCAAAAACTGAACAGAGTGTAGAATCCTCACTGAGCCACACTGGTGATTGAACTGGATAATCCTAAAATTGGCCACAACAATCCTATCAGCTTGTGCCATGAAAGTGCTCATGATGCATTAACCCTTGATACAGATGCTGGGAATCCAGAGAAACACACACAATGCTGGGTGAACTCAGCAGGCCAGGCATCATCAATGCAGAAGAATAATCGGTTGATATTTCAAGTCAAGATATCTATTTGGGTCTCAGTCCAAAACATCGACTGTTTATTCCTCTCCATTGATGCTGCCTGACCTGCTGAGTTTCTCCAGCATTTTGCATTAACCCCTCACTGCTTGTAGATTTTTGGGATTTCTGAGTCAGACCAGTGCTTTTCAAAGAATAGCTACAGGCAGCAGCAGCACAGTGAAAAGCAAAAATTGGGAAAGAACAGCTTGAGTGAGAGAGAGCTAAAAAGGACACGGGAAGTAAAAAAAATTAACATATCAGCACCAATTAACATTTGAATGATTGAGAAATGAACATAAATTAAACTTCCATAAGTTAAGAATTTCTATGGAATTTGCTATCAGTTACCATATGTGGCTTGAGAACAGTGTTTTCTCATATTACAGTAACTCAAACTTCGGCTGGTGTTGTTTTGTGGGGTGCCATCTTTCAGTGAAAAATGAAAGTAGATATACGTTTCTTAAGTGTTTTATATGCATAGACTATATACATATTTATATGCATATACTATATACTAAGAAAAAGATTTCACTAACTGACGCTAAATAATACCAGATGTACTTGTTCCGACTTACGTACAAATCTGACTTAAAAGACAGACTCAGGAACGGAACTCGTTCATAACCCGGGGACTGCCTGTATTTAAATGAAATATAGAACAAATTAGAACTACCAACATTACTACAGTCCTGTGGCGACCCACTTCCTAGCGCACTCGAATCGGCTCACAAATAGCCAGCGAGCCGGCACAAAGGCCAGTCCCAAAAGGGCGCCAGGTCTGCTTCACCAACAAAGGGAAAAGCCTGCGGGGGATTGTGAGTATGTGCCCCCTACAGCATCCGCGCCCGGAGAGGGCGGGATCAGGGAGGCTTTAAAGCAAGGCTGTGAAGTTCGAATAAAATCTTCTTTAACTGCAGTTTACCGATTCCGTGTCATTATTTCAGCGCTGTGTGTAGCACACCGCTACAGTACAAAGAAACTGTGCATTTGTTTGTAATAGTTACCAGTAGAGGTGTGTTCTTTTGATTGACTTTAAATGAACAAAGTCAGTCCACAGACCTAGTGCAGATAATGGACTGCCTTCATTGCCTTCCTTCATGAAGTAATGTCGTTAGCCAACAATAAATTTCCTGATACCTATATCCATTGGCTGCACCAAGAATATTATCTTGGCAGACAGAAATTCCAGAAGAATATTTCTCAAATATTCTACATTCGAGTGTGCAGTATGATTGTCAACAAGCAGAGGAATTTTGCTTGTAGCTCTGTCTCCCAATTCATTAGTCATTTCTTAAAAATTTCGGAAGTCATCCACGCATTCTTATTAGCATAGAACCCAATTGGTAAACTATCCATTCTTCACCTCTTAAAGCTCTGAGGCTTAATGCTTTTCCCCAGTAATCAACAGTTTTTAAAAATCAGTTTCTGACATATTTGAACAGTGCAACACAGCTTTGCAATCCTTTGCTTTCTTTGACCCTGATAGTGTTGCAAAGGAAACCATCTGCTGTGGCACAATAAAAAAAAGTCCTGTCTCATCAGCATTTCGGCACATCGGTTACTTCTGCCAGCTGAGTGGTGATTGGTGGATAGCTTTCAATTCAGTCTATTAGGATAATTTTTTCAGCTAGTGTCAAATCTTCTCATGGCATCTTGGCAAGGATCTCAAGTACAAAATAATCAAAAACATCTCTTCTTTTTGAATCGGCGTCTGTTGTTCCAAATGGATAACATAACACAAGCACACACATCTGCACATCTGCACCGTGTAGTGTCTAATGGCTACACAAGTGCATGTGACTGATGGTCTCATGTCCCAATTAAGCAGCATAGTGTCCCAAATAAACAAAGGGAATCCTGGCTATTTTCTTGATTTGTTTTTGTCTTTTGAAGGCTGTCCCAAATAAATGGCTGCCTTGGTTATCTGATGACCCAATTAACCAGAATCCACTTATCAGTAGTGATATTCACCATCTCCTCCAGTGTACCTGGGTAATCTGAGGAAGGGAGTGTTTGAAGATGAAGACCACACATCTGTCACAAAGCTCATGCTCCACAGGGTAGCAGTGGTTCACTGCACCCCTGTATGTTTCTGTGACATGGACGATATGCAGCAAGAAAATCATAGCAAGACAAGTCTCTGCATTCCCTCCAAATAAGCAAACCAACATCAGCTTCCTTTCCTAGGCCTGATGGATGGCCATATTATTTGCAGGACCTGAAACAAATTGTTTTGAGCTAAGTGACAGTAAGCATTTACCAGGTGGACAGACAAAAAAGTTCAAAGAAAATTTATTATCAAAGTACACATATGTCACCATATACGACCCTGAGATACATTTTCTTGCAGGCATTCACAGTACAAAGAAACCCAATAGAATCAATAAAAAATTACACACAGACAACCAATGTGCAAGAGACAACAAATTGTGCAAATACAACAAAAATGAAAAAATCTAAATAATAAATATTGAGAATGTGATTTCCGGAGTCTTTGAAAGGGAAGTCATAAGTTGTGGAATCAATTTAGTATTGGAGTGAGTGTAGTTAGCCACTCTGGTTCAGGAGTCTGATGGCTGAGGGATAAAAGAAGCTTGTTATAAAATTGTGAAGACTTACTGATTAATGGGCATCCCAGATTTGAATTTGCTCAGTATGGGGAAGGAAAATTGAAGTGTTCATGCAGAGCCTCATGTTCACGAATTAAGAACACACTGTCATTGGAAGGTTGAACACATCAGCCGTCAAGCCGTGTACCCACCTGCCCAATTACAAACATCCTGCCAGAGTTGAGGCTGAGTCTCTGAGGTTTACATTAGCCTTATCGTCCACCTCGGAACCACAGAGCTGGAGCTTAACCAAGTCATCCACAATTCCAAGGGGCTGCAAAAAATAGGGTGTATCCATGATAGTGCTTATGCATACAGCGTCTCTGAATACATGGCATCGCTGAAATACTATTTCTGCTCAGAAGTAATAATGGTTCTCAGGTAGCGTTTTTTTTGACAAAAATGCATTCGAATTGATTCTTTGAGAGCAGAATAAGCACTGTGATTCGTTGTCACTTTTCCAATGCAGATTTTTGTTTTATTGCAGGCACGAGAGTATCCAAACACTGCACCTTGATGACGGGCACAACATGTAATCCCTGTACAAATGGAGAGTATATGGAGCATCCAAATGGACTAGAGAAATGCTTTAAGTGTAAAATATGCGATGCAGGTATTTATTATAATATTGACTGAAGTTATGCTAATTTTATCAACCCATCAGGGTTTTCTGAAATTCATTTACAAAGAATTACTGACACCACTTGCTGCTATTGTACCAAACAATGTCATGACTGCATCGTAGTGAAAACCTGAGCTCAACTTCAAACCTGACGTGCCATTTTCTGCCATCAGATTCTTGCTGTAGGGCAAATTATGATGAGAAATCTCAGTGAAAATATCCCGGGGTAGAAGTTGCTTCACTTTCTTTCCGGGATTTTAAAACAGCATCTCTTGTCACCCTGTTTTTGTGAAAGTTGACATGTTTTGATCTGTCATATTTTAGCCCAGCTGAGTTGAGCCTGAAACCAGTTCTCAAAAGGGCATATTGCCTAATATAAGCAGCATTGATCAGGCTGCAGGTGAGCCTTCACCTAAAGAATGAATACACTAAGAATATGGAGTTGGGAGAGTGCTCACAAGAGTTAATAGGAGCTGGGCAAGGTGGTGGAAAACAGAACTAGCAGGAGGCATGATCTTTGTTCAAGGGAGCCACTGCACCTTTTCTGGACTACAGACATACTCTTGGCAGTGGGAGTTGCAGGAAGATCTCTGCATGGACATGAATGCCTGTACTTGAGAAATCTTCAACCCATGCCTGTTCCTCCTACAGGGTGAAGGAAAATTGGCTGAAATTTCTCTCCTTTAGTTTGGCTTTGTGTGACCTGAGTAATAATTCAACGAAGAACTCAATCTGAGGTGGGGCAGCAGTCAATGATGGCAACGTGGAATGACTTTGAGTGCACAAAGCGAAGAATGATCTTCTGAAGTAGTGAATGCAATATATGGAGACAATAGTTGAGGTTGCAGCAGCTCATTGATGTTATTGAGGATAGTGCAATTTCAGCCCAATACATCAGTGGTCCCCAACCACCGAGCTGCGGACCGGTTTCAGGCCACGAGGAAACGATATGATTTGGTGATATGAAACAATATGAGTCAGCTGCACCTTTCCTCATTCCGTCAGGCCCACTGTTGAACTTGAATGCACACGAGGTCATTACCCACTGGAGGTCATCAGTCGGTCATTAACCTACAACTACTCGATGAGTGAAAAACAAATGTCGCTTGAGAGTTTCTTTGGAAGAGGTGGTAGGGGACATAAAAGGCCTAACGATAATGATAACACAGAGACAGCTGAGGCCAAGACTACAAAAAAAAAGAAAACTTCCTTCAACAGGAAATACGATGAGTCATACATAAAATATGGCTTTAATGTGACCGGTGACTCGCACGCTCCAAGCCCCTTGTGTGTAATATGTGGGGACAAGCTGTCTAATGAGGTAATGAAGCCCTCAAAATTGCTTCGGCACCTTGAGTCCAAGCACCCTGCACTTAAAGACAAACCCATTGAGTTTTTTAAGGAGAAGAAAACGTGAGCAAGTGGGACAGAGGCAACTGCTGAGAGCCACCACCTCCACAAATGCTGCTGCTGTGAGAACATCGTACTTTGTGGCTAGTCGTATTGCTAAGGCTAAGAAGCCTCTCACTGTTGGTGAAGAATTGATTCTGCCTGCTGCCAGGGACATGTGCCGTGAACTGTGGGAGAAGCTGCAGCTAACAAGATGGCACAGGTTTCTCTTTCAGCTACCACAGTTTCAAGGAGAATCTCTAACATAGTGGAGGACATCGAAGCACAGCTATTGGAACGGCTTAATGAGTCACCATGGTATGCTATCCAGGTCGACAAGTCTACCGAAGTCAACAACAAGGCATTACTGCTGGTTTATGTGTGATATATATCTCAAGACGATGTGCACGAGGATACGTTGTGTGCACTGCCGCTGCCAACTAACACAACTAGGGTAGAACTATTCAAGTCTTTGAATGACTACATGTCAGGCAAACTGGACTGGTCATTCTGGGTTGGAATATGCAGCTATGACTGGACGGCTGTCTGGTTTCACCACCCGAGTCAAAGAGGTTGCTCCTGAATGCCAGTCTACACACTGTGTCATACAAAGGGAAATGCTGGCTAGCCGAAAAATGTCACCCGATCTTAACAGCCTATTGAGTGATGTTGTTGAAGTTATCAATCACATCAAAGCAAAAGCCCTTAACTCACGTCTGTTTGAGCAGCTGTGCGAGGAAATGGATGCAGAACACAAACGCCTTCTCTTCTTCACTGAAGTCAGGTGGCTATCAAGGGGGAGAGCCCTGGCCAGGGTTTTTGAGTTAAGAGAGCCGCTGCAGAGATTTCTTTCAGGAAAAAATCACCACTGGCAGCACACTTCAGTGATGAGGAATGGATAGTAAAACTCACTTATCTGTGTGACATCTTCAACCTGCTCAATGAACTCAATTTGTCACTTCAGGGGAGAATGACAACTGTCTTCAAGTTGGCAGATAAAGTGTCTGCTTGCAAAGCCAAACTGGAACTGTGGGGACGGCGAGAGGACAGGGGCATATTTGACATGTTCCCAACATTAGCTGGGATTCTGGGAGAGACTGAGGCTGCACCGTCCTTCTCACAGCTGCTGTGCGATCACCTATCTTTGCTGTCAACAGAATTCGAGTGTTACTTCCCAACCGCAAATGATCCAAGGTGTGCAAAGGAATGGGTCCGTGACCCATTTGTGAATGTCCCCGGTGAATCATCCATGTCAGTGTGGGAAGAAGATCAACTCCTCGAGCTTGCAAATGACGGTGGGCTGAAAAGTATGTTTGACATAACATCTCTGCCACATTCTGGATCAAAGTCAAGGCTGAATATCCTGCGATAGCCACAAAAGCACTGAAAGCATTGCTTCCATTTCCAAAATCATATCTCTGAGAAGTGGGGTTTTCTGCAATGAATACAACGAAAACTAAATTGTGGAATAGACTGGACATGAGGAACCCTGTTCAAGTATCGCTGTCTCCTATCACCATTCGATGGGACCGTCTTGTTGCAGGGAAACAAGCCCAGGGCTCCCACTGATTCAGCGATATTGCAGTGATTTTATATGTTTAAACGAGGAAAATATGCGCTGTGTGTTTAATATCCAAACGTTACTTAAAAAGTTATGATGCTATTGACTTATAAGTGACTTATAATTGACTTATCACTACATTCATGCGAGGAAAATAAGCGCTGTGTGTTTAATATTAAATTCATTAGATAAACCCTATTAGAAGCGAAATTGAGTGTATCAGCCACTTACAAGTGACTTATAATTGACTTATCACCTATATTCCAGTCGTGATTAACACTCTCTCCCCCCCTCCCCCCCATCGGCCGGTCAGCAAGAATATTGTCAATATTAAACCAGTTCATGTTGCAAGAAAGGCTGGTGGCCCCTGTATTAAATGGTATAATTTCAGAGAAATGATTAGTAAAACTTGGTTGTTCTCTGAGGAAATAACTCATTTTACACAACAATGAATTTCAACATCTCCAGTGGAATTACAACTGCTGTCATTTCGAATAGTTAACACTAGGAAAACAGTGGTACTAAGAAGTCAACATTTCAGTCCAAAGATTAGGAGTTAAACTTCTATATAGGAAAGAACATTTCTCCTTTCCCAGGAGCCAAAACCTCTTTTTCTTCAATGAAACTCTTGCATGAAGCCATCTTGATATATTGACCAGTCACAGATGGCAGGAAGGCATAGCCTTGACATACATTTAGAGTAATAGAGTTGTACAGCACATGGTCTATGCTGGCCATCATGCCAATCTGTTCAAGTCCCATTTACATGCAATAATTTCATATCCATACATTATTGTTCATTCAGATATGTTCAGATTCCTCTTAAATGTTGTTACTGTTCCTCCCACAACCACCTCCCTCATGCAAGTATACACATGCTCTTTAGTTTTAGATACTCTTACCAGAGGAAGGAAACACTGGCTATCTACCCTATCAACTATCACTGATATGTATCATGGAATTTGTTGCTTTGCAGCAGAAGAATAGTGCATTGCATTAAAACAAATCCTATACTTTGCAATAATAGATAAAAACAAAGTACTACAAAAAGAGAGCAAAATAAGTAAGGTAGAGTTCATAGTCCACTCAGCAATTAGAGGTGAAGAAACTGCTTCTAAAACATTGAGTGAAGCTCTTCAGGCTCCTGTACCTTCTTCCTGGTGGTAGTAATGAGAAGAGGGTATGTCCTGAGTGATAGGGATCCTTAAAGGTGGACGCTGCCTTTTTGAGGTACCGCCTTTTGAAGATATGTTTAATGCTGTGAAGGCTAGTGCCCATGATGGAATTGACTGAGTTTACAACTCTCTGCAGCTTTTTTTAAATCTGTGCATTAATGCCTCCATATATCTATATCATTCGGCTGTCAGCCTTCTTCGCTCCAAAGAAAACAGACCTAGCCCCTCCAATCTTACCTGATAACTTAAGCCCTCCCATCAAGGTCACACCCTTGTAAATGTTTCCTGTGCCATCTCCAGCATAATTATATTCTCCCTAGTGTCTGGTAACTGGAACTGCATACAGTATTCCAAGTGCAGTCTGTCTACTATTTTGTACGACTGTAACACAGCATCTCAACTCTTGCACTTGAAGCCTCAGCTTTCTTCAGCACCCTGTTTATCTGTGTTCTCGTTTTCAAGAAACTGTGTACTTGTATTCCCCCAGGTTTCTCTCTTCAACAGGATTCCTCAAAGCCCTACCATTCACTGTGTAAGCCTTGTTTCAACTTCACAAAGTCCACCACTTTCCAGTTGTTCAAGTTAAATTCCATCTGCTATCCCCTTCCCATCTTCCCAGTTGTTCTATGTCCTGTTGTAAACTTAGATGATCCCTCTGCAGTGTTCGCCACCTGTCCCAATTTTGATATCGACTGCAAACTTACCACTGGTGCCGCCTGCATTTTCATTCAAATCTTTAATATGCATGATATCCAGCAACAATCACTTTCATGCCCCACTGCGCTCAGACCTCTAATCTGGAAAACAATATTCCCCAGTCAGTTTTATATCTGTTTGGGTTCTTCACCCAAGTCCTATATGTTCTGGCCTTCTGTACCATCTTCCCATACAGGACCTGATCAAAAGCTTTATTAAAGTCTTTCTAGGCGACATCTACCACTCTGCTCTTATCAATCCTCTGAAGACAGCTGGACTTTGCACAGCCATACTCATATCATTCTATATACAGGCAGTCCCCGGGTTACGTACGGGTTCCGTTCCTGAGTCCGTCTTTAAGTCGGATTTGTACGGAAGTCGGACCAAGTACATCTGGTATTATTTAGCGTCAGTAAGTCAAACGTTTTTCTTAGTATATAGTATATATTTTACCTTTCTATGCATATAAAACACTTAAGAAACGTATGTATTCCAATAATTAAACCACTGCGTTGCTGAGTAATAATTGTAGCTTTCATCGGGGCAGCGCCTTTCACATGCTCCATTATTCTCACTTTATCCGTTATCCTTTAAAATTGTTCCAATCGTTGACCAACTGTAGCCTAACGCTTTTCCAATGACTGATGGTGTTTCGCCTCTTTCCAAACACTATTATTTCCATTTTATTTACAATCGCAATTGCTTCCCATCAATGGAGCAGAAACACTGCGGGCGGCAGATCCCGACCTGCGCCAGCTCCCGAAGTCCGCTGGGTCCTCAGGACCAGAGCACTGATTCCCCGGGTGCTAAACTGCACCGAACTGAGACAGGTTAAATGGGACTAGCGGGGTCTGTGCTGGGTTTGGGTATTTGATCCTCCACAATATTCCGTGTGGGAATTTAAACTGATGGTGGCAGTGGGTTTTTTTTATGAGGTCAAGTTGCGAGCTCATCATCAACCCGGCACGGATGGTATGGGAGTCACTGAATCGACATCAACCCGGCACGGGAGTGATCTGTCACTATATCGAACTCGGGAACCTCCGTTCTCTAGCCCGGTGCTGATCTGACTGCGCCACCATCCGACCGGAACAGGGGAGGGGGGTCAGGGTGAATCTTACTAAGAAAAATTTGAGCCAAATACAAAGTTAAACACTCAACACAGTGTCAACAGCAACAACTTAAAGTGGTGGACGGCGTCGCGATCTGGCTTAAAATGTTGGATGGCATTCTTCTTCCTCGGTTCATAAGTATGAGTTGTCCGTAAGTCGGACATTCATAACTCGGGGACTGCCTGTATGCGCAGTAAAGAGCATCGTAACAAACTGCATCACTGCATGGCATGGAAACAGCACTGTCGTGGACAGGAAGACTTTACAACAGGTAGTCAAAACTGCCCAATGCATCACTGGCACCAGTCTGTTCACCAACAAGGATATAAATACACAAAGGTGCAAGAAAAGGGCCAGTAACATGAAGGATCCCACCCACCCTACTCATGGACTGTTAGTCCCACTCCCATCAGGGAGGAGGCTACATAGCATCCACACCAGGACCACCAGACTCAAAAAGCAGTAAGTTTGATCAACACCTCTACCCACTCACCTTCCCTCCACATCCCCAACTACCACTGCTTATCATTTTGTTATGTACAAACACTCCGGTTTAGACTATATGCCCTATCTATGTGTCTCATAATTTTATAAACCTCTATCACATCTCCACTGAGTATTCAATATTCCAGGGAAAACTTCCAGGGAAGTTTGTCCAACTTCTCCTTAAACAATGCCTATAAAAAGTATTCAACCTCCCCCCCCCCCCCCCGGGAAGTTTTCATATTTTATTATTTTTCAATACTGAATCTCAGTGGATTTAATTTAGCTTTTTTGACACTGATCAACAGAAATACATTCTTTACTGTCAAAATGAAAACCGATCTCTACAAAGTGATCTAAATTAATTACAAATATAAAACACAAAATAATGGATTGCATAAGTATTCACCCCCATTTAATATGACACACCAGATTGTCACTGGTGCTGCCAATTGGTTTTAGAAGTCACATAATTAGTTAAATGGAGACCTGTGTGCAGTCAAGGTGTTTCAATTGATTGTAGTAAAAACACACCTGTATCTGGAAGGTCCAGATGTTGGTGAGTCAGTATCCTGGCGAAAACTACACCATGAAGATACAAGAATGCTCCATGCAACTTTGCAAAAAAGTTCTTGAAAAGCATACATCAGGAGATAGATACAAGGAAATTTCCAAGTCACCTAATATCCCTTGGAGTACAGTTAAGACAATCTATGGAATGGAAAGAATACGGCAGAGCTGTAAATCTGCCTAGAGCTGAGTGACTGTACAAGAAGGGGACTAGCGAGGGAGGCCACCAAGAGATGTGGGACAACCTTGGAGGAGTTACAAGCTTCAGTGGCTGAGATACGAGAGACTGCACATTCAACAACTGTTGCCCAGGTTCTTCAGCAATCGCAGCTTTATGGGAGAGTGGCAAAGAGAAAGTCATTGTTGGAAACAAAAACTCACGTGAAATCTCGGTTAGAGTTTGCCAGAAGACGTTGGAGACACTGAAGTCAGCTGGAAGAAGGTTCTATGGTCTGATGAAACCAAAATTGAGCTTTTTGGCCATCAGACTAAACGCTATGTTTGGCGTAAGCCTAACACTGCACATCATCAAAAACAAACCCCCCTACTGTGAAGCATGGTAGTGGCTGCATCAGGCTGTGGGGATGCTTCACTGCTGCAGGCCCTGGAAGGCTTGTGAAAGTACAGGGTAAAACGAATGCAGCAAAATACAGGGAAATCCTGTAGGAAAAGCTGCTGCAGTCTGCAGGAGAACTGCAACTTAGGAGAAGAATTGTTTTCAGCAAGACAATGACCTGAAACATAAAGCCAAAGCTACACCGGAAAGGCGTGAAAAGAACAAATTGAATGTCCTGGAGTGGCCAAGTCAGAGTCCAGAACACAATCCAATTGAGAATTTAAGGCTGGTACTTCAAAAAAAGTGTTCACTCACAATCCTCCTGCAATCTGACAGAGCTTGAGCAGTTTTGTAAAGAAGAATGGGGAAAAATGCAATGTCCAGATATGTAAAGCTGATAGAGACCAATCCACACAGACTCAAAGCTGCAGTTGCTGCCAAAGGAGTATCCACTAAATACTGACTTGAACGGGGTGAATACTTACGCAATTATTTTGTGCTTTATATTTGTAATTAATTTAGGTCATTTTGTAGAGATCTGTTTTCATTTTGACACAAAAGAGTCTTCTTCTGTTGATCAGTGTAAAATAGCCAAATTAAGTCCACTGAGGTTCAATGTTGTAAAAACATGAAAACTTCCAAGGGGGGCGGGGGATGAATACTTTTTATAGACACTGTAGATATGATTCCCCAATCCAGGCAGCATTGTGATGAACCTCTTCTGGACCTTCTCCAAATCTTCCACATACTTCCTGTAATGTGGGATTCAGAATTCCACACTATATTCCAAATATGGCCTCACAAAAGTTTTTTTATATGTGCAACATGACTTTATGACTGTTGTGCTCGATGCCTTGATTAAGGCAAGCGTGCCATATGGCCTTCTTTACCATCCTATCTACCTGCGTGGTCATTTTCTGGGACCTGTGGACTTCCACCTCAATATCCATCTATTGGTAATTGATCTTAAATATCCTGCCTTTTACTGCATACTTTCCCCCTTTCAATTGACGTACATTTTAGGGACAGCTTCTTCCCCTTGGCCATTAAATTTATGAATGGTTGATGAATACATGAACGCTACCTCACTGTTTGTTCTCTTGATATACTATTTATTTAGTTTTTGTATACTCTTATGGTAATTTATAGTATTTTTTATGTATTGCACTGTACTGTTGCCACAAGACAACATATTTCAAGACATGCCAATGTTACAAATATGATTCTGACCTCCCAAAGTGCAATGCCTGAGAATTGCTTGGATTAAACTCCATCTGCCATTTTTTTCCAGCTGATCTATATCTTATTGCACTATCCACTATTCCCCCATTTTTATGTCAGCCATTTAAATTGATTATAATGTGAAAGGAATGGACTTATCTTATCAGATTTAACTAAGAATGATTGAGAAATTGACAAGAAAAAGGCAAACAGAATGCTAGACCAATACAGTCAGAAGCAGAAAATAACATAAAATGACAAATGATAATCTGGTTCATGTGCATGTCTTTTTCTTACATGTTGACCCAACACACCACAACAATGTAAATATAGATGGTGAATAACATCCATCTTTGTGATCCTTGAGACACGACATATTGGTGAATATGGAAGTGTTAGAGAAATTGATATTCTGTACCTGCTTTCAGAGAGGAAAACACAGAATATTCCCAGTAATAGTGATGAATGTTGGTCTGGGTGAATAGGGAGCTGAAATAGATTAATGAAACATAGCAGTGGAGAAATTAATGACACTGATAACCAGCAAATCATTAGGATCTGATGACCTACGTTCCACATATTAAAGAGTTGTCTATAGATGTAGTGGGTGCACTGGTTATCACACAGACCAGGTAGCACAGAATGAGTCAATCAGGAAATGTTAGAATCTGTTAAAAGGAAATGGTAACAGGAAGGAGTAATAGGACAGGATTGACTCTCACGCAACAGATCAGCTAATTCTGAGGATCAGAATCAGGTTTATTATCACTGACGTACATCGTGAAATTTGTTGTTATGCGGCTGCTTAAAATCTATAGCAATTCCTATTTCAATATTTCAACATCTGCAATTTTTGCTTTCTGAGTGATTTGTTAAGCAGGTTGCAGTATGAGTTCATGGGAGAATATGGCCAGGATAAGTAAATGGGTGACATATGGTAGATGGAATATTAAGTTCTTTATCCACTTTGACTAATAATGGCAGAATGTTGTGCTTGTGGGGCTCTTGTGGGATTGTACCTGGATGTTGTGTACACATCTGGTGTCTTGGCCTAAAGACGGACATATTTTTGATAGAGGAGGACAAGAAGAATTCCTGGGATAAGGAATTGTCTCATAAGGAAAGATTAACCGGATCATATTATTGTAGACTCTACAACCCAACCTTTTTTATGCCATGGACCCCGATGATTAACTGAGGGGCCCATGGATGCTTGGTTGGGAAACCTTGTTCTGGAGTTTAGAAGAAGCATGAGAGATGATCACACAACACTTCAAAAATTCTTAGTGGGATTAACAGGAATAATATTTTCCCTTGCTGGGATTATCTGGAACATGGGGTCACAGTCTCGGAGTAAGAGCACAGCTACTTTGAGAGGCTCACCAGCTGTGCGTGTTTAAGACCAAGCGTGATATATTTTTAGATTTTCAGGGATATGAGCTAATTACAAGAGAGAGGTTTTGAGCTACAAGATCTTTTTGAATGGTGGCACAGACACAAGGGATTTAGCAGCCAAATCCTGATTTAGTCTTCTGTCTAACTTCAGACAGAAAGCAGTATACTTTAATTCACCGTGGATCTCATAAATGTTTTTGTATTTACAGAGCTGGGACTTCAAGTTAAACAGGGTTGTGCTTACACTCGCAATACGATATGTGAGCCCAGGGAGGGGTATTATTGTGTTGACGGCTGTCAGATAGCCAGAAAGTACACAGCATGCCCGCCTGGTGAAGGAGTTAAAGAGAAAGGTAGGTTGATGGAGTGCCGTTACTAAGTGCTGTGTCCTGGGCAGGACAGGGGAAATTGAAATCACTGGCACCGACTGGAGTTTGCTCTGAGGATGGCTGCCTGAGGCCCCCTACTGGCAACGGCAGCTTGCTGTTAGTTCTTTGAGTGTAACTGGAATGGTCTTTGGATTTGTATTTTAAGAAGCTAATTCATCCCACTTCCCATTTTACCCACTATTGGCCAGTCTTGAGTTTTAGCCACCGAGCCTGAGGCCTCAGTCGATCAGAGTTGACCATGGATATTGTGTCCTAGCTGTCTAGGTATACAAGCCTGGGCAGTACAACATGGAGAGCAAGCTGTTGTCCATGTAGCAAGCTCCCCATCTCCATGCATCTGATGAATCTAAAGGAACGGCAGAGACTGATACAGTTTGGTACCAGCAGCATCACAGGAGTTGCCAGTCAGCATTGAACTTAATATTGGACTGCCCTAAGTGCTCCAGCTCTGGATTTACTCCCGAAGCCTTCCCCATGAGTGGGTATGGTCACAAAGCAGTGGAAGCTTGAGATCAGAGTTTTCCTTCTCCTACATGAGCTGCCAGTCTCGGCTGACTAGCCCCATCTGCTCTAAGCGACTGGATTTAAATTGCCTATAACCTGCCTTTGCACCTTCTGTTAGTAGAAACAGTTCTGCTAGTTTTAGTAACTAAATCACATGTGAAGGCCAGGGGCTAGACTTGGTTTTCAGAGGCTTTTTGGTTCACACACCATTGGGAGCATTTAATAGGTAGTAGGAGTTTGTCCCCATTACCACCCCTGGCTATAACAACCTTAGGGAACCAACCTTCAGCCTCTATTGCCCATCTTATTGCATGACTGCGTGCTCCTGACCACAGAAAGTCTGAGGTTCTGCTCCAGTTCTTTGTTAAACAGCTTGATGTAAGACCATAAGACATAAGAGGTAAGAGCAGAATTAGGCCATTTGGCCGAGTGGGTCTGCTCCACTATTCCATCATGGTTGATTTATTATCCCATTCTCCTGCCTTCTCCCTGTAGCTTTCAATGCCCTTACTAAACAAAGACCTGTCAAATATCACATTAAATATACCCAATGACGGCCTCCAGAGACATCTGTGACAATGAATTCCATGGATTCACCACCCTCTGGCTAAAGACATTCCTCCTCATCCCTGATATCATTATTATTTTGGTATTGCTTTATCTGGCCTCTTCTCTTGCTGCTTTTCCAAAGTCTGAGCAAATACTGCAGCTGACAGAGGCCCACACACTAATCCACCATGAGGAAAGGAATACATGATAATTTATTCCTCTCCTGTGCTGCTCGGAGTTGGGAGTGTTACTTGTACAGTGGTGTGGCCGAGAAGCATGGGTATTTTTCTAAACCCTAGTAATTGACTGAAGGTATTTGTGGATGTTAAAACAGGTTCAAAAATTCTGTTCTTAAACACTGAGAACTACTCAGTGAAATGGATTCTTTGATATTTTCAACATGCTGCAGGTGACAACTGTTGAAAGTGGAATTGCACATTTATTTAACTATTTGAAGAGGAGTGTGGAAAGAAGTAACAAGATCTCTCTGACACTGGTATTACAGCTTTATAAATTACCCACAATAACATTGATCGTGTGTTTCAGGAACACCTTTCAAAGATACTGTGTGTGAGAAATGTCCTGACGGAACATTTTCAAGCGAAGCTTCAACAACTGAAGAGTGTAAGAGCTGGACAGTGTAAGTACTTTAAACTCCATGGTGTCCGTGTCCAGAAAGTACCACCTCTTGTTGATTTTTCTCAATACCTCCTTTCTTTTAGCCCCAAACCACCAGGGAAGAGGCGACACAGTGACCATGCCAGGACCACTAGACTCAAGAACAGTTACTTCCCCCAAGCTGTCAGTCTGAACAACACCTCCCCCCACAATTAACCCAACCCACCACTCCCCACACTACTACATACACATCACCCAGCATCACCTTATGTACATTTAATCAGTCTGTGTGTGTAACAGTTACTTGTACATTGTGTTTTATAGGATTGCTTTTATATTTATATTTATTGTGTTTTTATTTCTTTATTATGTTCTTTAAGAACATAAGACGTAAGAGGAGAATTAGGTAAGTTGGTCTATCAAGTCTGCTCTTCCAGTCAGTCATGGCTGATTTATTATCCCCTGCAACCCAATTCTCCTCAAAACCTACCACATGACCATAAGGCATTGGGGCAGAATTTATGCCTATTGTTTTTCTTTCAAGCTACTTCGAATCTGGAGTAACAATCATTTCTTTCTCCTTTCACAAACGAGAAAATCTGCAGAGGCTGGAACTCTAGGCAACACACAAAATGCTGGAGAAACTCAGCAGGCCAGGTAGCATCTATAGGAAAGAGTATACGCGATGTTTCAGGCCGAGACCCTTCAGCAGGACTGGAGAAAAAAAGACCTCCTTCACATTTGTGCACTAAAGAATGACAATAAACCATTTTTATTTATTTACTGAAGTACAGTGTGGACTAGACCCTTCTGGCCCTTTGAGCTGTGCTGCCCAACAGTTTCCTATTTAATCCTAGCCTAATCATGGGACAACTTGTAATGACCAATGAACCTACCAACTGATACATCTTTGGACTGTGGGAAGAAACCAGAGCACTCGGAGGAAACCTCCGCAGTCACGGGAAGGTCATACAAACTCCTAACTGTCACTCAGGAATTGATCTCAAATTGCCCCAACCCCAATCATGAATCTTTCACAATCTGCCTTTCAGAAACAATTAATCACTTGCACTAATGTACTGTTAACAAGTTAGAACCTGGTTGAAAACACTCTTCTATGTTTCTCACTTCTTTAATTAGAGGGAATTAAAGAAACTGCCTGGCCCTTTGATGTACATTTGAAAAGTATTTCCCTCCTTTTGCCTTGTCCTGGGTGGGAGATCTTTCAGTGAATTGTCTCATTGTCTGGATCTTCCTTTCTGTACTCCAAATGTAGGTCTCTCATTTCAGGAATAACTGGGAGCTTTTGCACTTAGGCAGCAATTCCCAGGTGAAAAAAATTAGCAGACTCATTTAATTTGGAGAGTGTGGAGTTCCTTATAGGTCTGCAAAAGATGAGAAGTACTTTTCTTCATCCTTATGTAACCACACTACAGAAACAATGCTGATCTGTCTTTGTACTAATTGTGTTCATTCCAGTAAACCCTGTGTGGAATGTGCTTAATTGATGTTTTTTATTGTAAATGTGGTGTCTCTGATGCTTCGTTCCTGTGATGCTGTTGCAAGTAAGTTTTACATTGTACTTGTCATCGACAAGTGGCCACTTTATTCCAGTACCTCTTTGCCTAATGACGACACCACTGAGTGTATGGTCGTGGTTTTCTGCGGCTCTACCCTAGCTACTTCGGTTGGATGTGTTGATTATTAAGCGATGCTCCCCTGCACATCACTGTAGTAAAGCATGGTTAATTGAGTTTCTGTCAGCGTGAACCAGTCTGGCCTTTCTCCTCTCATCTCTCACAAGATGTTTTTTGCCCACAGGACTGCCACTCAGTGGATTTTTTTTGTTTTTCACACTATTCTCTGTGAACTCTAGAGACTGATTTGCATAAAAATCCCAAGAGATTGACAGTTTCTGAGATGTTCAAATCACCCCGCCTGATACCAACAATCACTCCATGGTGAAAGTCACTTGGGTGACATTTCTTCATCATCCTTCCCCATTCTGAGGTTTGGTCTGAATGGCAACTGAACCTCTTGACCATGTCTGCTTGCTTTTAGGCATTCAGTTGCTGCCATATGATTGGCTGATTAGATATTTGAATTAAGGAGCAGGTGTACAGATGCAGTTCAAAGTTCAAAGTAAAATTTATTGTAAGAGTACATATATGTCTCCACATACAACCCCGAAATTCTTTTGTGGGCATACTGAGCAAATCTACAGACTGTAACTGTAACTAACTGTAAACATCAGGAACTGTTAACAAAGTGTGCAAATGTAGATATAAATAAGTAACAATAAATAATGCACATGATGTAACAAGAGAAAAGAGTCCTTAACTGAGTGTAACTATCCTCTTCTGTCCAAGACCCTGATGGTTGAGGGGTGGTAACTGTTGTTGAACTTTGTGGTGTGAGCCTTGAGGCTCTTATACTTTCTGCCTGGATGGTGAGGATCTTTGATGGTGGATGCTGCTTTTCTATGACAACGTTTCATGTGGATGTGCTGAATTGTTGGGAGGGTTTTACTTGTGATGTACTGGGCCGAGTCCTCTACCTTTTGTAGGATTTTCCACTCAATGGCATTGGTATTCCCATACCAGGCTGGACTTCAGCCAGTCAGCACACTTTCCACCACACATCTGTAGAAGTTCACCAAGGTTTTTGATGACACGCTGAAACTCTGCAGACTCCTGAGGAAGAAGAGGCTGTGTCATGCTTTCTTTGCAGTTGTATTTATATGAAGGTGTACCGAATAAAGTAGCCACTGAGTGTACGTATGTTTCAGTTCAGGTGACGAATTTCCACTTTAGGTATTTCTGAAAAAAAACCTAAAAATGATAACATACGTAAATCGTACATTCTCTGCATAACTCAAGTATAATCATAGTTTACGTATAATCCAAAATTACAAAAAATCCTTAAGTATATTTTTACAAACACAATCTACAGCAATAAAAAAGTGTTGAATTGTTGAGCAACACACAAAATGCTGGAGGAACTCAGCAGATCAGGCAGCATCTATGAAGGGGAATAAACAGTCGATATTTCGGGAACGAGATCCTTCATCTGGACGAGGAAGGAATGGGGCAGAAGTCAGAATACAAAGGTGGGAGGGGGGAGTATGATGAAAGAAGCTGGGGGATGATAGGTGGAAGAAGTAAAGGGCTGAAGGAGAAGGAATCTAATAGGAGAGGACAATGGATCATTGAAGAAAGGGGAAGCGTAGGGAACCACCTTCCCCCTCGCCTGATCTCAACTATCATTTGCTAACATGTACTCCTGCCCTCCCCGACCTTCTTCTTTTGGCTTCTGCCCACTTCATTTGCAGTCTGGATGAAGGGTCTGGGCTCAAAATATCAACTGTTTATTCCCTGCCTGACGCACTGAGTTCCTGCAGCATTTTGCTGAATATTTTCAACATCTGCAGATTCATGTGCATGTGCAGATTCATAGTATCTATCGGCGGACAAAAGTTTGTTTCAGTAGATCACAGCGAGGTAGCTGCTCTGCTACTTAGAAACATTGAGCCCGAATGAGGCTGTCTGCAAATATTTTAGCACCGGGTTCCCCACGAACATTCAGTGTGCTAGACAGGTTTAGAGGCAGTGCTCCAGGCCAGTAGTGACGGCACTTCCTGCCGGCTGCCCGAGGCCAAGCAGTGATCCCCGGCGTGAGGGTGTCACTGCGTTTAGGCGACTGATGACCTTGAGTGCGTTCAAGTTCAACAGTGGGCTGACAGGGAATGAGGAAAGCTGCAGCTGACTCATATTGTTTCCTCCCGGCCCAGCGGTTGGGGATCACTGAATTACACAGTGTAGTGCGGGGGGCGGGGAGCTACACGCATGCGCACCGGGCGGAAAGAATGGAACTAAACCCTCGCAACCCGGAAACAATCTCTCAACAGTATTTATGTATTTATTTTTCTTTTTTTTCTTGGGATCTACTGGGAAAGTCTCAAAGATTGACTAGTCGATCACGATCGATGGGTTGGTGACCACTACTGTAGATCATTGGCTGTTGAAATTTTTTCTGATTGACTGGGATTTCAATAACAGATAATCGTAACATTTATCGTAATTAAACTTAGAGCAACTATTGCAGGTGCTTGTATGGATACATGTTTTTTATGTCTTCCCCAGATGTGAAATGCCCAAATTTAAACAAGTTGAACCAGGGAGCGCTGAAACTGACCGTAAATGTGAAAAAGTGTCCGTGTCCAACAGGATAGTTTTTGTTTCTGTTGCGGTCGTTATCTTGCTTGTAATTCCTGGTATCGTGGTACTTGTTTTGTGGAAGAAACACAAATGTAAAACAGGTATGTGAATGAACTACTGTGCGCATAGAACATAGAATATTACAGCATAGTACAGGCCCTTCAGCCCATGATGTGTCGACCTTTTAACCTACTCTAAGATCAATCTAACTCTTCCCTTCTACATAGCTCTTGTTTTTTTTCAGATTCTGATTCCAATTTACTTCTTTATTTATCACATGTACATTGAAACATACAGTGAAATGCATGTTTGTGTTAACAACTGACACACCCAAGGGTGTGCTGGGGTCAGCCTGCAAGTGTCGCCACACATTCCAAGGCCAGCACAGCTTGCCCGCCACCATCAGCACAACAGCAACATCACACACTCTACAGAGCAACACAAGCAGAAACAACTACCGAACAAAATAAGACAACAACAGCCAAACAAGCCGCTTTCCCAACCTCCCACTCATAATACAAACAGGCCTCCAACCCCAGGACAGGTCAGCTCCTGGCCTCCAGATCTTGGTTTGGCTCTGGTCTCTCAAACACACAGATATCAGACTCCCAATCTCCAAACTCCCAGACTCGCAGACATCAGGCCTCAACCTTCAATCTCTGGCCAGCACTCACTGTCTGCTTGCTGACCTCTGGACTTCGATCTTCAGCTTCAGCCTCCAGACCACTGACCTCTTGATATCAACCCCAGGACTTGATAATCACAAGTTTGACCTTTGGGACTCAACGGACCCAATTTCCGTGATTGTTGACTTTCGATCACATACGTTCGGAGGTGGAGGTGGGGGTGGGGGAATGATGAAAGGTTCACCAGCCCTCATAACTCCCTGCCCATACATGCTTCCAACTTGAAATTTAGCAACTTGGGTATTAGTACCTGTCGAACCTGATCTGACCCAACCTCTGGATCACTGACTTTTGACCATAGAGCGTTCCAACCTAAACTCGGAAAACCGGCTCATGCCCCTGACTCTTCATTCTCCCTCATCCCTACTGAACCTGTAAACCCCAACACTATCTACAAACTCACCCTCTGCTGAAATCCTCAGTCACCTCTTTGCTACTTAAACAACTGTCTGTTCCACTGCCCTACTTGCTGATTACCAGTAGCTGCTGCTACAAGTGCTCTTCAGCTTTTAAATATTAGTACAGTATTCATTTTCCAAGTCCTTCCTTGGCCTTGGACAACTGCTATTCCTTCCCTTCAACCTTATACAATCTTGCAATCTCAAAATTCCTGATATCTCTGAACTTAGCATCCACCAGTCCTCTAATCTCTGGAATTTCCTCCTGGAATCTTTCTTTTTTTGACGTTCTCCAACAAATTTACCTCTGTGATCCTGCTGATATATGTGATTTATTATTACAAATATCAGTGCCATAGTTTGTCACTGATTCTATTGTATTTCTTTGTTCCACTGTGAATGACTGCAAGAAAATGAATCTCAGGTTAGTATAGATGTACTATGATAATAAATTTACTTTGAACTCACTGTCTTAATTTGCCAGTATTTTTGTCAACACCCCTATTAAATTCTTCAGAATATCATTCCCAGTACATTCATTGGGATAGCATTCCTGCTCTGATTCATCAGCCTTTAATTTTGATTCATATGGAGAAAAGGAGTAGGATGAGATGGAAATGTTGTGCACAAGCCCCATACCAAGAAGAACATGGAGAGAATCCATGAAGGTGACCACCCATCAATCTTAACAGCACTGGCTTTTTAGGCCTGTTGGGCCCTGCTACTCTGGTTCTGCGTTCAGACTTCAAACATTGCATACTGTGGAAACCTCACAAATATTTTGTATATCACAGTATTAATGTGATCAGAACATAGCTGTCCATTTTTAAATGGGTCCCATTGGGCGGTGGTAGAATCATCCATCAAACTGACATGAGCCAAACATAACCGTTGTGATGGCAACCGTTGATGAGGTCACTTTGGTAAAACAACCTCCCACACACTGTTCTCGTAGATTAACACTAGAATGTGATTTGCGACTTAAACTTTCATTAATTTCTTTTTAAAATATGGCAAAACAAAGTAGAAATATGATAAATCAATTTGAATTTACTTAAATCTTATATCCGTCCCACAAAATGAGGGAGTAAAAATCTTTGCATAATGACTGTTGCAATGTACAGACATGAACTTATAAGTCTAATGGCTTGTAGAATGAAGCTGTCCCGTAACCTGTTGGCCCTGGCTTTAATGCTGCAGTAGCGTTTGTCGGACGGAAGCAACTGAAACAGTTTATGGTTGGGGTGACTGGTGTCGCCAATGAAATTCCCAGCCTTCTTTAAGTACCTGCTGCTGTAAGTGTCCTCAGTGGAGGGAAGTTTGCACCCATAGATGCGCTGGGCTGTCCGTACCACTCTCTGCAGTGCCCAGCGATCGAGGTTGGCGCAGTTCCCAGATACAGCCAGTCAGGATACTCTCAATGGTGCCCCTGTTGAAGGTCTTGAGGATTTGATTACCCATGCCAAACTTCTTCATTCATCTGAGGTGAAAGAGACGCTATTGTGCTTTTTTTTTGCCACACAGCAGTGTGTACAGTCCAGGTGAGATCTTCAGTGATGTGTATACTGAGGAGCTTGAAACTACTCACTCTCTCAACTATAGTCCCATTGATATTGATCAGGGCGAGCCTGTCTCCGTTCCTCCTGTAATCCACAATCAGCTATTTTGTTCTTTGGACATTGAGGGACAGGTTGTTATCTTGGCACCATTGTGTCAGGGTGTTATCCTCTCCTCTGTTGGCTGTCTCATCACTACTAGAAATAATTTCACAGTACTTCTTGTGTTTTTGTTTTTGATAGGTAACCAGAACATTCAAAGCCCCAGGGTAAGTACATGATATCTCTCCAATATTTAAAAGGCACGTGTATTAAATTGTAATGACTGCAGAATTAAAATTGACATCAACCCCGCAGGCTGAAACAACCTCATCTGCCAATCCAGCAGACCTCTTCAAAGTAAGGGCACCCTTTTCATCTAGGACTGCCCTCATTTCATTATCGGGAACACCTTTAGAAGTTTCCACTTCTTCAAACAGTTCTGCCAAACCAGACAGATCATCCATGTCCAACCCTGGACCTTTTAACCGCATTATCTGTTTCTCATCTTTATTTCGTGCCTCTAGAACTTTTCTCCTCGCTAAGGGCAGGTCTACCTCCTCTCCCTTACTTTCTTTCACTTTACTACCCTTAGTTTTACCACCCTCTAGGCCCTCGTTGTACAGGGTCGGTAAAAACGTTTCGGCCAACTCGACACTGGCCGGATTTAAACTGCTCTCATTCTCAGCTGCCTTTCTCGACAGGCAGCGAGTGATCGCGCATGCGGGATAGATCTTTGAAACTAGGGGCGGAGTCTCCACCGGCTGTCTGGTCAGCGTCATTGCTGACCAAACCTTACCACCGGCTAAATCATTACCCAAAAGGAAGTCCACGTCAGTTCTCGGGAATTCTGATCACACACCTATTTCAACTGTTCCAGAGACTAGCTCGCAATTCATAATGATCTTATGCAAGAGAACCATTTCCGTCCTTTTTCCTATTCCTTTCACAGCTACCATTCCCGTCTTGTGACCAAAATCTAGTACCTTACTGCTAATCAATGACAGTTCAGCGCCCATGTCTATCCAGATCCGTACTGGACCTTGTGTATCTCCCTCTCTCATAGACACGGTTCCGTTTGACATACAAGTCTCAGACCCTTCTCGTACTCTGTCTACCCGGGGATTTCTTGTCGATTTACTTATTACCATGGCACATCCGATAGGGACCGCTGCTTTCCCTTTTCCTGTCTCCTTCCTCGGAGCAAAGCACCTAGATGCAATATGTCCCCCCTTTCCATAATTAAAACAGGTCAAGCCCGGAAATCTCTGGCCATCTTGCCTCTCCTCCCCAACCTTACCACTAACTCCCGGCGGGACCTCTGCCTCAGCCGGCGGACTTTCTCTATCGTTCCCACGGTCTCTCTGGGAACTTTTATTCGAGGAAAACTTTGTCTTGGTGGTTAGGGCATATTCATCTGCGAACCTAGCTAATTCGGAGATGGACTTATTCGGCTTCTCATTTAAATCCGTCGGGATATCCTCCGAAACACCGCTTTTAAATTCCTCAATCAGAATTAACTCCCTGAGATGCCAAAAATCCTCTCCCACTATTTCTGCGGTGCACCAACGATCCAAGAGCACACCCTTCTCATAGGCAAACTCGGTATACGTCTGATTCCACCCTTTCTTTAAATTTCTGAACTTTTGTCTATACGCCTCAGGTACCAATTCGTAAATCCAGAGAATGGCCTCCTTTACTTCGGCATAATTCTCTGCTTCTCCCTCCTCCATGGACAACGCCGCATATGCTCGTTGTGCCTTCCCTTTTAACACACTTTGTAACAATGCCACCCACTGCTCTTTGGGTCACTTCTGACTCACTGCCACCTTTTCAAAAAGCAAGAAATAACTATCAACATCCGTCTCCTCGAACGGAGGTACTAACCTCAACTCCCGACTAACATTAAACCGCTCCTCTCGGTCTGACCCTTGATCGCTTCGCTCTTGCCTTAACTTCTCCATCTCCAAGTCAAATTTCCTCTGTTTTTCTGCCTCCTCATACTCTCTCTCCTTCTCGGCTCTTTCCTTTTCTTTCTCAGCTCTCTCCCTCTCTTTTTCATCTACTTCCAACTGTTTTAACTGAATTTCATGCGCTCTTTGCTTCTCAGCTCGGTCCTGCTCTTTTTTCACCTCTAACCCCTTTAGCTGGAGCTCATGCTCCCATTTGTCGGCTCTTTCCTTTTCTTTCTCAGCTCTGTCTTTCTCCTTCTCAGCTGCTTCCATCTGCTTTACTTTAATTTCATGTTCCAACCTTAATTTCTCCAACTCTAACTGAGCAATCCCACTAGCTGGTACCTTTTCAGGGATATTTTCCAATACCTCAGCTGCAAACACATTCTTCTCAATATAATACTGAGTTCTGGCCCTTCGCACCTCCCGCTTTTTCATTGACAACCTCACCTCTGCGAGGTTTAACCCCTTCGCCACATTTATCAAGTCTGATTTGGCCTCTAGCGCCTCCAGAGTCGGGTTTTCTATAAATTCACCCACGTCCATCTTTGCTGGTTTCCCGTCTGGCCACCCGCGTAACCAGATCCAAGTTTGGACTTACAAGCCCGATTCACTGGCCTCCCAATTTGGTGTCAAATCCTGAGACGAGAACCCCAATTGTTACGTACCCCGTAACTGGGTCGCTTACCAGCAAAGATATAGAGGTCTGTTGGTCTGATGGTACTATTTTTAACAGTATTTATTGATAAAAATGCACAAAAATAATATCAATGCAACCATACAGATAATATACATCGTCAATACTAAATCTAAAAGCACGGGTATAATAATAATCAATAAGAAATAGCTCTATCATTGTCTAGGGGATAATGTATTGTCCGATGAAAATATAAAAGTCACTCAAGTTCATTCAAGCTGCAGCTTTTGGTTGGAGAGAGAGAGACGGATTAAAACTTGCCCATTCCTTTTATGATGTCAATCCTTCGAGAGTCGTTGGGGGCTGATTTCTACTTTGTTGCTGGCTAAAGCCGTTCCTCTGTGGCAAGGCCCACCAATTCCGAGGCAAATGGAAAAGGACGCATGTGGCTTTCCACCGGCTTTCGCTATTACGCTGTTACAGGATTTCTAGCGTTTCTTCTGGTGCGTCTGAGGGGCTGTTCCCACAGACCCCCTTTTATCCCCACTCACGGGGTCTCAGCTGTCAATCAGGGTGGAATGATGCCATCCCCCCCCAACCAGCCCACGTTGCCCGAGGGCTTCCACGAAGCATAGTATTCAATAGACAATTCCGTCTCCAAGAGACAATGGCCATTTCCCGTAACTTTGTATCACCGAGGGGCCAAACATTCCAAACATCTCTCTCTCATTTCCTGAGTCTCCTGACCTGAATTAATAGCGATCTTGCGATTCTCAAAAAGGAAGGGGCACAGGCGTAACAACATCATAATATAAAGACTGCAATTTAATTTAACTAATGTCCTGTTATGTCTTCCATGCACATTATTTTTATCTTCAAACAATGCATAATTTCACCAGTTGCAAAGCATGTTTAATGGTAATATCAGCTGATGGCATCTGAAGCGTTAAGTGTTTAAGTACAGAGGTTACTAATAAGGCCTTGAAACAAAGGGAAGAATTAGGCCATTCAGCCCATTGAGTCTGCTTCACTATTCACCATGGTTGACTTATTTTCCATCTCATTGGAAGATTGTGAGTAGTTTTGGTCCCCAAATCTCAGAAAACATCCAGGAATGTAAGTGTTAAAATGTGAGGCTAATTTGTTGACGCTGGTCCTGTGCTTATTGGGGTTTAGAAGAATGAGGGGAGATCTCATTGAAGCCTACTGAATATTGAAAGGCCCAGATATAGTGGATGTGGAGAGGATATTTCCTATACTGTAATTGGGGAGTCTAAGACCAGAGGGCATAGCCGCAGAACAGTGGGACATCCCTTTAACAGAGATGCAGAGAAATTTCTGTGACCAGACGGTAATCTGTAGAGGCAAGTCATTGGGGATATTTAAAATGAAGGTTGATAGGTTCTTGATTAGTAAGGACGTCAAATGTTATAGAGAGAAGGCAGGAGAATGGGGTTGAGAGGGAAAATAAATAGCCATGATCCAAGGCTTGATGGACATAGGAAATTCTGTTCCTGTGTCCTATGGTGTTATAGAAACTAGTTGAGATGATGTGATGTGTCTGTTGTGGAGGGGAGGAGTAATCACGTGGTGTAATGTTGGGGAGTCAGTGCTGCACAGTGTGGTTGGCAGAACCAGGGATGATGAGGAAGAGTATGGATGATAAGACAGGATGCTTTCAGGTAAGATGTCACTGGTGATATTGATTGATAGATATTTCTGTTTTGGGCTGGTGAAGTCCCAGATAAACATGATGAGAATGTGGAATGTGGGACAACATTGGGAGTCTAATGTGAAGATGGAGAGTGACATGGAAGGTGGTTTGAGAAGATCATGGACATTGTTTCAACTGTCAGTTGCTTCAGGAGGGTTTACTAATGGAGCAATAATAAATATTACTGTAATTGAAGCTGATTTAACAATGATATCCATGAAGGAACATTTTTCATAGTTCAGCTGACAGAGGAAAGCAGAGATGTTACCAGCCAATGGGCCTGTAGTTAACTGAAGGTGAAATGATGAGAGTTCTGCCCATGCTGGGAACCACAGAGTCCTTGTGCTCTTTATGATAATGACGAGAGTCAGTGTAGGACATCATAAGGGAACTATCATGTTATATTCATTCTCATAGACAGAGTGACAAAACAGTGACAAATAAAATGACACTTAAAAAAATGTGATTTTCTAAACCGGTGATTATAATAATTTGTTTACCTCTGCAGAATCACAATGGAGATGTGAAGCTGAATGAGCCTCCCACAGATGAGGAAAAGGCTCTCAGAGACGGGGAAAGGGCAGAGTAAAGTGGAGGAAGTGAGTACATTTAAGCAACCTCTCATATTTTTCACACAGCACATTTGGTTTTTTTTTGCAGGTTTCATATTGTATCTGGCTCATGTCAGCTTGTAGTGGCTGTAGTAAGTCTGTATCTTAACTGAAATTTTCACATACAAGGAAGCAATCTTTGACCAACTGGTCTACTGGAGAAGGAAATGCTAAGAACATTACTCAGCTCTTTATACCTTTGAGGAATATGAAATATATTCCTCAATAATTTGCCCACCATTTATTTTTTATTGCCAATGTCATCATTCAGATTCAGTTTATTGTCATTTAGAAACCACAAATGCAATGCAGTTAAAAAATGAGACAATGTTCCTCCAGAATGATATCACAAAAGCATATGACAAAACAGACTATACCAGAAAATCCACATAGCAATTGGCAATCCCCAATCTAGAGTCCGGAGAGGCTGCTGCGTATTAATATCGCACTACCGTTTTAGCGCGTTCCCCGGAAAGGAGCTCCAAATCCACCAGACAAAACTAGACCATAAACTAAAGCTACAAGACCTGCACAAAACCACATAGTTACAACATATAGTTACAACAGTGCAAACAATAGTATAATTGATAAAAAAAACAGACCATGGGCACAGTAAAAATAGTCCAAAGATGTTAAAGGACTATAAGTTCAAAAGAAATCACCACACAGTTTCTTTGCTGGATTCTGCATTTATCCCAATTTTCAGGTCTACCTATAATTTTCGCTTCCTTGTGCGTTTCTTCCTCCAACTTAATATTCTCCTGAACATTGTTGGTCAGTCATATTCCATTTAGCTCTTCCTTAGGATCTGTCCTCCTTATTGGGAACATTATAATGTGCATGTTATGCATCAGCTCAATATTATGAACATGCACAAAACTCATGGGACAACCGGAGAAAGGATTGTCCAAAGCTGTGCAGATTGAAGTCCATCGGAGTCAACATTGGTGAATGTAATTGGTTCACCAGACTAATAAAACAGAAAATGTTGGAAAACTCTGCTGGTGAACAATAACTGTGTAAAGAGAGACAGTTAATGTGTTTATGAGAAACTGTTAACACTTCATCAACATGTTAATACACTCAAAATGCTGGAGGAACTCAGCAGGTCCAACAGCATATGTGGAAATGAATAAACCCAGGATACAATCTCCACTCAAAATGTTGACAGTTTGTCTATTTACATAGATGCTCCCTGACCTGGTGAAATCCTCTAGTATTTTGTGTGAGTTTCTCTGGATTTTCAGCATCTGCAGAATCTCGTGTGTTACCAACATGTTAACCCTGTATCCATGGATGCTGCTATCTGCCAAGTGTTTCTCGCAATTTGTGCTTTTGTTTCTAGATATTCAGTGTCTGCATTTTGTTTTATTTTGGACATTATGTTTATTTAAAGCTTCAGATATGAATCCACAGTTTGACATTACTTTTTCAGAATATTCACAGTATCTGACATATGACATTTATTTGCAGATTACCAGAAATAACCTGAAATGGACTATAATTCCGATCGAACCTCCAAGAGGGCTCAAATCTTTCATTCTCTGTGAAAAATCCTGACTTCACTAAATAGACACAATCCATTGTGCACCAAACTTGAAATTATAAATAATCAGCTTCACCAGTCACAAATGTGTAAGCACTCACGTGAACCAAGATCGTTTATTGTAAGTGAGTGTCAGGAAGTATTTCGAAGGACATGTAAAAAGGAAGGAGATGCTTTTGATGTTTCCTGGTACATGTGACAACTAAAGCTAATAACTGTCAGGGTCCTGAAGAAATACCGGTTTAATACCACCCAAAAACCCCCCAGGGAAGCTCAAATCACAGTTTATGCACATCAAAGATGATCTGGGACTCAGGACAATTGCCGTTTACAGGATTCCTTGTGAATGTGGAGCAATGTATATTGGCCAGATGGGACACATGGTGGAAACCCACATCAACGAGCATAGAAGGTGTATCCGTTTGGGTTATCTGGAGAAATTGACGGTAGCAGATCATTATGTTCACTATAAGATTGAGTCAGACACAAAACTACTATGCCATGCCAATGGCTTTTGGGATGATTTGGTGAGAGAAGCCATTGAGATAAAGCTAGAGGAAAAGAATTTCAGCAAAGACAAATGTCTCCCTCAAAGTAAGAACTGGAATTTGATTGTAAGCAGGGTGGGACAGCAGAAAACTGATTGGATAGGACTAACCAATCAGGGATGGAATACAGTTTGTTACGAGCCTGCGGTCATACTGTGAGTGTTACTTTAAGAGCAGCTGAGTGAGGTGGGACTATGACGTCAGTCACAGGCTGCTGGGGATGTGGAACCTGTGGAATACTTCGTATTTACCATTTCTCTACATTACAGCGTGGATTACAAATACAGTTGACCTTCCTTATCCGTGGGGGATTGGCTCCAGGATCCCCTGCGGATACCAAAATTTGCAGATGCTCAAGTCCCTCATTTAACATGTATTAGTGCGGTGGTCTTTAGGACCCAGTGGAACCCCAGACTTTATTTCACATTTCTCCATGCGGTGAACATTAGGACCTGGAGGTGCAGCTCTGAATCCGCAGTGTTTCTGTTCACGAAAATAATCATTATCGCGATTGAAAATAAGATGAAAGTAATAAAGCGGTCGGAAAGAGGTGATACGCCATCAGTCATTGGAAAAGCGTTGGGCTACAGTTGGTCGACAATCAGAGCAATTTTAATGGAGCATGTGAAAGGCCCTGCCCCGATGAAAGCTACAATTATTAATAAGCAACACAGTGGTTAAATTATTGAAATACGTATGTTTCTTAAGTGTTTTATATGCATAGAAAGGTAAAATTTGTACTATATACTAAGAAAAACGTTTAACTAATTGATGCTAAATAACACCAGATTTACCTGTTCTGATTTCAAATCCGACTTAAAGACTGACTCAGCAATGGAACTCATTCATAGCCTGGGGACTGCCTGTATTTTTAAGTCATTTCTAGATTATAATACCTAATACAATGTAAATGCTATGTAAATAGTTGTTATACTGTATTTTTTTGGGGAATAATGACAAGAAAAAATAATCTGTATGCTCAAGCAATGAGTGCTGGAGAGAGAACTTCTGGGTTTTCCCGATGCACGGTTGGTTGAATCCACACATACGGAATCTGCGCATAAGGAGGGCCGACTGTATCTCTCCCATCGTTTATTACGTGGATCACTGAACTTTTCTAATTTACCATTTTAAGACTTCCTGAGCTTGGTGGTTATACATACACTATTAAATTTTGTTTATCTCATTTAAGTTTCTATATACTGTGCATATACTACTAAAGGTAGTGGTTTTAACATTAAAACCTGTCTCAGTGTATAATCTATTGCTGCTGGTACGTAACAAGGTCTAGACGTACACAGGCATCATTCCTGATGAAGATGGCAGAGTTTGTCATCGAAACATCAGTTATAATTGAACCCTGTACCTGGCCAGAAGCCCGAGAAGAGTTTATTCGTGTCATTGTAGTTATTGAAAGTGTATTGATTCACCAGCTGTTTATATTTGTACGTATGATTACAAAAACTCAATATGCTTTGAGTTCACCACAGAATGTCTCTCTGGTGTTTCCCACTCCATGTCCCTTCCCTTCCCTTCCCAACCGTGGTTCCCCTCTCCCCACTCCCTTCTCACTCATTCCACAGCAGAGACCCACATCAGAATCAGGTTTATCATATGTCAAGAATATTTTTGCAGCAGTACAGTGCAATACATGAAATTATTACAGTGCCATGCAAAAGTCTTAGGCACTCTGCATACATTTGCTTAAGAATTTTTTTGTAGTACTGTACATTCACATTGCTCCTTTGAAGGGAGTCCTCCCCTCCTGAATCTGAGATGAACACTTGGAAAGAAAAAGTTAAATTTGATTCCTCCTTGGTCATTCTCAAATGTGCAATGCAAAATGGGTGTTTGTAAGCCAAAATGGTGTTAGTTTAGAATGTGGAAATGTTTTGAGAAAGTACAAGGAACCAGTCCACAGCAGTGTTTAGTGTGAGCACTCGTCTGTAACACATTATCCCAGTAGATAATGGTGGAAAATATGTTTGTCTGGGAAGGGGGAGAAGATCCTGCAAGTGCAAATATGATCTGGCACTTTCCCTTGCATTAGAGTAAGGGATCTTGAAGGATATAAAAAGGGGCAATTTTGTTGTGCTAGTGGGAATATTAAGGTGGGTTGTGAGTTATTCGAAGAGCTGGGTATAGAGACAAGGACAACAAGAGGGAGAGAGAGGGAGACAAAAAGTCATTGGACACCTGTAGTGCTTTCTATCACTACATTGTGTGGTTTGGATCAGTGATTGGTTTTGTCTTTTTTACAACTTTATTAATCATTAATAATTGCCAATAGGTCAACTTTTTAATACATTGTTCATTACATGACATAGAAGCTCTATTTTTACAAAATAACAAAGGCTGAAAATGTAGCACAAATTTATTTTATGATATAAATATAGATAATATGTAACATTGAGCATTGAACCATTGTGTAGAATAGATGTGAAATGGAAGATTAATGTAGGACTCCATCAACAGGAAGGAAAATTAAATACTAATTACACTGGACAACGAAGATATTGCTTCCTCAATACTTTATTATGCATCTTTTGGATTTTGGGTTGCCAATCTTGAACCACAAAGTTTCCCTATCATGCACCATTTTCTTAAAAATCGACTATATTTATCATTTCAATTCATAATTCGTCAGAATAACTGATGCCAACAGTAAGGAAGGCATCACTTGTTGGTCCACAAATTAAACAGGTCACCAATGACAGGCAATTTGAAGAATGTCTAGTGGGACCGGAGAAAGTCGCCTGGAATGCTTTCAAGCATGTTGAAAATTTCCTTGGCCACTACCGAGCACCAGATTGTGCAACTGGCTGACAATATGCTTCAAGCACACAAAACCATGAGTGTAACATGTCACTCAATTCGTTTTTGCATTTGCATTTAGACTTCTTCCTTGCAAATCTTGTTCCAGTCAGTAATGAGCATGGGGAAGGGTTTCACTGGGACGTTGCAGTCATGGGGGATAAAGAGTATCAGGGCAACTGGAATCCATCAATGCTGGCTGATTATTGTTGGACACTTCAGCAAGAAACCTCAGACACTGAGTACCAATGCAAATAGTCAATAAAATGTTTTTAGTTGAGTCGAACTATTGCAAAGTGCTCAGCAATAAAACACATTATATTCAATAAATGCTAGTTTCTTGTTTAGCCAATTCCCACATGATACAAGTGATCTGAAATTGTTTTCAGCTTCAAGCAGTCAATCATAAACAAAATTAAAATAACAATTCTGAAGAAGTAACACTTCCAAAGAAACGTGTTGTCCAGCTGAAACTGAGAGGTCCTCCAAGAAAACAATGTGCTCCGAGCATACAAAGAGTGCTTGGGATTACACGAAGCAAATGCTTTGATAGCATCAGTTAACACTTAACATCACATTCCATTTTCTGTTTTGATGTCAATTGCTCTGCAACTTTCTGCAGTTTTATTGCATTTAGATAATGCCCTTTTATTTTGTTCCACCTTGCAAAATGAACAAGGTCACTTTTCCTAATTATACTGCCTTTCACAATTTATCTATAAACTCTAACTATCCTTATTGCATATGATTCCTTAATTAATCCAATCTAATGAATAAAGTCTTTTTAATATCAACCAGGTTCAGTCTCAGAGCCTCATTTCAGCCGTCACAGCACGTGATTGCAGGGGAAAGAACCAGGAGAAGAGGGGACATTTGGTGGAGATTGAAGAGTGAATCAGGGAGTCACAGAGTAAACAGCCCCTTTGGAATTCTGAAGGAGGAGATGAAGGTGTATCTGATGGTTACAACATGTGGAAAGTGGTGGGATTACAGACCATTATCCATTGAATGTAAAGGGTCAGCAGTGCTTCTGATGGGCTGCCCTTAAGCAGAAGTCACCCACAGACTGATCAGTGGACCTGAAACCTGGACTGAATGTTTTAATCTGTGGAAATAAGGTTAGTTGTGTTATTTCATTGTATGTTGACTGTACTTCTTCCTATTGACTGCTGGATATTGTTCCCACCTTCACTCAGCTCAGTCTCTACAAAACTTCAGTGACTGCATCCTAGTTCACAACATCTCATTCACCCTCTGTCAGTAGGTATCCATCTAGTATCTACAGTGCTCTGCCATTGTCTTAGGTACATCTAGGGTGCCTAAGACTTCAGCACAACACTGAATTTGTCGACGTGGAGCAGAAGATGTGTTTGTTCATCTGGCAGGAGCAAATATGATGGGAATGGTGATGGTGTTGTGCTGCAGGAGGGGTGTGGGACACGTGGCAGAGAAGGACTGCTGGGGTGGAGGATGGTACGGGTGCAGGTGTACCCAGCCCTGAGAAATCACGCAAGGTCATTTGTTTCTAAACAATTAGTTTATTGATTATTAAAGAATATCTTTATGGTATTTCCTGCTACCTCTCCTCTCCCTTCCCCTTTCCCCAACCATGATTCCCCTCTGCTTGCCTGTGCAATATATAAAATTGCCACAGTATTAGGCAAATATTTCAGGCACTCTAGCTATATATATGCACCTTACACCTTTGCACAGTATGTTCAGCAGTGATAGAAAGTTTGTGAACCCTTAAGAATTCTTTCTGTTTCTGAATAAATATGATCTAAAATGTGATCAGATCTTCACTTAAGTCCTAATGCTAGATAACGTGAACCCACTTAAGTAAATAACACAAAATCATTAGACTTGTTCATTTATTTATTGAGAAAAATGATCCAATATTACATGTATTTGTTGGAAAAAGTATGCGAACCTTTGCTTTCAGTAACTAGTGTGACCTCCTTGTACAACAATAACTTCAAACATTTCCAGTTACTGTTGATCAGCCTGCACATCAGCTTGGAGGAATTTTAGACCATTGCTCCATACAAAGCAGTTTCAGTTTATCAAAATTTCTGGGATACCTTAGTGAAATCCCTCTTCAGGTCATGCCACAGCATCTCAATTGGGTTAAGATCTGGACCCTGACTTGGCATTTCACAACATGAATTTTCTTCTCTTCAAACCATTCTATTGTTGATTTACTCTAGTGTTTTGAATCATTGTTTTGTTGCAATATCCAACTTCTATTGAGCTTTAGGTGACAGGCCACTACCCTGACATTCTCCTGTAAAATGTCTTGATACACTTTTGAATTCATTCTTCCCTCAACGATCACAAGCTGACCAGTCCCTGAGGCACGATGCTCCTTCCACCATGCTTCACAGTTGTTAAGAGGTTTTGGTATTGACATGCAGTATCCGTTTTCCAACAAGCATAGAGTGTGCACTTCTGCCAAATAGTTCAACTTTTGTCTCAGCTGTCCACAGATTATTGTCCCAGAAGCATTAAGGAACATCCAGGTGGTCTTTGCAAACTTGAGATGTGCAGTAGTGTTTTTTTTTGGGAGAGCAGTGGTTTCCTCCATGGTGTTCTTCCATGAATACTGTTCTTGTTCAGTGTTTTTCTTGTAGTGGTCACATGAACAGAGTTTAGCAAGTTGTAGAGATTTCTGCAGATCTTTTGCTGTTACCCTTGTGTTCTGTTTAACCTCCTTCACCATCGCACATTGTGCTCTTGTGATCTTTGCAGGATGCCCACACCGAGGGAGAGTAGCAACGGCACTGAACTTTCTCCGTTTGGAGACAATTTCTCTTACTGTGGACTGATGACACTCAGGTCTTTAGAAATGCTTTTGTAGCCTTTTCCAGCTTCATTCATCTCTACAATACTTCTTCTAAGGTCCTCTGAAAGTTGTTTTGAGTGAGGCATGGTGCACATAAAGAAATCTTTCTTGAGAAGTCCAGCATCTGCCAGTAACCTGACTTTGTGTGTCTTTTATTTTTAAATAGGGCAGGTCACCTCTACAACCCACACCTCCAATCTCATCTCATTGATTGGAACACCTGACTCCAAATAGCTTTGTAGAAGGCTTTAACCCAGAGATCACATACTTTTCTGAACCTAGACTGTCATTGTTTAAATGGTGTGCTCAGTATAATGAGAAGATGTAGAATTGTTTGTGTATTATTAGTTTAGGCAGTTTGTGTTTGTCTTTTACAGTGACTTAGATGAAGATCAGATCACATTTTATGAGTAATTAATGCAGAAAACCAGGTAATTGCAGTGTTCACAAACATTTTCTTGCAACTGTATGTAGCTATCCATTTAGCCACTTTATTAGGTATTGTAAACCTGCTCATTGATGCAACTATCTAATCAGACAATCGTGGCTTCGACTCAGTGCATTAAAACATGAAATTAATTAATTGTTCTCCAGACCAAATGTTGGAATGGGGAAGAAGTTTGATCTGAGTGACTTTGACGATGGAATGAATGTTAGTACCAGACGTGATCTGAGTATCTCAGAAACTGATCTTCTAGGGTTTCACACACAACAGTCTTTATGAGTTTACAGAGACTGGTGCAGAAACAAAAATCACCCAGTGAGTGGCATTTCGGTGAGTGAAAACACCTTGTTAATGAGATAAATCAGAGGAGAAACGTCAGACTGGTCCAAGCTGATGGGAAGGTGACAGTAACTCAAACAACCACATGTTATAACAGTGAATTGCAAAAGGGCATCTCTGAAAACATACCACGTCAAGTAGTTGGGCTACAGCAGCAGAAGATCACAGACATACATTCAGTGCCCCCTTTATTGCCAGATACAGGAGGTATCTAATAAAATGACCACTGAGAGTCTGTTGCTATCCATGTAGCTATTTTTATAGTTATTTACACTAATATTTCAAGTCTTCTACTTTTGCCAGAAAACAAAGAATTTCACAACGGGTGTTGGTGGTAATGAGTCTGATTCCGATTCGGAAGTCTGGTCCTCCATCGTTCCCTTGTCCATGTGTCCCATCCCACTATTCTTCCTCCTGGCACTTATCCCAGAAAGCGGCCAAAGTGTTCCTCCCGCTCATTCGCCTTCTCCCCCACCTCCATTCGAGCCCAAACAGTCATTCCAGGTGAAGCAACACTTCACCAATGAAACTGCTGGGGTCATCTATTGTGTCTAGTGTCCTCAATGCGGCCTCCTCCACATTGGTGAGACCCGATTGGGGGCCCGTTTTGTTGAGCACTTCTGCTCCATCCACCATAAGCAGAATTTCCCGATGGCCAACCAGTTCAGTTCCTATTCCCATTCCTGTTCACTGACTCCTCATTTACTACAGTGAGGACACTGTCATGGTGGGGGAGCAACATCTCATATTCCATCCTGTTTGCCTTCAACCTGATGGAATGAACATCAATTTCTTTCTCTGGTAAAATGATTTTCTCTCCCCCTCCCTCTTCTTCTATTCCCCACTCTGGCCTCTTATCAGCTGCCCATCACTTCTCCATGGTGCCCCTTTCTCACATGGTCCCCTTTCTCCTTTCAGATTCTCTCTTTCTCAGTCATTTGCCTTTCCCACCTACCTGGTTTCACTCATCACTTTCTCGCTAGTCCTCCATCCCCCTTTCCCACTATTTTATTCCAGCATCTTCTCCCTTCCTTTCAAGTCCTGCTGAAGGGTCTTGGTCCAAAAAAGGCAAGACTGTTTATTGATTTCCCTTTCAGATAATTTCTGAAGCAATACCACTGGCGGCCAGGAGGGGGCGCAGGTGTCCATGGAAAAGATACACATGTGAAAAGTACTTTCATTACAATGCTAAACCCAGCCTGTGTTTTCTGCATTTAATGAAGTTTTGGTGTTGTTCATTTTTAAAGATAGTGTCACAGATAGTGTCCTGGATGGATAAAAGGTCCTCACGGATGAGACTTGCTTTATCCCGAAAGGTGTGTTGGAACTGCTCTTGAATGGAGACCACTGGATGCTGCCAACCCGTCTTCCTTTGAGTTTGTCTAACACTTGTTCCACGGGATAGGGATTCTTCCATGTTATTTGAAAGTAGCGTATCTTTAATTTGGGAGGTATATGCAGTTTCATTCATAAGGAATACTGATGCAAAAATTGATCTGACATATCTGTCATTTCTTTGTTTACTGAAATCAGTTCAAATTTATGAGGAGTATAGAGTGTTGAACTATCAAGGTTAGACAATTCATGGCACAACTCTTAATTAATCAATGCTTGTACTTTATTGTCTCTGCTTAAACATCAATGTATCTATGCTGACCCCAGGCCAATAACTTGAAATATGAATTCTACTCTTCCCCCGTACCAATACTCACTCAGACCATTTCTCCAATTTATAACACTGAAATATGGGATCTCACATTTTGCCGAATTATTAATTCTTCTCACAGCCTCTTGCATGGGGGCTTCACTTCATTGTCATACAGTCATAGTCACAGAAAAAGGACAAATGGCCCAACTAGCCATGCTGAACCTTTAATCTGCCCAGTCCCATCAACCTGCACATGGACCATAGCCCTCCATATCCCTCCTTTCCACTACTCCCCTCTCTTGGTGTCATCCGCAAATTTGCGGATCCAGTTTAAGTCATCCAGATTGTTGATATAGATGACAAACAACATTGGAGTCAGCACCACTCACTGCGGCAAAGGACTAGTTACAGGCCTCCAAGTCAAAGACAGACAGACAGACAGACTTTATTGATCCCGAGGGAAACTGGGTAGGCAACCATAAAGAGGCAACCATTTGCAACCCCTCTCCACCTTCTCCCCCGAACTTGATGTCTAATACAATTTACTATCATCTTGAATGCCAAGCAACTGAACACTCTTGGTCAACCTCCCATGCGGCACCTCATCGAAGGCCTTGCAGCCTTAACTTCATCTACTTTGCTGGCATTTACTCCATCCACAAACTTGTACGGAAACTCAAGTCACAGCTTATGTAGGTCAAAGATGACTTGAGACTCCGCTTGGCTGGTATTTAAAGGATTCCCTGTGAATGTGGGCTGCATGGTGGAAACACATATCCAGGAGCACAGGAGGTGTATCATTTGGGTCACCTGGAGAAACTGGCAGTAGCAATCAGGCTCTGGAGGTTTATCCACTCTAATTTACCTCAGACAGAAAATACCTCTTCCTCTGTAACCTGTATAGGGTCTATCAATATAATAATAAAATAATAATAAATATCAAGAACATGAGATGGAGAGTCCTTGAAAGCGAAGGTTAGAAACACAGAAAACATGCAGAATGATACAAGCCCTTCGGCCCACAAAGCTGTGTCAAACATGTCCCTACCTTAGAACTACCTAGGCTTTAACCATAGCCCTCTATTTTCCTAAGCTCCATGTAGCCATCCAGAAGTCTCTTAAAACACCCTATTGTTTCCACCTCCACTGCCGCTGATGGCAGCCCATTCCACGCACTCACCACTCTCTGCGTAAAAAGCTTACCCCTGACATCTCCTCTGTACCTACTCCCAAGCACCTTAAAACTATGCCCTATCATGCTAGCCATTTCAGCCCTGGGGAAGAGCCCCTGACTATCCACACGATCAATGCCTCTCATTATCTTGTCCCCCTCTCTCAGGTCACCTCTCATCCTCCATCGCTCCACTGAGAAAAATGCCGAGTTCTCAACCTATTCTCAGAAGGCATGCTCCCCAATCCAGGCAACATCCTTGTAAATCTCCTCTGCACCCTTTCTATGGTTTCCACATCCTTCCTGTGGTGAGGTGACCAGAACTGAGCTCAGTACTTCAAGTGGGGTCTGACCAGGATCCTATATAGCTCCAACATTACCTCTCGGCTCTTAAACTCAATCCCACGACCGATGAAGGCCAATGCACCGTATGCCTTCTTAACCACAACCATGTTGTAGGAACATTTCAATGATGGAGCGAGTGAGTGTTGAGTGAAGTTTGGTTCAAAAGCCTGATGGTTGAGGGGTAATAACTGTTCCTGAACCTGGTGGTGTGAGTTCTCAGGCTCCTGTAACTTCTACCTGATGGCAGCAGCGAGAAGAGAGCAGGACCTGGGTGGTGGGGGTTCCTGATGATGGATGCTGCTTTCCAACAACAACACTTCATGCAGAAGTGGTCAATGGTGGGGAGGGCTTTACTCATGATGAATTCATTACTTGTTGCAGGATTTTCTGCTCAAGGGCATTGGTACTTCCATATCCAGCCGTGATGTAACCAGTCAATATACTCTCCAACACACAGCTAAAGGTTTGTCAAAGGTTTAGGTGTCATGCCAAATCTTGGTAAACACTGAGGAATTTAAAGCCGCTGACTCTCTCCACCTCTGATCCTTTGACGAGGACTGGCTCACGGACCCCTGTTTTCCTCCTCCTGAATTAATAATCAGCTCCTTGGTCTTGCTGACATCGAGTGAGAGGTTGCTGTGTGGCACCACTGTGCCAGATTTTCCACCTCCCTCCTCTATGCTATTTCGTCTGCACCTGTGGTTCGGCCTACAGCAGTGGTGTTGTCAGCAAACTTCAACAAGGCACTGGAGCCGTGCTTAGCCACACAGTCACAAATGTAAAGCGAGTAGAGCAGGGGGCTAAGCACACAGGCCTGTGATGCACCTGTGCTGATGGAGATTGTGGAGATGTTGCTGCCAATCTGAACTGACTGGTATCTGCACGTGAGGAAACTGAGGATCCAAGGAGAAACTGAGGCCAAGGTCTTGAAGCTTATTGATTAGTTTTGAGGGAATGATGGTATTGAATGCTGAGCTGTAGTTGATAAAGAGCATCTTGATGCACGCATCTTTGCTGTCCAGATGTTCCAGGGTTGAGTGAAGAGCCAATGAGATGGCATCTGCTGTGGACCTGTCGCACTGGTTGGCAAATTGGAGCGGATCCAAGTCCATTCTCAGGCAAGAGATGATATGTTTGATCATCACTTCATCACTGTAAGTGCTACTGGAAAATATCTCTTCTGGAACCCTGGTTTCCATCCCTCTTCAACTCTAGTTTAAACTTGACCCCTACCATGCAGAACTGGCAAACCTTCTCACTGGTGAAGTGTCCTTGTGTTTTCTATCTTCAATATGAGTTCAAATCATATCATCAAGTTCGCCGATGACTCGACCGTGGTTGGTCTCATCAGCAAGAACAATGAGTCAGCTTACAGAGAGGAGGTGCAGAGGCTAATGCACTGGTGCAGAGCCAACAACCTGTCTCTTAATGTGAACAAAACTAAAGAGATGGTTGTTGACTTCAGGAGGGCACGGAGCGACCACTCCCCGCTGAACATCGACGGCTCCTCGGTAGAGATCGTAAAGAGCACCAAATTTCTTGGTGATCACCTGACGGAGAATCTCACCTGGTCCCTCAACACCAGCTCCATAGCAAAGAAAGCCCAGCAGTGTCTCTGCTTTTTGCGAAAGCTGCGGAAAGTCCATCTCCCAACCCCCATCCTCATCACATTCTACAGGGGTTGTATTGAGAGCGTCCTGAGCAGCTGCATCACTGCCTTCTTCGGAAATTGCCCTATCTCTGATCGCAAGACCCTGCAGCGGATAGTGAGGTCAGCTGAGAAGATCATCGGGGTCTCTTCCCCCCCCCCCCATTACGGACATTTACACTACACACTGCATCCGCAAAGGAAACAGCATTATGAAGGACCCCATGCACCCCTCATACAATCTCTTTTCCCTCCTGCCGTCTGGGAAAAGGTTCCGAAGCATTTGGGCTCTCATGACCAGACTATGTAACAGTTTCTTCCCCCAAGCTATCAGACTCCTCAATACCCGAAGCCTGGACTGACACCTTGCCCTACTGTCCTGTTTATTATTTATTGTAATGCCTGCACTGTTTTTGTGCACTTTATGCAGTCCAGTGTAGGTCTGCAGTCTAGTGTAGCTTTCTCTGTGTTGTTTTTTTTAAATTATGTAGTTCATGTAATGTTTGTAATGTGGCATGTAACACCATGGTCCTGAAAAACGTTGTCTCATTTTTACTATGCACTGTACCAGCAGTTATGGTCAAAAAGACAATAAAAGTGACTTGACTTGACTTGACTTGACTTGACTTGAGTGTCTGTATATCCACAGAGAAAGGTCCTACCTCTTGTGCCCTTTATCAAAACAGAGTCCAAAGTGGTCATCTATTCTAGTTGATTATTTAAACTTTGCATGAGCTGAATTGATTTCTCAGTGTTGTCCCCCTTTTCCTGAATCAGAAGGAAAATAAAGAAATGATACAATACAGAAGTTAATTATTTTAATGAAATGATAACACAGAATATGAAACTAAAAAACCACATCCCCAAAATAACAAGTGGTAAACTTCAATAGCAAACCTCAACCAACTTACATTTAGTAATTAGTCAGAAGCAATGGAAAGTTCTGTTAAGTTGATTACATTATTGGTCATATGACAGTCAACTTTCAACACTCAGCAGTCCTTGATTCTTAGAAGTAACTTTTACAGGTCAATGCCCAAAGGCAGAAGAAAACAAGAGAAATGCGAAGTAACTCTACACTTCAAAGTTCGAAGTAAATTTATTATCAAAGTATGTACATGTCCCCATTAGACCTGTTGATCAAAATCACCAGGTACGCAGGTGAAAAATGGGACATTGCATTAAGCACTGACTGTACACCTACTACATGAGTTCCCATGTAGGATTCTCTGAAGGTTAACATGCAAGTTGAGATGGTGGTGAGGAAGGCAAATGCAACGAAATCATTCATTTTGAGAGAACTCGAATATAAAAGAACATCACACTGAAGCTTTATGAGACGTTGGTCGGACTACACTTGGAGTATAGTGAGCCGATCGAAACCGGCATGTGACGTGAAATTTGTTAATTTAGCAGCGGCAGTTCATTGCAATACATAATCTAAGAGGAAAAAAAACAAATAACAAAAAATAAATAAACAAGTAAATCAATTATGAATGTTGATTAGCTTTTTTAAAAACATGCAGAAACAGAAATACTGTATATTAAAAGAAAAGTGAGGTCACGTCCAAAGATTCAATGTCCATTTAGAAATTGGATGACAGAGGGGAAGAAGCTGTTCCTGAATTGCAGAGTGTGTGCCTTCAGGCTTCTGTACCTCCTTCCTGATGGTAATAGTGAGAAAGGGGCATGCCCAGGGTGCTGAAGGTCCTTGATAATGGATGCTGCCTTTCTGAGACACCACTCCCTAAAGATGTCCTGAATACTTTGTAGGCTAGTACCCAAGATGGAGTCTACTAGATTTAGAACCTTCTGCAGGTTCTTTCAGTCCTGTGCAGTAGCCTCTCCATACCAGACGGTGATGCAGCCTGTCAGAATGATCCCCATGGTACAACTACAGAAGTTTTTGAGTGTCTTTGTTGGCATGCCAAATCTCTTCAAACTCCTAATAACGTATAGCCTCTGTCTTGCCTTCTTTATAGCTGCATCAATATGTCAGGACCAGGTTAGATCCTCAGAGATCATGACACCCAGGAACTTGAAGCTGCTCACTCTCTCCATTTCTGAGTCCCCTATGAGGATTGGTATGTGTTCCTTCATCTTATCCTTGCTGAAGTCCACAATCAGCTCTTTCGTCTTACTGATGTTGAGTGCCAGGTTGTTGTTGTGTCACCATTTCACTAGTTGGCACATCTCACTCCTGTACGCCCTTCATCACCACCTGAGATTCTACCAACAATGGTTGTACTGTCAGTAAATTTATAGATGGTGTTTGAGCTATGCCTAGCCACATAGTCATGTGCATACAGTGAGAAGAGCAGTGGCTGAGCACAAACCCCTCAGGTGCGCCCGTGTTGATCATCAGCAAGGAGGATATACTATCACCAATCCTCACAGATTGTGGTCTTCCATTTAGGAAGTGGAGGATCCATTTGCAGAGGGAGGTAGAGGCCCAAGTTCAGCAACTTCTCAATCAGGATTGTGGGAATGGTGGTATTAAATGCTGAGTTTTAGTTGATGAACAGCATCTTGACATAGGTGTTTGTGTTGTCCAGGTGGTCTAAAGCCCTGTGGAGAATCATTGAGATTGCTTCTGCTATTGACCTATTGTGGTGATAGTCCTCATATCTAGGAAATGATTTGTTGACATTGGAGAGAATCCAGAGGAGGTTCGTGAAAATGATGTCGGGATTGAAACGTTAATGATGTGGAGCATTTGGAGTTCAGAACTGGGGGAGGGTGGAATCTTATTGAAACCTATTGAATATTGAATGGCCTAGATAGAGTGGATGTGGAGAGGATGTTTTCTATAGTGAGGGAGTCTAGGAGCAGAAGGTACTGGATCAGAATAGAAAAATATCCTCTTAGAACAGAGATGAGGAGGAACTTCTTCAGCCAGAGGCTGATGAATGTGTGGAATTCATTACCACTGGAGGCCCAGTCACTGGGTATATTTGATTAGCAAGGGAGTCAAAGACTATGAGGATAAGGTAGAATAGCCTAACTCTGCTTCGATGTCTTATGGGTCCTCAGCTCAACTTCCCCCTCCACCTAAAGCATCAGCCATTTCACTTCCATTCTCTCCTGCTGCACTGACTAGAGTTTCCTCCATTTGCCTCTCACCCACTGGCACGGTAGTGCACAGATATCTCCATCCTTGTCTTTCCATTTCACACCTTTCACTCTTGTGAAGTGAACGATCATGATAAAGAAATAAGATCTGTCCTCACTCAACCGCACTTTCTCTTTCAATATTTTTATTAATTTCTACATAGAAGAATACAGAGTACAAGATATATATTACAAGTCAAAAAAGGATAAAATAACACCAAATACATTATATTTGAATCACACTTGCAATCTCATTACCCTATATTCATGTAAATTAAATTAAATCGTAATATTGAAATGTGATAACTTTATTATACAAAAAAGAAACTAAGCCCACTACCAACATCAAAGCTGTTTGGTAAAGAAAGAAAAAAAGAAAAAAATCCTTATCATATAGTGCAATATGTTATTAGCCAACATCTGTACCTTAAGAGCAAATCAAAGGTTTTGAAAATAGTTCAAAAATGGTCCCCACAATGTTTGAAAGTCTTGACTAGATTCAGAAATTGAAAACCGGATCTTCTCTAAATTTAAGCATGACGTAAGATCACGTAACCATTGAGTGTCAGTAAGCGGAACGACATCCTTCCAGTTAAGCAAGAGCGCCCTCCTAGCTATAAGAGAAATAAAAGCCAAAATGTGCACATCAGATGTCTCCAAAATAAAGTCCTTTCCGCCAACAATACCGAATACGGCAGTTAAAGGGTTAGGCTTAAAACTTACTTTGAAAAGTACAGAGAAAGTTTGGAATACCTCCAGTATTTTTCACACCTGGGCATGTCCAAAACATATGAATTGGTGAAGCTTCTCTATTGTTACATCGATCACAATAGGAAGATATATCCAAATAAAAATGAGATAGCTTATCCTTGGTCATCTGGGCCCTATGGACCACTTTAAATTGTAGGAGGGAGTGGCAGGCACATAACGAAAAGGTGTTAAGCAAATAAAAAATTTCATTCCAAGTTTCCTCAGAAATTGAAGTCTGTAAATCTTGTTCCTAAAGATTTTTAATTTTGTCTAAAGGAGCATTTCTCATTCCCAGCAACATACCATAAATATTGGATATTGAACCATTATGAAAAGGTTTCAAATTAGAAATTACCTCTAATAAGTTCTTATCGGGACTTAGGAAATATATATAATTGAGATCGCAGAAAGTGGCTAATTTGTAGATATCGAGGAAAGTGGGTTTTTGGTAAGCTATATTTAGCTGACAATTGCTCAGACGAAAAGAGACTTCCTCCAACAAAAAGATCCTGAAAGCATTTAATGCCCAAGCTATCCCATTCTTTAAAAACTAGATCGGTCATAGAAGGATTAAAAATAAATTAGAAAAAATGGGACATGAAAGAGAAAATCTCAATAAACAGAAGTATTTTCTAAATTGTATCCAGATCCTCAAAGTATGTTTAACTACCAAATCGTCAGTTAGTTTAGTTAAAGGTAAAGGAAGTGAGGATCCAAGAAGAGAAATGATAGGAAATTTATTTACAGAATTAGCTTCTAAAGAAACCCACACTGGACAGTACTCACAGTTAATATAATATGACCAAAATGTAAGATTTCGTATATTGACCGCCCAGTAACAAAACCTAAAATTTGGTAAAGCTAAACCTCTTTTCTTTTTAGCTTTTTGGAAGAGAACTTTACTTAGTCAAGAATGTTTGTTTTTCCCATATACAAGAAGATAAAATAGAATCAAGAAAATCAAAAACGGATTTAGGAATAAAAACAGGTATGGCCTGAAAAAGATATATAAATTTAGTAAAGATATTAATTTTAATAGAATTAATTCAGCCAATCAACGATAATGAGAGGGGCAACCAGTTTGATAGTGCCCTTTTTACATAATTCAGTAAGGTAAGAAAATTTTCTTTAAGTAGGTGTTTATAATTCTCAGTAATTGTTACACCCAAATAGGTAAATTGATTTCTTACTATTTTAAAAGGAAGGTTGGTATTAATTGATACCAAATTATTCAAAGGAAAAAGTTCACTCTTATATAAATTCAGTTTATATCCTGAAAACTGGCTGAAACAGGACAGTAAAGAAAGCGCAGGAGATAACTTCGTCATGACATTAGAAATAAAAAGCAATAGGTCATCAGCATAGACAGTAACTTTGTGGGTAGTATCTCTCCTTAAAATACCAGTGATATTACCAGATTCTCGAAAAGCAATGGCTAAGGGTTCTAGGGCCAGATCAAAGAGCAAAGGGCTCAAAGGACAGCCTTGTCTGGTTCCACGCTGATGTTTAAATGGTTTGGAATTCTGAAAATTAGTAAGAAATAAAGTAAAGCAAAGAGAAAATAAATAAAATAATTTAATCCATTGAATGAAATAGGGCCCAACATTAAATTTTTTTAAGGTTCTCAATAAATAATTCCATTCACCCCGATCAAAAGCCTTCTCAGCATCTAAGGATATCACACATTCCGATATCTCCTTAGAAGAATAGATAACATTTAATAGACAACGAATATTAAAGTGGGAATATCAATTTTTAATAAATCCGGTATGATCATCAGAAATGATAGATGGTAAAATATTTTCAATCCTACGAGCCAGAACTTTGGATAAGATTTTAGTATCATCAATAAATAAGGATATTGGTCTATCTGAAGAGCATTCAGTTGGGTTCTTATTCTTTTTAAGGATAAGCAAAATAGAAGCTTCATAAAAAGATTGCAGCAACCTACCCAACTTAAAGGAATCTGAAAAGACTGAACATAAATGAGGTATAAGCAGTGAGGAAATAGCCTTATAAAATTCTGCAGAAACTCCACCAGGGCCTGGAGCCTTCCCCAAATGCAATAAACGTACAGCCTCGGCAATTTCCTCATAAGAAATAGGTTGATCCAACTGTTTTCGGTTATCAAGCAGAAAGTGTAGGAATGCCTAATTGGTTTAAAAGATTATTCATTACAGTATTATCTTTAGGAGAGTCAGAACTATAAAGCTTAGAATAAAATTCTCTTAAAGGTATCATTTATTTCTAAATGGTCAGTTGTCCTATCACCACTAGCTTTACAAATTTCTTTAATTTGCCGTTTAGCTATAAAAGTTTTTAATTGGTTAGCCAATAATTTACCTGTTTTGTCTCCATGAATATAAAATTGATTTTTATCTTTTAGGAGTTGAGTTTCAATTGGATGTTAAAAGAAGATCATATTTAGTTTTAATTTCAACACACCTTTTATATAAAACAGGATCTGGAGCCAAGGCATATTTTTGATCTAATTGTTTCAACCAATTAGCTGAATGAAACCTCTTTTTATTAGCTTTTCTCTTAACACTCGCAGTATAAGAAATAATTTATCATCTAATATAGGCCTTGAAGGCATCCCATATAATAAGACTAGAAGTCTCTTCCAGCATGTTCTCTTCAAAAAAAGTAATTTGTCTCTCCAGAAACTTTAAAAATATCCTTATCAGATAGGAAAGTTAGATCAAAATTGTCAAAATCTGTTTATTTGAGGGAGACCAGGGAGATTTAAAGTCAAAAACACAGGAGCATGATCTAAGACAGTAATCTGTTTACATTCACAGGATTGTACTCATGGAATCATTTGGCTATCAATAAATAAAAAATCAATCCTACAACAATACAGGTACCCTCCCCCCTCGTGTTTCGAATGGAAAATGGAAGGTGCTTTACAACACCTCGCTGTTACGAAAACCCTACATTAGTTACCTGTTTTCGCTAACAGGTGTTTCCACTGTTATGAGAAAAGGCAGCGTGCGCACCGAGCAGCCAACCTCCTCCCCCGGAACTGCGTTCTAGCCGGCATTGCTTAAACACGTGCCTGTGAGCATCTGTGCTTTATGTCGATTTATCTTGTGCATTCGTTAGCGAGATGAGTTCTAAGATATCAGTAAAACCTAAAAGAGTGCGTAAGGGTGTTACACTTAGCGTAAAACTAGACATAATAAAGCGTTTCAATCGTGGTGAATGAAGTAAGGATATAGTGAGTTTGGCAAAGGGTTTGTGGAAGTTGTCGAAGATAATGTTGAAGAGGTTTTGGCATCCCATGACCAAGAACTGACAGGGATCAGGGCGTATGGAGAGAAGGCAGAGACAGGGTTCTGAGTTGGATGATCAGCCATGATCATACTGAATTGCGGGGCAGGCTCGAAGGGCCGAATAGCCTACTCCTGCACCTATTTTCTGTGTTTCTATGAAGAGCAGATGAAGAGGAAAGGATAACAATTGAAGCCGAACACAGTAGCAAACGGCCCAAACGTGAAGTCGTCCAGGAACTGAAAGTGAAGCAATTGTGTGAGATTTTTGCTGCGATTGACAACACTGCAATGATGGCAGAAAAATATGCTTTTAATTTTGAAAGGGTACGTAGGTTTAGGGCATATTTTCAGGATGGTCTGAGTGATTTCAAAGAACTGTATGATAGAAAAATGCGCGAGGCTAAGCAGTCAAGCATACTGTCGTTTTCCAAGCCTTCCACATCAGCCACAGCTGGCAATGAAACTCGACCTTCGACATCGAGGCAGGCAGACATAGAAGAAGGTGACCTGTCTGCCCTGATAGAAACAGACGATGATGGGATGACACCCCAGTGTCCCACCACCCCAACCTCCGACGACTCAGCCTAACACACCATCATCAGTGTGCTCACTGTCTACCCGATTCCAGGAAGTGAAACTACACTGGACGTACATCATTTCTACTTTATATAGGCTGGGTATTTTTACGTGTTACTTGGTATGATCTGGCAGCGTCATAGCTGAAAGGTTGCTGGAAAGAGTCTTTCTGCCGAGAGCGCTTGTGCTGAGTGGTTTTGCCGTGAGTGCTGCCGACAGCACTTGCGCCGAGTCTTTCTGCCGAGAGCGCTTGCATGAGATTTTCGCTACGGTGGACAGTGCCGCAATAATTGCAGAAAAGTATCCCTGCTTTGTATAGGCTGTGTATTTATCAGACCATTCCTGCTTTTACTATTTGTTACTGTTATTTTAGGTTTTATGTGTTATTTGGCATGATTTGGTAGGTTATTTTTTGGATCTGCGAACGCTCACAAATTTTTCCCATATAAAAAATGGTAACTGCTTCTTCACTTTACGACATTCTGGCTTACGAAGCATTTCGTAGGAATGCTCTACCTTTGAATAGCAGGGGAACCTGTACCACATTTCACTAGGAAAGACTGAATGAACAAAGCTGACTTATTGAGTGTCGCTGGTTTGGAAGATGACCGATCTAAAACTGGATCTAATCAGCAATTAAAATCTCCTCCCTTTACCAATGAGTAAAGAGTCAAATCTGGCAAATATGAAAAAAATGCTCAAAGAATCCAGGATCATCTATATTCGGGGTATATAGATTAGCAAATAGCATTACTTCATTATCTAATTTTCCTGACACTATAACAAAACGCCCATTAGTATCAGACACTACTTTATGTTGGACAAAGTATCTTTATGCTATCTATAAAGATCGAAACTCCCCTAGACTTATCCTGAAAAGACGAATGAAAATGAAGTTCTCTCCATTTGCCTAAAAAGGCATAAATTGTCACATTTATGTATGTGAGTTTCTTGTAAAAAAATAATTGGGACCTCAAGTTTTTTAATATAAGCAAAAATCTTTCTCCGTTTCAGAGGGTGACTTAATGCTTTCACCTTAAGATTAAGTAAGTTAATAGTTTGATCCATTTTTAATACTATTTAAAAGAAAGGTGACAGTAATAACCACTGGAATGTATATTAAAACCAAACAATGAACCTTGAGATAGGGTAACCAAGCAACAGATTTGGCTGAGAGTCCAAAACAGCTTCCAGAAAAAAAAATCATTTCCACCCCTCCCCAAAGTGAGAAGGTCGACCAATAGACAGCTGACAACTACAATAACATCCCCCCCCAAAAAAAAACTACTGGTTTAGCTCCAAATTGATTTCAAGGTTAGCTGCATTCCAACCTAGACAACACAGAGACAAAACTTAACCCTTGTAACAAGAAAACATGTAGATTAATTATTACAATTTCAAAATGATAAAGTGAAAGATACCCATACTAAGCCTTATTGATAGAAAAAAACCTCAAGAATAAGAATAATATAATAATAAAAAACTTATCAAAATTCAAAACATGAACACACAAGGTATTAACTCGTTACAACCTTATTCTCTAAGTAAAGCATTAAAAGGTTCAAAAAGGGAGTTAGCGACAAAGGTTTACCAAAAGTAAAAGAAGCAATGATTCATGTAGAAAGATACTGAACAGTTAATCTCCTGATTCTAAGAATTCCTGGTCTTCTTCAGTCGAACGGAACCATTTCTTAGAGCCATCCCTCAGTATAATTCTGAGCCGAGCAGGATACCGAAGAGAAGGCTTGAAACCTTCGTTAAAAAGTCACCACATAACCTTTTTGAACTTAGCATGCTCGTTCATGACCTCGGGTGAAAAACCCTCGACGATTCTAATCTTCTGGCCTTTATAATCAATCATTCCTCTTCGATGGGATTCACAAATTAGAAGTTCCTTTGTTTGAAATTCATGAAAACAGATTATTACTGATCTGGGTCTCGCTCCTGGAGCTGGTCTGGGCACAGGCGATCCATGAACTTGATCAATCATAGGTAAAGATGGTACAATTTTAGGAAATAATTGAGCCAAAACACTTGCAAAGAATTCCATAGGCTGATCACCTTCCATTAACTCTTCAAGGCCCAGAATTCGTAGCTTATTTCTTCTGCTTCTACTTTCTAAATCGATAATCTTCTGTCTTAATTTTTCATTAGACTTTGACTGTTTTTCACAAAGCTTTAGCCGGTCATCAATTTTCACATCCAAAATCGTCAGAGTTGCCTCATTCTCTTCTGTCCGTTTATCATGTTCAGTTAATGTTTTTTGAATAGAATCCAATTTTGCATCTATTTGTTTAATTTCAGTGGAAGATTCCTTTCAGTGTTTTCAAAGCAACTCCATAATGGATTCCAAAGATGCAGGAGGATCTTTTTCTTTTTCAGTACCTTCAGCACCCCTTGTACTCATAGTAAAACAGTATCACGTTTAAAAGTAAGGTTTCAAAACAGGTTGGAAACAGTAAAGTAAGTAAAATAGCAATTACAAAAAACTGCTACTCCATTTGCGACCACCGCAACCACACTTTCAACCATCCTTTTGTCGTTTCTCTACTCATCAGCCAGGGAGGTACCAGATGAAGCATTTTCCCAATTCAACAGACTGAGTTCGCTTTTCGAATTGCTGTCTTCTGTACACTGGAGGGACAAAATACAGATTGGGTAACTATTTTCAGTGTGCAAGCGCAACGCTTAACTTCTTGTCATCTGACACTTGAACTCTTCATCTCAACCTTGACCCACTGTAATTTGCTTACCACTGGACAGATTAATGGCAGATGCTATCGCCCTGGCCCTTCACTCATCTGGAGCATCAGGACAGTCAGACTATTGCTCTTTCGCCACAACTCTGCCTTCAATACTAAAATACCAAGCAAATTCATCTCCAGACTCCAGACCCAGGAAGTCAACACCTCCCTCTACAAATGGATCCTCAATTTCCTGACCAACAGAATGCACTCAGTAAGGATAGGCAGAAAGAATTTTTAAGGGTTAACAAACTTTCTATCACCGCTGAACATACTGTGCAAAGGTGTAAGGTGCATATATATAGCTAAGTGCCTAAAATATTTGCCTAATACTGTGGCAATTTTATATATTGCACAGGCAAGCAGAGGGGAATCATGGTTGGAAAAAGGGGGAGAGGAGAGGTAGCAGGAAATACCATAAAGATATTCTTTAATAATCAATAAACCAATTGTTTAGAAACAAATGACCTTGCGTGCTTTCTCAGGGCTGGGTACACCTGCACCCGTACCATCCTCCACCCCAGCAGTCCTTCTGTTCCACACCCCTCCTGCAGCACAACACCATCACCATTCCCATCATATTTGCTCCTGCCAGATGAACAAACACATCCTCTGCTCCACGTCGACAAATTCAGTGCTGTGCTGAAGTCTTAGGCACCCTAGATGTACCTAAGACAATGGCAGAGCACTGTAGATACTAGATGGATACCTACTGACAGAGGGTGAATGAGATGTTGTGAACTAGGATCCAGTCACTGAAGCTTTGAGCTGAGTGAAGGTGGGAACAATATCCAGCAGTCAATAGGAAGAAGTACAGTCAACATACAATAAAATAACACTACAACTAACTCTATTTCCACAGATTAAAACATTCAGTCCAGGTTTCAGGTCCACTGATCAGTCTGTGGGTAACTTCTGCTTAAGGGCAGCCCATCAGAAGCACTGCTGACCCTTTACATTCAATGGATAATGGTCTGTAACCCCACCACTTTCCACATGTTGTAACCATCAGATACATCTACATCTCCTCTTTCAGAATTCATAAGGGGCTGTTTTCTCTGTGACCCCCTGATTCACTCTTCAATCTCCACCAAAAGTCCCTCTTCACCTGGTTCTATCCCCTGCAATCACGTGCTGTGATGGCTGAAATGAGCCTCTGTGAGATATTCAAAAGACTTTATTCATTAGATTGGATTAATTAAGGAATCATATGCAATAAGGGTAGTAAGAGTTTATAGATAAATTGTGAAAGGCAGTATAATTAGGAAAAGTGACCTTGTTCATTTTGGAAGGTGGAACAAAATAAAAGGGCATTATCTAAATGCAATAAAACTGCAGAAAGTTGCAGAGCAATTGACATCAAAACAGAAAATGAAATGTGACGTGAAGTGTTAACTGATGCTATCAAAGCATTTGCTTCGTGTAACCCCAAGCACTCTTTGTATGCTCGGAGCACATTGTTTTCTTGGAGGACCTCTCAGTTTCAGCTGGACAACACATTTCTTTGGAAGTGTTACTTCTTCAGAACTGTTATTTTAATTTTGTTTATGATTGACTGCTTGAAGCTGAAAACAATTTCAGATCACTTGTATCATGTGGGAATTGGCTGAACAAGAAACTAGCATTTATTGAATATAATGTGTTTTATTGCAGAGAGGTGTTTCACTTTGCAATAGTTCCATTCAGCTAAAAACATTTTATTGACTATTTGCATTGGTACTCAGTGTCTGAGGTTTCTTGCTGAAGTGTCCAACAATAATCAGCCAGCATTGATGGATTCCAGTTGCCCTGATACTCTTTATCCCCCATGACTGCAACGTCCCAGTGAAACCCTTCCCCATGCTCATTACTGACCGGAACAAGATTTGCAAGGAAGAAGTCTAAATGCAAATGCAAAAACGAATTGAGTGACATGTTACACTCATGGTTTTGTGTGCTTGAAGCATGTTGTCAGCCAGTTGCACAATCTGGTGCTCGGTAGTGGCCAAGGAAATTTTCAACATGCTTGAAAGCATTGCAGGCGATTTTCTCTGGTCCCACTAGACATTCTTCAAATTGCCAGTCATTGGTGACCTGTTTAATTTGTGGACCAATAGGTGATGCCTTCCTTACTGTTGGCATCAGTTATTCTGACGAATTATGAATTGAAATGATAAATATAGTCGATTTCTCTCTCCAGCACTCATTGCTTGAGCATATACAGATTATTTTTTCTTGTCATTATTCCCAAAAAAATACAGTATAACAACTATTTACATAGTATTTACATTGTATTAGGTATTATAATCTAGAAATGACTTAAAAGTACAGGCTGTCCCTGGGCTATGAATGATTTGCATTGCTGAGTCAGTCTTTAAGTCGGATTTGAAATCAGAACAGGTACATCTGGTGTTATTTAGCATCAGTTAGTCAAACGTTTTTCTTAGTATATAGTACAAATTTTACCTTTCTATGCATATAAAACACTTAAGAAACATACGTATTTCAATAATTTAACCACTGTGTTGCTTATTAATAATTGTAGCTTTCATCGGGGCAGGGCCTTTCACATGCTCCATTAAAATTGCTCCGATTGTTGACCAACTGTAGCCCAACGCTTTTCCAATGACTGATGGCGTATCACCTCTTTCCGATCGCTTTATTACTTTCATCTTATTTTCAATCGTGATAATGATTATTTTCGTGAACAGAAACACTGCGGATTCAGAGCTGCACCTCCAGGTCCTAATGTCCACCGCACGGAGAAAAGTGAAATAAAGTCCGGGGTTCCACTGGGTCCTAAAGACCACCGCACTAATACATGTTAAATGAGGGACTTGAGCATCTGCAAATTTTGGTATCCGCAGGGGATCCTGGAGCCAATCCCCCACGGTTAAGGAAGGTCGACTGTATTTGTAATCCACGCTCTAATGTAGAGAAATGGTAAATATGAAGTATTCCACAGGTTCCACATCCGCAGCAGCCTGTGACTGACGTCATAGTCCCACCTCACTCAGCTGCTCTTAAAGTAACACTCACAGTATGACCGCAGGCTCGTAACAAACTGTATTCCATCCCTGATTGGTTAGTCCTAACCAATCAGTTTTCTGCTGTCCCACCCTGCTTACAATCAAATTCCAGTTCTTATTTTGAGGGAGACATTTGCCTTTGCTGAAATTCTTTTCCTCTAGCTTTATCTCAATGGCTTCTCTCACCAAATCATCCCAAAAGCCATTGGCATGGCATAGTAGTTTTGTGTCTGACTCAATCTTATAGTGAATATAATGATCTGCTACCACCAATTTCTCCAGATAACCCAAACGGATACACCTTCTATGCTCGTTGATGTGGGTTTCCACCATGTGTCCCATCTGGCCAATATACATTGCTCCACATTCACAAGGAATCCTGTAAACGGCAATTGTCCTGAGTCCCAGATCATCTTTGATGTGCATAAACTGTGATTTGAGCTTCCCTGGGGGTCTTTGGGTGATATTAAACCGGTATTTCTTCAGGACCCTGACAGTTATTAGCTTTAGTTGTCACATGTACCAGGAAACATCAAAAGCATCTCCTTCCTTTTTACATGTCCTTCGAAATTCTTCCCGACACTCACTTAAAATAAATGTTCTTGGTTCACGTGAGTGCTTAGACATTTGTGACTGGTGAAGCTGATTATTTACAATTCCAAGTTTGGTGCACAATGGATTGTGTCTATTATGTGAAGTCAGGATTTTTCACAGAGAATGAAAGATTTGAGCCCTCTTGGAGGTTCGATCGGAATTATAGTCCATTTCAGGTTATTTCTGGTAATCTGCAAATAAATGTCATATGTCAGATACTGTGAATATTCTGAAAAAGTAATGTCAAACTGTGGATTCATATCTGAAGCTTTAAATAAACATAATGTCCAAAATAAAACAAAATGCAGACGCTGAATATCTGGAAACAAAAGCACAAATTGTGAGAAACACTTGGCAGATAGCAGCATCCATGGATACAGGGTTAACATGTTGGTAACACACGAGATTCTGCAGATGCTGGAAATCCAGAGAAACACACACAAAATACTAGAGGATTTCACCAGGTCAGGGAGCATCTATGTAAAGAAACAAACTGTCAACATTTTGAGTGGAGATTGTATCCTGGGTTTATTCATTTCCACATATGCTGTGGGACCTGCTGAGCTCCTCCAGCATTTTGAGTGTATTAACATGTTGATGAAGTGTTAACAGTTTCTCATAAACACATTAACTGTCTCTCTTTACACAGATATTGTTCACCAGCAGTTTTCTCCAACATTTTCTGTTTTATTAGTCTGGTGAAGGCCAATTACATTCACCAATGTTGACTCCGATGGACTTCAATCTGCACAGCTTTGGACAATCCTTTCTCCGGTTGTCCCATGAATTTTGTGCATCTTGATAATATTGAGCTGATGCATAACATGCACATTACAATATTCCCAATAAGGAGGACAGATCCTAAGGAAGAGCTAATTGGAATATGACTGGCTAACAATGTTCAGGAGAATATTAAGCTGGAGGAAGGAACACACAAGGAAGGAAAAATTATAGGTAGACCTGAAAATTGGGATAAATGCAGAATCCAGCAAAGGAACTGTGTGGTGATTTCTTTTGAACTTATAGTCCTTTAACATCTTTGGACTATTTTTACTGTGCCCATGGTCTGTTTTTTTAAAATCAATTACGCTATTGTTTGCACTGTTGTAACTATATATCATAAATATGTGGTTTGTGCAGGTCTTGTAGCTTTAGTTTTTGGTCTTGTTTTGTCTGGTGGCTTTGGAGCTCCTTTCTGGGGAACGCGCTAAAACGGTAGTGCGATATTAATACGCAGCAGCCTCTCTGGACTCTGGATTGGAGATTGCCAATTGCTATGTGGATTTTCTGGTATAGTCTGTTTTGTCATATGCTTTTGAGATATCATTCTGGAGGAACGTTGTCTCATTTTTTAACTGCATTGCATTTGTGGTTTCTAAATGACAATAAACTGAATCTGAATGATGACATTGGCAATAAAAAATAAACTGAGGGCAAATTATTGAGGAATATATTTCATATTCCTCAAAGGTATACAAAAGAAAGACAGTGGTTCAAGTGAACAGACAGTAGTTAGAAAATGAGACCCAAAAAAACAATGATGGGCAGTGAAGAAAAAGCAAAGGAATTAAACAGATTTTACATGATGAAACTATTGTGCACAGACAGACAAGACCTTGATGGCCTGTATCCTCGGTCCGAAAAGTTGTGGCTATTGTATAGTGGATGCGCTGTTTATAGATCTCCCACAAATCCTTAAGTTCCGAAGAAGAACCAAAGGACTGTCAACAGAAAGGGAGACAAACTGGTTTTGCAAATAATGTCAAAATGACTTAATTAAGGATGAAATAGCAGCACAGTAGAAACATCATAATTTAAACAAGCAAATTCAGCAAGGCTCCTTCAAGGGAAATAGTGTCAACCTCCTTAGCACCCTCTCTAAAGCTTCCACACCTTCCCTATAATGAGACAATCAGAACTGAACACAATACTTCAAGTGTGTTTGAACCAGTTTAGAGAGCTGCAACATTGTCTTGTGGCTCTTGAACTCAATCTCCCTACCACTGAAGGCCAGCTGACCACAGGACTTCTTAATCAACCTATCAACTTGAGCTACAACTTTGAGGGATCTATGGATCTGGACCCTAAGATCCCTCTGTTCCTCCACACTGCTAAGAACCCTGTCAATAACCTTGTACAGTGTCTGCAAGTAGCCTCTGAAAGTCCAACCCATTGTGAGAGTTGGAAATGGGTAAGGCTGGCCAACAGGGTGAAGCTGTATAGGCCAATCCCCTATACAGTGAATACAATAGATTACAGAAACATTGAATTCCAAGGGAGGGTTTTCACGGTCTATGCTCTACTGGGAACTAAGGGCCCAATAAGAAGAAGAAGGAATGCCTTCAAGTTCAATCTTCCAAAGTGTATCATTTCATACTTCCCTTGATTGAACTTCATCCGGCACTTCTCCACCCAACTCCACATCCCTTTATAGCCAACACCAACCTTTGATACCATCCAGAACACCTCCAGCCTTCATGTCATCTGCAAACTAACTAATTCACTTCTCCTCTTTCTTACCCAAGACATTTATAAAAACACAAATTGTAGGGAATCTCTGCACAACAATGCTAGTCACCAACCACTGGGCAGAATACATTCCATCTACTACAACTCTCTGCCTTCTGTGGACATGCCAATTCTGAATCCCTGCAGCCAAGTTTCCATGAATCCCATGTCTCATGGCTATCTGGATGAGCCTAACATGGAGAATCTTGTCTAAAGCATTACTAAAAGTCCACAACAGTGCTCTACCTTCATCAACTTGTTTTGTCACTTCCTCAAAATCTCAATCAGGCTTGTGAGGCATGAGTTGGCCCTTAGAAAGCCACGCTGACAATCCCTAATAAGTCTATTTGCTTCCAAATACTCTTAAATCCTGTCCCCAAGAACCCTCTCCAAAAGACTGTCCACCACTGACATAAGAATTCATCATGGAATTTTAAAAAATTCTCAGCCAGAGATGGGTGAGCAAAATCAGAAGGTGAGTTGTAGTTGGAATTTGCAGGAGGCATTTCACAAGGTGTTATGGTTTGGTTGTAAGTCCTGTGACCTCAGGAGTCCCAAAAGGGTTAGAGATGGAACCACAAATGCTCACAATACATATTAGGGAGTTGGAGAAAAAATTGTGAACTTACAGTAGTCAAATATGCAAAGAATTAAAAACATATGGGGGGTAAGTTGCAGGGCAAAAGGGTTCATAACATTTTAGGTAACATTTGGATATTAAACACACAGCGCATATTCTCCCCGTATGAACATATAAAATCATTGCAACACACCAATACCATATCACTGAATCACTGGGAGCCCTGGGCTTGTTTCCCTGCAACACGACGGTCCCATCGAGGGGTGATGGGAGACAGCGATACTCAAAGGGGATTCCTTATGTCCAGTCTATTCCGCAATTTAATTTGCGGCGATCTCAGCACTTCCTTCTGTCCCACTTACTCACGTTTTTTCCGCTCAAAATACTCAACGGATTTGTCTTTAAGTGCAGGGTGCTTGGACTCAGGGTGCCGAAGCAGTTTTGAGGGCTTCATTGCCTCATTAGACAGTCTCCCGGGCCTGAACTCCAGCCTCCAGCCCATCCGCCACCAGACGCCTTGGCCAGTGCGACTGGTCGTGGGTGAGGTGAAAGGACAAGGTAAGGGTTGGGGGTCCCCGTGCCTGGGCCGTGGCTGTCGCAGTCCACAGAGACCGAGCGAGTGAGAGTGCGACAGGGCACATGCCCGCCCCCCCACCCCCCTTATAGGTAGGTAGCATGTATCGGCCGACAAAAGTTTGGCTCGAGGGATGACTTTCAGTAGATCTCGGTGAGGTAGCTGCTCTGCTACTTACGAAACCCTGAGCCCGAATTAGGTTGTCTATGAATATTTTAGCAACAGGTTCCCCATGAACATTCGGTGTGCTAAACAGGGTTAGAGGCGGCGCCCATCTGTCCGCGCTCCAGGCCAGTAGCAATGGCACTTCTCGCCAGCCGCGTGAGGCGGCCGGTAACCCGAGCCCAACCACTGATCCCTGGTGCTAGGGTATCACTGCATTTAGGTGACTGATGACCTCGTGTGCGTTCAACAGTGGGCATGACAGGGAATGAGGGAAGGTGCAGCTGACTCATATAATTTCATATCGCCAAATCATATTGTTTCCTTGCGGCCCGGTAACACGTTTTGCGGCCCACTGGTTGTGGACCACTGATCTATGGAACTCTATGGAGGCAGATTTCTTGGGTATTTTTAAGATTGAGAGAGAGTGCAGTCTGACCAATGCCTTATAAAACTCTCAGCATCACTTCCTTGCTCGTGCATTCTAGTCCTCTCAAAACCACATTGCTATTGGGATGAAGTATTCAGCTTTCAACAAGGAGAGAACCTGTCATGGAGGAAATGTTTGAGCTGAGTAATGTTCTAAACTGAGCATTTCCTTCTCCAGGAGACCGGTTGGTCTACTGCCTGTATGTACTGCCTGTATGTGAAAATTTCAGTTAAGACACAGACATACTGCAGCCACTGCAAGCTGACGTGAGCCAGATACAATATAAAACTGCAAAAGATACCAAATTAGCTGTGAGAAAAATATGAGGTCACTTGAATGTACTTACTTCCCCCACTTTACTCTGCCCTTTCCTCGTCTCTGAGAGTCTTTTCCTCACCTGTGAGAGGCTGCATCACCTTCACATCTCCATTGTGATTCTGCAGAGGTAAACAAATTATTATAATCACCAGTTTAGAAAATCTCATTTTGTAAGTGTCATTTGATTTGTCACTGTTTTGTCACTCTGTCTATGAGAATGAATGTACACGTGGTATTTTCTTCATGATATCCTACTCTGACTCTCACTGTTATAAATGGCACAAGGATTCTGGTTCCCAACATGGGCAGAACTCTCATCATTTCATCTTTGGTCACCTGCAGGCCCATTGGCTGCTAACATCTCTGCCTTCCTCCATCAGCTGAACTATGTTTGAGAAATGTTCCTTCATGGACATCATTGTTAAATCAGCCTCGATTACTGTGTTATTAATTATTGCTCCATTAGTAGAGACAAACCCTCCTGAAGCAACTGACAGTCAAAACAACTTCCATGATCTTCTCAAATCACCTTCCATGTCACTCCCCATCTTCACATTAGACTCCCAATGTTGTCCCACATTCCATATTCTCATCATGTTTATCTGGGACTTCACCAGCCCCAAACAGAAATATCTATCAATCAATATCACCAATGACATCTTACCTGAAAGCATCCCGTCTTATCATCCCTACTCTTCCTCATCAGCCCTGGTTCTGCCAACCACACTGTGCAGCACTGACTCCCCAACTTTACACCATGTTATTACTCCTCCCCTCCACAACAGACACATCACATCATCTCAACTAGTTTCTATAAGACCATAAGACGCAGAAACAGAATTTCCTATGTCCATCAAGCCTTTGATCATGGCTTGTTTATTTTCCCTCTCAGCCCCATTCTCCTGCCTTCTCTCTATAACATTTGACACCCTTACTAATCAAGAACCTATTAACCTTCTTTTTAAATATCCCCAGTGACTTGCCTCTACAGATTAATTACCCACTGGGAAAAGAAATGTCTCCTCATCTCTGTTGAAGGGACGTCCAACTAATCTCAGATTTTGCCCGCTGGTCCTAGACTCCCCCGTTGCAGGAAACATTCTCTCCACATCCACTCTGTCTAGGCTTTTAATATTCAGTAGGTTTCAATGAGATCTCCCCTCATTCTTCTAAATGCCAGAGGGCACAGTCCAGAGCCATCAAACTCGCCTCACATATCAATCCTTTCATTCCTGGATGTTTTCTGAGATCTGGGAACCAAAACTATTCAGAATCTGCCAATGAGATGGAAAATAAATCAACGATGGTGAATGGTGAAGCAGATTCAATGAGCTGATTGGCCTAATTCAGCCCCATGTCTTGCGGCCTTATTAGTAACCTCGGTACTTAATACTTCAGATACAATCAGCTGGTATTACCCTTCAACATAGTTTGTAACTGGTGAAATTATGTATCATTTCAAGATAAAAATAATGTGCAGGGAAAACATAACATGACATTATTTGAATTAAATTGCAGTCTGTTTACATTATGATGTCAATTTTAATTCTGCAGTCATTACAATTTAATACATGTGCCTTTTAAATATTGGAGAGATATTATGTACTTACACTGGTGCCTAGAATGTTCCGGTTACCTATCAAAAACACAAAGAGGTTTCCACAAAAAGTACTGTGAAATTAATTTACCATATTTCTATTTTGCTCTACCATATGTTACGTAAAATTAATGGAGTTTAAGTAGCAAATTACATTCTCGCATCAATCTACAAGAATGGCGTGTTTGAGATGGTTTTCCCAAAGTGACATCACCAGTCTGAAGCTGGAGTGTTCCCATCACAACGGTAATGTTTGATGAAAGATTCCACCGCTGCCCGATGGAGCCATTTTAAAACGGACAGCTACATTCTGATCATGTTAATATTGTGATAAACAAAATGGTCGAGACGTTTCCACTAAGTCTCCAATGTCTGAAGACAGAACCACAGCAGTAAGCAAAATTCCAGCATTTATCCCAACTCTAGGAAGTGCATCCATCAGGGTATCAAGGGAAACTCTCAGAACTTCTGTCAATGAGACTCAGCTGTTACGTTTGGCCTAAGTTCACCTTCATGGACTCTCTCCATGTTCAACCTGGTTTGGGGCTCGTGTGCAACATTTTCATCTTATCCCACTCCTTTTAAACTTGGAACCACTTTCTCCATAAGCACCAGAATTAAAGTCCAATTTATCAGAGCAGGAATGCTATCCCAATGAATTTACTGGGAATGAAATTCTAAAGAATTTAATAAGAGCATTGGCAAAAATACTGGCAAATTAGACAATGTGTTGGATAGCCTCAAAGAAAGATTCGGGGCAGGAAATTCCTGAGATTAGAGGACTGGTGGATGGTAAATTCAGGGATGATCAGGCATTTTGAGATTGCAGGATTGCATAAGGTTGAAGGGAAGGAATAGGGGTTGACCAAGGTCAGGGAAGGACTTGAAAATGGGTATTAAGATCTAAAACTTGAAGAGCACTTGTGCCAGGAGTTAATGTTAATCAGCAAGCAGGACAGCAGATCAGACAGGTGTAAAAGTAGCAAAGGGGTAACTAGGGATTTCAGCAGAGAATAAGCTGGCATCATCCGGTCAAGATGGCACCAAGGTGGCTACATGTCTATGTAGGTCTGTAGCAGTGGATCTGGGGATAGTGTGAGGAGATGGGCGTCAGGTTAGGGTTGAGGGACGCGAACAGGGTTGGATGTCAGGCACAGTAAATGAAGAGTCAGGGGTAGGAGCTGGTGTTTGAGTCAAGTTGCTGCGAGATGTGATGTCCATCGATGGTGCAGCTCAGACAGTTTTTTTTTTGGGTTCATATGGATGGTTTGGGGATAGCATGGGGATTGAGAGGTCCGGTTTGGATTTATGGACAGGGATGAGGGAGAATGGAGAGTCAGGGGCATGAGCTGGATTTCCGAGTTCAAGTTGGAATGCTCCAGGGTCAGAGGTCCCCTAGAGATTAATGTGAGGTCAGAAGTCGAGACCGGAGACACTCTTCTGTTGAAAGTCAACGATCCCAGAGATTGGGTTGGTTGAGGCCCGAAGGTCAAACCTGTGACTGGCAAGTCCTGGGGTTGATACCCAGAGGTCAGTGGTTCAGAGATGAAAGCTGAAGACTGAAGTCCAGAGCTCAGCGAGATGGGAGGCAGACAGTGAGTCCAGGCCAGAGACTGGGGGTCAGAGGCCTGACGAGTGCAAGTCTGGAAGTCTGAGCCAGAGTCTGGAGGTGGGAAGTCCGATATCTGAGAGCTTGAGAGCCCGGAGCCAAAACCTGGAGACCCGGAGGCGGCCTGTTCTGGGGTTGCAGGCCTGCGTGTGTTCGAGTGCGAGGTTGGGAAAGCGGCTTCTTTTGCTGTTCTTGTTTTGTTCTGTTGTTGTTTTTGTTTGTGTTGTTCTGTAGAGTGTGTTTTGTTGCTGTTGTGCTGATCGTGGTGGGCAAGCTGTACTGACGTCGGAATGTGTCTGACACTTGCAGGCTGTCCCCAGCACACCCTTGGCTGTCAGTTGTTAACACAAACAACACATTTCAAGGTATGTTTATATGATAAAGAAATAAATCAGAATCTGAAAAAAAAACAAGAGCTATGTAGGAGGGAAGGATTAGATTGATTTTAGAGTAGGTTAAAAGGTCAACATAATGTCATGAGCTAAAGGGCCTGTACTGTGCTGTAATATTCTATGTTCTATAACTCAATCACATACCTTGTTTACATTTGTGTTTCCTCCACAAAACATATGCCACGATACCAAGAAAAATTCCGATGAAAGCAACAGTCACAACAACATGAATGGTACCTATCCCGTTGTGCTCTGCTTTACACTTCACGTCAGCTTCAGCGCTCCCTGGTTCGACCTGTTTAAGTTTGAGCGTTTCATATCTGGGGAAGACATACAAAAACATAAATCCATACAAATACCTGTGATAGTTGCTCCAAGTTTAATTATAATAAATCTGTTATTGAAATGTCATTGTATCAGCAGTCGATCCGGAAGAGGTCAACTGTCAATGATCCACAGGATCTTTCACTGCCATCTGAGTGGGCAGACAAGGCCGTGGTTTAGCATCTCTCCCAAGACACTCACTGGAACGATAGCCTAGATTCGGGGCACAAGTGTCAGAAATTGGACTTGAAACCCACAACCTTCTGACTCACGGATGGTGCAGTGTTGACTTCTGAATAACAATGTTAATTTAAAAATATCCCAGAAGACATGATGTGATAAAGTAATGTAGACATTAAGGGGTAGTTGAGACCCTTTGCCTGTGTAATGTTGTAATGTTTAGATAATGTTGTACAGCCTGGCCTGTTGCGAAATGACCAAAAGTCCCGAATATATAAATAAATGGAAAGGGAAGCGAGAGTTGGCAGTTAAAAACAACCAGTCTGAATGCAAACAGACAGGAGGAGTGAGGTAGTTGAAGTTGTGATAACAAGTCATTCTCAATGCTGAGTGACTGCCTATGTTTTAATTCCCATGGTCTCGTCTAAAACTGGAGCAGGTTCAGTGCACAACAACACAGCACACAGACACAAACCTGATATTTTGGAAATCTTGAGCAATGCCTACAAAATGTTGCAGGAACTCAGTGGGTCAAGCAGCATCTACGGAAGGGAATAAAACAGTTGATATTTTGGGCCGAGACCATTCATCAAGACTAGAAATGGAGGGCAGAAGCCTAAAGGTTGTGGGGGGTGGGGGAGGGCAGGAGTACAAGCTGGCTGGTGATAGCTGAGGTCAGGTGAGGGGAAGGTGGTTCCCTACACTTTCCCTTTCTTCCATGGTCCACTATCCTCTGTTAGATTCCTTCTTCGTCAACCCTTTATGATCAACATTCTGGGCGTTACCATTAACAGGAAACTGACTGGTCTAGTCATTTAAACACACTGGCTATCAGAGCAGGTCAAAAGCTAGGAATCCTGTGATGTGTAACTCACCTCCTAACTCCCCAAAGCCTGTCCACCATCTACAATCCACCATCCCAGCAGCAGAGTGAGCCGGGAACAGAGTGAAGGCTTAAGGGCTTTGGCTCAATGGGCTTAGGCAGAAACAGGCGAGGCAAGGTAGATTCAGTTTTCAGTTTTTCCTGTATTTGAGGAAAGGGGGAATTATGACTGTGAGGGCAGCTTGTTGTTCACAGAGTTGATAGAGAGGAGTTACAGGCAGGTGGTCACACCAGGGCCATGGGAGGCAGACAAGTAGGTCACGGTTAGGAGAGGGAAGGGGAAGAGTCAGGTACTAGAGAGTAACCCAGTGGCTGTACCCCTTGACAATAAGTACTCCTGTTTGAGTACTGTTGGGGGGAGGGGACATCTGGCCCTGTAGCTCAGAAGGGTAGGGAAAGGAAGAGGAAGGCAGTAGTAATAGGGGACTCGACAGTTAGGGGGTCAGATAGACGATTCTGTGGACCCGATCAGGAGACCCGGATGGTAGTTTGCCTCCCTGGTGTCAGGGTCCGGGATGTTTCTATCATGTCCAAGATATCCTGAAGTGAGAGGGTGAGGAGCCAGAGGTCGTGTTTCATATCGGTACCAATAACATAGGTAGGAAAAGGGAAGAGGTCATGAAAGGAGAATATAGGCAGTTAGGAAGGGAGTTGAGAAGAAGGACTGCAAAGGCAGTAATCTCAAGATTACTGCCAGTGCCATGCGACAGTGAGAGTAGGAAGGGAATGAGGTGGAGGATAAATGTGTGGCTGAGGGATTGGAGTAAGGGGCAGGGATTCAAGTTTCTGGATCATTGGGACCTCTTTTGGGGTAGGCGTGACCTGTACAAAAAGGATGGGTTGCACTTGAATCTGAGAGGGACCAATATCCTGGCAAGGAGGTTTCCTAAGGCTATTGGGGAGAGTTTAAACTAGAATTGCTAGGGGGTGGGTGGGAACTGAACTGAAGTGACTGGGGAAGAGGCGGTTGGCTCACAAGTAGAGAAAGCCTGCAGACAGTGTGAGAGGAAGGACAGGCAGGTGATAGAGAAGGGATGCACTCAGACCGATGGTTTGAGATGTGTCTATTTTAATGCATGGAGTATTATGAACAAAGCGGAAGATTTTAGAACGTGGATCAGTACTTCGAGCTACAATGTTGCAGCCATTACCGAGACTAGAATGGTTGGAGGGTGGGAATCAAATTGAAGAGACTAGGAGAGAGAAGGTTACTTCACAAATAGAGAAAGCTTGTAGACAGTGTGTCAGAGAGGATAGGCAGGTGATAGAGAAGGGAAGCACTCAGATCGAAGATATAGGGGAGAAAGAAGAAAAAGAAGATAGTAAAGTTGTTTGCACCGTTAGGGATCAACAGAGAGTAAGAGGTGGAGAATTTCTTAATGCATTTATTTTAATGCTAGGAGCATTGTAAGAAAGGTGGATGAGCTTACAGCATGGATTGATACCTGGAAATATGATGTTGTAGCTATTAATGAAACATGGTTGCAGGAGGGGTATGATTGGCAACTAATTATTCCTGGATTTCATTGCTTCAGGTGTGATAGAATCGGAGGGGCAAAAGGGGGAGATGTTGCATTGCTTGTCCGAGAAAATATTACAGCAGAGCTTTGGCAGGATAGATTAGAGGGCTCGTCTAGGGAGACTATTTGGGTGGAATTGAGGAATGGGTAAGGTGTAGTAACACTTATAGGGGTGTATTATAGACCACCTAATGGGGAACAAGAATTGGAGGAGCAAATTTGTAAAGAGAAAGCAGATATTTGTAGTAAGCACAAGGCTGTGATTGTGGGAGATTTTAATTTTCCACACATAGACTGGGATGCCCATACTGTAAAAGGGCTGGATGGTTTGGAGTTTGTAAAATGTGCGCAGGATAGTTTTTTGCAGCAATACATAGAGGTAGCAACTAGAGAAGGGGCAGTGTTGGATCTCCTGTTAGGGAATGAGATAGGTCAGGTGACAGAGGTATGTGTTGGGGAACACTTTGGGTCCAGTGATCACAATGCCATTAGTTTCAATATAATTATGGAGAAGGATAGGACTGGACCCAGGGTTGAGATTTTGGATTGGAAAAAGGCCAACTTTGAGGAGATGTGAAAGGAATTAGAAGGAGTGGATTGGGACAATTTGTTTTATGGAAGGATGTAATAAAGAAATGGAGGTCATTTAAAGGTGCAATTTTGAGGATGCAGAATCTTTATGTTCCTGCTGGGTTGAAAGGAAAGGTTAAAAGTTTGAAAGAGCCATGGTTTCAAAGGATATTGGAAACTTGGTTCAGAAAAAGATAGATAACTACAATAAATATAGGCAGCATGGAGTAAATGAGGTGCTCAAGGAATATAAAGAATGTAAAAAGAATCTTAAGGAAGAAATTAGAAAAGCTAAAAGATACGAGGCTGTTTTGCCAAGTAAGGTAAAAATAAATCTGTAGGGTTTCTACAGTTAAGTTAATGGCAAAAGGATAGTGAGGGATAAAATTGGTCCCTTAGAGAATCAGAGTGGACAGCTATGTGTGGAGCCAGAAGAGATGGGGGAGATTTTGAACAATTTCTTTTCTCCAGTATTCACTAAGGAGACGGATATTGAATTGTGTAACGTAAGGGAAACAAGCAGTGTAGTTATGGAAACTATGATGATTAAAGAAGAGGAAGTACTGGCACAATTAAAGTGGAGAAGTCTCCAGGTCCTGACAGGATATTCCCTAGGACCTTAAGGGAAGTTAGAAATAGCAGGGGCTCTGACAAAAAATATTTCAAATGTCATTAGAAATGGGTAAGGTGCCGGAGGATTGGCATATTGCTCATGTGGTTCCATTATTTAAAAAGGGTTCTAAGAGTAAACCTAGCAATTATCGACCTGTAAGTCTGACGTCAGTGGTGGAAAAATTAATGGAAAGTATTCTTAGAGATGGTATATATAATTATCTGGATATACAGGGTCTGATTAGGAACAGTCACCATGGATTTGTGCGTGAAAGGTCACGTTTGACAAATCTTATTGAATTTTTTGAAGAGGTCACTAGGAAAGTTGACGAGAGTGAAGCAGTGGATGTTGTCTGTCTGGCTTCAGTAAGGCCTTTGACAAGGTTCTACACGGAAGGTTAGTTAGGAAGGTTCAATCGTTAGGTATTAATATTGAAGTAGTAAAATGGATTCGGCAGTAGCTGGATGAGAGATGCCAGAGAGTAGTGGTGGATAACTGTTTGTCAGGTTGGAGGCCGGTGACTAGTGGTGTGCCCCAAGGATCTGTACTGGGTCCAATGTTGTTCATCATATACATTAATGATCTGGATGATGGGGTAGTAAATTGGATTAGTAAGTATGCAGATGATACTAAGATAGGTGGCATTGTGGATAACGAAGTAGGTTTTCAAAGTAGGTTTTAGGCCAGTTAGAAGAGTGGGCTGAAAGATGGCAGATGGAGTTTAATGCTGATAAGTGTGAGGTGCTACATTTTGGTAGGACTAATCAAAATAGGACATACATGGTAAACGGTAGGGCATTGAGGAATGCAGTAGAACAGAGTGATCTCGGAATAATGGTGTATAGTTTCCTGAAGGTGGAATCTCATGTGGATAGGGTGGTGAAGAAAGCTTTTGGTATGCTGGCCTTTATAAATCAGAGTATGTGTTGGGATGTAATGTAAAAATTGTACAAGGCATTGGTGAGGCCAAATTTGGAGTATTGTGTACAGTTCTGGTCACCGAATTATAGGAAAGATGTCAACAAAACAGAGCGAGTACAGAGGAGATTTACTAGAATGTTTCCTGGGTTTCAGCACCTAAGTTACAGGGAAAGGTTGAACAAGTTAGGTCTTTATTCTTTGGAGCGTAGAAGGTTGAGGGGAGACTTGATAGAGGTATTTAAAATTATGAGGGGGATAGATAGAGTTGACATGGATTGGCTTTTTCCACTGAGAGTAGGGGAGATTCAAACAAGAGGACGTGAGTTGAGAGTTAAGGGGCAAATGTTTAGGGGTAACACGAGGGGGAACTTCTTTACTCAGAGAGTGGTAGCTGTGTGGAATGAGCTTCCAGTAGAAGTGGTAGAGGCAGGTTCGGTATTGTCATTTATAAAATAAAAATTGGATAGGTATATGGACAGGAAAGGAATGGAGGGTTATGGGCTGAGTGCAGGTAGGTGGGACTAGGTGAGAGCAAGCGTTCGGCATGGACTAGAAGGGCCGAGATGGCTTGTTTCCATATTGTAATTGTTATCTGGTTACAAGGCTCAGGTCAGGAGTGTAATCGAATACTCGCCACTCCCCTGGGTGAGTGCAGCTCCATCAACACTCAAGAAGCTCGATACCATCCAGTACAAGGCAGCCTACTTGATTAGAACCCCGTCCTCAAGCCTCCAATCCCTTCATCAAAGAACAGTTGCAGCCGTGTGTACTATCTACAAGAACTACTGCAAAAACACACCAAAGTTCCTAAGGCAGCACCTTCCAGATCCACGACCGTTACCATGTAGAAGGACAAGAACAGCAGATACTTGGGAACATCACCAATTGGAAATCCCCCACCAAGTCACGGCCATTCCTTCATTGTCACTAAAGATCATGGAATTCCCTCCTTAACAACACTGCGATGGACTTACACTTTAGGGACTGCAGTGGTTCAAGAAGGCAGCTCATCACCACCTTCTCAAGGGCAACTAGGGATGGACAATAGATGCTGGCTTAGCTGGCAATGCCCACATCCTGTAAATGAATAAATTAAAATAAAACCCCTTCCACCTGTCACTGTCAGCTTCTTATATCATACGCCCCCGCCTTTTTATTTTTTCCAGTCCAGATGAAGGGATTCGTCCCCAAAATATCAACTGTTTATTCCCCTGCATCGATGCTGCCTGATTGCTGAGCTCATCCAGCATTTTGTATGTTCCTCAACACAGTTTTTCTTACTGTAGAATATGTCTGTATGAATATATTTAAGGAAATTTTGTAAGTCTTAGTTATAAATCAGGTTATAAAGTTATGCTTAAACTATGATTACATTTGAGTTATGCAGAGAATGCATGATTGAATATACGTTTCCATTTTTAGGTTTTCTTAGAAATACCCAAAGTGGAACTTCATCACCTCAATTGCAACATACACTCAATCCTTTTATTAGGTACACCTGCATATTAATGCAAACGTCTAATCAGCCAATCAAGTGGCAGCAACTCAATGCATAAAAGCATGCCGACATGGTCAAGAGGTTCAGTTGTTCAAACCAAGCATCAGAATGGGGAAGAAACCTGATCTTTGACTGTGGAATGATTGTTGGTCTCAGGCAGGGTGGTATGAAATCTCAGAAACTGCTCATCTCTTGGGATTTTCATACACAGCAGTCTCCAGAGTTTACAGAGAATAGTGTGAAAAAAACAAAAAAATAACATCCACTCCAAAAAAGTGTGGGCAAAAAAGCATCTTATGAGAGAGTTCAGAGGAGAAAGGCCAGACTGGTTCAAGCTGACAGAAAGGTGACTACTAGTAACTCAATTAACCATGTTTCACAATAGTGATGTGCAGGGGAGTATCTCTGAATACACAACACATCCAACCTTGAAGTAGATAGGGTAGAACCACAGAAGACCATGACGATACTCATGGTGTCTTCATTAAGCACAAGAGGTACTGGACTAAAGTCATCACTGAGTGTCTGTGACAAATACAATGTATAACTTACTTGCAACAGCATCACAGGCACGGAGAATCAGAGATACCACATTCACAATAAAAAAAAATCAATTAAACAAATTACCCGCAGGTTTTACAGGAAAGAATGCAATTTGAACAAGGACAGATCAGCATTGTTTCTGTAGTGTGGTTACTTAAGGATGAAGAAAAGTACTTCTCAACTTTTGCTGACCTGTAAGGAACACCACACTCTCTAAATTAGACTGTCAAAATGTTTTTTTTTCCATTTGGAAACTGCTGCCTAAATGCAAAAGCTCCCAGTTATTTCTGAAGTGAGTGACTTCTATTTGGGATACTGAAAGGAAGATCCAGACAATGAGGCAATTCACTGAAAGATCTCCCACATAGGCTTAGGCAAAAGGAGTGAAATACTTTCCAAATGTACATCACTGGGCAGATCACAGAGAAACACAGAACAGTGTTTGCAACAAACAGGATTTCAACAATGTTTTAACTTCTTAACTACGTTAGTGCAAATGATTCTTTCTGAAGGGTGGATTGTGAAAGATTCAAGATTGAGGTTGGGGCGACACGGGTTCAATTCCTGAAGCTGCCAGTTAGAGGTTTGTATGATCTTCCTGTCACTGCGGAGGTTTCCTCAGGGTGCTCTGGTTTCCTCCCACAATCCAAAGACGGACTGGTTGGTAGGATCATTGGTTATTGTAAATTGTCCCGGGATTTGCTGGGATTAAATTGGGCAGCACAGCTCGAAGGGCCAGAAGGGTCTGCTCCATGCTGTATTTCAATACATAATAAATATTGTTTATTGTCATTCTTTAATGTAAAAGTGTAAAGAAGAACGAAATGATAATTACTCCAAATTCAATGGAGCATAAAACAAAACAAAATACACAAATTCTGCTCCCATGTCTTTTGGTCATGTAGTAGGTTCTGGGGAGAAGGCAGGGGGTGGGGAGGATAATAAATCAGCCAAGATGGAACAGCAGAGCAGACTTGATGGGTCGAACTGTCTAATTCTGTTCATTGGTCTGATGTTCTTAAAGAATTAAAAAAATCAAAAAACACTATAAATATAAATACACAAACAATCCTATAAAACACAATATATTGTTACACACAGACTGATTATATATACATAAAGTGATGCTGGGTGATGTGTATGTAATAGAGTAGAGAATGGTGGGTTGGGTTAATTGGGGGGGAGTTGTTGATCAGCCTGAAAGCTTGGGGGAAGTAACTGTTCTTGAATCTAGTGGTCCTGGCATGGTCGTTGTGTCGCCTCTTCCCTGGTGGTTTGGGGCAAAAAGAAAGGAGGTATTGAGAGAAATCAACAAGAAGTGGTACTTTCTGGACACGGACACCATTGAGTTTAAAGTACTTACACTGTCCAGCTCTTACACTCTTCAGTTGTTGAAGCTTCACTTGAAAATGTTCCGTCAGGACATTTCTCACACACAGTATCTTTGAAAGGTGTTCCTGAAACACACAATCAACGTTATTGTGGGTAACTTATAAAGCTGTAATACCAGTGTCAGAGAGATCTTGTTACTTCTTTCCACACTCCTCTTCAAATAGTTAAATAAATGTGCAATTCCACTTTCAACAGTTATGAAGTTGTCACCTGCAGCATGTTGAAAATATCAAGGCATCCATTTCACTGAGTAGTTCTCAGTGTTTAAGAACAGAATTTTTGAACCCGTTTTAACATCCACAAATACCATCAGTCAGTTACTAGGGTCCAGAAAAATACCCATGCTTCTCGGTCACACCACTGTACAAGTAACACTCCCAACTCCGAGCAGCACAGGAGAGGAATAAATTACCGTGTATTCCTTTCCTCATGGTGGATTAGTGTGTGGGCCTCTGTCAGCTGCAGTATTTGCTCAGACTTTGGAAAAGCAGCAAGAGAAGAGGCCAGATAAAGCAATACCATAATAATAATGATATCAGGGATGAGGGGGAATGTCTTTAGCCAGAGGGTGGTGAATCCATGGAATTCATTGTTACAGATGTCTCTGGAGGCCGAGTCATTGGGTATATTTAATGTGATATTTGATAGGTCTTTGTTTAGTAAGGGCATTGAAAGCTACAGGGAGAAGGCAGGAGAATGGGATAATAAATCAACCATGATGGAATAATGGAGCAGACCCGCTCGGCCAAATGGCCTAATTCTGCTCTTACCTCTTATGTCTTATGACATCAAGCTGTTTAACAAAGAACTGGAGCAGAACCTCAGACTTTCTGTGGTCAGGAGCACGCAGTCATGCAATAAGATGGGCAATAGAGGCTGAAGGTTGGTTCCCTAAGGTTGTTATAGTCAGGGGTGGTAATGGGGACAAACTCCCACTACCTATTAAATGCTCCCAATGCTGTGTGAACCAAAAAGCCTCTGAAAACCAAGTCTAGCCCCTGGCCTTCACGTGTGATTTAGTTACTAAAACTAGCAGAACTGTTCCTACTAACAGAAGGTGCAAAGGCAGGTTATAGGCAATTTAAATCCAGTCGCTTAGAGCAGATGGGGCTAGTCAGCCGAGACTGGCAGCTCATGTAGGAGAAGGAAAACTCTGATCTCAAGCTTCCACTGCTTTGTGACCATACCCACTCATGGGGAAGGCTTCGGGAGTAAATCCAGAGCTGGAACACTTAGGGCAGTCCAATATTAAGTACAATGCTGACTGGCAACTCCTGTGATGCTGCTGGTACCAAACTGTATCAGTCTCTGCCATTCCTTTAGATTCATCAGATGCATGGAGATGGGGAGCTTGCGACATGGACAACAGCTTGCTCTCCATGTTGTACTGCCCAGGCTTGTATACCGAGACAGCTAGGACACAATATCCATGGTCAACTCTGATCGACTGAGGCCTCAGGCTCAGTGGCTAAAACTCAAGACTGGCCAGTAATGGGTAAAATGGGAAGTGGGATGAATTAGCTTCTTAAAATACAAATCCAAAGACCATTCCAGTTACACTCAAAGAACTAACAGCAAGCTGCCATTGCCAGTAGGGGGCCTCAGGCAGCCATCCTCAGAGCAAACTCCAGTCGGTGCCAGTGATTTCAATTTCCCCTGTCCTGCCCAGGACACAGCACTTAGTAACGGCACTCCATCAACCTACCTTTCTCTTTAACTCCTTCACCAGGCGGGCATGCGGTGTGCTTTCCGGCCATATGACAGCCATCAGTGCAATAATACCCTTCCCTGGCTCACATATCGTATTGCAAGTGGCAATACATGGTTATTGGATTTGAAGTCCCCTCTCTGTAAATACAAAAACATTTATGAGATCCATGGTGAATTAAAGTATACTGCTTTCTGTTTGAAATTAGAAGACTAAATCAAGATTTGCCTGCTAAACCCCCTTGTGTCTGTGCTGCCATTCAAAAAGATCTTGTAGCTCAGCACCTCTCCCTTGCACTGTTCATATCCCTCAAAACCTAAAAATATATCACACTTGGTCTTAAACACGCACAGCTGGTGAGCCTCTCAAAGTAGCTGTGCTCTTACTCTGAGACTGTGACCCCATGTTCCAGATAATCCCAGCAAGGGAAAATATTATTCCTGTTAATCCCACTAAGAATTTTTGAAGTGTTGTGTGATCATCTCTCATGCTTCTTCTAAACTCCAGAACAAGGTTTCCCAACCAAGCATCCATGGGCCCCTCAGTTAATAATAGGGGTCCATGGCATAAAAAAGGTTGGGTTGTAGAGTCTACAATAATATGATCCAGTTAAACTTTCTTTATGAGACAATTCCTTATCCCAGGAATTCTTCTTGTCCTCCTCTATCAAAAATATGTCAATCTTTAGGCCAAGACACCAGATGTGTACACAACATCCAGGTACAATCCCACTAGAGCGCCACAAGCACACCATTCTGCCATTATTAGTCAAAGTGGATAAAGAACTTAATATTCCATCTACCATATGTCACCCATTTACTTATCCTGGCCATATTCTCCCATGAACTCACACTGCAACCTGCTTAACAAATCACTCAAAAAGCAAAAATTGCAGATGTTGGAAAATTGAAATAGGAATTGCTATAGATGTTAAGCAGCTGCATAACAACAAATTTCACGATGTATATCAGTGATAATAAACCTGATTCTGATCCTCAGAATTAGCTGATCTGTTGCGTGAGAGTCAATCCCATCCTATTACTCCTTGGGAGGCCAGAATCACGTTTGTAACATTGGCATGTCTTGAAATATGTTGTCTTGTGGCAATAGTACAGTGCAATACATAAAAGTACTATAAATTACCATAAGAATATACAAAAACTAAATAAATAGTATGTCAAGAAACAAAACAGTGAGGTAGCATTCATGCATTCATCAACCATTCATAAATTTAATGGCCAAGGGGAAGAAGCTGTCCCTAAAATGTACGTCAATCAAAAGGGGGAAAGTATGCAGTAAAAGGCAGGACATTTAGGAGCAATTACCAATAGATGGATATTGAGGTGGAAGTCCACAGGTCCCGGAAAATGACCACACAGGTAGATAGGATGGTAAAGAAGGCCATATGGCACGCTTACCTTAATCAGTTAAGGCATCGAGCACAGCAGTCATAAAGTCATGTTGCACATATAAAAAAACTTTTGTGAAGCCATATTTGGAATATAGTGTGGAATTCTGAATCCCACATTACAGGAAGTATGTGGAAGATTTGGAGAAGGTCCAGAAGAGGTTCATCACAATGCTGCCTGGATTGGAGAATCATATCTACAGTGTCTATAAAAAAGTATTCACCCCCCCTTGGAAGTTTTTACAACATTGAACCTCAGTGGACTTAATTTGGCTATTTTACACTGATCAACAGAAGAAGGCTCTTTTGTGTCAAAGTGAAAACAGATCTCTACAAAGTGACCTAAATTAATTACAAATATAAAGCACAAAATAATTGCGTAAGTATTCACCCCGTTCAAGTCAGTATTTAGTGGATACTCCTTTGGCAGCAATTGCAGCCTTGAGTCTGTGTGGATTGGTCTCTATCAGCTTTACATATCTGGACATTGCATTTCCCTGTATTTTGCTGCATTCATTTTACCCTGTACTTTCACAAGCCTTCCAGGGCCTGCAGCAGTGAAGCATCCCCACAGCCTGATGCAGCCACCACCGTGCTTCACAGTAGGGGGTTTGTTTTTGATGATGTGCAGTGTTAGGCTTACGCCAAACATAGCGTTTAGTCTGATGGCCAAAAAGCTCAATTTTGGTTTCATCAGACCATAGAACCTTCTTCCAGCTGACTTCAGGGTCTCCCACGTCTTCTGGCAAACTCTAACCGAGATTTCATGTGAGTTTTTGTTTCCAACAATGGCTTTCTCTTTGCCACTCTCCCATAAAGCTGCGATTGGTGAAGAACCTGGGTGACAGTTGTTGAATGTGCAGTCTCTCGTATCTCAGCCACTGAAGCTTGTAACTCCTCCAAGGTTGTCCCACATCTCTTGGTGGCCTCCCTCGCTAGTCCCCTTCTTGTACAGTCACTCAGCTCTAGGCAGATTTACAGCTCTGCCGTATTCTTTCCATTCCATAGATTGTCTTAACTGTACTCCAAGGGATATTAGGTGACTTGGAAATTTCCTTGTATCTATCTCCTGACTTATGCTTTTCAAGAACTTTTTTGCAAAGTTGCATGGAGTGTTCTTGTGTCTTCATGGTGTAGTTTTCGCCAGGATACTGGCTCACCAACATCTGGACCTTCCAGATACAGGTGTGTTTTTACTACAATCAATTGAAACACCTTGACTGCACACAGGTCTCCATTTAACTAATTATGTGACTTCTAAAACCAATTGGCAGCACCAGTGATGATTTGGTGTGTCATATTAAATGGGGGTGAATACTCATGCAATCAATTATTTTGTGTTTTATATTTGTAATTAATTTAGATCACTTTGTAGAGATCAGTTTTCATTTTGACAGTAAAGAGTCTTTCTGTTGATCAGTGTCAAAAAAGCCAAATTAAATCCACTGAGATTCAGTATTGAAAAATAATAAAATATGAAAACTTCTGGCGGGGGGTGGGGTTGAATACTTTTTATAGGCACTGTTTAAGGAGAAGTTGGACAAACTTCCCTGGAAGTTTTCCCTGGAATATTGAATACTCAGTGGAGATGTGATAGAGGTTTATAAAATTATGAGACACATAGATAGGGCATATAGTCTAAACCGGAGTGTCTGTACATAACAAAATGATAAGCAGTGGTAGTTGGGGATGTGGAGGGAAGGTGAGTGGGTAGAGGTGTTGATCAACCTTACTGCTTTTTGAGTCTGGTGGTCCTGGTGTGGATGCTATGTAGCTTCCTCCCTGATGGGAGTGGGACCAACAGTCCATGAGTAGGGTGGGTGGGATCCTTCATGTTACTGGCCCTTTTCTTGCACCTTTGTGTATTTATATCCTTGTTGGTGAACAGACTGGTGCCAGTGATGCATTGGGCAGTTTTGACTACCTGTTGTAAAGTCTTCCTGTTCACGACAATGCTGTTTCCATGCCATGCAGTGATGCAGTTTGTTACGATGCTCTCTACTGCGCATACAGGCAGTCCCCGAGTTACGAATGTCCGACTTACGGACAACTAGTATTTATGAACCGAGGAAGAAGAACGCCATCCGACATTCTAAGCCAGATCGCGACACCGTCCTCCATTTTAAGTCATTGCCGTTGACACAGTGTTGAGCGTTTAACTTTGTATTTGGCTCAAATTTTTCTAAGTAAGATTCACCCTACCCCCCCCCCCCCCCATTCCAGTCAGATCAGCACCGGGCTAGAGAACGGAGGTTCCCGATTTCGAGTTAGTGACAGACCGCTCCCGTGCCAGGTTGATTATCGATCCAGTGACTCCCGTACCATCCGTGCTGGGTTGATGTTGAGTTCGCAACTCGACCTCATTAAAAAAACCACTGCCTCCGGATCAACAATTGATTTAGGCAAATGGCAGGGAAGTGCGGATCCAAGAAGTGCAGAGATGGAGAGATTCTTATTAGAGTTCAACTCCATTGCCACCCATATTGGGCAGCCAGACTGATTATAAAATTAAGACCAAAAGATAAGACAACGTATGTTGGCTGCCCAGTAATGCAAATGAAAATTGGGCAAGGCCATACCACCTACCCTTTTAGGTTTTTGAAGGTGAGCTTTATTTAGTCTGGGATGTTTGCCCTTCCATAGATAGGACAAAATAATAGAATCTAACAACTCAAAAAAGCTTTATAAATAAAAATTGGTAAAGACAGAAATAAGTATAAAAACTTAGGAAGGATATACATTTTAACAAAATTAATTCGACCTATGGAAAGCATGAACAAGGGTGACCACTGTGCTAAACTCTGTTTTTTATGATTTAAAAGATCACTGAAATTTTCTCCAAAAAGACGCTTAAAATTTCTTGTTACTGTAATGCTAAGGTAAGTAAATTGATTATTTACTACTTTAAAAGGGAGGTTATAAAATTCTAGTAATTGTGCTTCTCTATTTATTGGAAAGGGTTCACTCTTATGTAAATTAAGTTTGTATCCGGAAAGCTGGCTAAATTTGTTAAGGAGTGAAAACATTGGGGATAAGGAGGTAGTCGGGTTTGATATCAAAAGTAAAAGATGATCAGCATAAAGAGAGATTTTGTGCTCAACACCTCCCCCTCCAAATCCCCGTCAATTCAGCACAACTTCGAAACACAATCGCCAATGGATCTATAGCCAAATCGAAAAGTAAGGGACTTAAAAGACACTCTTGCTAGGTGCCATGTTTAAGATTAAAAGGTTGGGATTGCTGAGAATTAGTCAAGACAGAAGCAGTGGGGTGTGAATATAACAATTTAATTCATGTAATACTGTAAAACTTCGTCCAAAATCAAATTTATCTAAAACCGCAAAAAGATAATTCCACTCCACACGATCAAATGCTTTCTCCACATCTAGAGAAATGACACATTCAGGAATCCCAGCTGAAGGTGAGTGTAAGATATTAAATAGATGCCGTATATTAAAAAAAAAAGGAGACGATTTTTAATAGAACCAGTTTGGTCTTCAGAAATAGTTAAAGGTAAATTGTTCTCCAATCTATGGGCCAAAACATCAGTCAAAATTTTAACATCAACATTTAGCAAAGAAATCGGCCTGTACGAGGAACACTGTTGGATCTTTATCTTTTTCCGCTAAAAGAATGCTACATGCCTCATTAAATGATGCTGGCAATTTACCATGTTTAAACGAGTCAGTTGAGGCAAAAGCAGTGAGGAAAATGATTTATAGAATTCTGCAGAGAACCCATCAGGTCCAGGAGATTTACCAGACTGCAGTACAGAAATAGCTGATGATATTTCCTCTAGTGGTAATGGTTCATTCAATGTTGCTTTAAGATCAGGAGAAAGCGTAGGAATCTTTAAACTATTTAAAAAATGGTCGACAGAAGTATTAACATTTAGGGATTCAGAAGTATAAAGTCAAGAATAGTAATTCTAGAATGTATCATTAATTTCAGAGTGATTCAAGGTAATGTTCCCATTTTCCATTCAAATTTTTGTAATATGTTGTTTAACTTTAGAGTGTCTTATTTAGTTGACTAAAAATTTACTGGATTTATCACCATGGATACAAAAACGGCTCTTACTTTTCAAAAGTTGGCGTTCAACTGGGTGAGTGGAAGTAAGGTCAAACTTAGTTTGAAGTTCCACTCATTTCTTATACAGCTCCATATTTTTAGTCTCGGCATCTAGTTGGTCTATTGCTTTAATTTGATTAACCAGATCAATCACTCTTTATGGGTCTTTCTGTTCAAATTCACAGTATATGAAATTATTTGACCCCTTAGGTATACTTTCATAGCATCCCAGGCAACCTGACTTGAGGTTTCAGATGACATGTTAGTATTTTTTTTAAAAAGTTATCTCGTCCTCCATAAGTTTTACAAAATCATTATCCAACAACAGGGTCAGATTAAAACACCCAAGTTTATTCACTTGGGGGAAATCAGGAAGAATTATAGACAGGGTGACTGGGGCATGATCTGAAATCAATATACTCCAATAGTCACAAGATTGAGCAGAAGGAATCAACTGATTATCAATTAAAAAATAATCAATTCTAGTGAAAGTATGATGGACGTGAAAAAACGAATAATCTCTCACATTTGGATGAAAACGCCACACATCAGAGATACCATAATTAGAAAGGAAAGACTGAATTGATAAACAGGTTTACTTGGTAGTCTAGGAATAGAGGACAATCGATCCAAAACTGGATCTAATCAACAGTTAAGATCGTCACCCAGTATGAGAATATGAACTCAGCTCAGGCAATAAAGAGAAGAAACGATCAAAAAACTCCACATCATCCGAACTGGGGGCATATAAATTAGCCAAGACTACCAGTGTGTTGTATAATTTCCCCGAGACGATAATAAAATGACCATTTGTATCAGATACTTTATTATGAAGCTCAAAGGGAACATTTAGATTCATAGGAATTTAAACACCCCTGTCTTCAGCCTGAAAAGTTGAATGGAAGTTCTGCCCCACCCATCTTGAGATAAGATGAGAGTTATCAGAACTACAAATGTGTGTTTCTTGCAAAAAAAAACAATTGCTGCATTAAGCTGTTTAAGATGTGAAAACACCTACCTTCTTTTAACAGGATGGTTCAATCCCTTAACATTCCAACTTACAAAATTCAACAGACTAACCATTGTCCTTTTAAAAAAAAGAGGATAGTAGACATGAGCATTGTCTGAAATTCAAGTAACAGCTCTGGGGCAAAAGTATAAAACAAGAAAAACAGGACAGAAAAACATCCTGAATAATACAAATGTCTAAAGGTTCTATGAATAATATTGGCATTAGAGTTCCCTGCCCCCCTCAAACCCCAGAACAAGAAAGCTACTGGAAAGCAGCAGCAAGCTCTTCAAAAAAAATCAGCCCATACTCCCATTTCCTGTTTCTTAACATCATCATCAGCTCCATTTTGCATCAATTACAAAAAAGAAAACTTTTAGCACTACAAACTAAAGCTATACAGAGTGAAAAGAAAAACCATTCCACCAAAATTTGATAAGTTTAACTCAAGGTAATAATTCAAAAGAAAAGATATGAACTAGTGTTTAAGAAAAATACAAAAGCAAGTAAACACTTGTATGCAGATGATCTGCCCTGTTAGCTTACATTTCAGACCCTAGGAAATCTACTCCCTCTATGCTAGGGTACTTTCTGAATTCAGTAGTTTTTCTGGATGTAAATTAAATTTACATAAAGGTGAGTTATTTCCCATTAATAATTATTTGGCTCAATATCATCAAGTACATTTAGTATTGCAAAAATTACTTATCTTGGTATTAAAATTACTAAAAATTTTAAGGACCTGTATAAATATAATTTTTCCCATTAATTGATTACACCCAACGAATGCTTTCTAAATGGTCACCTATGATGTTATTATTTATAGGTCGAATTAATGCTATCAAAATGATAGTTCTACCAAAATTCTTACATACCTTTCAAGCAGTTCCTACCTTTGTCACTAAAACGTTTTTTGATAGAATAGACTCCATAATCTTATCTTATATTTGGAATAATAAAAATCCTAGATTGAGTAAACCTTTATTGCAGAAATTAAAAAAGGATGGTGGTATTTTAGGATGTATTATTGGGCAATTAATATTCAATATATTACTTTTTGGATTCATTACTCAGACGTACATGAATGTCCTTCATGGTTGGATTTGGAGGAAAACTCGGTGAAGGAGTTCTCTTTGACCTCTTTACTGGGAGCTCCTCTTCACTTTTTGTTTTCTAAGATTAGTAGACAAGACCTTAATCCTATTATTAAACATACTTTAAGAATTTGGTTTCAGTTTCGTAGATTTTTTGAGTTAAATAATTTTGTTCTTTCTAGTAATTCTTTTTAATTATTTTTTAAAACCATCAATTTTGGATAAGGCCTTTTTAATTTGGAAAACCAAGGGAATAACAACTTTTTCAGATTTGTTTTTAGCAGATTGTTTAATATCTTTTTCTCAGTTAGTGGATAAATATGATTTATCTAATGTACACATTTTTAGATATTTACAGATTAGGAAATTATCCTTCTGCTTATCCACCTAATATGACACATGCTGTCTTTCAGCTTAAACCATTTCAAAAAGGGCTGATAGCTATAATTTATAACCGGCTATTGAATTTACGAATGGTATCTTAACGATAAAATTAAACGTGCTTGGGAATTGGAATTTCAAGAGTCATTTTCGGATAATCAATGGAGTAAAATTTTTTATTTGGTTAATAACACATCTATTTGTGCCCGCCACTCCTCGATACAATTCAAGGTAGTGCATCTGGCCCATATGTCAAAGGATAAACTAGCACGTATTTTTTTCCAACTTAAGTCCTATTTGTGACAATTACTCTTCCAATTTCTTTTTTGAAGTTTTAGATTTGATCAGAAAGTCTTTCTTTTTTTTTGGTCGTATCCTCAAAATGGACTGCCCAGTCCCTATTTTTTCCTTTTTTTGTATAGTGTAGTGGTTTTTCTTCTTCAATTAATAATTTAAAGATTTTTTCTCTCTTTATGAACTGATAAGAGGAGAATTAGTTGTCTTTTTTATTATATATTATGTACTAGCTTAACACTATGTATGATTTTGATCATGTCTATTTCACTTTTGGTTTGTATTGTTATTGATATATATGTATTTGAGATAATTCTCCTCCTGTCTGTATTTATGCTCCTTTTAAATCAATAAAAACATTGATAAGAAAGAAAGAAAAACAAGTAAACAGAGCTACCAGAGCTACCTCATAAGCTACCAGCGAAAAATTATGAAAAAAAATTTACTGACTTAAGAAAGAAAAATCAGGAAAAAAAAACAGAGAAAAAAAAGTAAACACGAGGAAATCTGCAGATGCTGGAAATTCAAACAACAACACACACAAAATGCTGGTGGAACGCAGCAGGCCAGGCAGCATCTATAGGGAGAAGCACTGTCGACGTTTTGGGCCGAAACCCTTCGTCAGGGCTAAAAAAAAGGTACTTCTCCACCAATATAAGTAATTAGACTGAACCAGAGGGAGTCGAAGCCACAGGGAGGTCACCAATAAATTTCTGAGCATCTGAAGCCAAGTTAAACCACTTATTGTCTCCACGAGTAAGAATTATTCGGAGGCGAGCTGGAAATCGAAGGGAAGGCCTGAATCCGCAATTATATAGTTCTTTCATAAGTCCTTTAAAGTCAGCTTGTAGACTCAGAACTTGGGGAGCATAGTCCTCGACAACATGGATTGATTGACCCTTATATTCCAGTTTTCCTCTCCAATGAGCTTCTTTAATGAGGAACACTTTTGTCTGGTAGCGATGAAAACAGATAACTACTGTCCTGGGTCCGGGATAGGCCCTGAGGTGCAGTGAGTTCTGTCCATCTCGGGCAGGGTCGAAAGTATTTAGTTCCCGGAAATCTCACATAGCAGAGTAGAGAAAAATTCAACGGGAGATCCATGTTCGATAATGTATTCATTCTTTAGGGTGAAGGCTCACCTGCAGCCTGATCACTGCTGCTTATATTAGGCAATATGCCCTTTTGAGAACTGGTTTCAGGCTCAACTCAGCTGGGCTAAAATATGACAGATCAAAACATGTCAACTTTCACAAAAACAGGGTGACAAGAGATGCTGTTTTAAAATCCCGGAAAGAAAGTGAAGCAACTTCTACCCCGGGATATTTTCACTGAGATTTAAGCTCATCATAATTTGTCCTACAGCAAGAATCTGATGGCAGAAAATGGCACGTCAGGTTTGAAGTTGAGCTCAGCTTTTCACTACGATACAGTCATGACATTGTTTGGGTACAATTGATGAAGTTTTAAGGGAAGTAAGAAATATTTTGTAGACTCTTGTAGATAACGGGTTAAAATTGCTACAAACTTCTGTTTATTCTGCTCTGAGTAAACCACCTGAGGCTGGTTTCAGATTAACGACCTTGCAGATGTCTCCGAGAATGGGGATTGAGTTCTGCTTATCGGTCGCACACATCTTGCCTTATGGTTTTGCAAGAATTGAGCTAAGTACTCTCGTTTGATTAGGGAAAGTGAGGACTCACTGACAAGGACAGGAGTGAACAACTGTCTGTAATTAAGTCAGGGCCTAGCAAAGGGAATAACTGATAAGGACTCGACAGTACACCCACCTGTAATTACAACCTTGATTTAGTGGACTCTCTTATCTAAGTAATTAAGGTTTGCTCCAACAGACTTAGTGGGAATACCAGTTAATCTAAGTGCTCTTTGTGTCGCTAGTTCTATAAATTGTAACGTTTCTGCATGTTAGACAGAGGTCCGATGCAAGCCCCCAGAGGGAGAGGAACACTGTCCCTGTGGTGTGCGGCTCTGCACCTCTCTCCAGATTATTCCGAGACAGGGAGGGAAAAATCCAATAAAGCCCCAGAGTTAATGGCTCCACAAAGACAATTGCCCATCCGAATGCTGCCCAACCCATGAGAAGGAGGAGGGGCAGCCCTCAGTGATTCCTGTGTATGCACCCTGGAAGCCTCAAGAAATGATCATGATCATGAATCAGACCACAGAGAGAAAAGAAAAGCCAGCACGTTGCTCAGTATGTCCACAGTACTATATAAATGTATAATGCGACCCCGCAAGACTTATTCGGTCTCTGCTGCATGATTCTCTCAGCTGATGAGGGGCGGAAATGGAAGGCAGAATTAAGATACCAAACCTATCAGGAGTTACAGGTGGGAATCCATAATGAGAATGAACAGACAGAGCAGATTATTCAAGCCTTGGACAGGGATCTCCAACAACCTGTAAACATCACTAAAGTACATGAATGCAAACCTAAGCCTGGGAAATCGGGACCAGACTATCGGGAGTGATTTGCGGCCTGCTACGGCACTTTCGCGGGAAACCAAGCCTTTAATTAATGGGAATTCGTCCTCACGGTTTAATGCCCTACTGCTCCAATGCTTACCAATTAAGTTAGCCAAAATGATTGAAACTAATAATATGGATTGGCCTGACAATGGCCGAAATCGAATGTGACGAGCTTTGACATATTACTGGGACCCGGTTTTCGAATCCCCATCAACCCAGAAGGGAACTAATATTAAAGGTGAATATGTTCAGCAGGAAGAAGGACGTGAGTGGGCTATATCTGGGGATCAGAAATGGGAACAAAAACCTACCAAGGGACAGGTGGGAACAACAACCTGTTTAGAAATTGACAAGCAAGGATGCTTCCTACCGTGAGTACCGCCCCTCAGGAAGAGCCCAATGTAATATTGCATTAATATGATTGATATGGGGAAACCACAACCACTCTCGATCAGGAAATAGTGTCAGAAAAGGGATTCCAGCTATCGGACACTACAATCACTCTGTCTGGGTTTGAAGGCACGGAATGTATGTATTCACGTACCCTGCCACTGCAGGTGGAATTCCAGGGGACCCAGTGTGAGGTTTCACTTACAGTCACCACCAGTCTGGGGTGTAATCTAGCAGAGAGAGACTTGCTCTGTCCGTTGGAAGTCGAGATTCTATGCACGGACAAGGGTGTCACCCTGGGACTAGCAAACAACTGACAGCTTCTCCAATTTCCGACCCCCCAGTGGTGGACACTTAATCTGGACTCCACCGTGTTTGAACCCCTTCTGCCAGCGGCCGACCCTCATGTGACTCTGTCCTATGACCCTACAGGGTGCTCAACTGAGGAAAGCCAATATTATGCACCCATCAAGGGACAGAAGTTCCCAGTCATGGTGAATGGAGAGGTTAAAGGAAAAGAGGGTAGTGCATTACTGGCTGAAGTTCTGGATTTGGCGACAGACAGGACTAGTGGTTCCCCATACCACCGTTAGGGTTTGCCCTGGGTTCAAGCCAAAGAGTCTAGGGTTCCTTGCCTACACCCTGATGAAGTAAGCCTCCAGCACCGAGGGAGACTGGCGAGACTTGCCCGCGGGCCAACTCCGATGCAAAGGTGAGTCAAAGGTGAAGACGGGACATCTGGTAAGACACTCTTTTAATATTGACCGAACCCAATATGTTGTACCCCATCTCTGGACAATTTCAGGCCATGAAGTCGGCCGCACCAACTGCCCCCTGTCTGGATCACCGTGAAAGAAGGACAGACTCTCACGTCCATTCTGCAATACCCCCTCAAGCCCGAGGCAATGTTTTATGAGGATGGAAGCTCTTTTGTGGATCCAGTGAGGAAACAATGTTCTGGCTATGCGATAGTGACGCACAGTGATGTAATTAAGCAGGCCTCTTTTGAAACAGCTGTCTCCACCCAGAAGGCTGAGCTGATTGCTCTGACTCGTGCCTATACCCTCGCATCAGACTAAAGTGCAAACGTTTGCACAGACTCCCGTTAAGCATTTGGAGTTATGGGATTCCAGACTTCCTCTGACCACCCCTTTAGTAATGCTACCTTTCTAAACAACTTACCCACCACCCTACAGCTACATCAAGTTTTGGCTATTTTGTCAGACTGCAAACGTGTTACAGAAGGAACTGCGTAGAAGGACTCTCTTGGACTAAAGGAAAACGTATTGGTTGATAGTGGTGTTTGTGCTTATGTCTTTGAGAGGGCACCCCAGTCAGCACCCTTCTGTCTCTCTATCACACCTATGCCAAACAGATAGAACTAGGAGCCTGCTGGGTTTGTGCCGAAATTCCGCAGCATGGTAAAACTATGATTCCAATGTCAGTAATCCCGCTCAACCAGAGTGAGGAGCTCTCAGCCTGGGCTTTCTCAGATAACACCCGGGGAAGTGAGGTGAGGAACTGTAGTCCAGTCAGAGGTGACTGTGGCTGTCAGTGTTTTGAGGGATGGTATCTCAGGCCCACACCAAACAGAACCTCATATACTGAAAGACATGCATCCTAGCCAAACCTGCAGGTGCCCAGCTGCGGAATAGTAAATGCCACCTGTCACTGTAACTCCCAGGAAGGAGAAGATGCATTTTTTTCTGGGAAATAACAGCTGTACCACCTATACCACTGCAGACCCTCCCCGACCAGCAATTGGCACCCACTAGGTGTGTGGAAATCGGGCCTATATATGACTCCCAAGGGAAACTGCCAGTAGATGGGATCCACAAAGTCCCAGCAAAGGGTGGACCAGCTGTTGTTATCTAGCATATTTAGTACCCGACCTGAGAGTTATGGCCCAGCCTCAGGATTACTCCCATTGGAACAGGCAACGAAGGGACATAATGAAAACTGAAGGATTTTGGGTGATTGTCTTACCCTCTCATGGGGTGGCCAGAAATTCCAGGGAAATAATTAACTTAGCAGCAGCTCTAGAAGAATTAGCCAACAATACGGCCGGGGCACTGAGTGATACTCAACCACAGGTAACTGAAATATCCACTGAGATGGTTGCAATTCGCCAAACAGTGTTACGGAATCGCAAGGCCCTGGGCTTTATCTTAGCTGAGAAAGGAGGGACCTGTGCTATTGTGGGAAGGAATGTTGTACTTATATCCCTGACGAATCCTCAAACATTATAACCATATAACAATCACAGCACGGAAACAGGCCATCTCGGCCCTCCTAGTCTGTGCTGAACTCTTAATCTCACCTAGTCCCACCTACCCGCACTCAGCCCATAACCCTCCACTCCTTTCCTGTCCATATACCTATCCACTTTTACCTTAAATGACACAACTGAACTGGCCTCTACTACTTCTACAGGAAGCTCATTCCACACAGCTATCACTCTCTGAATAAAGAAATACCCCCTCGTGTTTCCCTTAAACTTCTGCCCCCTAACTCTCAAATCATGTCCTCTCGTTTGAATCTCCCCTACTCTCAATGGAAACAGCCTATTCACGTCAACTCTATCTATCCCTCTCAAAATTTTAAATACCTCGATCAAATCCCCCCTCAACCTTCTACGCTCCAATGAATAGAGACCTAACTTATTCAACCTTTCTCTGTAACTTAAGTGCTGAAACCCAGGTAACATCCTAGTAAATCGTCTCTGCACTCTAATTTATTGATATCTTTCTTATAATTTGGTGACCAGAACTGCACACAATATTCTAAATTTGGCCTTACCAATGCCTTGTACAATTTTAACATTACATCCCAACTTCTGTACTCAATGCTTTGATTTATAAAGGCCAGCGTTCCAAAAGCCTTCTTCACCACCCTATCTATATGAGACTCCACCTTCAGGGAACTATGCACTGTTATTCCTAGATCTCTCTGTTCCTCTGCATTCCTCAATGCCCTACCATTTACCCTGTATGTTCTATTTGGATTATTCCTGCCAAAACGTAGAACCTCACACTTCTCAGCATTAAACTCCATCTGCCAATGTTCAGCCCATTCTTCTATCTGGCATAAATCTCCCTGCAAGCTTTGAAAACCCACCTCATTATCCACAACACCTCCTACCTCAGTATCATCGGCATACTTATTAATCCAATTTACCACCCCATTATCCAGATCATTTATGTATATTACAAACAACATTGGGCCCAAAACAGATCCCTGAGGCACCCCGCTAGTCACCGGCCTCCATCCCGATAAACAATTATCCACCACTACTCTCTGGCATCTCCCATCTAGCCACTGTTGAATCCATTTTCTTACTCCAGCATTAATACCTAACGACTGAACCTTCTTAACTAACCTTCCATGTGGAACTTTGTCAAAGGCTTTGCTGAAGTCCATATGGACTATATCCACTGCCTTACCCTCGTCAACATTCCTCATAACTTCTTCAAAAACTTCAATAAGGTTTGTCAAACATGACCTTCCATGCACAAATCCATGCTGGCTACTCCTAATCAGATCCTGTCTATCCAGATAATTATTAATACTATCTCTAAGAATACTTTCCATTAATTTACCCACCACTGATGTCAAACTGACAGGTCTATAATTGCTAGGCTTACTTCTAGAACCCTTTTTAAACAATGGAACCACATGAGCAATACGCCAATCCTCCGGCACAATCCCTGTTTCTAATGACATCTTAAAGATCTCCGTCAGAGCTCCTGCTATTTCTACACAAACTTCCCTCAAGGTCCTGGGGAATATCCTGTCATGACCCGGAGATTTATCCACTTTTAAATTTCTTAAAAGCGCCAGTACTTCCACTTCTTTAATTGTCATAGGCTCCATAACTTCCTTATTTGTTTCCCACACCTTACACAATTCAATATCCTTCTCCTTAGTGAATACTGAAGAGAAGAAATCATTCAAAATCTCTCCCATCTCCCTCGGCTCCACACATAGCTGACCACTCTGATTCTCTAAGGGGCCAATTTTATCCCTCACTATCCTCTTGCTTTTAATATAACTGTAGAAACCTTTCGGATTTACTTTCACCTTATTTGCCAAACCAACCTCGTATCTTCTTTTAGCTTTTCTAATCTCTTTCTTAAGATTCCTTTTACATTCTTTATATTCCTCGAGCAATTCCTTTACTCCATGCTGCCTATATCTATTGTAGACATCTCTCTTTTTCCGAACCAAATTTCTAATATCCCTTGAAAACCATGGTGCTTTCAAACCTTTAACCTTTCCTTTCAACCTAACAGGAACATAAAGATTCTGTACCCTCATAATTTCACCCTTAAATGACCTCCATTTCTCTATTACATCCTTCCCATAAAACAACTTGACCCAATCCACTCTCTCTAAATCCCTTCGCATCTCCTCAAAGTTAGCCTTTCTCCAATCAAAAATCTCAACTCTAGGTCCTGTCCTGTCCTTCTCCATAATTATATTGAAGCTAATGCTATTGTGATCACTGGACCCGAAGTGCTCCCCAACACATACATCTGTCAGCTGACCTATCACATTCCCTAACAGGAGATCCAACACTTCCCCGTCTCTAGTCGGTACTTCTATGTATTGTTGCAAAAAACTATCCTGCACACATTTCACAAACTCTAAACCATCCAGCCCTTTTACAGAATGAGCTTCCCAGTCTACGTGTGGAAAATTAAAATCTCCCACAATCACCACCTTGTGTTTACTACAAATATCTGCTAACTCCTTACACATTTGCTCTGCTAACTCACGCGCCCCATTAGGTGGCCTATAATACACTCCTATCAGTGTTACTACACCTTTCCCATTCTTCAATTCCACCCAAATGGCCTCCCTAGAGGAGCTCTCTAATCTATCCTTCCAAAGCACCGCCATAAGATTTTCTCGGACAAGCAATGCAACACCTCCTCCTCTGGCCCCTCCTACTCTATTACATCTGAAGCAACTAAATCCAGGAATATTTAGTTGCCAATCACACCCTTCCTGCAACCATGTTTCACTAATAGCTACAACATTATAATTCCAGGTATCAATTCACGCTTTAAGCTCATCCACCTTTCTTACAATGCTCCTAGCATTAAAATAGATACACTTAAGATACTCTCCACCTCCTCCTCTCTTTTCATCCCTAACAATGCATTCAAATTTATTATCCTTTTCTTTCTTCTCCCCTACATCTTCGGGCTGAGCGCATCCCTTCTCCATCACCTGCCTTTCCTCCCTCACACACTGTCTATTTACTTGCTCTACTGGTGAACTAACCTACCCTCCCATAGTTTCCTCAAATTGATTCCTGCCCCCCACCCATCTTACTAGCTTAAAGTCTGCCCTGTAGCCCTAGCAAACGTCCCCGCTAGGATATTGGTCCCCCCAGGATTCAAGTGTAACCCGTCCTTCTTGAACAGGTCACGCCTGCCCCAGAAGATCTGTTGGAATATTGTGATATGGTAACCAGAGACATCAGGGCAACAATCTGAGCTTGCATATGGTCATAGAAAGGTACAAGTCTTCATCTTATCTAGTCCACTTTGAACCATTTAACCTGCCCACTCCCATCAACCTGCACCCGGACCATGGCAGCAACCCCCGCCCCCACCATACCGCTACCATCCATGTACCTATCCAAACTTCACTTAAGCATTGAAATCAAGCTCACATGCACCACTTGTGCTGGCTGCTCATTGCACACTCGCACCACCTACCGAGTGAGAAAGTTTCCCCTTGTGTTTCCGTGAGCTTTTCACCTTTCAACCTTCGCCCATGATCTCTTGAAGTAGTCCCAACCAACCTCAGTGGAAAAAGGCAGATTGCACTTACCCTATCTGTACCCCTTATAATTGTGTTCATCTCTATCAAATCTCCTCTCAATCTACTATGCTCTAAAGAATAGTCCCAACCTATTTAACTTTTCCTTATAACTCAGGTCCTCCAGATCCAGCAACATCTTGGTAAATTTTCTTTATGCTATTTAGACCTTGTTTACATCTTTCCTGTAGATAGGTTGTCAAAACTACATATAATACACCAAATTAGGCTTCATAGTTTGCATTATATGATTGAGTTTCCAATTCAGTGCTAGGTATTTAGAGGCTTCTGCCAATTTCGCAGTGGAAAGTGAGATATTGGCCATCAGACACTGCATGATGATTAGTTCCACAAGTGTTAAAATGGAACAAGTGCAGACATCCCACCTCTACCGGAAGTTCTGGGAGTCTGCCACTTATTGATAGCTGCTCCCTGATGCCCACAAATTATATACAATATCCCGGCAATCGATTTTTTTGGGGGGAGAGGGAGAGGGAGAGAGAAAGAGAGAGAGAGTGAGTGCGTGGGCGCACCATGGCAGTGTTCAAAAAAATATGAAATGTACTTCACCCCAGCCTACACTAAAGTGTACCCCTGCCTAATAGGGGTCAAAAACAATGACTGTTGCTTGCTGCACTGTTTGCTACAGTGAGGCCACTGTCAAGGTGGGGAAGCAACACCTCATATTCCATCCTGTTTGCCTCCAATCTGATGGAATGAACATCGATTTCTTTCTCTAGTAAAATGTTTTTCTCTACACCTTCCTCTTCTATTCTCCACTCTGGCCTCTTGTCAGCTGCCCATCACTTCTCCATGGTGCCCCTTTCTCACATGGTCCACTTTCTCCTTTCAGATTCTCTCTTTCTCAGTCATTTGCCTTTCCCACCTACCTGGTTTCACTCATCACTTTCTAGCTAGTCCTCCATCCCCCTTTTCCACCATTTTATTCCAGCATCTTCCCCCCTTCAAGTCCTGCTGAAGGGTCTTGGTCCAAAAAGTCAACTGTTTAACTTCCCTTTCAGGTTATTTCTGAAGCAATACCACCGCTCTCCAGGAGGGGGCACAGGTGTCCATGAGAAAGATTCACATGTGAATTGTACTTTCATTACAATGCTAAACCCAGCCTATATGTTTTCTGCATTTAAAGAAGTTTTGGTGTTGTTCATTTTTAATCTGTCGCAGATAGTGTCCTGGATGGATAAAAGGTCCTCACGGATGAGACTTACTTTATCCCGAATGGTGTGTTGTTGAAACTGCATTGACTAGGCAGATGGACAGTTTTTCATTACACTCTTTATCTTGAAGTTGGTGGAAAACATTTTAGCTGGTATATGTCCCCCTCCACAGAATACCCAGTCTCTGAGCTGCCGTCAGAGCTACATAAAAATGTAACTGGTCAATTAAGTTTATTTCATTGTACAATTTGCTATCAGGGCACGTGGTACAAAACCTGTCCTTTGACATTCGTCCACTGAAATAATTTGGAATATGAAAAATTAACAAATTGCTTCAGCAGTAAGGTGCAGTCAGTCATTTGCAGACATCCCACCTCTCCCGGAAGTTCCGGGGTCTCCCGCATACAGTATTGATAGCGGCTCCCTGACTCTCGCAAATTAAATATAATATTCCGGCAATGGATTTTTTGAGGGAAGAGCAAGAGCGAGAGGGAGCGTCCTGATTGGTCTCTCTTCCGGCTAAGTAGACCTGTCAGTTTTCTCTGTGGGCGGGCTTTACAGTGAACGTCAAAAACAATGACAGTGTTGCTCGCTGCACTGTTTGCAACAGTGACTTTTCTATTGCCCATGGTGGGTTAAAATGTAAACGACATGTTGGAGAGAGTTCAGCAGGTGTCATTCGTTCATTGGCGTAGCTAACGTTATTTAGGCTAGCTGGCTTGCTGCTAAGGAGCGACTCCATTGCAGACATCCCACCTCCCCCGGGAGTCTCCCGCAAACTGATGGTGCTACCTCCCTGAAATGAGTTTTTGCAGCAATTCTGGGCTCCAGATTCAAAGTCTGTCTCTGGAAGACAGCATTCCTGAATTCTGTATACCAATGGTGCAGGGTAGGATGTCTGCAAATTAAAGGTTATTAGGCTCCATATAAAACCTGATATATATGTGTGTGTGTGTGTGTGTGTGTGTGTGTATAATTTGATTAAGAATTGTTGAAGTAATTCATCACGGGTTGTACGTAAAATATGTTAATTAAAGACGTCGTCGCTTAAAGTAAACACGACGTTACAACGTATTTTGGCCTCCTGCGTCTTCTTTGGATTACAGTAATTTAATGTTTTAAAAAAAGAGAACATTGTCAACGAACCCGAAAGGGCTGCCGACCTGTTAAAGTGGATCGAGATGTCCGAACTAAAAACAAACAGCCCAGCAGGAGCGGAGTCGTCGAGTTGGAAACAGAAGCGGTGAACGGAAGAGTTCACGGTTCATAGAGTCAGCACCGAGTGGTGATAATTGTTAAAACATCAGCAATGGGTGGCTACATCGGGAAGAGTGACGAGTTTGATTAACCAACGGGTAATCGGCTCCGTGTATACCGGGTCATTGAAACTATTCTGATGACATTTCCCTCCCACATCGCCATTGAGTTTGCCGATTGAAAAATATGTAAAGGCAGCGCCCACCAAACTCAGGTCAGGCGGCATCTTTGCAAAAGAGATCGGAGGGCGAGACTCTGCCATCAGCCGCCGGAGCGACACATTTTCCGAATTATTTCCAAGCAGACTGCTGTACATTGTTTTTGAATTAGTTTCATGTTTTGAAGTAACAGATCATAACTTTTACACGATCTTCTGTAGTGACGTGTCAACAATCGCTTTGTTTTTCTCTGAAACTTGGTACCCGTGAAAATAAATCAAAATAAACCCGTGAAAAAGTGACGTAATATCCACTACGCAACATTGAGGAGATCAAAGAAATATAATTCCCCTCGAACTAAGTGGTTAGCAAAACGATACAAAAAAAAGTTACAGGACGAAGGCGATGTCTTTTTTAAACAAAGGGGCTTCCCTTCTTCCACCATCAACTCTGCTCTCAAACGCAACTCTCCCATTTCCCGCACATCTGCCCTCACCCCATCCGCCCACCACCCCACTCGGGATAGGGTTCCCCTTGTCCTCACCCACCACCCCACCAGCCTCCAGGTCCAACGTATAATTCCGTAACTTCTGCCACCTCCAACGGGATCCCAGTACCAAGCACATCTATCCCTCCCCTTTCTGCTTTCCGCAGGGATCACTCCCTACGTGACTCCCTTGTCCACTCGTCCCCCTATCCCTTTCCTTCCCACCGATCCTTGTAAACGGAACAATCATGGGCCAATTTCCAATTAATCTACTAAAAGGCTCATCTTTGGGCTGTGAGAGGAAACTGTGGTGAACTATGTGCCTGTCGGGACACGCCCCTGCTGACTGCTCCTGTGGCTCCTCCCACAGGCCCCTGTATAAAGGAGACCTGCGGCCTGACGCTCGGCCTCAGTCTCCAAGACCTTGTATGATAACCAGTCACTCCTGGTTCCTTCTTCCAGTCAATAAAAGCCGATATCTCGCCTACGTCTCAGTGTGAGTTATTGATGGTGCATCAGAAACCGAAGCACCCGAACGAATCCCACACGCTCCCTGGGGAGGACATACAGAGGCACTGGGTTTGAACTCCGACACCCCAAGCCATAAAGCGCCATGCTAACTGCTGTGCTATCTTAGTGTCCTGGCAAAATTGGTGTTTGGGGTACTGTGGGGTTCCAGGTGAGGCGACACTTCACCTGTGAGTCGGCTGGTGTGGTATACTGCGTCCGGTGCTCCCGATGTGGCCTTTTATATATCGGTGAGACCCAACACAGACTGGGAGACCGTTTCGCTGAACACCTATGCTCTGTCCGCCAGAGAAAGCAGGCTCTCCCAGTGGCCACACATTTTAATTCCACCTCCCATTCCCATTCTGATGTCTATCCATGGCCTCCTGTACTGTCAAAATGAATCCAAACTCAGGTTGGAGGAACAACGCCTTATATACCGGCTGGGTAGCCTCCAACCTGATGGCACGAACATTGACTTCTCTAACTTCCGTTAATGCCCCCCCCCTCCCTTTCTTACCCCATCCCTGACATATTTAGTTGTTTTTTTTCTCTCTCTCTGCCCATCACTCTGCCTGTTCTCCATCTCCCGCTGGTGCTTCCCCTTCCCCCTTCCTTTCTCCCGAGGCCTCCCGTCGCCTGATCCTTTCCCTTCTCCAGCTCTGTATCACTTTTACCAATCACCTTTCCAGCTCTTAGCTTCACCCCACCCCCTCCTATCATTTCGCATTTCCCCCTCCTGCACTACTTTCAAATCTCTTACTATCTCTCCTTTCGGTTAGTCCTGACGAAGAGTCTCGGCCCGAAACATCGACAGCGCTTCTCCCTGTAGATGCTGCCTGGCCCGCTGTGTTCCACCAGCATTTTGTGTGTGTTGTTGTTCGTCGACAGTGCTTCTCCCCATAGATGCTGCCTGGCCTGCTGTGTTCCACCAGCATTTTGTGTGTGTTGTTGTTCGTCGACAGTGCTTCTCCCCATAGATGCTGCCTGGCCCGCTGTGTTCCACCAGCATTTTGTGTGTGTTGTTGTTCATTGACAGTGCTTCTCCCTGCAGATGCTGCCCGGCCCGCTGTGTTCCACCAGCATTTTGTGTGTGTTGTTGTTCATTGACAGTGCTTCTCCCTGCAGATGCTGCCCGGCCCGCTGTGTTCCACCAGCATTTTGTGTGTGTTGTTGTTCATCGACAGTGCTTCTCCCTGCAGATGCTGCCCGGCCCGCTGTGTTCCACCAGCATTTTGTGTGTGTTGTTGTTCATTGACAGTGCTTCTCCCTGCAGATGCTGCCCGGCCCGCTGTGTTCCACCAGCATTTTGTGTGTGTTGTTGTTCATTGACAGTGCTTCTCCCTGCAGATGCTGCCCGGCCCGCTGTGTTCCACCAGCATTTTGTGTGTGTTGTTTGAATTTCCAGCATCTGCAGATTCCCTCGTGTTTGCTCAAAAAAAATACTGTCCCAATTTCTTACACCTCAGATGAAAGTCCTGCTTGTATGTTCGGGAAGAAAGACAAATAAATGTTATGTTCTGTTTCCTGCAGGTTTTGTGCTATTATGGAACGGGGGGGGGGGGGGGGGGGAGTAAATGACTCGGTGACAGGCTCAGCCTCCGCGTTATGTTCTGTTTCCTGTCGGTTTTACACAAGGTTTTACACGTCGCCCCCTACACAATCACTGGGGAGTAAATGACTCGGTGACAGGCTCAGCCTCAGCGTTATGTTCGGTGATAGGTTTACATAGTTCACTCAGCCTCAGCGTTATCCCCGCCCACAGCAACAGAAAGTAAAAGTTTATAGTTTATAGTTTGTGCAGCGTTCGCGTCGCTCTTCCACTGGACCCGGATCCAGTGTCCGCCGCGGGGTGAAGCGCCTTTCCAGTGAGTACCGACATCGCTGAACCGTCTGGGACCAAGTCCCTTCGTTCGGTCGGTTTGGAGCCGGTCTGAGGAGACAGAGGGACGGGGCGAGGGGAGGGGTTCCTGATCCGCCCAGCTCGCGTTTGTTTATTTCTCCCTGTTCGACCGGGCGGTGGGAATGTTCGCGGTGCGGGCCGTGTTTATGCGATATTGCGAGCGCCGAGAGGCTGCCACTTGGCGCCAAGAACCGATCTGCCGAGCGATGGCCGGTTCGCTGACAGACGAGGCCGTTTTCCAGCCAGCACCGTTGGGGGGGAGGGGTGGGGACGTGAACAGAGCGCCCCCTGGTGGCGGAATTACTCACCGCCCCGCGACTGCCCCTTGTCGGTCCGGAGGAGTCGCGGTTCTCCCATGGCAGCGGGATTACTCACCGCCCGGCGACTGCCCCCTGGCGGTCGGGGAGAAGTCGCGGTTGTCCCATGGCAACGGGATTACTCACCGCCCCGCGACTGCCCCTTGTCGGTCCGGAGGAGTCGCGGTTCTCCCATGGCGGCGGGATTACTCACCGTCCGGCGAGTGGTTCCTAGCGGCCGGGAGGAGTCGCGGTTCTCCCATGGCAGCGGGATTACTCACCGCCCGGCCACTGCCCCCTGTCGGTCCGGAGGAGTCGCGGTTCTCCCATGGCAGCGGGTTTACTCACCGCCCCGCGACTGCCCCTTGTCGGTCCGGAGGAGTCGCGGTTCTCCCATGGCGGCGGGATTACTCACCGTCCGGCGAGTGGTTCCTAGCGGCCGGGAGGAGTCGCGGTTCTCCCATGGCAGCGGGATTACTCACCGCCCGGCCACTGCCCCCTGTCGGTCCGGAGGAGTCGCGGTTCTCCCATGGCAGCGGGTTTACTCACCGCCCCGCGACTGCCCCTTGTCGGTCCGGAGGAGTCGCGGTTCTCCCATGGCGGCGGGATTACTCACCGTCCGGCGAGTGGTTCCTAGCGGCCGGGAGGAGTCGCGGTTCTCCCATGGCAGCGGGTTTACTCACCGCCCCGCGACTGCCCCTTGTCGGTCCGGAGGAGTCGCGGTTCTCCCATGGCGGCGGGATTACTCACCGTCCGGCGAGTGGTTCCTGGCGGCCGGGAGGAGTCGTCACGATTGCCGACCGTTGCTCGAAGTTTTTTGTGTTCATTCTGACCTGAAGCACCAGACAGTGATTTCTGCTGGAGACTCAATATATCCAAACGGATCTAAAACTATTAGTCAGTGAAATTGCACTTTGGTCTGAGCTTGTTCAGAGTTCCTCCTTGGGGGTTTCAGCTGCTGGTGTCATTCTGATGTGGCGCTTCGATTCCATTTTCCTGTCTGGACTCCATCCCCTCAGCCCAGTTTTAATGATCTTATAAACTCTTAGTACGTCAGAAATAGAAACTGGAGTTCAGCTTTTGCGCATCCACTACCATTCAATAAGATCTTGACTAATTTTGTTTTTGACCTCTATACCATTTTCCTATTTTCCAAAAATCTATCAATCTCAATTGACATCTGAGCTTCTACAAGCCTTTTGAGAAGGAAATTAACTGTGGTATAAAGATTCTGGTTGAAGAAATCTCTTATGTCTGTCACTCAGGACTGAACCCCTTGTTTCGAGGCTGCAGCCATAGATTCTATACAGTTGCAACGTTTGAAAAATTACCGTCATCCACCCATTTAAGATCTACCAAGGACATCCACCCTCTGAAGAAAACCGAGAAAGAAGAATAAATTAGCTATTTTCTTCTCATCCCTTATTTAAACAAACAATGTTTTATCCTGTATGTATGTTCAGTAGTTCAAATCGAGGCTCCAGTTTGTCAGCAGAAATCTTATTGATTTATGACACTAAGTATTTCAGCTTGGCACAGGAACAGGATCATAGACCCATATATGTAATTTTGCTTCAGACAAGGCATGAATATTATAATTTGTCGTCATTGTCCTTGGCCCAACTGTCTTCTGCTGCGTAAAAGTGTTTTTCTTCATCATGCATGGTGATTTTTTATTGACAAACAAATTAATCTTCAATTTCTAAAAATTGGAGTAGCTGGGTGCATGAACTAAAAAAATTACTGGGTACGCTGTAAGAATTGACTTTCCTCCTAAAGTTGGTGAGTGATGGAATATGTGTTCATCACTGGGTCAGTGCATTCTAGCAAGGAAAAGTTTTGTAAATCAAAGACAAGACAGTCTCATGGCAATGATTGGCTTTCCACCCTCCACACAAACCAAACATTCTCTCAGCAGAATGCACTTCACCTCCAGTATGTAGCACCCACAAATTACTTTGTGAACGTTATCACCACAGAAGAAAATATAAAAAATAGGAGCATTTCTGGCCCATTCTGACCCTCCAGCCCACACATCATTGTACTAAAGAACCATTTTCCTAACCAATTCCCTATCCCTTGATCCCTCTATCGTCCAGCAAACTGCCTTTGTCGATCAATAACTGAGCCGCCACAGTCTGTAACGCAGAGAATCTCAAGAATTTACCACCCTCTGCATGATGAAAATATGCTGAAATCCTAAACGATCTACCCATTATTTTGGGATTATACACACCCCCCTCCATATACATGGAGAGGTAGTGGAAAATGTGGAAAACCTAAAGTTCCTTGGAGTTATGCTGACAATAATAGGCATCTGTTAGTCTCGTGAGACCATGGATTTGCGCCTTGGAAGGTTTTTCCAGGGCACAGCCCTGGGCAGGGTTGAATGGGAGACCGGCAGTTGCCCAAGCTGCAGGCCTTCCCCTCTCCACGCCACCAATGTTGTCCAAGGGAAGGGCACTAGGACCCATGCAGCTTGGCACTGGTGACGTCGCAGAGCAATGTGTTGTTAAGTGTCTTGCTCATGGACACAAACACGCTGCCTCAGCTGAGGCTCAAACCAGTGACCTTCAGGTTTTGCTGACAAAACAGCTGACATGGACCACCAACACCTCGCAGCTTGTAAAAAGGCACAACAAAGACTCTTCATCCTCAGAAAGCTGAAACAGGCCAAACTCCCACAAAAGCTGTTGCTTAACTTCTACAGAAGCACAATTGAAACCATCCTGACCAACAGTGCCACCGTGTGGTGTGCCAGCTGCACAGCCGCAGAGCGACAAGACCTGCATCGCGTGGTGAAGGCGGCCCAGCGAATTGTCAGGATGGAGCTCCCGGACTGGACACTACTCCAGCAGAATCAGGAGGAAAGCAATCAGCATAACCAGAGACACCACACACTCCGGCCACTCCCTGTTTGACCCGCTGCCGTCCAGCAAAAGGTTCAGGACACTACAAGCCAGAACAAATAGACTGAGGAACAGCTTCTACCCCAGAGCTGTGGCCTCCATCACACCACTCCCACAGAACAATGACTGAAACTGTGAGCACACACAAGGACTCAAATACTTGCACCAACGGCACTTTGTGCATTACTGTGATATTCTGGTGCTGCTGCAACTTATTTTCTGCTACTTATCTATTTAATACTGTTTTTCTATTACTGTCTTGTTTTTATCTACTGCTTTATTTAATTGCCTGAGAGGAAGCCAAACATAGTTTCATTGTACCAATGTATAATGACAATAGAGATCATTAAGTTCAATTCAATAATTCTAGACTCCTTAGCAGGGGTATCAGGCTGCCACATCCACCCTGTTGAGCCCTTAAAGAGATTTGTACATCTCAGTGAGGTCATGTTGTACTGTTCTGTGCTCTAAAAGTCCATCTCTTTATGGCACACCCAGGATCTCATATGGTGATGACTTGTTTTTGTTGATTATGAGAACATACACTTAGTTGCCACTTCATTACAGGAGTGGAACCAGGTGTGATCTGCAACTGAAGCTCACTCAGTTCAGGGTTTGACCATTCAGAGATGGTCTTCTGCACATCACTGTTGTCTTCTTCCTGCATGTTAAGCTGCTGGCGTTTAGAGCAGTAGAGAAGATCAACCGTCTGTAGTGGTGTTCAGGGCTTCATTCATCATGTCAGTAGCTTCCCCTCGGTTTTCACTACTGTCAGTCATGCTGGTCCTGGGTGGAGACTCTGGAATACCGTCGCACTCAGATGTAGAAGGATTCTTCATTGCTGTTTCTGTAACAGTTTTGTTTTACCAGTCAGGGTTGTTAGCCCTGGAGGGCCAGTAGACCACTGTTAGTCTGGCCTTTATCCTTTGACCTGTTTGGCATGGGCAACCCATAAAGCCCTGACTCCAGACTGCATATCTCTCTGGGTCATTGAGGCACGCAAACCTCCAAACCCTACGAGAAGATTGTGCTGCTCTTGGAGGACGTCACTATCGTAACGTGTAATTATTTCAGTTGTTGACACCTTCCTGTCAGTTTGAGCCAATCTGGCCATTCTCATCTGACCTCTCATTAACATGGCATTTTCGCCCACAGAACTACCACTCTAGGGATTTCTCTGCCTCCTTCCTGATGGCAGTGGTGAGAAGAGGGCATGGTTGCCTCATGTGCTAACTAGTTTATGTTTCCCTCTCTTGAAAAGAACTTGAGTGACGCCATATCCACTTCCCCAGTAATCATAGTCAGAGTCACATAACAGTCACTGACAGCAGCTTGTTTGATATAAAATTCATCAAACTATTTTAGCTTGCTGGTGTGGTCACTATGTCATGCCATTTATCAATCCCTTCTCAATTGTATAAGTTTTTATTTTGTCTCCCAGAGTAGGTTGAAGAGTTTATTACCTGATGTGTAAGCTTCACAGATTTGTGGGGAGAACTGTTCGATCACCCATCTTTGTCCTACACTTTGGTGCGTTTGTACTATTTTAGTTAAAGTTATAATGTATTTTCTTTTATTTATTGCTGTGGAAGGATTCTGGATTTGAAGAACTGGATACAATTTCCTACAAATTTATTATATTTTATAAAGTATTATTACTTTACGAGTAGCGAAGGGATCGTGAAGTCTGTGTTTAATCTCCATAAACAGCCGATCTGTGGGTAAGTTTAATTATAGTACACCAATAAGCATCGGCTGTTTTAGTTGGGAATTTGAAGGATGTGATACAGTGATGTGCAGAAGAGCATGTCTGAATGCACAACATGTCAGACCTTGAACTGAACTGGGTACAGCTGCAGACGACACTGAGTTCCACTCCTGTGACTAATAAAGTGACAGCTGAGTGAATTTCTGTTCTCAATATCTACAGAGAAAAACATGTCACCATATTGAATCCTGGGTCTACTACAAGGAGAAATGTACCTTCAGAGCAAAACAATATGACATGACTTCAATAAGAAGTACAAAATTTGACTTTTGCAGCTGCACAGTACATTACAAACACAAATTATCTAAACATAAAAACACATACAGCACATTACATAAAATAGTATATTGTAACAATGCTCGAGCAAATACAATCTGAGGTAGGATTCATTTTTTTTCAGGTCAGTTCTTGATATTTATTGCTTATTTATTTTAGTATTTGCATAATTTGTTGTCTTTTGAACACTGGTTGAACACCTATATGATGCGCTCTTTCATTGACTCTATTCTAGTTATTCTATTATGGATTTATTGAGTATGCCCACAAGAAAATGTATCTTATGGTGACATATATGTACTTGGGCAATAAATTTACTTTGAACTTTGAGTTCAAAAAACTGACGGCAGTGGAGAAGTAGATGATGTTGAGCCTTACAGTGTGGGTCTTCAGGGTCCTGTATCTCCTGCCTATTGGTAACCTCTTGTAGGTGTCCTTGTCCGATGTTAATAAAGCTTTAGCGTCTGGAGAATGTAAATGGATGTGTGAACCCTACAGCAGCAAGTCTTCGTGATGCAGGGTCATGACACAAAATGATGGCAATGCGAAGAGAGCATGGCCTGGATGGTGTGGGTCCTTACTGCTGCGTGTGTCCTTGCTGAGACATTGCCTCTTGTAGCTGTCCTTGTCCGATGTTAATAAAGCTTTAGCGTCGGTGAATGTAAGTGAACTTGTGATCCCTAAAGCAGCATTATGCAGAGTCCTGACACAATGATGACAATACCCTTACCTCCATGGATACTGCTTGTTCCACCAAATTCCTCTAGCAGTTTGGGTTTGTTTGCTCACATTCCAGGATTTGCAGCCTCTTGTGCCTGAGCTTTATAATCAGATTTCGGACAATTGTAACAAAAATATTGTAAAAATTGTTCCTTGTTCTCTTCTGATTACGCAGCATGGGGTATCTGCAAATAAAGGAGGAACTGTACACATTTTCAAAGTCAAAATAAATATTATCAGAGTACATCTATGTCAACACATGAAGCCTGAGATTAATTCTTCGGTGGGCGTTCTTTGCAAATCTATAAAACAGTAGCTATAACACAATCAATGAAAGATTAAGTAGAGCGGAGGACAACAAACTGCAAACGTTAGATATAAATAAGTAACAATAAATAACAAAACCATGAAATAGCAAGATAAAGAATACTTAAAGTGATATCATTGGATGTGGGAACATCTCAATGGATGGGCAAGTAAGTGTAGTTATCCCCTTTTGTTCAGGAGCCTGTAGTTTGAGGGATAGTGACTGTTCTTGAAACTGGTGGTGCAAGTACCTTCTACCTAATGCTGGGAGAGTCCAGTACCAGAGGGCATGGTTTGAGAATAAGGGGTAGGTCATTTAGGACAGAGTTAAGGAAAAACTTCTTCTCCCAGAGAGTTGTGGGGGTCTGGAATGCACTGCCTTGGAAGGTAATGGAGGCCAATTCTCTGGATGCTTTCAAGAAGGAGCTAGATAGCTATCTTATGGATAGGGGAATCAGGGGATATGGGGACAAGGCAGGAAACGGGTATTGACAGTAGTTGATCAGCCATGATCTCAAAATGGTGGTGCAGGCTTGAAGGGCCGAATGGTCTACTTCTGCACCTATTGTCTATTGTCTAATGGCAGCAGTGAGAAGAGAGCATGGCCTGGGTAGTGAGGATCTCTGATGATGGATGCTGCTTTCCTACAACAGCATTTTCATGTAGATGTGCTCAGTGGTTGTGAGGGCTTCACCTCTGACGAAACCTTTCAAAGATTATTTTTTTAAAAAGTTTATTAGACTTGTATGAAGAATAAGAATCACAATTCAACCAAAGAGCACATCTACATAAAGACATTGCTCCTTTTTATACTCTTCAAGATCTCTTCAAAAATATAAAATTCCTCTAATACCTTTCTGGACAAACGTGTATTTCCAGAGAGTATTATCTACTCTCAAGGCTGTAGACTGGTACAACTGGTACACTCAGTTCTGGACTGGTCCATTTGTACTTTCTCAAAAAATTCTCACACCCAAACACACAATTTTGTCTTACAAACTTCCATTTTGTGTTAAACACACTTTAGCATATAGTAAGGAGAAATCAAATTTACTTCTTTTAGAACAACTAAATTATCTTTGCACTCTATTATGTAACTTCATTTACAGGTGTCTGGGACATTCTGGAATAATTTTAGATGTTATTCTTGTACACTGACATATCCACAAAATTACAGCTAATGCTTTTTTCTTACTGCATGTTTAAAAACTGAGGCAGAGTTATTTTACTCGCCCATTAACTGAAACACACTTTTGCATTGGGTTTACAGGTTGAGCTGTGAGAAACTGTCAAGCCCTACTACAAACTGGCCAAGAATCCCATGAGGCGGAGGTCTTTGTGAGTAGAAGACAGTAAATGTAAGTTTTATTGTTTAACTGGCCTCAAAACCTATTATTTATTAGACCTGGAACCAAAAGTGGCAAAGTCTCCTTCCATTTCATATTTGGTTAAATGGACTTCCAATAATTACACACAGGAATGAGAAAATGAAGGACATGCTGGAAATCCATCACACACAAAATGCAGGAGGAACTCAGTAGGTCAGGCAGCATCTATGGATAAGAATAAACAGTTGACGTTTTGGGCCGAGACCCTTGTGCAGGTCTGAGAGGGAAGATGGAGGGGGGGAAGATGCCTGAATTAAAAAGTGGGGGGAGGGCAATGAAGCAAGCTGGAAGGTGATGGGTGAAGCCAGGTGGTTGGGGAAAGGTCAAGGGCTGGAGAAGAAAGAAACTGATAGGAGAGGGGAGTGAATGGTAGAAGAAAGAAGTGGGGGGATGAGAGGTATTTCAGAAGGCTTGCTTGACTGAGAACCATTTAGTAAATCCTCAGAGTTGTCTAATTGTGTTTTGCAGATACTAAAGGATGCATCTAGTTCCAATGGAGACTGAGAACTGGAAATCACTGCCTGTCATCCCAGGTGTCTCACTGTTAACAGCGTTGCTCATCACTGTATGGACAGTCATTGGTTGTGATCTTGCACTGATTTTCACAGGTCTGCAGTTTATGCCATTTCAACATCATTTTCTAGACTTGCACATTGATATTTATATTTATAATTCAGAGATAACCCAGTTGGATAAAGACATCATCTAGAGCAAGGGGTCCTTGCCCTTTTTGTGTAATGGCCCCCTACCATTAACCAAAGGGGTCTATGGACCTCAAGTTGGGAACCACTGGTCTAGAGATACCTATTGTTGTATCTGGAGAATAGATGAAAATAGGCAAATGAGTTTTAAACAAAGCCTGTATTTCATTTACACTGAAAGTAATTAAGCAAATTAGTGAAATAAGATGCATGATGGAATGAGGCTCCCGTATTGTGGACACGGCACAGGGTGAATTTCTAATCCTCTAGGTTTCTGCACCTGGAGAAATATCGGAAAAGTTTACACATCCTAGTGGCAAAGCATGTAGTTGAATGTGTGGAGAAGTTTATAAACCTTGATGGTAGAATGGTGTTGTGAATGTGGTATGGAAGAATTAGAATTGTTTCTGGAGCTAAAGTTAAATTAGGCAGTTTAGCTTTGTTAAGAGTTGCTGGACCTATATTGTGTGGATCTCAATGTTGAAACATGTCATTACTTAATAAGCAAAAGGTACTGTTACTTGGATTAACTGCTGGTGCAAGGTGTACCCAAGAATCAAGATTGAATTTAGCTTTAGCATGAAACAGAAGATACACATAAAGTCAAGTCTATTTGTTAAATATCAGAACAACACAATTCACTGGACTGACAAGCACTTCCTTTTTTTTGTGTTTTTCTGTCACCTTTCTGCAGGAAACCACTGGGGTCACGTCAGTAGCAGGAGGTGGCACGGATTGGAATCCATCGATAAATCAATAGTGCTCAGTAAGAGAAATGGGTAAGCAGTGACGTGGATCTAGAACTATTGTTACTCTAATTGGGTGATAGTATTAGTCTGAAATGGCCTGTCTCTTATTTTCATCCTGAGACCCCTTGTTGTTCTAAACCAGAGCAAGCATCCTCCTTGTATCTACTCTGTTGAGCGTCCCAAGCATTTTGTCCTTTGCAATGAGGTCAGCTGTCATTTCTCTGAGCTGTAGAGAATAGATGCCTTCCTAACTCTAGCAAGTACAGTTATCCCTGTTTGATTCACTGAAATACCACAGATTATTTAGGACAGCTGTCCATATTTAACAAAGCTTTTCTTACTATAACAAAATGGAGACTAATCACTGTGAATAATACTTTTTATGTTCCATAAGAGTATTAACATAGGAGGAGAATTAGGCCATTTGGCCCATTGTTTCTGCTCTGCCACTTTATCAGGGCTGATCTATTAACTCTACTGGCTTCTCCCCACCTTTGACTCTCTTACTAATCATGAACCTATCAACCTCCGCTTTAAATCTACACAATGACTTGGCCTCCATTGCCATTTGTGGCAAAGTATTCCACAGATTCACCACCCTCTGGCTAAAGAAATTCCTTCTCACCATTGTTCTTTTTTTTAAACTTTTTTATTGCATTTTTAAATGATTACAAAGTATGAAAAAACAATGTATATAACCCTCCCCTTAACCCCTCCCCCCTAACTGCCCTATAGAAAAAAAAGAAAGAAAGAAAGAATGCCTGGTTGTTGGAAGATCTGCACATGCTCCATGGAATTCGTAATAACTTTAATATGTATATTTATTTCTTTCCCCTAATAACCAATTGTTTCATCTTCAGAGCATCTATACATTTAATCCTGTCTTTTGTAAATAAGGGCTCCAAATTTTCAGAAATGTTTCATATTTATCTCTTAAATTATAAGTAATTTTTTCTAATGGAATACAACCATAGATTTCTTTCTTCCAAGAATCTATACTTAAATGTGTATCCGATTTCCAAGTAACTGCAATCGCTTTTTTGGCTACTGCCAGTGCAATTTTTATAAATTCTTTCTGATACTTATTTAGTTTGAGTTTCGGTTTTATCCCTTCAATATCACCTAGTAAAAATAATATTGGATTATGAGGAAGTTGTGTTCCTGTAATTTGTTCCAGTAAAAGTCTTAAATTTGTCCAAAAAGGTTGAATTTTAGAGCAAGACCATGTCGAATGTAAAAAAGTACCAGTTTCCTGGTTACATCGGAAACACTGATCCGATAAATTTGGATTTAATTTTTTTATTTTTTGTGGTGTAATATATAATTGATGTAGAAAATTATACTGCACTAATCTTAACCGAACATTTATTGTATTTGTCATACTATCAAGACATAGTCTTGACCAATTTGTTTCTTCAATTTTAATATTCAAATCACTTTCCCATTTTTGTCTTGACTTATGGACTCCTTGTTTAATTACCTGTCTTTGAATCAAGTTATACATGCAAGATATAAATTTTTTAATATTTCCTTTTTGAATTAAAATTTCTATTTCATTAGATTTCGGCAATAACATTGTTTGACCTAATTTTTCTCTTAAATACGCCCTTAATTGAAAGTAACAAAATAAAGTGTTGTTTGATATTTTATATTTATTCTTTAATTGATCAAATGACATTAATATTCCTCCTTCAAAACAATTCCCTATATATCTAATCCCATTTTGAATCCAATTATATAAAAGTTGATTGTCCATTGTGAAAGGAATAAGTCTATTTTGAATTAAAGATCTCTTTGCTAATAAAGATTTTTTTGTCTCATCATCAACATTTATCTTATTCCATAGATCAATCAAATGTTTTAATATAGGAGATTCTTTCTTTTCCCGTATCCATTTAGATTCCCATTTGTATATAAAATCTTCTGGTACATTTTCTCCTATTTTATCTAATTCTATTCTAATCCATACCGGTTTATCTTTCTTGAAAAAAGATGCAATAAATCTAAATTGATTTGCTTTATAATAATTCTTAAAATTTGGAAGTTGTAATCCTCCTAGATCAAATTTCCATGTCAATTTTTCCAACGATATTCTTGACATCTTACCTTTCCAGAGGTATTTCCTCACATATTTGTTTAACTCTTGAAAAAACTTCTGGGGTAATTGTATTGGTAATGATTGAAATAAATATTGTAATCTAGGGAATATATTCATTTTTATAGTATTTACTCTACCTACTAATGTTATTGGTAATGCCATCCATTTTTCAAGATCTTCCTGAATTTTTTTCAAAAGTGGTAAGTAATTTAATTTGTATAAGTTTTTTATATCATTATCAATTCTTATACCTAAATATTTTATACCATTTGCTGGCCATCTAAATTGAGTTATTAATCGACATTGATTATAATCTCCTTTAGTAAGAGGTAAAATTTCACTTTTATCCCAATTTATTTTATAACCCGATATTTTCCCATATTCTTCTAGTCTATAAGATAATTTGCGTAGTGAATGTAATGGATCTGTTAAATAAAGTAGAACATCATCAGCAAATAAGTTAATCTTGTATTCTTCCTGGTTAACTCTGAAACCCTTAATATCTGGGTCCATTCTAATTAATTCAGCTAATGGTTCTATTGCCAACACAAATAAAGCAGGTGATAGTGGGCAACCTTGCCGAGTTGATCTTGTTAACTGAAATGATGTTGAAATTTGACCATTTGTCACTACTTTAGCTTTGGGATTAGTATTTAAGGTTTTAATCCATTTTATAAATGATGTTCCTAGTCCATATTTTTCCAATACCTTAAATAAAAAATCCCATTCCAATCTATCAAATGCTTTTTCTGCATCTAAAGCAACTGCCACACTCATTTCCTCCCTCTTTTGTGCTAAATGGATTATACTAAATAACCGAGTTACATTATCTGCCGATTGTCTATTCTTGATAAATCCTGTTTGATCCATATGCACTAATTTTGGTAAGCATTTAGATAATCTATTAGATAAGATTTTTGCTATTATTTTATAATCAGTGTTTAATAAAGAAATAGGTCTATATGATGCTGGTTTTAAAAGGTCTCTGTCTTTTTTTGGCAATACTATTAAAATAGCTGTTGAAAAAGATTCTAGAAGTTTATGCGTTCTTTCCGCTTGATATATTAACTCCATAAAAGGAGGAATTAATAAATCTTTAAACTTTTTATAAAATTCAGGTGGAAAACCATCTTCTCCTGGAGATTTATTACTTTGAAGTGATCCCAAAGCTTCTTCAACTTCCTTCAATGTAAAAGACATACCTAATCCCTTCTGTTCTTCTGAATTTAATTTTGGAAGAGTTATTTGTGATAAAAATTCTTCTATCTTAACGTCATCATTCTTTGATTCTGATTTATACAACTCAGAATAAAAATTCTTAAAAGCCTCATTAATTTCTAGAGGTTTATAAGTAATTTCATTCACTTTTGTTCGAATTGCATTTATTGTTTTAGAAATCTGATCTGTTTTTAACTGCCATGCAAGAACTTTATGTTATCTTTCACCTAATTCATAATATCTCTGTTTAGTTCTCATAATTGCTTTTTCTGTTCGATATGTCTGGAGTGTATTATAACTTCTTATTAATAAGTTGTCTTCGTTTTTCTTCTGTCATATTTCTTTGAGATTCTTTTTCTAATTTTATAATCTCTTTTTCCAATTGATCTATTTCTATCATATATTCCTTCTTAATTTTAGAAGTATAACTTATTATCTGGCCTCTCAAATATGCTTTCATTGCTTCCCACAATATAAATTTATCATCAACTGAATGTAAATTTGTATCTAAAAAGAACTGAATCTGCTTTTTCATAAAATCACAAAAATCTTGACGTTTTAGTAAAATTGAATTAAATCTCCATCTATAAATTGATTCCTCTTTATCTATCATTATCATTGTCATTATTAAAGGAGAGTGATCAGACAATATTCTTGCTTTATATTCCACGTTTTTCACTCTATCTTGAATATTTGTTGATAATAGGAAAAAATCTATCCTTGAATATGTTTTATGTCTATTTGAATAGAATGAATAATCCCTTTCTTTTGGATTGATTCTTGTCCATATATCAATCAAATTTAAATCTTTCATCAATGATAGAGTTAATTTTGCTTCTTTTGATTTTGTAATAGCCTTTGTTGATCTATCTAAAACTGGATCTAAACAAAAATTAAAATCTCCACCTATTAATATTTTATCATGTGCATTAGCCAAATTCAAAAAGACCTCCTGTATAAATTTTACATCATTTTCATTTGGTGCATAAATATTCATAAGAGTCCATAGTTCTGAAAAAATTTGACAATGTATAATTAAATATCTTCCTGCCGAATCAATTAATACATTTTGTATTTTAATTGGTAAATTTTTATTAACCAAAATTGCAACTCCTCTTGCCTTTGAGTTAAATGAAGCTGCAATAACATTTCCAACCCAGTCTCTTTTTAATTTCTGATGTTCTATATCCGTTAAATGAGTTTCTTGTAAGAAAGCTATATCTGTTTTCATTTTTTTAATGTATGTTAAAATTCTTTTTCTTTTTATTGGTCCATTAAGCCCATTAACATTAAAACTTAAAAAATTAAATAAATTAGTCATTATTTTTACTTATGTTACTCCAATCTATAATAATACCTAATCTTTCAACTTTCATTGTATCCTGGGAAATCTTTTTAGAAGTCTCCATGTTGCTATGTGTGTCCCCACCAATCATCCAGGCAAAAGAATAGAAGAAAAATAGAAAATAAAGAAAAAAACAAAATACCCCCCTACTAACGTTGTGAAAGAAAGGAAACACAACATTACCCCCCTCTATTGTACGGGTCATGGCAATCGCCATGATTACACACGTGAATCCCGTAGTAACCGATTCAAAGCTCCCCAGCCCCCCCGCAACATAAAAAAATATATAAAAAAAACATACTATTCTCAATTAATATTTCTAAAATATTACTTTTCTCCCTTATATCGTCCTTAAATGTCCATCAGTTCCATTTGCTTTCTCTGTCTTCGTCTTTAACCATTACATTTAGAAATCTCTACTTTTAATTAACGAAGAGATGAAAGTTTTTGTGCAAACACCTCCGCATCTTGATAATCAGAAAAAAATCTTTTTCCTTCCTCCAAAAAAATTATCAGTGTTGCTGGGTGACGCATTAAAAACTTATAACCTTTTTCCCACAAAACCTTTTTAACTGGATTAAATTCTTTCTTTCTCTTCAAAAGGTTATAACTTATATCAGGATAAAAAAGAACTGGTTTCTCAGCTATCATCAACGGACCTTTTCTTCTTTTAGCACCCTGGGCAGCCGCCCTCAAAATCTTTTCTTTATCCTGGTATCTTAAACATCTTATCAAAATTGATCGCGGATTTTGATCATCTTGAGATCTTGGTCTTAAGGCTCTGTGCACCCTTTCAATCTCAATTAAAGTTTCTTCTCCCATTTCCAATTTTTCAGGAATCCATTTTTGAAAAAAATTTATTGGGTCTTCTCCTTCGGTACCTTCTTTAAGTCCAACAATTTTAATATTGTTGCGTCTACTAAAATTTTCAAGTTTATCAATTTTTCCCACGAGTTGTTTTCTTTCTGATGTCCAGGCATCATTATCATCTTCCATCCTCTTCATTCTTCCCTCCATTTCTTCCATTTTGACGTCCAAATCTGTAATTTTCTTTTCCATTTTTTCCTGTTTCTTTGTCATTTTATCAAACATAGCCTCCATATTTGTTATTTTTTCTGTAATTACTTTTAATGCATTTAATTTTTCTAATTTATGCATTATTTGCCTCAAAGTCTTTTTTGTATTTTCAGAGGAACTTTCATCTTGATCTCCATCTTCGTCTGATTTTTCCAGAGAGTCTGGCTCTCTCTCAGACTCACTTTCACTGTCGGTTTCAGTCGTTGCTGGGTTTTGTAGTTCTGGTTGCTCTCTTTTGCGCATGCTCGTTCCTTTACGCTTGCGCAGTTCTCGTTGATCTTTCCCTTTAGAAATGGCCGATGCTGCCGCAGTCTCCTTTTCTGTTTCACCGGTGGTGTGTTGTACCTGAGTCCGCGGTTCTTCGGTAGATGTAGGCCTTGATTCTGTTCCAACTTGAGCGGTCTTCGCGGTAGCAGTTTTCTTCGTCCTCTGTTTATGAGGCATAGCTTAAAACAATCCGGAGTAGTTTATAAGTAACCTTAAAAAAGTATTAATTAACTTTTCTTCACTTAAACATTAATTTATTAACTTTTTTACGGGAGGGCTGGGTTCCAGCGTCTCAATCCTATGTCATCACGTGACGTCCCCCCTCACCATTGTTCTGAGGGGACATTCGTCTATTATGAGGCTGTACCCTCTGGTCACAAACTTCCCCATTATAGGAAACATCCTCTCCACATCCACTCTATTTAGGCCTTTCAATATTCAATAGATTACAATGAGATCCCCCTTTATTCTTCTAAACTCCAGCCCAGAGCAATTAAATGCTCCTTCCATGTTCTCCATTTCATTCCCGCGATCATTCTCATGAACCTCCTCTGTACCCCCTCCAATGTCAGCACATCCTTTCTTAGGAAAGGGGCCCAAAATGCTCACAGTGCTCCCAAGTGTAATGTGACCATTCTTGCCTTTTTGTCTCTTGTCGGTATCATTAATGCCAGGATGCTCCACTTGTTCATAACAATGTATTGTGTGTATTCTTGGTTTCAAATCACCCCAGCAGCTCTAAGGATTGCACTTCCTCTCAGGACAAATGGCAAGTTACAGTATAAGTGGTAACACAATACTGGGTGCAGCACAAAAGTGAAGAACATGTGTTGGCTGTCCAGCGATGACCAAGACCTGTGCAGGAGGAATCTTGTTGCGCTGGAGCAGCTCCACTCTCTCAGCCTCACAAATCTTGGTGCAATGGTATGAAAAATTGTCATGACTGGAGATTTCCTTGCCTGCGGTGGATAGCCATGACATTTCGTATCTTTTCATGCCCCTCGCTCTCCATGAAGCAGTGCAGCATTGCCTTCTTGGCTGTTAGATCTTGTAGTTGATCTCATCTGCCCAGTCTGCTGGAACTGGCTTCTCATGCTGGGGCAAGCAAATCCCTGTCTCACTGTCTCCCGGCTACCTTCACTTGGTTCACCTCTCCTGTCGAAGCCGTGTGGCCAATGTTGACTGCAAACAGTTTCTTGGCCAGAGGTGAGAGCTGGGTGACAGGTGGGGACCAAAGGTGGATGAGCTGCCCCTGAGTGGGCACGACAAGCCTGCCACCAGAGGTGCTACCCCTCCCTGGACACCCCATACACCACACAGAGAATTAACTTCAAGACATTGGAGCATACAGTGAAATGTGTTGATAGCAGCAAATCAAATCAGCGAGGATAGTGTTGGGGTGTCTGCAAGTGCCACCACGTTCCCAGCACCAACATGGTATGTCTACAACTCATCAGCCCTAACTGTACCTCCGTGGAATATGGGAGGAAACCCAAGCAATCACAGGGCGTGCGTGCAACTCCTTACAGGCAGAAATGGGAATTATATCCCAATCTAACAGTTGGTGTTGCAAAACACTACTCGACCATGCCTGTACATTATATATATTTATAGGGCAGCAATGAAGGTTCTCCATCTCTGGCAGTGTTCAGGGCTTCCTTTGTCACGTCAGTAGCTTCCTCTTGAATCTTCGAGAAGACACTGTCAAATTGGTAAAGAATGCTGTGTTTAATGAGGCAGATCAGGATGACGAAGAAATATCAAAATCTCATGCCAAAGAGCTTACAATAAGGATCAAGTGGTCACGCATCAAGAGGTATATTTAATGTCAGAGAAATGCATACAATATACATCCTGAAATTCTTCTTCGCAAACATCCATGTAAACAGAGGAGTGGCCCAATGAATGAACGACACTTAAATGTTAGAACCCTAAAGCCCCCACCAGCTCCCCTCTCCACGGACAAGCAGCAGCAAGGCAACCCCCCCCCCCACACCAGCAAAAACGTATCGGCGCCCCCCCCCCCACAAAGCATCTCTATGTGTCTCTCTCCCCCTCCCTCCAAGAAGGGAAAAGAGGTGACCCCATTTCACCAGTTGAGGGGAGACACAATAAAACAACTCGCTGATTTATGGTGTTCAAAGTCTCTGCGTCGCTTTTTCCATGCTCTGTGCCTCTGGGTACACAGTCAACAGCAATCCTGCAGCTTCCTTGTTCTCCCATGACACATCAGTCGTTGGTGGTGGCATCAGCCTTGAATCAGCCCGCCTCCAGAGCCGCGAAAATTGGCCTCCTAGGCTGCATACTTGGTATATCGAGAAGTGACCAAACATGAGGCCCGCAAAGAACTGAACTCAGTGTGTAACTCCACATCAGGGTCTTCAAAAGAGAGTTGAAGGGGTTCTCATGGAGTGAGATCAGCTTTGGATTTGCTCCATTACCTTTACTTTTTTTAACCCATGATCACCCTTATTTAACCTATTCTTACCTACACTAGAAGATTTTTATTCTTTTGAATCATCTTCGAGTTTGTACTGTGAATTTTGAAGATATGTGCACAGAAAGGGTCTTAAGATCTAAAGGGCGAGAGCCCAAAAATGGGAAAGATTCTGATGGCACCAGAAAGAAGAAAAATCCTAAATCTAAGTGTACTGAATTAACTTACAACATGTTGTTGGAGCTTTTAAATGAAAAATTTGAAGAACAACGCCAAAGTTTTAAAGAAGATTTAAAGTCAGTCCAGGATTCTGTGGAAGCGATTGGTCACAAAGTTAAACAGCATCAAACTACAATCGTAAGTTTGCAAGAGGATGCTTGGATGGGAGATTTGAAAATTGAGAATTTGTAACAAAAATTATCCTCGATGATTAAACAGTTGGAGACTCTTAAATCCAAGAGCATCGATTTTGAAAATCGATCCAGAAGACAGAACTTACGTATAATTGGTCTCCCTGAAGACATCGAGAAAGGGGACCCTTCAAAGTTTTTCTCTTAACTTTTTAAGGATATGTTCCCCTCTGAATTCCCAGAAAACCCTCCATTACTGGACCGCGCCCTTCACTCCACGCGCCCGACACCGATCTCCTCAACTAAACCACGAGCTGTAATTGCCTGATTTCACTATGTTCATGTTAAAGAGCATCTTATCCGCTTTGCTTGTCAGCAAGGTATGATTAATTTTCAAGATTGCCATTTCCGCCTTGTGGAGGATTACAGTCCGAAAGTGATGAAGGTGCGGCTCACTTTTAAATCTTTGATGTCGGAAAGTTATGAGAAAAATCTCAAACCAGCGTTACTATATCCTGCGCACCTAAGAATCTCCCCCTCGGAAGGACCACGTCGCATTTTTCTCTTTACAACTGAAGCTCGATGTTTCCTGGATGAGCGCTATCCTACTGCTTCAGACTCTCGGCTCTAATAAATGTATGGCTTTCCCAGTACTGGCTCTGTCCTTTCGTATTCTTTTAAAGCCTATAATCATCGTATGAAGTTTGATCTTTATAAGTTTAAGATTTTCGTTTTTGGTTACTAGTGTAGGTTCATTTTATACTTCAATTAAAGTTTTTCTTCATTGATGTATTTACTTTTTTAATTTACTAATTTTAACTATTTAGTTTTTGTTCTGGACACTATTATTAATAATTTGATGGTGAATTTTTATTGTTTTGGATAAATATCTTGTTTTTCTCATTTTTCATTTAATTAAAATGGCAGTTTGTTTTTCTTTCTTTTATACACCCTTTGTTCTTATGCCTCACCTATTTTTTTTGTCGTCTTCCCATAATGCTTTTTTTTATAACTTTATTATTAAATGCTCTTGTTTTTAACCGACTTATAATATGTACCGGTGCTTACTCTTTTTTTTTCTTTTTAGAAGCTATATTACGAAGACTGTTTCAGGATAGTGTTTTAATTTTTTTGGGGATTTTGGGTGGTTCTTTTTTTTTAAACATATATCTTTGGAGTTGCCTTCTGGAGACATGGGGGTAGATTTAGTGTTATTCTTTTTTCTGACCTTCTTCAGATCCAGCTTGGGGGCTTCGTGGGTGGAGGGTGGGGGGTCTTTTCTATTAGTTTTTCTAGTTTTTTTTCATTTGGGCTGATTTAGAACTACCAAAATGTCTACTGCGTCTTCACTTTCGGTTCCTGTCTGAATTTTTGTCCCTCTTCCGGGTTCATGAGTTCACGGTATAGTTAACTCTTTATATACCAAAGGGTTGATCCTAGGAAATATGGCTCAGACTATTAATTTTGTCCCTTGGAATACAAATGGTTTAAACCATCCAATTAAATGGAAAAAGATTTTTAAAGTATTCCAAAGACTAAACGCTGATATTATTTTTGTACGAGAAACTCATGTGAGGAAAGAGGACAATCAATGTTTTTTTAGGTTTTGGTAGGGCCAACAGTATCATTCGAACTTGCATGCCGAAGTAAAAGGAGTTTTGATTTTTATAGACTCCTCAATTACATTTTTTTCAGTATGATGTTATTTCAGATCCAAATAGTACATTTTTGTTAATTACTGCGTTACTTTTTAATAAAAAGGTTGCTATGGTTAATGTTTATGCTCCAAACGTGGACTATCTTGATTTTTTTAAAGTCTTCATTTACTTCCCTACCTAATCTAAATGAATACATGTTGATAATGGGTGGTGATTTTAATTATTGTTTAATTCCCTTGATGGATAGATCTATATCCACTCAGACTTTACCAAATAAGTTGGCTACTCTTATCAACTCTTTTTTGACTGACTCTGGAATTTTGGATATTTAGAGATTTCTACACCCTAAGGACAAAAAGATTTCATTCTTCTTACATGTTTATCATTCCTATTTGAGAATTGATTACTTTTTTATTGACTCTTGTTTTATTCCATCTGTAATTGATTGTAATTATGACATTATAGCCATTTCTGATCATGTGCCAATGAAACTTTCTATTAAATTAATGGATACAGCTCCTAGCAGACGACTTGTTATTATATATTTCTAATCCTGAGAAATCCATTCCCGCAGTTATATCCCTGTTGGCTCAGTTTAGTAATTTTTCTGGTTAGTAATATACCTTTAACTTTCCAAGCTAAATAGACTTGGTCCATAATAGAGGGATAAAAAAAGAAATTAGATTTAATACGAATTGCTAAAATAAATTGATTCAACCCAAAGAATTTCTGAAATTGAAACCGTATTCGTAAAGTGTATTTAACTATCGGATTGTCAATTTGTTTATACAATTTAGAAAAAGCAAAGGGAAGTGAGGTCCCTAAGGTAGAATCCAATGTGAACACTTGTACAGATTTGGTTTCCAAATTTACCCAGTGAGGACTTGAAGTTACATCCAAGTCCCATAACCAACATTTCATATATCAGATATTGATTGCCCAATAATAAAATCTAAAATTCGGCAAAGCCTCCTTTTTAGACTTATGTAAGTATCCTTTACCTAACCTAGGATTATTATTCTGCCAGATATATGAAGAAATTTTAGAATCAACATTATCAAAAAAGGATTTCGGAATAAAAATCGGTACCGCTTGAAACATATCTAAAAATTTAGGTAAAATAATCATCTTAATAGCATTGATCCGACCTATCAGTGACAGAGACAATGGTGACCATTTAGTAAACAAATGTTTAATCTGATCAATTAAAGGTAAGAAATTAGCATTAAATAAATCCTTGTGCTTTTTTGTAATTTTAACCCCTAAATATAATAAAGTGATCAGTAACCAATCTAAAAGGTAAACTTCCATAAATTGGAACCTGCATACTTAGGGGAAACAGTTCGCTCTTATTAAGGTTCAGTTTGTAACCAGAAAAATTCCTAAACTGAGCCAACAAGGATATAACTGCGGGAATGGATTTCTCAGGATTAGAAATGTATAGTAACAAGTAGTCTGCATATAATGATAACTTACGTATCTCCATCCCACGAGTGATGCCAAGAAGGTTAGGTGATTCTCATATAGCAATTGCTAAAGGTTCCAGGGCAATATCAAATAGTAATGGACTAAGAGGATAACCTTGCCTGGTACCCGAAATAAGCGAATAAAGGGAGATCTTTGGTTATTAGTAAGAACCAAGGCTACTGGAGTGTGATATATCAATTTAATCCAAGATATAAATGTCAGACTAAAGTTATATTTCTCAAGCATAGTAAATAAATATGGCCACTCAACTCTATCAAAGGCTTTCTCAGCATCTAAAGAAATGGCACATTCTGGGGTGTTACATGAAGGAGTGTAAACAATATTCATTAATCTCCTAATATTAAAAAATGAATAATATTTTTTTAATAAATCGAGTTTGGTCCTCAGAGATAGTTTGAGGTAATACCTCCTCCAACCTGGTTGCCAGTATCTTGGAAAAGATCTTAAAATCTACATTCAACAGGGATATAGGTCTATAGGATGCATAATCAGTTGGATCTTTATCTTTTTTTAAAATTAAAGAAATAGAAGCAGTATAAAATGATTGTGGTAATTTACCTAATCTAATTTCTTCTTCAAAAACCTTGCATAACCAAGGAGAAAGAGTAGAAGAAAAAGAGCTTGAAAAATTCAACTGTATACCCATCTGGACCTGCTGCTTTTCCAGATTTCATTGAGGAAATAACACCTTTTATTTCTACATCTGTAATAGGAGTTTCTAATGTCAAACATTCTTCAGGTGATAGTTTAAGAAAATTCAATTTCCCTAAAAAATCATACTTGGTATTGAGATCATGAGGAAATTCAGAGTGATATAGAGGTATAAAAATCTTGAAAGATTTATTTATCTCATCGTGATTAACTGTCAAATCACCATTCTATTTACGAATCTTAATAATTTGACGTTTAACCAAAGCAGTCTTCAGTTGGTTAGCTAACAATTTGCCCAATTTATCATGATGCATATAAAATTCACTTCTAGTTTTCATTAATTGATTTTCAATCAAGGATGCAAGTAATAAGCTGTGTTCCATTTGAAGCTCAACTCTTTGTTTATAGAGCTCCTCACTAGGAGCGATAGAATATTTCTTATCAATTTCTTTGATCTTATCAACCAATAAAAGAGTTTCATTCTTAATACATTTCTCAAACCAACAGAATAGGAGATAATCTGTCCACGTATATAGGCTTTAAAAGTGTCCCAAAGTGTTCCGCAGGAAATTTCTTCCGTTGTATTAGTTGAAAAGAAGAAATTAATCTGTTCCTTCACAAATTTAATGAAATCTGTATCTTGAAGCAAAGTAGAATCAAATTGCCATTGTCTAATGCTAGGAGCTGTGTCCATTAATTTAATAGAAAGTTTCATTGGAGCGTGATCAGAGATGGCTATAATGTCATATATACAACCAATTACAGATGGAATAAAATGAGAGTCGATAAAAAAGTAGTCAATTCTCGAGTAAGATTGATAAACATGTGAGAAGAATGAAAACTCTTTGTCCTTAGGGTGTAGAAATCTCCAAATATCTGAAATTCCAGAATCAGTCAAAAAAGAGTTGATAAAAGCAGCCGACTTATTTGGTAAAGTCTGAGTGGATATGGATCTATCCAGCAGAGGATTTTAACAACAATTGAAGTTACTGCCCATTATCAACATATATTCATTTATATTAGGTAGAGAAGTAAATAAAGACTTTTAAAAAATCAGGATAGTCCATGTTTGGAGTGTGAAATGCTAATCTCCTGGGATTTTCATGCACATTAGTCTTTACAGAGAATGGTGCGAGAAACAACATCCAGTGGTGTGGGTGAAAATGCCTTGTTAATGAGAGAGGTCAGAGGAGAATAGCCAGACTGGGTCAAGCTGACAGGAAGGTGACAGTAACACAAATGACCACACTTTACAGTAGTGGTGTGCAGAGGAGCATCTCTGAACGGACAACAGGTTGAACTTTGAAGTGGATGGGCTACAGCCACAGAAGACCACAAACATACACTCACTTGCCACTTTATTAGGTAATGAAAGTACCTAATAAAGTGGCCACTGCGTGTATTTTTAATAATTAAATTTTAAATTTGGTATTCAGAGACGTTTAATGTATTTTTAAGTGCTCAGGGATTTATATTGACTATAATTCTTGTCCTCTGAAATGTAACTTGTGTTTTCGTGTCTGGTTGGAAAAGTCTGCTTGCTTTATGCATTTTCTTCTATAAATAAAAATAAAAACCTGTGTATCCTTTCTTGGGTTGGAGAGCAAAAGTCTAGTCTCATCAAGGCCCTGTAGAATTATAATAAGATATATTTGCTTGACTGATGCATTATCAAGTTTTTTTGTCTCTCCTTAGATGCAACTGAATGATTTCTATTTTCTCTTTTAAATTATCAGTCTGATGAGCTGGTGAATTTAAATTCCATGAAGTAAAGAGTCTGGAGTTATTAAGAATCCCATTGTTAGCAATGCTAATGTTACCATGAAGTTGTGACATGTGGGAAAAACAATAACTCTTCCCTTTTCATGATGCTTATGTTGATAGGAAATGGAGTGGAAGGCAAGAATCTTAACATTTCAGCAGGCAAATGAATAAGTTGGAAAAAAGAAGTAATTGTAATTTCAAAAAATGTACTGAATAAATAAAAGGGTATAAGTTCTAGGGATAAGTGGAAAAGAACAATTTATTTTTTTAGAAAGAAAAATTGCTGAACATTCTTGGGAGGTGCAGTTAATGGAGCATTTCAGTGATAATCTTTGTTTTCCATTTTCCATAGGGATGAACAGATGGTCCAAATTCCAGCTGGAGTGGAAAAGCTCCATGTGGTAGCCCCAACTCTGCAGGCTTTGCTCTTAATCATTTCGATTGTTACCTATATTACATACCAAGTAAACAGTGAAAAATACCGCTTCTTATTTTCAGGTATGGGATTACTTCCATGTATTTCAGAAGGCCAGTAAAATCAGGAATATCAGTATGTGAACATCTCTGCATAATGGGTGGGAAACTTGAGCAAAAAATAAGAACTCAACAAGTTGAGTAACAACTGTAGATGCAAAGGAAACTCGGGTTGCAACTGGAATCTCAACATGACCATTTTAGGGAGTGTACAGGTGGACTACTAAACAGTCAGTTGGTCTACACTTGGTTTTGCCAGTGTGGAGGAGCCACGTTACAAGTTTTGAATGCAACAGACCAGGATGGAAGAATTGCACGTATATCCCTGCTGCACTTGGATGACAGGAGAAGTGTTGCACCTCCTATTGTTGCAGGGGATGGGACGGGTGGGCTTTAGAAGGGAAAGATGGATTGGGGCATCACAGGGAAAATGGTGCCTGCGGAGAACAGAAAGTTGGGGAAAGGTGATGATGTTTTTGGTTGTGGGATCCTGTGGGTTGAAGTGCCAAAGTTGATTTGCTGAATGTGGTGGGAAGCTCTTGTTTTGTCTGCAGAAAGCTTGGAAGATGGGTGGGGGAAGAGAATGGGAATGTCAGATCAGACATATAGGAAATGCATGCATGGGCTCCATCATCCACAGCAGGGTGAAGCTGTGCTTCCTAAGAGAGGGGGACTGTTCTGAAGACTTGCAGGGGAGACCCTCGTCTTGAGAGCAGATGTTGTGGAGACAGAGAAGCTGAGGGAAGGATATAGTGTCCTTATAGGAGACAGGATGAGAAGGGGGTTTATTCAAAGGGAAGGAAACTTGCTGCTTGTATTTCCATAGTGGCGCACTTTATTTGAAGACAGCAGAAATCAAAATGAAATTCAGTGGATTGGGCCTGGGAAGAGTTGGAAAGTAGCAAAGAGAAACCCTGAGAGACTAATGTTGTAGGCCTTCTGAGATTGTTCTTATTAGGATTTTAAATGTTTGATCTTTTTAAGTAATTGTAGAAATGTATTTACATTTTTTTCAGCTACAAAATATGAAGAGTTCATAAAGGTAAGATTATATTATATTGCTTCATTTTATTATGAGAGAAAATGACATTTCAGGTAATCAAAGTTCAAAGTAAGTTTATTATCAAAGTACACGTCATCATATACAACCGTGAGATTTGTTTTCTTGCGGGCATCCACAACAAATCCAGGAAGAGAATCACTGAAAGATCTCACACAACAGGACTGTCAATTAACCAGTGTGCAAGAGACAACAAACTGCAAAATAATAATTAGTAAGCAATAAATATTGAAAATCTGAGATGAAGAGTACTTGCTTGTCAAAATACTGTGGTCCTTGTCAAAATACTGCAGTCCTTGTCATTTACTTACTCTGTTGGTGTTTATGCCTTTCTTGTCAATGAAAGGGTCAAGTTTGACAAATATACAACTAACTGGTCATGAGAAGCATCTTTTCAGTTGATGATGGTCAGGATGTTCAGTGTAATGTTTTATGCACAGGTTAGACCAACGCTGTTCTCTCTACGGGTGAATTCAGATTTATTTATCACATGTACATTGAAATATACAGTGAAATGTGTCATTTGCATTAACAACCAGCATTCTGGCACCAACATAGTATACCCACTATGCTGGGTAGAACAACACAAAACACGACAAGCAGCAAATCAACCAAACAACAAATAAGTCCCTTTCCACTCCTACCAACACATGACAGACCTCCGACTTCAGGACATGCCTCTTGGCCTCCTGGCTTAGAATTACAATTATTGCCATCTTTCACTGCAAATAATCCTGACAGCAATACTCCAGTGTCATCTCTATCTTCTGGCCTAGTACTTTGCAATTTTAAAACAATTATAGTTCTCTGGTAGATTTTAGCCCCAACCAATTGTGCACATCAGTTAGACAAGATATATGGTTGCACTACAGTAAAAGGATTAACTTGGCAGTGTTGGTGCAGAAGCTACCTGCCTAGAAATTCCATGGTGCTGTGCTTGTATTTGTGGTATGAGTTCGAATTTTGTCATAAATTGAATCGTAAAAGGACCACGACATAGCCAGAAGGAGGATGATGTGCTGTATCTTGAGCTAGTGTTGGGCATTTCTGGAGAAATGTAGGATGTTGCAAACTGGGAAGTCAATGTGGGAGTATTGCAAAGTGGCAGGATCACCCTCGCAGACTGAATGGAGGTTTCTCAAGCTCAGATGATTCATGCCGTGAACAGGTTTTGAAGTCCACAAAACTGGAAACGCTGCCGGTGAACGACTTCACCTGGAAAGTTTGATATTCTTCTGGGATAAAGTGAAGGAAAGAGGTAAAAGGATGGTGGATAAGCAAAAGGATAATGGTGTACACCCTTTCGGTTGCATGGGATAGTGTTGTCAGAAGTTGACTGGTGAGTGGAGATAGGAGAATCTTCCAGGGAGTCATGGAGTTCGTTCCAGTTAAGTCAAACTGCTCAGTTTTGTTTTTGGTAATGTATTCAGTTTTTAATACTTTGCAAGTGGTAAATGTGTGCAGCCTTGTAATAGTTAGCAAAGAGTGAAGCTTTGGAGACTACTGTTCTCCAGGAGTTGACAGTCTGGTCCAAGTCAATCCCATCTTCTTGGCTTAATGGGGGCTGGAACGTCCTGTCTTTTATGCAACTTGGCAACCCCTGGGAAGCAAGCAACCAAGACATTTGACAAAATTGTAACAATTTTACAAAATCACTTGAGCCATAAACCCCTTGTAATAGCTGAGAAATTTAGATATTTCAGAAGGAACTGGTCAAAGTAAGCAAGCATTTCTGAACACATTGCAGAACGACGCCAACTTTTATCAGTACAGTGATTTCAGAGATGGGATTTCTGATGCATTAAAGGACAGGCTTGTACGTGGCATGCATAGTCAAAGCACCCAAAAGAGGCTACGGTCAGAAAAAGACCTAACCTTAGAATGGGCACTGACTATTGCAGTATCGATAGAGACTGCAGCAAAGGATGCAGCAGAACTACAGGAAAAGAGGTTTGAATGTGAAATGCACAAAATGTCCCTGAATAGTGCAAAAAGCTAAAAATGTTGTCAATGTGGCATTCCCTCCCAAGATGCAAGTGACTGTTGGCTTAAAGAAAAAGTTTGCAGAAATTGTCAGGGACAAGGTCACGTAGTGAGAGTGTGCAAGGCAGACAAAAAGCACAACAGAGTGAAAATTCTCACACACAAAACTAAGCAAATGCATAAAATGACTGAATATAAAACAGTATCAGACAGCACAGGCTCTGACAAAGGTGAGCTTTCATGCCCGGAACTGCATAGTATTACTGAAGCAGATAACAAAATCATATGGATCACTACAGATATATCTGGTGTAAAACTGAAAATGGAACTGGACACAGGGTCAGCTTTGTCTATAATTTCAAGGGCTGACTACAAAAGACTTGTGTTTTCTAAGCTACCATTATAGAAGATCTAAGTGATGCTAAAGACCTACACAGGCGAAAAAGTTTCCCCCAAAGGCAAACTGGAAGTGAATGTGACGTATGGAGGCCATACACGGCAGCTATAGCTTTATGTGTTGAAAAGTGGAGGGCCTACACACTTCAGAAATGAATGGTTGAGAAAAATCCAACTAGACTGGCACTCAATCAAAGTTCTCAATATCTCATCAACAGACAACTGCAGCCCAGATGATAACACTAACCAGAGACTGTCATAGCTGCTTAATGCGCAGGGGGGAGTGGGGGCTACTGCACAGGACTGAAAGAAGCTGCAGAGGATTATAAACTTAGTTGGCTCCATCTTGGGTACTAGCCTACAAAGTACCCAGGACATCTTCAAGGAGTGGTGTCTCAGAAAGGCAACGTCCATTATTAAGGACCTCCAGCGGCCAGGGCATGCCCATTTCTCGCTGTTGCCATCAGGTAGGAGGTACAGAAGCCTGAAGGCACACACTCAGCGATTCAGGAACAACTTCTTCCCCTCTCCTATCCAATTATTAAATGGACATTGAACCCATGGACACTACCTCACATTTTTTAATATATAGCATTTCTGTTTTTTGCACAATTTTTAATCTATTCAATATATGTATATTATAATTGATTTACTTATTATTTTATTTTGTTTTTTTTCTTTTATATTATGTATCGCATTGTATTGCTGCTGCTAAATTAACAAATTTCACGTCACACCAGTGATAATAAACATGATGCTAATGAGAAAATGTTTGAGAAGGACATTGATAAACTCAAAGGCATGAAACGCTCAAACGTTGGGTGTTGGGCATTGCTCCTAGGAGCCCATTTTTATGACATAGAGTTCAAGGGTACCAAACAACACAGCAACACTGTCATGTCTTACACTATTGGCAGCTGAAGAAGGAAAGTCTTCATACCGTGATTCAGCAGAAGTGTTCCACACCACATTGGTAACAAATATAAAGAAAAACAAGGAATGACCCAACATTGTCTATGACATCAGCATGCAAGGATGGCCAGCTCATGGTAACCCAATGTTTCCAGAGTTCTCAGTGAGACGAGACCAACTTCCAGTACATCAAGGATGCTGACTTGTAGATCTCGTGCAGTTCCTTCCAAACTGCGTGCCAGAGTGTTAGAGAATCTGCATGAAGAACACCTGGGTACAGTCAAGATGAAGACTGTGGCATGGAGCAATGTGTGGTGGCTGGGAATAGATTGAAGACTTGGCCCAAAGCTGTTCAGGATGCCAAAATGTTCAAAATGCACCCCCACAGGCGCAGTTACACCCATGAGAATGACTGTCCTCACCGTGGCAAAGAGTACATACTGACTGCTGGACCATTCATGGACTCCATGTCCGATTACTGTGGATGCTCATTTGAAGTGGCCAGAGGTCGTACCAATGAAGTTAATCAGCTAAGAAAGGACTACTTCCGCTCTGAGGACTATCTTCACCAGAACTAGCTTACCTGAAAAAATTGTGAGTGACAACAGACCATGATACAGGTCAGAATTCAGATGATTCATGAAGAAAAAGAACATCAAACATTTCAAATTAGCTCCTCACCACCCAGCAATGAATGGGTTAGCTGAAAGGTTTATCCCAACGTTCAAGAAGTCCATTAAAGCGATGGACAAGGAGGACATTTCTCTACAGCACAAGGTGGACAACTTCCTTTTTGTGTATTGGACCTCTGGCCTTGTAATGACAAATTAAACACCTGCAATACTGTTCATGAGCAGGAATCTGATATCTCACATAGACCTGAAACCAGACCTCTGGAGGGAAATGCAGAATAAACAGTTCAGTCAGTTGCTGAGAGAATCAGAAAGGAGCTTCGAGATTGGACAGGAAGTTGTAGTTTTCTGCGTACATGTAGTGCTGATGGAAAACAACAAATTTCAGGACATGTAGTACTGTGCAAAAGCTTTAGGCACATATTTACTGTACAGTTAGGCGCTTAAGACTTTTGCACAGTACTGAGTCATTTTATGTATTGCACTGTACAGCTGCTGCAAAAAAACAAATTTCATGACTCGTGATAAGTCTGGTTCTGAAAGTGGGAAGTGGGCAGGGAGAAGGTAATCATGGTTGGGAAAGGGGGAAGGGAGAGGGGGCAGTGGAGAGCACCAGAGAGACATTCTGTAATGATTAATAAACCAAATTGAGAATCAAATAACCTTGCCTGGTATCTCAGGACTGGGTATGTCTGCACCCACACCGCCACCTGCCCCGGCACTCCTTCTCTGTTACCTCTCTCATGACGCTCCTCCCTCGCCATTCCCAACTTCCTTTGCTCCCACCAGATTTACAATCTTGTGCTCCATTTCATGGTGACAAATACAGCACTGAGCAAAAGTCTTAGGCACCCTGGCTATACGTGTGCTTAAGATTTTTGCACAGTATTGAATGTCATGATATTAAACTCGATTCTAATAAACTTTAATCAGTGAATGTGCAAGTCAAATCACTTAGTTTTTCTCATCAAAGCTACCAACAAGGAAACATCATTTGCCACAATGCAACTGGATAAACTGGTCAAACGTTTTGTTGTATTTCAGTAGTCATGATTTTTTTTAGTGGCTAGTGTTGGTATCAGGAAGTGATTTAAAATAAGTTTTTAAAAAGTCAGGTCACTTTGGTACTGGAAGTCTGTCAAATGGTGGAAGTTAACAAATGTAACAATAGATGCCGATGATATTAAACCTAGTTCTGATACTGAAATGCCCTTCATCTGCCAGCTCGTACCCTGTACCCATTCCACCCCCCCTCCTCACTTTATTAATATGGTTTCTTCCCTCTTTCTTTCAAGCTTTGATGGCGAAGGGTCTTGGTCAGAAACATCAACTATTTATTCCCCTTTCTAGAAACATGGAAAACAGACAGCACAATACAGGCCCTTCGGCCCACAAAGCTGTGCCGAACATGTCCTTACCTCAGAAATTACCTAGGTCCCTCTATTTTTCTGAGTTCCATATACCTGTCCAGGAGTCTCTTAAAAGACCCTATCGTATCCACCTCCACAACTATCACCAGCAGCCCAATCCATGCACTCACTACTCGCTGCATAAAAAGAAAACTTAACCCTGATACCTTCTCTGTACCTACTTCCAAGCACCTTAAAACTGTGTCCTCTCGTGCTAGCCATTTCAGCTCTGGGAAAGCCTCCGACTACCCACATGATCGATGCCTCTCATCAGCTTATACTCCTCTATCAGGTCACCTCTCATCCCCCGTTGCTCCAAGGAAAAAAGGCCAAGTTCACTCAACTTATTCTCATAAGGTGTGCTCCCCAATCCAGACAACATCCTTTATAGTTGCTCAGTTCCTCCAGCATTTTATGTGTTTTGTTCAAGATTTCCAGCATCTGCAGAATTTCTTATGTTTATGTTTGAAATAATAAGCTGGACGAGACACATTATTTAAACACTGATGAAACAGTAAACTTAGAGTAGTAAGGGAGCATTGGTGGCAAGTCAGCATCTCTCCTCAGATGTCGCCTGACCAGCTGAGTATTCCCAGCCTTTTTTAGTGAAGTTTCAAGTATCTTCTATGCTTTGCTTGTCAACCAGAAATAATTACCAAAAACACAGCCTGACTACCTGAGAATTTTTTATCATTTTTGGTCTTTAATTCAAATAAAATGACTTTCAAATCTCTTGGAGTAACTGTGCACTTACAATTTTATGCTTTGCATTAAACTGTAGTTTGTAATATAATTTCTATAATTGCCCCAGTCCCTGTTGAAAACCTGACAATAACGATGCTGATTAATCTATATAAAAGAGAACAATTTCTTTATTGAAAACACAAATTGCTGGCAGAACTCAGCAGGTCAAACAGCATCTATGGGAGGGAGGTAGTGATGACGTTTCGGGCCAAAACCCTTCATCAGGAATGAAGTAACATGGGATGGTGGAGGGGGGATAAGAAGTGGGAGGAGGGATGAAGTAGAGAGCTGGGAAGTGATAGGCTGAAGGGAAATGGGCTAGGGGGAAGGTGGAGAATTATGGGAAATAAAAAAGAAAGAAAGGTAGGGCTGGGGGGAGATTATAGTGAGGGGGGAAAAAGAGAGAGAAAGAGAACCAGATTAAAATTATAGATAGGGATGGGGTAAGGGGGGGGGCAGGGGTATCAACGGAGGTGAGTGAGTTGGATGTTCACGCCGGCAGGTAGGAGGCTACCTAGGTGGGAGATAAGGTATTGCTCCATCAACCTGAGTGTGGCTTCATCTTGACGGTAGAGGAGGCCATGGACAGACATATCGGAGTGGGAGTGGTCTGTGGAATTGAAGTGTGTGGCCACAGGGAGATCCCGCCACTGCTGGAGGACCGAGTATCGGTGTTCAGCGAAACGGTCTCCAAGTCTGCGGCAGGTCTCCCCAATGTATAAATGGCCACATCGGGAGCACTGGATACAGTATATCACCCCAGTTGACTTGCAGGTGAAGTGGTGCCTCACCTGAAAGGACTGTCTGGGGCCTAGGATGGAGGTGAGGGAAGAAGTGTGGGGGCAGGTGTAGCATTTCTTCTGTTTGCAGTGATGTGCCTGGAGGGAGGTTGGTGGGGAGGGATGGGGGGGGGTGATGAATGGACAAGGGAGTCGCGTAGGGAGCGATCCCTGCGGAAAGCCAAGAGTGGGGGGGGAGGGGAAGATGTGTCTGGTGGTGGGATATAGTCATGAAACAGTACAGCTTTATAATTACACTGTTGAGTGAAATGGAAGATTTTTATTAAATCTGCAGTGATACTTCTGTTTAAAAAAAAAAGATTTTTTTTCATTTGTATTAATCCCTATATTTAATGTTTAATTACAGATGATTCTCCTTCTATTCCTGATTTCCCAAATTCCGGTGACAACTGCTTGTGACCCAGGGGAGTATGACAATAATGGTGTCTGTTGTTCATTGTGTTCTCCAGGTAAGTGATGACCAGTACTTTATACAATAATTATCTCAATGCCAACAGAATGCTTTTCATTAGCTTTCAAAAGTGGTGCAGCTATATTTTTACTAAAAAAAATGCCAGAAATTGATTTTAGTAAGGCCTTGACAAGTTCACTGAAGGGAGGTTCATCCAGAGATAACAATTACACGGGATCCATGGTGAATTGGCTGTTTGGATTCAGAACTGGCCTGCCCATGGAGACAGGGTAGTAGTCAGCGGGACTTATTCTGGCTGGAGGTTTCTGATTAGTGGTGTTCCGCAGGGATCTGTACTTGGAACCCCTGCTGTTTGTGATACATATAAATGACCTACAGTGGCATGCAAAGGTTTGGCACCCCTGGTCAAAATTTCTGCTACTGTGAATAGCTAAGCGAGTAAAAGATGACCTGATTTCCAAAAGGCATGAAGTTAAAGATGACACATTCTTTTAATATTTTAAGCAAGATTTCTTTTTTATTTCCATCATTTACAGTTTCAAAATAACAAAAAAGGAAAAGGGCCCAAAGCAAAAGTTTGAGCACCCTGCATGATCAGCACTTAGTAACACCCCCTTTGGCAAGTATCACAGCTTGTAAACACTTTCTGTAGCCCGCTATGAGTCTTTCAATTCTTGTTTAGGGGATTGTCGCCCATTCTTCCTTGCAAAAGTCTTCTAGTTCTGTGAGATTCTTGGACCGTCTTCCATGCCCTGCTCTTTTGAGATTTATCCACAGATTTTCGAAGATGTTTAGGTGGGGGGACTGTGAGGGCCATGGCAAAACCTTCAGCTTGCGCCTCTTGAGGTAGTCCATTGTGGATTTTCAGGTGCGTTTAGGACCTTTATCCTGTTGTAGAAGCCATCCTCTTTTCATCTTCAGCTTTTTTTTACAAATGGTGTGATGTTTGCTTCCAGAATTTGCTGGTATTGAATTCATTCTTCCCTCTACCAGTAAAATGTTCCCCGTGCCACTGGCTGCAACACAAGCCTAAAGCATGATCGATTCACCCCCGTGCTTAACAGTGGGAGAGATGTTCTTTTTATGAAATTCCGCACCCTTTCTTCTCTGAACATACCTTTGCTCATTGCGGCAAAAAAGTTCTATTTGAACGTCATCAGTCCAAAATGCATCAGGCTTGTTTAGATGTTCCTTTGCAAACTTCTGACGCTGGATTTTGTGGTGAGGACGCAGGAAAGCTTTTCTTCTGATGACAGTAGAACAGCGCACCACCACTCCAGAGTCTGCTAAATCTTCTTGAAGGTCTTTTGCAGTCAAACGAGGGTTTTGATTTGCCTTTCTAGCAATCCTATGAGCAGTTCTCTCGGCAAGTTTTCTTTGTCTTCCAGACCTCAACTTGACCTCCAATGTTCCTGTTAACTGCCATTTCTCAATTCCCTTATGAACTGAGGAAACGGTTACCTGAAAATGCTTTGCTATCTACTTATAGCCTTCTCCTGCTTTGTGGGCATCATTTATTTTAATTTTCAGAGTGCTAGGCAGCTGCTTAGAGGAGCCCATGGCTGCTGATTGTTGGGACAAGGTTTGAGGAGTCAAGGTATTTATAAAGCTTTGAAATTTGCATCACCTGGCCTTTCCTAATGATCACTGTGAACAAGCCATAGGCCTAACAAGCTAATTCAGGTCTGATATCTTGGTAAAAGTTATCTGAGAGCTCAAATCTCTTGGGGTGCCCAAAGTTTTGCATGGTCTTCCTTTCCTTTTTTTCCACACTAAAATTGTACAAAACAAAAATAATACACTAATCTTGCTTAAAATGTTGAAAAGAATGTTTCATCTTTAACTTTATGACTTTTGGAGATCAGTTCTGCTCACTTAAGTATTCACAGTAACAGAAATTTTGACCAGGGGTGCCCAAACCTTTGCATGCCACTGTATATGAAAACGTAGATGGGTGGTTGGTAAGTTTGCAAATAATGGAAAGACCAGTGTTCTTGTGGATAGTGTAGGTGTCTGGCAAAGGGTACAGCAATATATAAACAGGTTGTAGATATGGGCACAGAAATGATCCAATGTGAAGTGATGCACTTTCGGAAATACAAAGAGACAATCCACTGTTACTGGCAAGACCGTTAACAGTGCTGGTGACCAGAAGGATTTGGGGCTTAAGTTCATAGCTCCCTGAAAGTGATTACGGGTTGATAGTGTGGTAAAGAAATCATATGATATGCTTATCTTTAATGCTGAGGAACTGAGTTGAAGAGTCGAGAAGTTATGTTACAGCTGTATAAAATTCTAGTCAGGCCCCATCTAGAATATTGCATTGTTCTGGTTACCCTATTATGTGAAGGAGGGGGTGCAGAGAGGTTTATCAGGATGCTGTCTGGCTTAGAGTGCATCTGCTATAGGAATAGGCTGGACAAACTTGGGCTGTCTTCTCTGGAGCAGCAGAGGCTGAGGAAGATTTGAAAGAGGTTTCTAGGATTATAAGAGGAAATGTACACTTTAATACTACTACTGACTAGATTGGAAGATATTTAATTGTTACTGGTTTATTACGTGAGCAAAAGGTAGCTCTGGTGTGTGTATACGCACCTAATGTAGATAATTTTGATTTTTTTAAGAAACTTTTTTCAGAATTACTGAATCTCAATGAATATAAGCTGATCATGGGTGGTGACTTTAATTGTTGTTTAAATCCGGCGATTGACAGGTCATCAACCAATCCGTCGCTTCCTAATAAAGCGGCAACTTGTATTAACTCTTTTTTATTAGAATATGGCCTTGTCGATGTTTGGAGATATAAACACCCCAATGATAAAGATTTCTCTTTTTTCTCACATGTCCATCACAAGTATTCTCGAATTGATTATTTTTTTTTAGATGCACGTCTGTTAAACTCCGTTGTTCAATATGCGTATGACATCATTGCGCTCTCAGATCACGCGCCTTTATCGGATAGATTTTTGAAAATCTCACAGTGGAGATTGAACCCCGTATTGTTACGGGATCCAGCTTCTGTTAATTTTATTAAGGAGCAAATTTCTATATTTTTTGAATTTAATACAACTGAAGGAATATCAAATCTGGATATATGGGACACCTTGAAATCTTTTCTTAGGGGACAAATAATCACATATTCAGCAGCCTTGAATAAGAAAACTAAAGCGGAATTGTCAGTGCTTATTAATAAAATTAAACAGATAGATAAAGCGTATTCAGTTAAACCTACTGAAGACCTATATAAAGAAAGGGTCGAATTTCAGTCACAGCATGATTTGCTTCTGACCTTTCCCAATGAACAGCAAATTTTTAAATCTAAAAGTTTATTTTATATACATGGGGAAAAATCTACTAAACTTTTAGCGGGTCAGTTAAAGGCTGGGATGGTCAGAAGACAGATTTTAAAAATTCGCCGACCAGATAGAACAGAAACTTTAGATCCTTATGAAATTATTAAGATATTTATGTACTTTTATTCTAATCTTTATAAATCTGAATTCTCTGATAGTACTATTACTATGAATAGATTTTTGCAAAGGTTAAACATACCTCAAATTTCAATTCAAGATGTTGATACGTTAGATGCACCTATGAAACAAGAGGGGATAGCCAAGGCTATATCCTCTATGCATTTAGGTAAAGCTCTGGGACCTGATGGCTATACGGTAGAATTTTACAAGACTTTTCATGAAATGCTTACACCACATCTTCATCAAACGTTTACTGATTCTACATCCTCTGGGAACCTTCCTAAAACTTTTTATGAGGCACTAATTTCATTGATTCCAAAAAAAGGAAAAGACCCACTGGAATGTGTATCCTATAGACCTATTTCTTTACTGAATGTAGGTTTTAAAATCCTCTCTAAGATTCTAGCAAAAAGGCTTGAGAATATCTTGCCTAATGTTATATCAAATGATCAAACAGGATTTGTAAAAAATAGATACTCACATTTTAATATTCGAAGATTGTTAAATATCATTTATTCCCCCTCAGCCAAAGAATCTGAATGTATTGTATCTTTGGATGCAGAGAAAGCCTTTGATAGGGTGGAGTGGCCTTATCTATTTCAGGTTTTGAAGAGGTTTAATTTTGGTCCAGGATTTATTTCCTGGATTAAATTGATTTATCATGCCCCGGTAGCTGCGGTTCTAACTAATAATCAAAAGTCTCCTTATTTTAGATTATGTAGAGGTACACATCAGGGTTGTCCCCTTAGTCCTTTATTATTTAATTTGGCTTTAGAACCAATTGCTATTGCTCTTAGGGATTCTAATTCTGTGAAGGGTATTAGGAGAGGGGATAAATTACATAAAGTTTCATTATACGCGGATGATTTATTAGTTTACATTTCAAATCCTAAGAAATCTATTCCTTCTATTTTATCTATATTTATGGAATTTGGTACTTTTTCTGGATAGAAACTTAATTTACATAAAAATGAATTATTTCCTATTAATAATTATTGATTATTATGATCAAATACCTTTTAATATTGCCAAAAACCATTTTACTTACCTTGGTATCAAAATTACAAAAAATTTTAAAGACCTATATAGGTATAATTTTGTTTCCCTTTATTTGAATATACTCAACAGGCACTTTCTAAATGGTCACCTATGTCGATGTCATTGATAGGTCAAATAAATGTTATAAAAATGGTTATTCTACTGAAATTTTCATATATATTTCAAGCAGTTCCCTCTTTTGTTCCAAAAACATTTTTTGATAAAATAGACTCTGATTTTGTCTTATGTTTGGAATAATAAAAACTCTAGAGTGAATAAACTTTTATTGCAAAAATCAAAAAAAGATGGAGGACTGGCTTTACCAAACTTTAGATTTTATTATTGAGCAATTAATATTCATTATATTACTTTTTGGATTTATGATATAGACGACCAAGATCGCTCTTCATGGTTACAGCTGGAGGAAAATTCAGTAATGGGGGTTTTCGTTAGCTTCTTTATTAGGAGCTCCTCTTCCGTTTTCACTCTCCAGAATAGGTAGACAAGCTCTCAACTCTATTGTTAAACATACTTTAAAAATTTGGTTTCAATTTCGTAGATTTTTTGAATTAAATGATTTCCTACTTTCTAGTAATATTTATTCTAATTTCTTTTTTAAACCATCAACTTTGGACAAGGCTTTTTTAACATGGAAAATTAAGGGAATAAAAACTTCTTTAGATTTGTTTTTACAAGACTGTTTAATATCTTTTTCACAGTTAATGGATAAATATGATATCTCTAATACACATTTTTTTCAGATATTTACAGGTTAGGAAGTTTTTACGTGATTTTTTATCGGCCTGCTCTTTAAATTTGGCTTATGCTATTTTTCAGTTTAAACCTTTTCAAAAACAATTAATAGCTATCATTTATAAACAGTTAATGAATGCTCGCATGTCGCCTAATGATAGGGTTCAACAAACCTGGGAAGTAGAACTTCAACATTCACTTTCAGTAATGGGGTAAAATTTATTATTTAGTCAATAATTCATCTATCTGTGCACGCCACATCTTAATTCAGTTTAAGATAGTACACAGGGCTCATGTGTCCAAAGATAAATTGGCGTCTATTTTTCCTAATATAAGCCCTACTTGTGACATATGTAACACAGAAGTGGCTACTCTAACTCATTTGTTCTGGTCATGTATAAGTTTAAACAATTTTTGGAGGGATATGTTTGGAATATTATCTAAAGTTATAGATGTGGATGTTCAACCTAATCCACTTACAGCAATTTTTGGGATTATTCCAGAGGAAGCAAGCAAAGTGTCTGCTTCCGCCCAACATGTGATAGCTTTTTCAACTTTACTGGCCAGGAGAGCTGTTTTGCTACACTGGAAAGGCTGTCCCAAATAAATGGCTGCCCTGGTTATCTGATGACCCAATTAACCAGAATCCACTTATCAGTAGTGATATTCACCATCTCCTCCAGTGTACCTGGGTAATCTGAGGAAAGGAGTGTTTGAAGATCAAGACCACACATCTGTCACAAAGCTCATGCTCCACAGGGTAGTAGTGGTTCACTGCACATTTACCAGGTGGACAGACAAAAAAGTTCAAAGAAAATTTATTATCAAAGTACATATACGTCACCATATACGACCCTGAGATACATTTTCTTGCAGGCATTCACAGTACAAAGAAACCCAATAGAATCAATAAAAAATTACACACAGACAACCAATGTGCAAGAGACAACAAATTGTGCAAATACAACAAAAAAGAAAAAATCTAAATAATAAATATTGAGAATGTGATTTACAGAGTCTTTGAAAGGGAACTCATTAGTTGTGGAATCAATTTAGTATTGGAGTGAGTGTAGTTAGCCACTCTGGTTCAGGAGTCTGATGGCTGAGGGATAAAAGAAGCTTGTTATAAAATTGTGAAGACTTACTGATTAATGGGCATCCCAGATTTGAATTTGCTCAATATGAGGAATGAATATTGAAGTGTGCATGCATCACGAATTAAGAACACACTGTCATTGGAAGATTGAACACATCAGCCATCAAGCCGTGTACCCACCTGCCCAATTACAAACATCCTGCCAGAGTTGAGGCTGAGTCTCTGAGGTTTACATTAGCCTTATCGTCCACCTCGGAACCACAGAGCTGGAGCTTAACCAAGTCATCCACAATTCCAAGGGGCTGCAAAAAATAGGGTGTATCTATGATAGTGCTTATGCATATAGTGTCTCTGAATACATGGCATCGCTGAAATACTATTTCTGCTCAGAAGTAATAATGGTCTCAAGTCGGTTTTTTTTTGACAAAAATGCATTTGAATTGATTCTTTGAGAGCAGAATAAGCACTGTGATTCCTTGTCACTTTTCCAATGCAGATTTTTGTTTTATTGCAGGCACTAGAGTATCCAAACACTGCACCTTGATGGCGGACACAACATGTGTTCCCTGTACAAATGGAGAGTATATGGAGCATCCAAATGGACTAGAGAAATGTTTTAAGTGTAAAATATGCGATGCAGGTATTTATTATAATATTGATTGAAGTTATGCTGATTTTATCAACCCATCAGGGTTTTCTGAAATTCATTTACAAAGAATTACTGACACCACTTGCTGCTATTGTAGCAAAGAATGTCATGACTGTATCGTAGTGAAAACCTGAGCTCAACTTCAAACCTGACGTGCCATTTTCTGCCATCAGATTCTTGCTGTAGGACAAATTAGGATGAGCTTAAATCTCAGTGAAAATATCCCGGGGTAGAAGTTGCTTCACTTTCTTTCCGGGATTTTAAAACAGCATCTCTTGTCACCCTGTTTTTGTGAAAGTTGACATGTTTTGATCTGTCATATTTTAGCCCAGCTGAGTTGAGCCTGAAACCAGTTCTCAAAAGGGCATATTGCCTAATATAAGCAGCATTGATCAGGCTGCAGGTGAGCCTTCACCTAAAGAATGAATACACTAAGAATATAGAGTTGGGAGAGTGCTCACAAGAGATAATAGGAGCTGGGCAAGGTGGTGGAAAGCAGAACTAGCAGGAGGCATGATCTTTGTACAAGGGAGCCACTGCACCTTTTCTGGACTACAGACATACTCTTGGCAGAGGGAGTTGCCAGAAAGATCTCTGCATGGACATGAATGCCTGTACTTGAGAAATCTTCAACCCATGCCTGTTCCTCCTACAGGGTGAAGGAAAATTGGCTGAAATTTCTCTCCTTTAGTTTGGCTTTGTGTGACCTGGGTAAGAACTCAATCTGAGATGGGGCAGCAGTCAATGATGGCAACGTGGAATGACTTTGAGTGCACAAAGCAAAGAATGATCTCCAAAAGTAGTGAATGCAATATATGGAGACAATAGTTGAGGTTGCAGCAGCTCATTGATGTTATAGAGGATAGTGCAATTTCAGCCCAATAAATCAGTGGTCCCCAACCATCGAGCTGCGGACCGGTTTCAGGCCACGAGGAAACGATCTGATTTGGTGATATGAAACAATATGAGTCAGTTGCACCTTTCCTCATTCCATCACGCCCACTGTTGAACTTGAATGCACACGAGGTCATTCCCCACTTGAGGTCATCAGTCGGTCATTAACCTACAACTACTCGATGAGTGAAAAACAAATGTCGCTTTAGAGTTTCTTTGGAAGAGGTGGTAGGGGACATAAAAGGTCTAACGATAATGATAACGCAGAGACAGCTGAGGCCAAGACTACAAAAAAAAAGAAAGCTTCCTTCAACAGGGAATATGATGAGTCGTACATAAAATATGGCTTTAATGTGACCGGTGACTCGCACGCTCCAAGCCCCTTGTGTGTTATGTGGGGAGAAGCTGTCTAATGAGGCAATGAAGCCCTCAAAACTGCTTCGGCACCTTGAGTCCAAGCACCCTGCACTTAAAGACAAACCCATTGAATTTTTTAAGCAGAAGTAAATGTGAGCAAGCGGGACAGAGGCAAGTGCTGAGAGCACTACAGTGACCTACAATGACCTACAGTGGCATGCAAAGGTTTGGCACCCCTGGTCAAGATTTCTGTTACTGTGAATAGCTAAGCGAGTAAAAGATTCCCTGATTTCCAAAAGGCATGGTTAAAGATGACACATTCCTTTAATATTTTAAGCAATATTTCTTTTTTATTTCCGTCATTTACAGTTTCAAAATAACAAAAAAGGAAAAGGGCCCGAAGCAAAAGTTTGAGCACCCTGCATGATCAGTACTTAGTAACACCCCCTTTGGCAAATATCATAGCTTGTAAACGCTTTCTGCAGCCCGCTATGAGTCTTTCAATTCTTGTTTGGGGGACCTTGGCCCATTCTTCCTTGCAAAAGGCTTCTAGTTCTGTGAGATTCTTGGACCGTCTTCCATGCCCTGCTCTTTTGAGATCTATCCACAGATTTTCGAAGATGTTTAGGTGGGGGGGGGGGGGGACTGTGAGGGCCATGGCAAAACCTTCAGCTTGCGCCTCTTGAGGTAGTCCATTGTGGATTTTCAGGTGTGTTTAGGATCATTATCCTGTTGTAGAAGCCATCCTCTTTTCATCTTCAGCTTTTTTTTACAGATGGTGTGATGTTTGCTTCCAGAATTTGCTGGTATTTAATTGAATTCATTCTTTCCTCTACCAGTAAAATGTTCCCTGTGCCACTGGCTGCAACACAAGCCCAAAGCATGATCGATCCACCCCTGTGCTTAACAGTGGGAGAGATGTTCTTTTCATGAAATTCTGCACCCTTTTTTCTCTGAACATACCTTTGCTCATTGTGGCCAAAAAGTTCTATTTGAAACTTTTGAAATCAGTCCAAAATGCATCAGGCTTGTTTAGATGTTCCTTTGCAAACTTCTGATGCTGGATTTTGTGGTGAGGACGCAGGAAAGCTTTTCTTCTGATGACAGTAGAACAGCGCACCACCACTCCAGAGTCTGCTAAATCTTCCTGAAGGTCTTTTGCCGTCAATCGGGGGTTTTGATTTGCCTTTCTAGCAATCCTATGAGCAGTTCTCTCGGAAAGTTTTCTTGCTCTTCCTGACCTCAACTTGACCTCCACCGTTCCTGTTAACTGCCATTTCTTAATTCCCTTTTGAACTGAGGAAACGGTTACCTGAAAACGCTTTGCTATCTACTCATAGCCTTCTCCTGCTTTGTGGGCATCATTTATTTTAATTTTCCGAGTGCTAGGCAGCTACTTAGAGGAGCCCATGGCTGCTGATTGTTGGGACAAGGTTTGAGGAGTCAGGGTGTTTATAAAGCTTTGAAATTTGCATCACCTGGCCTTTCCTAATGATGATTGTGAACAAGCCATAGCCCTAACAAGCTAATTAAGGTATGAGACCTTGACAAAAGTTATCTGTGAGGTCAAATCTATTGGGGTGCCCAAAGTTTTGCATGGTGCTCCTTTCCTTTTTTTCACTCTAAAATTGTACTAAACAAAAATAATACATGAATCTTGCTTAGATTGTTGAAAAGAATGTTTCATCTTTAACTTTATGACTTCTGGAGATCAGTTCTGCTCACTTAAGTATTCACAGTAACAGAAATTTTGACCGGGGGTGCCCAAACCTTTGTATGCCGCTGTATATGAAAACGTAGATGGGTGGTTGGTAAGTTTGCAAATGATGGAAAGACCAGTGTTCTTGTGGATAGTGTAGGTGTCTGGCAAAGGGTACAGCAATATATAAACAGGTTGTAGATATGGGCACAGAAATGATCCAATGTGAAGTGATGCACTTTCGGAAATACAAAGAGACAATCCACTGTTACTGGCAAGACCATTAACAGTGTTGGTGACCAGAAGGATTTGCGGCTTAAGTTCATAGCTCCCTGAAAGTGATTATGGGTTGATAGTGTGGTAAAGAAATCATATGATATGCTTATCTTTAATGCTGAGGAACTGAGTTGAAGTTATGTTGCAGCTGTATAAAATTCTAGTCAGGCCCCATCTAGAATATTGCATTGTTCTGGTTACCCTATTATGGGAAGGAGGGGGTGCAGAGAGGTTTACCAGGATGCTGTCTGGCTTAGAGTGCATCTGCTATAGGAATAGGCTGGACAAACTTGGGCTGGCTTCTCTGGAGCAGCAGAGGCTGAGGAAGATTTGAAAGAGGTTTCTAGGATTATAAGAGGCAATGATAGACCGCCGGTATCTTTCTACCAGAGTTGAAATGTCTTTTCCCAGAATGGGGGAAAAGTATTTTTATTCAGAAGATTGGTGATTCTTGGAACGTGCTGTGTCCCGGGGTGTCGGGGGCGATCACAAGGTTCTTAGATAAGCATGTGGATGTGCAGGAAATGGAAGAATATGGACATTGTGGAGACAGAAGAAAATACTAATTTAATTAGCTTACAACATTGTGGGCTGTAGGACCTGTTCCTCTCCTGTACTGCATTCTATGTTCATAGAGCGTAGTTCAACTGTATAAACTATGTTCTAATGAAGTTTATTTTATCAGTGATATTTCCCTTTTTATAAGAAAACATATGTACATAGATGCCTCTCTGTGCTGTTTTGTTTATATTGAAGTTTTTTGTGTAATATTTCCGTAAGGCAGTCAAGTTTCTCATTCATATGTGTAGCCTTTTCATAGAGGATTTTCATACTTGGACAGGTTGAGACTTCTTAGTTCAGCATCCTGGAAACCTGAGAAATAGCCCTAGAACCCCCTATGTAAATATATGCCTAATCCCTGGGCTGGTCAGTTCACTCTGACATCCATGAGGATCCAGTACAGAAAATCATACAATGCCGGTCTGAAGAAATAAATATCAACACACTTAAGATGCTGGAGGAACTCGGCAGATGAGGCAGCATCCAGGACTGAAAAATTATCTTGGCCCAAAACTTCAAAGACTATTTGTTCATTCCATGGATGCTGCCTGGTCTGCTGAGTTCCTCCAGCATTTTGCATGTATTGTTTTGGATTTCCAGCATCTGCAGAATTTCTCATGTTGTGGAAATAGATGAAGTTTTACACTTCTGTGAGTCGATAGACTGGTGAATATTCAAGGACTCCGTGGCCAATCTAAAAGAGTATGTCACCACAGCCGGACTTCATCAGGAAGTGTGTAGAGGACTGCACAGTACAGAGGTCAGTTTGGGTGTTTGCCAGACAGAAACGATGGTAAACTGAGAGATTGACTTCCTAAGAATTGTAGGTCTGCTCTATTCTAATGAGCTGACTCTAACCCATACATGAAACTGAGCTACGGCCTTTGTAAAGCTATCAGGAATGCCAAGAGACAAGACCAGCTCAAAGTCGAGTCCCAGACCAGCCATCAGGGCTTGTCTGCTATAACAGGCTGGGCATTATCACTGATGAGCTCAATGCATGTTTTGAACAGAATGGTATTGAAATGACAGCAGCCTCCAAAACACCTGAACTCACAGTCACTGCTGCAGATGTCGGATCAGCTTTCCAGTGAGTGAGCCCACAGAACGTATCTGGCCCACATCCTTTGATCCTTTGTCCATAAACAGGCAAACAGGGTTTTATGCGTACATTTCTAACCACTTCCTACTCCAATCTGAGGTTTCTACCCACTTTAGGAAGACCACTATCATCTCAATGCCACAGGAAAAAGAAAACTAGCATGCCTTAGTGCAACTACCATCCACCATCATAAAGTGCTTTGAAAGGTTGGTTATGGCACACATCAGCTCCAGAAACCTTGAACCACTACAATTTGCAACTGTTGAAACAGTTCCTAAGCAGACAAGTTCTTGCAGGCTCCACATTCATCTCTGGAATGTCTGGAATTTAATCTCCTATTTATTGACTGCAACTTTGCCTTCAGTATCATAAGAAACAAACTTATCTCCAAAGTTCCAGACCTAGGACTCAGCACTTCCTTCAATAACTGGATCCTCAACATTATTAAGAACACTTCTTGAGGCAAACAGTGGAGTGGTGAGTGAAGGCAAAGTGAACTCGAGGGTTGAGCTGTGCTGGTGCGATGCAAACTTGGAGTGTAACATGATCAGAACAGTGTCGGAGTCAGAGATGGAGTTGAAGAGAGAAATTTGGAGAGGAGTTATGGCGGAGGAGTTTTGTAGCCTGCCCAGCTGAACCAGGAGTGAGGTTGGATTGATCCAAGTGCTGAGCCAATTTGGAAAGGTCAAGGGGTCCTAGTATGTGGCATGATACAGTATTTAAACTCCAGCCCAGGTGGATTGTAAGGGCACAGTGTCGGGCCAATTCTGCTCACTCTTCCGCGATGTTCACTTCTCTCTCCATGGCGCTGACTTGTCAGCTTCGCAGAGTCTTGCCCCACTATGGCCAAGAAAACATACCAACATTTCTACTTCCTCAGAAGGCTAAGGAAATTTGGCAGTCTCCTTTGACTAATTTTTATCAATGTAAACAGCTTGGCGTGGCTACTGCTCTGCCAAGACCACGAGATGCTACACAGAGTTGAGGGCACGGCTCAGTCCATCATAAGAACTAGCCTTCCCTTCATGAACTCTCCTTACTCTTCCCAATGCCTTAGACAAGCAACCAACATGATCAAGGACTACTCCCACCCTGGACATCTTTTCTGCTTCCACCTTCCATTGGGCAGAAGATACAGAAGTTTGAAAACGCACGCCAGCAGGTTCAAGGATAGCTTGAATCCCACCTCTTTAAAAGTCTTGAACATATTGTACGATGAAGATGACCTCCTGAATCTCTTAGTCTAACTTGTCATGGCCCTTGCACCTATCTACACTGTACATTCTCTGTAACTGTATCAGTAAAACTGTAGTTTCCATTCTGTTACTGCATTTTGCTTTGTACTGCCTGAAAGTATTTGTTTTAGACTGACCTACCTGCATGGCAAGTGAAACGGTTTTTCACTGTCTGTGTGAAAATCATAGACCAGGTATATCCCATAATTTGCTTCCCACTGTGAAATGACAGTAGCAAGTATTGATAAGAGATTGCTATATCAGTTTTCTAAGCAAATTCCTTAAGTGTGTGCCTGCTGTGAACTGCCAGTCTACAGAATATTGCCCCTGGTAAACTAGGGCAGTTCCTCACACACTTTATGTTTAATTTTCAACATGAATTGTGTGTCTCACATATTGCTAATAGAGAAATATTTTGCTAATTAAATATAAAATGATAATACCAGTGACATAGATAAAATACTGGAGAAATTCAGCACTTCAGGCAGCATCTTTGGAACATGTTGGCTCAAGACCCTTCTTCAGGACTGAAAAGGAAAGGGGAGACATCTGAATAATACAAGTGTGCTTTGCAAACTAATAGTGTCAGATTTAAACTATGCCACACTTCGTGATTTGCCAGACTACAGAATGCTGAACCAGAGTTCCAACCATAATAGCTTTTATTAGTGGTAATTTCAACTTTGTTTTTCTTTCTATTCATAAATTTGCAAAATCTTGCCAACATATATTTTTGAAATTAATTTTCAAATATATTGTAGATTAAACTGAATTATGTGGAAGATACAGACAGACATACTTTATTGATCCCGCGGGAAACTGAGTTTCGTTACAGTCGCACCAACCAAGGATAGTGTAGAAATATAGCAATATAAAACCATAAATAATTAAGTAATAAGAAGTAAATTATGCCAAGTCCAGGACCAGCCTATTGGCTCAGGGTGTCTGACACTCTGAGGGAGGAGTTTTAAAGTTTGATGGCCACAGGCAGGAATGACTTCCTATGACACTCAGTGTTGCATCTCAGTGGAATGAGTCTCTGGCTGAATGTACTCCAGTGCCTAACCAGTACATTACGGAGTGGATGGGAGGCATTGTCCAATATGGCATGTAACTTGGACAGCATCCTCTTTTCAGACACCACCGTCAGAGAGTCCAGTTCCACCCCCACAACATCACTGGCCTTACGAATGAGTTTGTTGATTCTGTTGGTGTCTGCTACCCTCAGCCTGCTGCCCCAGCACACAACAGCAAACATGATAGCACTGGCCACCACAGACTCATAGAACATCCTCAGCATTGTCCGGCAGATGCTAAAGGACCTCAGTCTCCTCAAGAAGTAGAGATGGCTCTGACCCTTGTAGACAGCCTCAGTGTTCTTTGACCAGTCCAGTTTATTGTCAATTTGTATCCCTAGGTATTTGTTATCCTCCACCATTTCCACACTGACCCCTTGGATGGAAACAGGGGTCACCGGTGCCTTAGCCCTCCTCAGGTCCACCACCAGCTCCTTAGTCTTTTTCACATTAAGCTGCAGATGATTCTGCTCCAACCATGTGACAAAGTTTCCCACCTTAGGCCTGTACTCCGCCTCATCTCCCTTGCTGATGCATCCAACTATGGCAGAGTCATCAGAAAACTTCTGAAGATGGCAAGACTTTGTGTTGTAGTTGAAGTCCGAGGTGTAGATGGTGAAGAGAAAGGGAGACAGGACAGTCCCCTGTGGAGCCCCAGTGCTGCTGACCACTCTGTCTGACACACAGTGTTGCAAGCGCACGTATTGTGGTCTGCCAGTCAGGTAATCAATAATCCATGACACCAGGGAAGCATCCACCTGCATCACTGTCAGCTTCTCACCCAGCAGAGCAGGGCGGATGGTGTTGAACGCACTGGAGAAGTCAAAAAACATGACCCTCACCGTGCTCGCCAGCTTGTCCAGGCGGGCGTAGACACGGTTCAGCAGGTAGACGATGGCATCCTCAACTCCTAGTCGGGGCTGGTAGGCGAACTGGAGGGGGTCTAAGTGTGGCCTAACCATAGGCCGGAGCTGCTCTAGAACAAGTCTCTGCAGGGTCTTCATGATGTGAGGGGTCAATGCCACTCAGGCTCAGGTTGAAGACATGGTGAAGTACTCCACATAGCTGGGGGGCACAGGCTTTGAGCACCCTAGTCACTGTTAACATGTTTGCCAAGATTCTAAAGTCTTTGAATGGAGAACTGTTGCACCCGGGCAATCTGATTTACTACAGTTCCTACTATGCTATGTGCAGGACAAAATAAACAGTGCTCAAAAACTGAACAGAGTGTAGAATCCTCACTGAGCCACACTGGTGATTGAACTGGATAATCCTAAAATTGGCCACAACAATCCTATTAGCTTGTGCCATGAAAGTGCACATGATGCATTAACCCTTGATACAGATGCTGGGAATCCAGAGAAACACACACAATGCTGGATGAACTCAGCAGGCCAGGCGGCACCAATGGAGAAGAATAAACGGTTGATGTTTCAAGTCAAGATATCTATTTGGGTCTCAGTCCAAAACATCGACTGTTTATTCCTCTCCATTGATGCTGCCTGACCTGCTGAGTTTCTCCAGCATTTTGCATTAACCCCTCACTGCTTGTAGATTTTTGGGATTTCTGAGTCAGACCAGTGCTTTTCAAAGAATAGCTACAGGCAGCAGCAGCACAGTGAAAAGCAAAAATTGGGAAAGAACAGCTTGAGTGAGAGAGAGCTAAAAAGGACACGGGAAGTAAAAAAAATTAACATATCAGCACCAATTAACATTTGAATGATTGAGAAATGAACATAAATTAAACTTCCATAAGTTAAGAATTTCTATGGAATTTGCTATCAGTTACCATATGTGGCTTGAGAACATTATTTTCTCACATTACAGTAACTCAAACTTCGGCTGGTGTTGTTTTGTGGGGTGCCATCTCTCAGTGAAAAATGAAAGTAGATATATGTTTTTTAAGTGTTTTATATGCACAGACTATATACTATATACATATATTTATATGCATATACTATATGCTAAGAAAAACATTTCACTAACTGACGCTAAATAATACCAGATGTACTTGTTCTGACTTACGTACAAATCTGACTTAAAAGACGGACTCAGGAACGGAACTCGTTCATAACCCGCGGACTGCCTTTATTTAAATGAAATATAGAACAAATTAGAACTACCAACATTACTACAGTAGTGTGGCGACCCGCTCCTAGCGCACTCGAATCGGCTCACAAATAACCAGCTCACAATAACTGGCACAAAGGCCAGTCCCAAAAGGGCGCCAGGTCTGCTTCACCAACAAAGGGAAAAGCCTGCGGGGGATTGTGAGTATGTGCCCACTACAGCATCCGCGCCCGGGGAGGGCGGGATCAGGGAGGCTTTAAAGCAAGGCTGTGAAGTTCGAATAAAATCTTCTTTAACTGCAGTTTACCAATTCCGTGTCATTATTTCAGCGCTGCGTGTAGCACACCGCTACAGTACAAAGAAACTGTATTTGTTTGTAATAGTTACCAATAGAGGAATTCATCGAGTGTACACTGGTGTGTTCTTTTGATTGACTTTAAATGAACAAAGTGAGTCCACAGACCTAGTGCAGATAATGGACTGCCTTCATTGCCTTCCTGCATGAAGTAATGTCGTTAGCCAACAATAAATTTCCTGATACCTATATCCATTGGCTGCACCAAGAATATTATCTTGGCAGACAGAAATTCCAGAAGAATATTTCTCAAATATTCTACATTAGAGTGTGCAGTATGATTGTCAATAAGCAGAGGAATTTTGCTTGTAGCTCTGTATCCCAATTCATTAGTCATTTCTTAAAAATTTCGGAAGTCATCCACGCATTCTTATTAGCATAGAACCCAATTGGTAAACTATCCATTCTTCGCCTCTTAAAGCTCTGAGGTTTAAAGCTTTTCCCCAGTAATCAACAGTTTTTTTAAAATCAGTTCCTGACATATTTGAACAGTGCAACACAGCTTTGCGATCTTTTGCTTTCTTTGACCCTGATAGTGTTGCAAAGGAAACCATCTGCTGTGGCACGATTAAAAAAAGTCCTGTCTCATCAGCATTTCGGCACATCGGTTACTTCTGCCAGCTGAGTGGTGATTGGTGGATAGCTTTCAATTCAGTCTATTAGGGTAATTTTTTCAGCTAGTGTCAAATCTTCTCATGGCATCTTGGCAAGGATCTCAAGTACAAAATAATCAAAAACATCTCTTCTTTTTGAATCGGCGTCTGTTGTTCCAAATGGATAACATAACACAAGCACACACATCTGTCTGCACCGTGTAGTGTCTAATGGCTACACAAGTGCATGTGACTGATGGTCTCAAGTCCCAATTAAGCAGCATAGTGTCCCAAATAAACAAAGGGAGTCCTGGCTATTTTCTTGATTTGTTTTTGTCTTTTGAAGGCTGTCCCAAATAAATGGCTGCCTTGGTTATCTGATGACCCAATTAACCAGAATCCACTTATCAGTAGTGATATTCACCATCTCCTCCAGTGTACCTGGGTAATCTGAGGAAGGGAGTGTTTGAAGATCAAGACCACACATCTGTCACAAAGCTCATGCTCCACAGGGTAGCAGTGGTTCACTGCACCCCTGTATGTTTCTGTGGCATGGACGATATGCAGCAAGAAAATCATAGCAAGACAAGTCTCTGCATTCCCTCCAAATAAGCAAACCAACATCAGCTTCCTTTCCTAGGCCTGATGGATGGCCATATTATTTGCAGGACCTGAAACAAATTGTTTTGAGCTAAGTGACAGTAAGCATTTACCAGGTGGACAGACAAAAAAGTTCAAAATTTATTATCAAAGTACACAGATGTCACCATATACGACCCTGAGATACATTTTCTTGCAGGCATTCACAGTACAAAGAAACCCAATAGAATCAATAAAAAATTACACACAGACAACCAATGTGCAAGAGACAACAAATTGTGCAAATACAACAAAAATGAAAAAATCTAAATAATAAATATTGAGAATGTGATTTCCGGAGTCTTTGAAAGGGAAGTCATAAATTGTGGAATCAATTTAGTATTGGAGTGAGTGTAGTTAGCCACTCTGGTTCAGGAGTCTGATGGCTGAGGGATAAAAGCAGCTTGTTATAAAATTGTGAAGATTTACTGATTAATGGGCATCCCAGATTTGAATTTGCTCGATATGGGGAAGGAATATTGAAGTGTGCATGCAGAGCCTCATGTTCATGAATTAAGAACACACTGTCATTGGAAGATTGAACACATCAGCCGTCAAGCCGTGTACCCACCTGCCCAATTACAAACATCCTGCCAGAGTTGAGGCTGAGTCTCTGAGGTTTACATTAGCCTTATCGTCCACCTCGGAACCACAGAGCTGGAGTTTAACCAAGTCATCCACAATTCCAAGGGGCTACAAAACATAGGGTGTATCTATGATAGTGCTTATGCATACAGTGTCTCTGAATACATGGCATCACTGAAATACTATTTCTGCTCAGAAGTAATAATGGTTCTCAGGTAGCGTTTTCTTTTGGCAAAAATGCTTTCGAATTGATTCTTTGAGAGCAGAATAAGCACTATGATTCCTTGTCACTTTTCCAATGCAGATTTTTGTTTTATTGCAGGCACTAGAGTATCCAAACACTGCAACTTGATGGCGGACACAACATGTAATCCCTGTACAAATGGAGAGTATATGGAGCATCCAAATGGACTAGAGAAATGTTTTAAGTGTAAAATATGCGATGCAGGTATTTATTATAATATTGATTGAAGTTATGCTGATTTTATCAACCCATCAGGGTTTTTTGAAATTCATTTACAAAGAATTACTGACACCACTTGCTGCTATTGTAGCAAAGAATGTCATGACTGCATTGTAGTGAAAACCTGAGCTCAACTTCAAACCTGACGTGCCATTTTCTGCCATCAGATTCTTGCTGTAGGGCAAATTATGATGAGCTTAAATCTCAGTGAAAATATCCCGGGGTAGAAGTTGCTTCACTTTCTTTCCAGGATTTTAAAACAGCATCTCTTGTCACCCTGTTTTTGTGAAAGTTGACATGTTTTGATCTGTCATATTTTAGCCCAGCTGAGTTGAGCCTGAAACCAGTTCTCAAAAGGGCATATTGCCTAATATAAGCAGCATTGATCAGGCTGCAGGTGAGCCTTCACCTAAAGAATGAATACACTAAGAATATAGAGTTGGGAGAGTGCTCACAAGAGATAATAGGAGCTGGGCAAGGTGGTGGAAAGCAGAACTAGCAGGAGGCATGATCTTTGTACAAGGGAGCCACTGCACCTTTTCTGGACTACAGACATACTCTTGGCAGAGGGAGTTGCCAGAAAGATCTCTGCATGGACATGAATGCCTGTACTTGAGAAATCTTCAACCCATGCCTGTTCCTCCTACAGGGTGAAGGAAAATTGGCTGAAATTTCTCTCCTTTAGTTTGGCTTTGTGTGACCTGGGTAATAATTCAACGAAGAAACTCAATCTGAGATGGGGCAACAGTCAATGATGGCAACGTGGAATGACTTTGAGTGCACAAAGCAAAGAATGATCTCCAAAAGTAGTGAATGCAATATATGGAGACAATAGTTGAGGTTGCAGCAGCTCATTGATGTTATTGAGGATAGTGCAATTTCAGCCCAATACATCAGTGGTCCCCAACCACCGAGCTGCGGACCGGTTTCAGGCCACAAGGAAACGATCTGATTTGGTGATATGAAACAATATGAGTCAGCTGCACCTTTCCTCATTCCATCACGCCCACTGTTGAACTTGAATGCACACGAGGTCATTACCCACTGGAGGTCATCAGTTGGTCATTAACCTACAACTACTCGATGAGTGAAAAACAAATGTCGCTTGAGAGTTTCTTTGGAAGAGGTGGTAGGGGACATAAAAGGCCTAACGATAATGATAACGCAGAGACAGCTGAGGCCAAGACTACAAAAAAAAAAGAAAGCTTCCTTCAGCAGGAAATATGGACAGGATAAGTGAATGGGTGACATATGGTAGATGGAATATTAAATTCTTTATCCACTTTGACTAATAATGGCAGAATGGTGTGCTTGCAGAGCTCTTGTGGGATTGTACCTGGATGTTGTGTACACATCTGGTGTCTTGGCCTAAAGATTGCCATATTTTTGATAGAGGAAGACAAGAAGAATTCCTGGGATAAGGAATTGTCTCATAAGGAAAGATTAACCGGATCATATTATTGTAGACTCTACAACCCAACCTTTTTTATGCCATGGACCCCGATGATTAACTGAGGGGCCCATGGACGCTTGGTTGGGAAACCTTGTTCTGGAGTTTAGAAGAAGCATGAGAGATGATCACACAACACTTTAAAAATTCTTAGTGGGATTAACAGGAATAATATTTTCCCTTGCTGGGATTATCTGGAACATGGGGTCACAGTCTCAGAGTAAGAGCACAGCTACTTTGAGAGGCTCACCAGCTGTGCGTGTTTAAGACCAAGTGTGATATATTTTTAGATTTTGAGGGATATGAGCTAATTACAAGAAAGAGGTTTTGAGCTACAAGATCTTTTTGAATGATGGCATAGACACAAGGGATTTAGCAGCCAAATCCTGATTTAGTCTTCAGTCTATCTTCAGACAGAAAGCAGTATACTTTAATTCATCGTGGATCTCATAAATGTTTCGTATTTACAGAGCTGGGACTTCAAACAAAAGAAAACTGTACTGCCATTCGCAATACGATATGTGAGCCCAGGGAGGGGTATTATTGCACTGACGGCTGTCAGATAGCCAGAAAGTACACAGCATGCCCGCCTGGTGAAGGAGTTAAAGAGAAAGGTAGGTTGATGGAGTGCCGTTACTAAGTGCTGTGTCCTGGGCAGGACAGGGGAAATTGAAATCACTGGCACCGACTGGAGTTTGCTCTGAGGATGGCTGCCTGAGGCCCCCTACTGGCAATGGCAGCTTGCTGTTAGTTCTTTGAGTGTAACTGGAATGGTTTTTGGATTTGTATTTTAAGAAGCTAATTCATCCCACTTCCCATTTTACCCATTACTGGCCAGTCTTGAGTTTTAGCCACTGAGCCTGAGGCCTCAGTCGATCAGAGTTGACCATGGATATTGTGTCCTAGCTGTCTCGGTATACAAGCCTGGGCAGTACAACATGGAGAGCAAGCTGTTGTCCATGTCGCAAGCTCCCCATCTCCATGCATCTGATGAATCTAAAGGAATGGCAGAGACTGATACAGTTTGGTACCAGCAGCATCACAGGAGTTGCCAGTCAGCATTGTACTTAATATTGGACTGCCCTAAGTGTTCCAGCTCTGGATTTACTCCCGAAGCCTTCCCCATGAGTGGGTATGGTCACAAAGCAGTGGAAGCTTGAGATCAGAGTTTTCCTTCTCCTACATGAGCTGCCAGTCTTGGCTGATTAGCCCCATCTGCTCTAAGCGACTGGATTTAAATTGCCTATAACCTGCCTTTGCACCTTCTGTTAGTAGGAACAGTTCTGCTAGTTTTAGTAACTAAATCACACGTGAAGGCCAGGGGCTAGACTTGGTTTTCAAAGGCTTTTTGGTTCACACAGCATTGGGAGCATTTAATAGGTAGTGGGAGTTTGTCCCCATTACCACCCCTGACTATAACAACCTTAGGGAACCAACCTTCAGCCTCTATTGCCCATCTTATTGCATGACTGCGTGCTCCTGACCACAGAAAGTCTGAGGTTCTGCTCCAGTTCTTTGTTAAACAGCTTGATGTCATAAGACATAAGAGGTAAGAGCAGAATTAGGCCATTTGGCCGAGCGGGTCTGCTCCATTATTCCATCATGGTTGATTTATTATCCCATTCTCCTGCCTTCTCCCTGTAGCTTTCAATGCCCTTACTAAACAAAGACCTATCAAATATCACATTAAATATACCCAATGACTCGGCCTCCAGAGACATCTGTGGCAATGAATTCCATGGATTCACCACCCTCTGGCTAAAGACATTCCTCCTCATCCCTGATATCATTATTATTTTGGTAGCGCTTTATCTGGCCTCTTCTCATGCTGCTTTTCCAAAGTCTGAGCAAATTCTTCATCTGACAGAGGCCCACGCGCTAATCCACCATGAGGAAAGGAATACACAATAATTTATTCCTTTCCTGTGCTGCTCGGAGTTGGGAGTGTTATTTGTACAGTGGTGTGACCGAGAAGCATGGGTTTTTTTCGAGACCCTAGCAATTGACTGACGGTATTTGTGGATGTTAAAACAGGTTCAAAAATTCTGTTCTTAAACACTGAGAACTACTCAGTGAAATGGATTCTTTGATATTTTCAACATGGTGCAGGTGACAACTTCATAACAGTTGAAAGTGGAATTGCAAATTTATTTAACTATTTGAAGAGGAGTGTGGAAAGAAGTAACAAGATCTCTCTGACACTGGTATTACAGCTTTTTAAGTTAGCCACAATAACATTGATTCTGTGTTTCAGGAACACCTTTCAAAGATACTGTGTGTGAGAAATGTCCTGACGGAACATTTTCAAGTGAAGCTTCAACAACTGAAGAGTGTAAGAACTGGACAGTGTAAGTACTTTAAACTCAATGGCGTCCATGGCCAGAAAGTACCACCTCTTGTTGATTTTTCTCAATACATCCTTTCTTTTTGCCCCAAACCACCAGGGAAGAGGCAACACAGCGACCATGCCAGGACCACTAGATTCAAGAACAGTTACTTTCCCCAAGCTGTCAGTCTGAACAACAACTCCCCACATTAACCCAACCCACCACTCCCCACACTACTACATACACGTCACCCAGCATCACTTTATGTACATATCATCAGTCTGTGTGTGTAACAGTTACTTGTACATTGTGTTTTATAGGATTGCTTTTATATTTATATTTATTGTGTTTTTATTTCTTTATTATGTTCTTTAAGAACGTAAGACGTAAGAGGAGAATTAGGTAAGTCGGTCTATCAAGTCTGCTCTTCCAGTCAGTCATGGCTGATTTATTATCCCCTGCAACCCAATTCTCCTCAAAACCTACCACATGACCATAAGGCATTGGGGCAGAATTTATGCCTATTGTTTTTCTTTCAAGCTACTTCGAATCTGGAGTAACAATCTTTTCGTTCTCCTTTCACAAAAGAGAAAATCTACAGAGGCTGGAACTCTAAGCAACACACAAAATGCTGGAGAAACTCAGCAGGCCAGGTAGCATCTATAGAAAAGAGTATACTCGATGTTTCAGGCCGAGACCCTTCAGCAGGACTGGAGAAAAAAGATCTCCTTCACATTTGTGCACTAAAGAATGACAATAAGCCATTTTTATTTATTTACTGAAGTACAGTTGGAGTAGACCCTTCTAGCCCTTTGATCTGCGCTGCCCAACAATTTCCTATTTAATCCCAGCCTAATCACGGGACAACTTGTAATGACCAATGAACCTACCAACCGATACATCTTTGGACTGTGGGAAGAAACCAGAGCACTCGGAGGAAACCTCCGCAGTCACGGGAAGGTCGTACAAACTCCTAACTGTCAGCTCAGGAATTGATCTCAAATTACCCCAACCCCAATCATGAATCTTTCACAATCTGCCTTTCAGAAACAATTAATCATTTGCACTAATGTACTGTTAACAAGTTAGAACCTGGTTGAAAACACTCTTCTATGTTTCTCACTTCTTTAATTAGAGGGAACTAAAGAAACTGCCTGGCCCATTGATGTACATTTGAAAAGTATTTTCCTCCTTTTGCCTTGTCCTGGGTGGGAGATCTTTCAGTGAATTGTCTCATTGTCTGGATCTTCCTTTCTGTATCCCAAACGTAAGTCTCTCATTTCAGGAATAACTGGGAGCTTTTGCACTTAGGCAGCAATTCCCAGATGAAAAAAATTAGCAGACTCATTTAATTTGGAGAGTGTGGAGTTCCTTACAGGTCTGCAAAAGATGAGAAGTACTTTTCTTCATCCTTATGTAACCACACTACAGAAACAATGCTGCTCTGTCTTTGTACTAATTGTGTTCATTCCAGTAAACCCTGTGTGGAATGTGCTTAATTGATGTTTTTTATTGTAAATGTGGTGTCTCTGATGCTCTGTGCCTGTGATGCCGTTGCAATTAAGTTTTACATTGTACTTGTCATCGACAAGTGGCCACTTTATTCCAGTACCTCTTTGCCTAATGACGACACCACAGAGTGTATGGTGGTGGTTTTCTGCGGCTCTACCCTAGCTACTTCGGTTGGATGTGTTGATTATTCAGCGATGCTCCCCTGCACATCACTGTAGTAAAGCATGGTTAATTGAGTTTCTGTCAGCGTGAACCAGTCTGGCCTTTCTCCTCTCATCTCTCACAAGATGTTTTTTGCCCACAGGACTGCCACTCAGTGGATTTTTTTTGTTTTTCACACTATTCTCTGTGAACTCTAGAGACTGATTTGCATAAAAATCCCAAGAGATTGACAGTTTCTGAGATGTTCAAATCACCCCGCCTGATGCCAACAATCACTCCATGGTGAAAGTCACTTGGGTGACATTTCTTCATCATCCTTCCCCATTCTGAGGTTTGGTCTGAACGGCAACTGACCCTCTTGACCATGTCTGCATGCTTTTAGGCATTCAGTTGCTGCCATATGATTGGCTGATTAGATATTTGAATTAAGGAGCAGGTGTACAGATGCAGTTCAAAGTTCAAAGTAAAATTTATTGTAAGAGTACATATATGTCACCACATACAACCCCGAAATTCTTTTGTGGGCATACTGAGCAAATCTACAGACTGTAACTGTAACTAACTGTAAACATCAGGAACTGTTAACAAAGTGTGCAAATGTAGATATAAATAAGTAACAATAAATAATGCACATGATGTAACAAGATAAAAGAGTCCTTAACTGAGTGTAACTATCCTCTTCTGTCCAAGACCCTGATGGTTGAGGGCTGGTAACTGTTGCTGAATGTTGTGGTGTGAGCCTTGAGTCTCTTATACTTTCTGCCTGGATGGTGAGGATCTTTGATGGTGGATGCTGCTTTTCTCTGACAACGTTTCATGTGGATGTGCTGAATTGTTGGGAGGGTTTTACTTGTGATGTACTGGGCCGAGTCCTCTACCTTTTGTAGGATTTTCCACTCAATGGCATTGGTATTCCCATACCAGGCTGGAATTCAGCCGTCCAGCACACTTTCCACCACACATCTGTAGAAGTTCACCAAGGTTTTTGATGACACGCTGAAACTCTGCAGACTCCTGAGGAAGAAGAGGCTGTGTCATGCTTTCTTTGCAGTTGTATTTATATGAAGGTGTACCGAATAAGGTAGCCACTGAGTGTACGTATGTTTCAGTTCAGGTGACGAATTTCCACTTTAGGTATTTCTGAAAAAAAACCCAAAAATGATAACATACGTAAATCGTACATTCTCTGCATAACTCAAGTATAATCATAGTTTATGTATAATCCAAAATTACAAAAAATCCTTAAGTATATTTTTACAAACACAATCTACAGCAATAAAAAAGTGTTGAATTGTTGAGCAACACACAAAATGCTGGAGGAACTCAGCAGATCAGGCAGCATCTATGAAAGGGAATAAACAGTCGATATTTCGGGAACGAGATCCTTCATCTGGACGAGGAAGGAATGGGGCAGAAGTCAGAATGCAAAGGTGGGAGGGGGGAGTATGATGAAAGAAGCTGGGGGATGATAGGTGGAAGAAGTAAAGGGCTGAAGGAGAAGGAATCTAATAGGAGAGGACAATGGATCATTGAAGAAAGGGGAAGCGTAGGGAACCACCTTCCCCCTCGCCTGATCTCAACTATCATTTGCTAACATGTACTCCTGCCCTCCCCCACCACCTTCTTTTGGCTTCTGCCCACTTCATTTGCAGTCTGGATGAAGGGTCTGGGCTCAAAATATCATCTGTTTATTCCCTGCCTGACGCATTGTGTTCCTGCAGCATTTTGCTGAATATTTTCAACATCTGCAGATTCATGTGCATGTGCAGATTCATAGTATCTATCGGCGGACAAAAGTTTGTTTCGGTAGATCACAGCGAGGTAGCTGCTCTGCTACTTAGAAACATTGAGCCCGAATGAGGCTGTCTGCAAATATTTTAGCACTGGGTTCCCCACGAACATTCAGTGTGCTAGACAGGTTTAGAGACAGTGCTCCAGGCCAGTAGCGATGGCACTTCCCGCCGGCCGCCCGAGGCCAAGCAGTGATCCCCGGCGTGAGGGTATCACTGCATTTAGGCGACTGATGACCTTGAGTGCGTTCAAGTTCAACAGTGGGCTGACAGGGAATGAGGAAAGCTGCAGCTGACTCATATTGTTTCCTCCCGGCCCAGCGGTTGGGGATCACTGAATTACACAGTGTAGTGGAGCTACACGCATGCGCACCGGGCGGAAAGAATGGAACTAAACCCCCGCAACCCGGAAACAATCTCTGAACAGTATTTATGTATTTATTTTTCTTTTTTTTCTTGGGATCTACTGGGAAAGTCTCAAAGATTGACTAGTCGATCACGATCGATGGGTTGGTGACCACTACTATAGATCATTGGCTGTTGAAATTTTTTCTGATTGACTGGGATTTCAATAACAGATAATCGTAACTTTATTGTAATTAAACTTAGAGCAACTATTGCAGGTGCTTGTATGGATACATGTTTTTTTATGTCTTCCCCAGATGTGAAATGCCCAAATTTAAACAGCTTGAACCAGGGAGCGCTGAAACTGACCGTAAATGTGAAGAAGGGTCCGTGTTCAACTGGATAGTTTTTGTTGTGGTCGTTATCTTGCTTGTAATTCTTGGTATCGGACTTGTTTTGTGGAAGAAATGCATACATAAAACAGGTATGTGAATGAACTACTGTGTGCATAGAACATAGAATATTACAGCACAGTACAGGCCCTTCAGCCCATGATGTGTCGACCTTTTAACCTACTCTAAGATCAATCTAACTCTTCCCTTCTACATAGCTCTTGTTTTTTTTTTCAGATTCTGATTCCGATTTACTTCTTTATTTATCACATGTACATTGAAACATACAGTGAAATGCATGTTTGCGTTAACAACTGACACACCCAAGGGTGTGCTGGGGGCAGCCTGCAAGTGTCGCCACACATTCCAAGGCCAGCACAGCTTGCCCGCCACCATCAGCACAACAGCAACATCACACACTCTACAGAGCAACACAAGCAGAAGCAACTACCGAACAAAGTAAGACAACAACAGCCAAACAAGCCGCTTTCCCAACCTCCCACTCATAATACAAACAGGCCTCCAACCCCAGGACAGGTCAGCTCCTGGCCTCCAGATCTTGGTTTGGCTCTGGTCTCTCAAACACACAGATATCAGACTCCCAATCTCCAAACTCCCAGACTCGCAGACATCAGGCCTCAACCTTCAATCTCTGGCCAGCACTCACTGTCTGCTTGCTGACCTCTGGACTTCGATCTTCAGCTTCAGCCTCCAGACCACTGATCTCTCGATATCAACCTCAGGACTTGATAATCACAAGTTTGACCTTTGGGACTCAACGGACCCAATTTCCGTGATTGTTGACTTTCGATCACATACGTTCGGAGGTGGAGGTGGGGGGGGGGGAGAATGGTGAAGGGTTCACCAGCCCTCATAACTCCCTGCCCATACATGCTTCCAACTTGAAATTTAGCAACTTGGGCATTAGTACCTGTCGAACCTGATCTGACCCAACCTCTGGATCACTGACTTTTGACCACAGAGCGTTCCAACCTAAACTCGGAAAACTGGCTCATGCCCCTGACTCTTCATTCTCCCTCATCCCTACTGAACCTGTAAATCCCAACACTATCTACAAACCCACCCCCTGCTGAAATCCTCAGTCACCTCTTTGCTACTTAAACAACTGTCTGTTCCACTGCCCTACTTGCTGATTACCAGTAGCTGCTGCTACAAGTGCTCTTCAGCTTTAAAAATATTAGTACAGTATTCATTTTCCAAGTCCTTCCTTGGCCTTGGACAACTGCTATTCCTTCCCTTCAACCTTATACAATCTTGCAATCTCAAAATTCCTGATATCTCTGAACTTAGCATCCACCTGTCCTCTAATCTCTGGAATTTCCTCCTGGAATCTTTCTTTTTTTGACGTTCTCCAACAAATTTACCTCTGTGATCCTGCTGATATATGTGATTTATTATTACAAATATCAGTGCCATAGTTTGTCACTGATTCTATTGTATTTCTTTGTTCCACTGTGAATGACTGCAAGAAAATGAATCTCAGGTTAGTATAGATGTACTATGATAATAAATTTACTTTGAACTCACTGTCTTAATTTGCCAGTATTTTTGTCAACACTTCTACTAAATCCTTCAGTATATCATTCCCAGTACATTCATTGGGATAGCATTCCTGCTCTGATTCATCAGCCTTTAATTTTGATTCATATGGAGAAAAGGAGTAGGATGAGATGGAAATGTTGTGCACAAGCCCCATACCAAGAAGAACATGGAGAGAATCCATGAAGGTGACCACCCATCAATCTTAACAGCACTGGCTGTTTAGGCCTGTTGGGCCCTGCTACTCTGGTTCTGCGTTCAGACTTCAAACATTGCAGACTGTGGAAACCTCACAAATATTTTGTATATCACAGTATTAATGTGATCAGAACATAGCTGTCCATTTTTAAATGGGTCCCATTGGGCGGTGGTAGAATCATCCATCAAACTGACATGAGCCAAACATAACCGTTGTGATGGCAACCTTTGATGAGGTCACTTTGGTAAAACAACTTCCCACACACCGTTCTTGTAGATTGACACTAGAATGTGATTTGCGACTTAAACTCCCATTCATTTCTTTTTAAAATATGGCAAAACAAAGTAGATATACGATAAATCAATTTGAATTTACTTAAATCTTATATCCGTCCCACAAAATGAGGGAGTAAAAATCTTTGCATAATGACTGTTGCAATGTACAGACATGAATTTATAAGTCTAATGGCTTGTAGAATGAAGCTGTCCTGTAACCTGGTGGCCCTGGCTTTAATGCTGCAGTAGTGTTTGTCGGACGGAAGCAGCTGAAACAGTTTATGGTTGGGGTGACTGGGTGTCCCCAATGAGAATCCCAGCCTTCTTTACGTACCTGCTGCTGTAAGTGTCCTCAGTGGAGGGAAGTTTGCACCCATAGATGCGCTGGGCTGTCCGTACCACTCTCTGCAGTGCCCAGCGATCGAGGTTGGTGCAGTTCCCGTACCTGGTGGTGATACAGCCAGTCAGGATACTCTCAATGGTGCCCCTGTTGAAGGTCTTGAGGATTTGGTTACCCATGCCAAACTTCTTCATTCATTTGAGGTGAAAGAGACGCTATTGTGCTTTTTTTTTGCCACACAGCAGTGTGTACAGTCCAGGTGAGATCTTCAGTGATGTGTATACTGAGGAGCTTGAAACTACTCACTCTCTCAACTATAGTCCCATTGATATTGATCAGGGCGAGCCTGTCTCCGTTCCTCCTGTAATCCACAATCAGCTATTTTGTTCTTTGGACATTGAGGGACAGGTTGTTATCTTGGCACCATTGTGTCAGGGTGTTATCTTCTCCTCTGTTGGCTGTCTCATCACTACGAGAAATAATTTCACAGTACTTCTTGTGTTTTTGTTTTTGATAGGTAACCAGAACATTCAAAGCCCCAGGGTAAGTACATAATATCTCTCCAATATTTAAAAGGCACGTGTATTAAATTGTAATGACTGCAGAATTAAAATTGACATCAACCCCGCAGGCTGAAACATCCTCATCTGCCAACCCAGCAGACTTCTTCAAAGTATGGGCACCCTTTTCATCTAGGACTGCCCTCATTTCATTATCGGGAACACCTTTAGAAGTTTCCACTTCTTCAAACAGTTCTGCCAAACCAGACAGATCATCCACGACCAACCCTGGACCTTTTAACCGCTTTATCTGTTTCTCATCTTTATTTCGTGCCTCTAGAACTTTTCTCCTCGCTAAGGGCAGGTCTACCTCCTCTCCCTTACTCTCTTTCACTTTACTACTCTTAGTTTTACCACCCTCTAGGCCCTCGTTGTACAGGGTCGGTAAAAACATTTCGGCCAACTCGACACTGGCCGGATTTAAACTGCTCTCGTTCTCAGCTGCCTTTCTCGACAGGCTGCGAGTGATCACGCATGTGGGATAGATCTTTGAAACTAGGGGCGGAGTCTCCACCGGCTGTCTAGTCAGCGTCATTGCTGACCAAACCTTACCACCGGCTAAATCATTATCCAGAAGGAAGTCCACGTCAGTTCTCGGGAATTCTGATCGCACCCCTATTTCAACTGGTCCAGAGACTAGCTCGCAATTCATAATGATCTTATGCAAGAGAACCATTTCTGTCCTTTTTCCTATTCCTTTCACAGCTACCATTCCCGTCTTGTGACCAAAATCTAGTACCTTACTGCTAATCAATGACAGTTCAGCGCCCATGTCTGTCCAGATCCGTACTGGACCTTGTGTATCTCCCTCTCTCATAGACACGGTTCGGTTTGACATACAAGTCTCAGACCCTTCTTGTACTCTGTCTACCCAGGGATTTCTTGTCGATTTACTTATTACCATGGCACATCCGATAGGGACCGCTGCTTTCCCTTTTCCTGTCTCCTTCCTTGGAGCAAAGCACCTAGATGCAATATGTCCCCCCTTTCCATAATTAAAACAGGTCAAGCCCGGAAATCTCTGGCCACCTTGCCTCTCCTCCCCAACCTTACCACTAGCTCCCGGTGGGACCTCTGCCTCAGCCAGCGGACTTTCTCTATCGTTCCCACGGTCTCTCTGGGAACTTTTATTCGAGGAAAACTTTGTCTTGGTGGTTAGGGTATATTCATCTGCGAACCTAGCAAATTCGGAGATGGACTTACTCGGCTTCTCATTTAAATACGTCCGGATATCCTCTGAAACACCACTTTTAAATTCCTCAATCAGAATTAACTCCTGAGACGCCAAAAATCCTCTCCCACTATTTCTGCGGTGCACCAACAATCCAAGAGCACTCCTTTCTCATAGGCAAACTCGGTATATGTCTGATTCCATCCTTTCTTTAAATTTCTGAACTTTTGTCTATACGCCTCAGGTACCAATTCGTAAATCCAGAGAATGGCCTCCTTTACTTTGGCATAATTCTTCGTTTCTCTCTCCTCCATGGACAACGCCGCATATGCTCGTTGTGCCTTCCCTTTTAACACACTTTGTAACAATGCCACCCACTGCTCTTTGGGCCACTTCTGATTCACTGCCACCTTTTCAAAAAGCAAGAAATAACTATCAACATCTGTCTCCTTGAACGGAGGTACTAACCTCAACTCCCGACTAACATTAAACTGCTCCTCTCGCTCTTGCCTTAACTTCTCCATCTACAAGTCAAGTTTCCTCTGTTTTTATGCCTCCTCATACTCTCTCTCCTTCTCGGCTCTTTCCTTTTCTTTCTCAGCTCTCTCCCTCTCTTTTTCATCTGCTTCCAACTGTTTTAACTGAATTTCATGCTCTCTTTGCTTCTCAGCTCGGTCCTGCTCTTTTTTCACCTCTAACCCCTTTAGCTGGAGCTCATGCTCCCATTTGTCGGCTCTTTCCTTTTCTTTCTCAGCTCTGTCTTTCTCCTTCTCAGCTGCTTCCATCTGCTTTACTTTAATTTCATGTTCCAACCTTAATTTCTCCAACTCTAACTGAGCAATCCCACTGGCTGGTACCTTTTCAGGGATATTTTCCAATACCTCAGCTGCAAACACATTCTTCTCAATATAATACTGAGTTATGGCCCTTCGCACCTCCCGCTTTTTCATTGACAACCTCACCTCTGCGAGGTTTAACCCCTTCGCCACATTTATCAAGTCTGATTTGGCCTCTAGCGCCTCCAGAGTCGGGTTTTCTATAAATTCACCCACGTCCATCTTTGCTGGTTTCCCGTCTGGCCACCCGCGTAACCAGATCCAAGTTTGGACTTACAAGCCCGATTCACTGGCCTCCCAATTTGGTGTCAAATCCTGAGACGACAACCCCAATTGTTACGTACCCCGTAACTGGGTCGCTTACCAGCAAAGATAGAGGGGTCTGTTGAAGTCTGATGGTACTATTTTTAACAGTATTTATTGATAAAAATTTACAAAAATAATATCAATGCAACCATACAGATAATATACGTTGTCAATACTAAATCTAAAAGCGCGGGTATAATAATAATCAATAAGAAATAGCTCTATCATTGTCTAGGGGATAATGTATTGTCTGATGGAAATATAAAAGTCACTCAAGTTCATTCAAGCTGCAGCTTTTGGTTGGAGAGAGAGAGACGGATTAAAACTTGCCCATTCCTTTTATGATGTCAATCCTTCGAGAGTCGTTGGGGGCTGATTTCTACTTTGTTGCTGGCTAAAGCCATTCTTCTGTGGCAAGGCCCACCAATTCCGAGGCAAATGGAAAAGGACGCATGTGGCTTTCCACCGGCTTTCGCTATTACGCTGTTACAGGATTTCTAGCGTTTCTTCTGGTGCGTCTGAGGGGCTGTTCCCACAGACCCCCTTTTATCCCCACTCACGGGGTCTCAGCTGTCAATCAGGGTGGAATGATGCCATCCCCCCAACCAGCCCACGTTGCCCGAGGGCTTCCACGAAGCATAGTATTCAATACACAATTCTGTCTCCAAGAGACAATGGCCATTTCCTGTTACTTTGTATCGCCGAGGGGCCAAACATTCCAAACATCTCTCTCTCATTTCCTGAGTCTCCTGACCTGAATTAATAGCGATCTTGTGATTCTCAAAAAGGAAGGGGCACAGGCGTAACATCATCATAATGTAAAGACTGCAATTTAATTTAACTAATGTCCTGTTATTCCTTCCATGCACATTATTTTTATCTTCAAACAATGCATAATTTCACCAGTTGCAAAGCATGTTTAATGGTAATATCAGCTGATGGCATCTGAAGTGTTAAGTGTTTAAGTACCGAGGTTACTAATAAGGCCTTGAAACAAAGGGAAGAATTAGGCCATTCAGCCCATTGAGTCTGCTTCACTATTCACCATGGTTGACTTATTTTCCATCTCATTGGAAGATTGTGAGTAGTTTTGGTCCCCAAATCTCAGAAAACATCCAGGAATGTAAGTGTTAAAATGTGAGGCTAATTTGATGACTCTGGTCCTGTGCTTATTGGGGTTTAGAAGAATGAGGGGAGATCTCATTGAAGCCTACTGAATATTGAAAGGCCCAGATATAGTGGATGTGGAGAGGATATTTCCTATACTGTAATTGGGGAGTCTAAGACCAGAGGGCATAGCCGCAGAACAGTGGGACATCCCTTTAACAGAGATGCAGAGAAATTTCTGTGACCAGACGGTAATCTGTAGAGGCAAGTCATTGGGGATATTTAAAATGAAGGTTGATAGGTTCTTGATTAGTAAGGACGTCAAATGTTATAGAGAGAAGGCAGGAGAATGGGGTTGAGAGGGAAAATAAATAGCCATGATCAAAGGCTTGATGGACATAGGAAATTCTGTTCCTGTGTCCTATGGTGTTATAGAAACTAGTTGAGATGATGTGATGTGTCTGTTGTGGAGGGGAGGAGTAATCACATGGTGTAATGTTGGGGAGTCAGTTCTGCACAGTGTGGTTGGCAGAACCAGGGATGATGAGGAAGATTATGGATGATAAGATAGGATGCTTTCAGGTAAGGTGTCACTGGTGACATTGATTGATAGATATTTCTGTTTTGGGCTGGTGAAGTCCCAGATAAACATGATGAGAATGTGGAATGTGGGACAACATTGGGAGTCTAATGTGAAGATGGAGAGTGACATGGAAGGTGGTTTGAGAAGATCATGGACATTGTTTCAACTGTCAGTTGCTTCAGGAGGGTTTACTAATGGAGCAATAATAAATATTACTGTAATTGAAGCTGATTTAACAATGATATCCATGAAGGAACATTTTTCATAGTTCAGCTGACAGAGAGAAAGCAGATTACCAGCCAATGGGCCTGTAGTTAACTGAAGGTGAAATAATGAGAGTTTTGCCCATGTTGGGAACCACAGAATCCTTGTGTCGTTTATGTTAATGACGAGAGTCAGTGTAGGACATCATAAGGGAACTATCATGTTATATTCATTCTCATAGACAGAGTGAGAAAACAGTGACAAATAAAATGACACTTAAAAAATGTGATTTTCTAAACCGGTGATTATAATAATTTGTTTACCTCTGCAGAATCACAATGGAGATGTGAAGCTGAATGAGCCTCTCAGAAACATGGAAAATGAATAGTGTAAAGTGGGAGAAGTGAGTACATTTAAGCAACCTCTCATATTTTTCACACAGCACATTTGGTATTTTTTTGCAGGTTTCATATTGTATCTGGCTCATGTCAGCTTGCAGTGGCTGTAGTAAGTCTGCATCTGAACTGAAATTTTCACATACAAGGAAGCAATCTTTGACCAACTGGTCTACTGGAGAAGGAAATGCTAAGAACATTACTCAGCTCTTTATACCTTTGAGGAATATGAAATATATTCCTCAATAATTTGCCCACCATTTATTTTTTATTGCCAATGTCATCATTCAGATTCAGATTCAGTTTATTGTCATTTAGAAACCACAAATGCAATGCAGTTAAAAAATGAGACAATGTTCCTCCAGAATGATATCACAAAAGCATATGACAAAACAGACTACACCAGAAAATCCACATAGCGATTGGCAATCCCCAATCTAGAGTCCGGAGAGGCTGCTGCGTATTAATATCGCACTACCGTTTTAGCGCGTTCCCCGGAAAGGAGCTCTAAACCCACCAGACAAAACAAGACCATAAACTAAAGCTACAAGACCTGCACAAAACCACATAGTTACAACAGTGCAAACAATAGTATAATTGATAAAAAAAACAGACCATGGGCACAGTAAAAACAGTCCAAAGATGTTAAAGGACTATAAGTTCAAAAGAAATCACCACACAGTTTCTTTGCTGGATTCTGCATTTATCCCAACCTTCAGGTCTAGCTATAATTTTTGCTTACTTGTGCATTTCTTCCTCCAGCTTAATATTCTCCTGAACATTGTTGGTCAGTCATATTCCATTTAGCTCTTCCTTAGGATCTGTCCTCCTTATTGGGAACATTGTAATGTGTATGTTATGCATCAGCTCAATATTATGAACATGCACAAAACTCATGGGACAACCAGAGAAAGGATTGTCCAAAGCTGTGCAGATTGAAGTCTATCGGAGTCAACATTGGTGAATGTAATTGGCCTTCACCAGACTAATAAAACAGAAAATGTTGGAAAACTCTGCTGGTGAACAATATCTGTGTAAAGAGAGACAGTTAATGTGTTTATGAGAAACTGTTAACACTTCATCAACATGTTAATACACTCAAAATGCTGGAGGAACTCAGCAGGTCCAACAGCATACCTGGAAATGAATAAACCCAGGATACAATCTCCACTCAAAATGTTGACAGTTTGTTTATTTACATAGATGCTCCCTGACCTGGTGAAATCCTCTAGTATTTTGTGTGTGTTTCTCTGGATTTTCAGCATCTGCAGAATCTCGTGTGTTACCAACATGTTAACCCTGTATCCATGGATGCTGCTATCTGCCAAGTGTTTCTCGCAAGTTGTGCTTTTGTTTCTAGATATTCAGCGTCTGCATTTTGTTTTATTTTGGACATTATGTTTATTTAAAGCTTCAGATATGAATCCACAGTTTGACATTACTTTTTCAGAATATTCACAGTATCTGACATATGACATTTATTTGCAGATTACCAGAAATAACCTGAAATGGACTATAATTCCGATCGAACCTCCAAGAGGGCTCAAATCTTTCATTCTCTGTGAAAAATCCTGACTTCACTAAATAGACACAATCCATTGTGCACCAAACTTGGAATTATAAATAATCAGCTTCACCAGTCACAAATGTCTAAGCACTCACGTGAACCAAGATCGTTTATTGTAAGTGAGTGTCGGGAAGAATTTCGAAGGACATGTAAAAAGGAAGGAGATGCTTTTGATGTTTCCTGGTACATGTGACAACTAAAGCTAATAACTGTCAGGATCCTGAAGAAATACCGGTTTAATACCACCCAAAAACCCCCAGGGAAGCTCAAATCACAGTTTATGCACATCAAAGATGATCTGGGACTCAGGACAATTGCCGTTTACAGGATTCCTTGTGAATGTGGAGCAATGTATATTGGCCAGATGGGACACATGGTGGAAACCCACATCAACGAGCATAGAAGGTGTATCCGTTTGGGTTATCTGGAGAAATTGACGGTAGCAGATCATTATATTCACTATAAGATTGAGTCAGACACAAAACTACTATGGCATGCCAATGGCTTTTGGGATGATTTGGTGAGAGAAGCCATTGAGATAAAGCTAGAGGAAAAGAATTTCAGCAAAGACAAATGTCTCCCTCAAAGTAAGAACTGGAATTTGATTGTAAGCAGGGTGGGACAGCAGAAAACTGATTGGATAGGACTAACCAATCAGGGATGGAATACAGTTTGTTACGAGCCTGCGGTCGTACTGTGAGTGTTACTTTAAGAGCAGCTGAGTGAGGTGGGACTATGACGTCAGTCACAGGCTGCTGCGGATGTGGAACCTGTGGAATACTTCGTATTTACCATTTCTCTACATTACAGCGTGGATTACAAATACAGTCGACCTTCCTTATCCGTGGGGGATTGGCTCCAGGATCCCCTGCGGATACCAAAATTTGCAGATGCTCAAGTCCCTCATTTAACATGTATTAGTGCGGTGTTCTTTAGGACCCAGTGGAACCCCGGACTTTATTTCACATTTCTCCGTGCGGTGGACATTAGGACCTGGCGGTGCAGCTCTGAATCCGCAGTGTTTCTGTTCACGAAAATAATCATTATCACGATTGAAAATAAGATGAAAGTAATAAAGCGATCGGAAAGAGGTGATACGCCATCAGTCATTGGAAAAGCGTTGGGCTACAGTTGGTCAACAATCGGAGCAATTTTAATGGAGCATGTGAAAGGCCCTGCCCCGATGAAAGCTGCAATTATTAAGCAACACAGTGGTTAAATTATTGAAATACGTATGTTTCTTAAGTGTTTTATATGCATAGAAAGGTAAAATTTGTACTATATACTAAGAAAAACGTTTGACTAACTGATGCTAAATAACACCAGATGTACCTGTTCTGATTTCAAATCTGACTTAAAGACTGACTCAGCATGCAACTCATTCATAGCCCAGGGACAGCCTGTACTTTTAAGTCATTTCTAGATTATAATACCTAATACAATGTAAATACTATGTAAATAGTTGTTATACTGTATTTTTTTGGGAATAATGACAAGAAAAAATAATCTGTATATGCTCAAGCAATGAGTGCTGGAGAGAGAAATCGACTATATTTATCATTTCAATTCATAATTCGTCAGAATAACTTTTGCCAACAGTAAGGAAGGCATCACTTGTTGGTCCACAAATTAAACAGGTCACCAATGACAGGCAATTTGAAGAATGTCTAGTGGGACTGGAGAAAGTCGCCTGGAATGCTTTCAAGCATGTTGATGGTTACAACATGTGGAAAGTGGTGGGATTACAGACCATTATCCATTGAATGTAAAGGGTAGGGATTTATCAGCAATGCTTCTGATGGGCTGCCCTTAAGCAGAAGTCACCCACAGACTGATCAGTGGACCTGAAACCTGGACTGAATGTTTTAATCTGTGGAAATAGGGTTAGTTGTGTTATTTCATTGTACATTGACCGTATTTCTTCCTATTGACTGCTGGATATTGTTCCCACTTTCACTCAGCTCAGTCTCTTCAGTGACTGCATCCTAGTTCACAACATCTCATTCACCCTCTGTCAGTAGGTATCCATCTAGTATCTACAGTGCTCTGCCATTGTCTTAGGTACATTTAGGGTGCCTAAGACTTCAGCACAGCACTGAATTTGTTGACGTGGAGCAGAGGATGTGTTTGTTAATCTGGCAGGAGCAAATATGATGGGAATGGTGATGGTGTTGTGCTGCAGGAGGGGTGTGGAACAGAAGGACTGCTGGGGTGGAGGATGGTATGGGTGCAGGTGTACCCAGCCCTGAGAAATCACGCAAGGTCATTTGTTTCTAAACAATTGGTTTATTGATTATTAAAGAGTATCTTTATGGTATTTCCTGCTACCTCTCCTCTCCCTTCCCCTTTTCCCAACCATGATTCCCCTCTGCTTGCCTGTGCAATATATAAAATTGCCACAGTATTAGGCAAATATTTTAGGCACTCTAGCTATATATATGCACCTTACACCTTTGCACAGTATGTTCAGCAGTGATAGAGTTTGTGAACCCTTAAGAATTCTTTCTGTTTCTGAATAAATATGATCTAAAATGTGATCAGATCTTCACTTAAGACCTATACTAGATAACGTGAACCACTTAAGTAAATAACACAAAATCATTAGACTTGTTCATTTATTTATTGAGAAAAATGATCCAATATTACATGTATTTGTTGGAAAAAGTATGCGAACCTTTGCTTTCAATAACTAGTGTGACCACCTTGTACAGCAATAACTTCAAACATTTCCAGTTACTGTTGATCAGCCTGCACATCAGCTTGGAGGAATTTTAGACCATTGCTCCATACAAAGCAGTTTCAGTTTATCAAAATTTCCAGGATACCATAACCATATAACCATATAACAATCACAGCACGGAAACAGGCCATCTTGGCCCTCCTAGTCCGTGCCGAACCCTTAATCTCACCTAGTCCCACCTACCCGCACTCAGCCCATAACCCTCCACTCCTTTCCTGTCCATATACCTATCCAATTTTACCTTAAATGACATAACTGAACTGGCCTCTACTACTTCTACAGGAAGCTCATTCCACATAGCTATCACTCTTTGAGTAAAGAAATACCCCATCGTGTTTCCCTTAAACTTCTGCCCCCAACTCTCAAATCATGTCCTCTAGTTTGAATCTCCCCTACTCTCAATGGAAACAGCCTGTTCACGTCAACTCTATCTATCCCTCTCAAAATTTTAAATACCTCGATGAAATCCCCCCTCAACCTTCTACGCTCCAATGAATAGAGACCTAACTTGTTCAACCTTTCTCTGTAACTTAATTGCTGAAACCCAGGTAACATCCTAGTAAATCGTCTCTGCACTCTCTCTAATTTATTGATATCTTTCCTATAATTCGGTGACCAGAACTGCACACAATATTCCAAATTTGGCCTTACCAATGCCTTGTACAACTTTAGCATTACATCCCAACTTCTGTACTCAATGCTTTGATTTATAAAGGCCAGCGTTCCAAAAGCCCTCTTCACCACCCTATCTACATGAGACTCCACTTTCAGGGAGCTATGCACAGTTATTCCTAGATCTCTCTGTTCCTCTGCATTCCTCAATGCCCTACCATTTACTCTGTATGTTCTATTTGGATTATTCCTGCCAAAATGTAGAACCTCACACTTCTCAGCATTAAACTCCATCTGCCAACGTTCAGCCCATTCTTCTAACCGGCATAAATCTCCCTGCAAGCTTTGAAAATCCACCTCATTATCCACAACACCTCCTACCTTAGTATCATCGGCATACTTACTAATCCAATTTACCACCCCATCATCCAGATCATTTATGTATATTACAAACAACATTGGGCCCAAAACAGATCCCTGAGGCACCCCGCTAGTCACCGGCCTCCATCCCGATAAACAATTATCCACCACTACTCTCTGGCATCTCCCATCTAGCCACCGTTGAATCCATTTTATTACTCCAGCATTAATACCTAACGACTGAACCTTCTTAACTAACCTTCCATGTGGAACTTTGTCAAAGGCTTTGCTGAAGTCCATATAGACTACTTCCACTGCCTTACCCTCGTCAACATTCCTCGTAACTTCTTCAAAAAATTCAATAAGGTTTGTCAAACATGACCTTCCACGCACAAATCCATGCTGGCTACTTCTAATCAGATCCCGTCTATCCAGATAATTATAAATACTATCTCTAAGAATACTTTCCATTAATTTACCCACCACTGATGTCAAACTGACAGGTCTATAATTGCTAGGCTTCCTTCTAGAACCCTTTTTAAACAATGGAACCACATGAGCAATACGCCAATCCTCCGGCACAATCCCCATTTCTAATGACATATTAAAGATCTCCGTCAGAGCTCCTGCTATTTCTACACAAACTTCCCTCAAGGTCCTGGGGAATATCCTGTCAGGACCCGGAGATTTATCCACTTTTAAATTTCTTAAAAGCGCCAGTACTTCCACCTCTTTAATTGTCATAGGTTCCATAACTTCCTTATTTGTTTCCCACACCTTACACAATTCAATATCCTTCTCCTTAGTGAATACCGAAGAGAAGAAATCATTCAAAATCTCTCCCATCTCCCTCAGCTCCACACATAGCTGACCACTCTGATTCTCTAAGGGGCCAATTTTATCCCTCACTATCCTCTTGCTTTTAATATAACTGTAGAAACCTTTCGGATTTACTTTCACCTTATTTGCCAAACCAACCTCGTATCTTCTTTTAGCTTTTCTAATCTCTTTCTTAAGATTCCTTTTACATTCTTTATATTCCTCGAGCAATTCCTTTACTCCATGCTGCCTATATCTATTGTAGACATCCCTCTTTTTCTGAACCAAATTTCTAATATCCCTTGAAAACCATGATCTCAAACCTTTAACCTTTCCTTTCACCCTAACAGGAACATAAAGATTCTGTACCCTCATAATTTCACCCTTAAGTGACCTCCATTTCTCTATTACATCCTTCCCATAAAACAACTTGACCCAATCCACTCTCTCTAAATCCCTTCGCATCCCCTCAAAGTTAGCCTTTCTCCAATCAAAAATCTCAACTCTAGGTCCAGTCCTGTCCTTCTCCATAATTATATTGAAGCTAATGCTATTGTGATCACTGGACCCGAAGTGCTCCCCAACACATACATCTGTCAGCTGACCTATCGCATTCCCTAACAGGAGATCCAACACTGCCCCATCTCTAGTCGGTACTTCTATGTATTGTTGCAAAAAACTATCCTGCACACATTTCACAAACTCTAAACCATCCAGCCCTTTTACAGAATGAGCTTCCCAGTCTATGTGTGGAAAATTAAAATCTCCCACAATCACCACCTTGTGTTTACTACAAATATCTGCTATCTCCTTACACATTTGCTCTTCCAACTCACGCGCCCCATTAGGTGGCCTATAATACACTCCTATCAGTGTTACTGCACCTTTCCCATTCTTCAATTCCACCCAAATGGCCTCCCTAGAGGAGCTCTCTAATCTATCCTTCCAAAGCACCGCCATAAGATTTTCTCGGACAAGCAATGCAACACCTCCTCCTCTGGCCCCTCCTACTCTATCACACCTGAAGCAACTAAATCCAGGAATATTTAGTTGCCAATCACACCCTTCCTGCAACCATGTTTCACTAATAGCTACAACATCATAATTCCAAGTATCAATCCACGCTTTAAGCTCATCCACCTTTCTTACAATGCTCCTAGAATTAAAATAGATACATTTAAGATACTCTCCATCTCCTCCTCTCTTTCCATCCCTAACAATGCATTCAAATTTATTATCCTTTTCTTTCTTCTCCCCTACATCTTCGGGCTGAGCGCATCCCTTCTCCATCACCTGCCTTTCCTCCCTCACACACTGTCTATTTACTTGCTCCACTGGTGAACTAACCTCCTCTCCCATAGACTCCTCAAATAGTCTCCCGCCCCCCCATGTTACTAGTTTAAAGTCCACCCTGTAGCCCTAGCAAACCTCCCCGCTAGAATATTGGTCCCCCCACGATTCAAGTGTAACCTGTCCTTCTTGAACAGGTCACTCCTGCCGCAGAAGAGGTCCCAATGATCCAGAAACTTGAATCCCTGCCCCCTGCTCCAATCCCACAGCCACACATTCATCCTCCACCTAATTCTATTCCTACTCTCACTGTCGCGTGGCACAGGCAGTAATCCCGAGATTACTACCTTTGCAGTCTTTCTTCTTAACTGCCTTCCTAACTCCCTATACTCTCGTTTCAGGACCTCTTTCCCTTTCCTTCCTATGTCATTGGTACCTACATGTACCACGACCTCTGGCTCTTCACCCTCCCACTTCAGGATATCTTGGACACGATCAGAAACGTCCCGAACCCTGGCACTAGGGAGGCAAATTACCATCCGGGACTCCCGGTCACCTCCACAGAAACGCCTGTCTGAGCCCCTGACTATTGAGTCCCCTATTACTATGGACCTCTTTCTTCTAACCCTACCCTTCTGAGCTACAGGGCCGTCCTCTGTGCCGGAGGCCCGGCCACTGTCATTCCCACCTTAGTGAAATCCCTCTTCAGGTCATGCCACAGCATCTCAATTGGATTAAGATCTGGACCCTGACTTGGCATTTCACAACATGAATTTTCTTCTCTTTAAACCATTCTATTTTTGATTTATTCTTGTTTTGAATCATTGTTTTGTTGCATCATCCAACTTCTATTGAGCTTTAGGTGACAGGCCACTACCCTGACATTCTCCTGTAAAATGTCTTGATACACTTTTGAATTCATTCTTCCCTCAACGATCACAAGCTGTCCAGTCCCTGAGGCACAATGCTCCTTCCACCATGCTTCACAGTTGTTAAGAGGTTTTGGTATTGATATGCAGTATCCATTTTCCAACAAGCATAGAGTGTGCACTTCTGCCAAATAGTTCAACTTTTGTCTCAGCTGTCCACAGATTATTGTCCCAGAAGCATTGTGGAACATCCAGGTGGTCTTTGCAAACTTGAGATGTGCAGTAGTGTTTTTTTTTTGGAGAGCAGTGGTTTCCTCCATGGTGTTCTTCCATGAATACTGTTCTTGTTCAGTGTTTTTCTTGTAGTGGTCACATGAACAGAGTTTAGCAAGTTGTAGAGATTTCTGCAGATCTTTTGCTGTTACCCTTGTGTTCTGTTTAACCTCCTTCACCATCGCACATTGTGCTCTTGTGATCTTTGCAGGATGCCCACACCGAGGGAGAGTAGCAACTGTACTGAACTTTCTCCGTTTGGAGACAATTTCTCTTACTGTGGACTGATGACACTCAGGTCTTTAGAAATGCTTTTGTAGCCTTTTCCAGCTTCATTTATCTCTACAATATTTCTTCTAAGGTCCTCTGAAAGTTGTTTTGAGTGAGGCATGGTGCACATAAAGAAATCTTTCTTGAGAAGTCCAGCATCTGCCAGTAACCTGACTTTGTGTGTCTTTTATTTTTAAATAGGGCAGGTCACCTCTGCAACCCACACCTCCAATCTCATCTCATTGATTGGAACACCTGACTCCAAATAGCTTTGTAGAAGGCTTTAACCCAGAGATCACATACTTTTCTGAACCTAGACTGTCATTGTTTAAATGGTGTGCTCAGTATAATGAGAAGATGTAGAATTGTTTGTGTATTATTAGTTTAGGCAGTTTGTGTTTGTCTTTTACAGTGACTTAGATGAAGATCAGATCACATTTTATGAGTAATTAATGCAGAAAACCAGGTAATTGCAGTGTTCACAAACGTTTTCTTGCAACTGTATGTAGCTATCCATTTAGCCACTTTATTCGGTATTGTACACCTGCTCATTGATGCAACTATCTAATCAGACAATCGTGGCTTCGACTAAGTGCATTAAAGCATGCAGCCGTTGTCATGAAGTTAATTAATTGTTCTTCAGACCAAATGTCGGAATGGGGAAGAAGTTTGATCTGAGTGACTTTGACGATGGAATGAATGTTAGTACCAGACGTGATCTGAGTATCTCAGAAACTGATCTTCTAGGGTTTCACACACAACAGTCTTTATGAGTTTACAGAGACTGGTGCAGAAACAAAAATCACCCAGTGAGTGGCATTTCGGTGAGTGAAAACACCTTGTTAATGAGATAAATCAGAGGAGAAACGTCAGACTGGTCCAAGCTGACGGGAAGGTGACAGTAACTCAAACAACCACATGTTATAACAGTGAATTGCAAAAGGGCATCTCTGAAAACATACCACGTCAAGCAGTTGGGCTACAGCAGCAGAAGATCACAAACATACATTCAGTGCCCCCTTTATTGCCAGATACAGGAGGTATCTAATAAAATGACCACTGAGAGTCTGTTGCTATCCATGTAGCTATTTTTATAGTTATTAACACTAATATTTCATGTCTACTTTTGCCAGAAAACAAAGAATTTCACAACGGGTGTTGGTGGTAATGAGTCTGATTCCGATTCGGAAGTCTGGTCCTCCATCGTTCCCTTGTCCATGTGTCCCATCCCACTATTCTTCCTCCCGGCACTTATCCCAGAAAGTGGCCAAAGTGTTCCGCCTGCTCATTCGCCTTCTCCCTCACCTCCATTCGAGCACCAAACAGTCATTCCAGGTGAAGCAACACTTCACCAATGAAACTGCTGGGGTCATCTATTGTGTCTAGTGTTCTCAATGCGGCCTCCTCCACATAGGTGAGACCCGATTGGGGGCCCGTTTTGTTGAGCACCTCTGCTCCAACCACCATAAACAGAATTTCCTGATGGCCAACCAGTTCAGTTCCTATTCCCATTCCTGTTCACTGACTCCTCATTTACTACAGTGAGGACACTGTCATGGTGGGGGAGCAACATCTCATATTCCATCCTGTTTGCTCCCAACTTGATGGAATGAACATCAATTTATTTCTCTGGTAAAATGATTTTCTCTCCCCCTCCCTCTTCTTCTATTCCCCACTCTGGCCTCTTATCAGCTGCCCGTCACTTCTCCATGGTGCCCCTTTCTCACATGGTCCCCTTTCTCCTTTCAGATTCTCTCTTTCTCAGTCATTTGCCTTTCCCACCTACCTGGTTTCACTCATCACTTGAATTATCTAGTTATATCTAGCTAGTCCTCCATCCCCCTTTCCCACTATTTTATTCCAGCATCTTCCCCCTTCCTTTCAAGTCCTGCTGAAGGGTCTTGGTCCAAAAAAGTCGACTGTTTATTGATTTCCCTTTCAGATAATTTCTGAAGCAATACCACCGCCATCCAGGAGGGGGCGCAGGAGTCCATGGGAAAGATTCACATTTGGACTTGAACTTTTATTACAATGCTAAACCCAGTCTGTGTTTTCTTCATTTAATGAAGTTTTGGTGTTGTTCATTTTTAATCTGTCACAGATAGTGTCCTGGATGGATAAAAGGTCCTCACGGATGAGACTTGCTTTATCCCGAAAGGTGTGTTGTTGGAACTGCACTGACTAGGCAAATGGACAGTTTTCCATTACACTCTTTATCTTGAAGTTGGTGGAAAACATTTGGGCTGGTATATGTCCCCTTCCACTGAATACCCAGTCTCTGAGCTGTCGTCAGAGCCACATAAAAATGTAACTGGTCAATGAAGTTTCTTTTATTGTACAATTTGCTATCAGGACACCTGGTACAAAACCTGTCCTTTGACATTCGTCCACTGAAACAAATTGGAATATAAAAAACTGACTAAATTGCTTCAGCAGTAAGGTGCAGTCAGTCGATAGCTCCCTGACGTCTGCAAATTTAATACAATATCCCAGAAATCGATTTTTTTGAGAGCGAGAGGGAGCATCCTGATTGGTCTCTCTTCCGGCCAAGTAGACCTGTCAGTTTTCTCCGTGAAATCTGCAGATGCTGGAAATTCAAACAACACACAAAATGAAGAAGTTTTCCGTGAGCGGGTTTTACAGTGAACCTCAAAAGCAATGGCAGTGTTGTTCGCTGCACTGTTTGCAACAGTGACTTTTCTATTGCCCATGGTGGGTTAAAATGTAAAAGACATGTTGAGGTGAGTTTAACAGGTGTCATTCGTTCATTAGCATAGCTAACATTATTTAAACTAGCTGGCTAGCTGCTAAGGAGCTACTCTATTAATATCCTACGCGATGAGGCCAAAAAGTTCTAAAAGAATAAAAAAACGACTCCATTATAATATGATATTAGTACATATTTTAAGGTCACATTTTCTGCATATACCCAACTTGGTTTAGAGATTAGACAAAATCACTAAACAAAGTATTACACACACTCTTGGAGATCGACCGGGGTGGGGAGGATATGGATTGCGGGTGGGGGCGGGGGTGCTACTGTACCTCCCTGAAACGAGTTTTTGCAGGGTGGGATGTCTGCATTTGAGAGCTCATGTCTTAACCATGAGGTGACTGAAGCAGTGGGGGTGTAAAGGAGATGGTTTACTCGCACCGAGTCTAATTTGGTCTTCTTGAGGGGTGTGGCATTGATGAGACCGGTGTCACGCTATAGCCGTGGGGAGACTCCTGCAATCGGCTGGTTGGTTCACTTATCAAAGTGGAAAACTCCTTCTTTGTGTCACACCCAGAAGTCTCGCTCCGAAGTTTGGTGCGGATGCCACTACAGAACCGGCACACGTAAGTGAGGAGAGTTTTAATTCCAGACTATGTTCTATCAATGTGCCAGGGACTGTGGGATGCACAGTTGAAGGGGAGACATTTTTAATGAAAAAGCCCGTGTGCGAGGCCAAGTGTCTGAGTGTAGCCGTCTCGGTAAATTCAGCTGGGGTGTTTACTGATGGTATGAAATGGATTTTGACAAGAAGTAACGGGAAAATGACTGAGGGGTTTGGGGGGTGTCAAAGAAAACGTCGACTTCAAGGTAATGATTACTTTCTTGACTAATTTTGATAAACTTCTTCATCCGGTTAGAATTTGCTAAGGAAATTTGATTCAAGTAGATCTTAACAGACATCCCACCCTGCAAAAACTCATTTCAGGGAGGTAGCACCATCAGTTTGCGGGAGACTCCCGGGGGAGGTGGGATGTCTGCAATGGAGTCGCTCCTGAGCAGCGAGCCAGCTAGTTTAAATAACGTTAGCTGTGCTAATGAACGAATAACACCTGATAAACCCCCCCCCCCCACTCCTCCTGTCTGCAATAGAGTCGCACGTGTTAAACTCCCCCTCTCCTTCCCGCCCCTCTCGCTCGCTCCCGCCACCCCCCCCCCGCTCGCTCCCGCCACCCCCCCCCCCCCGCTCCCGCCCCGCTCTGAATTCTTCCTGCAGCCGATCAAAAATGAAGTAGTTGGGTAGAACCTTTGAGAAGTAACAAATATTTGCACCATACAAGTGCCAGAAATTACCACCTTCAAGAGGATCTTCAGAAGGTTCAAAGGTCCCATCACCAACGTTCTGCACCATGGTGGGGCAGCATGGGGGTCTGTGTAACTGGGAATCACACATGAAAGAATGACCTTGCTGTCCCTTTACACCCATGTTGATGTACTCACCAATGGGTCATTAAAAGAGCTTCCTCCTTATTTACAACTCTGAGGTAAGTTATTGCTTCAGAATTTCCTCTCAACAGTCGGCCACCTACGCTGACATAGCTGTTGCCTACCTTACTGTGCAGAAAGAACTATTGTATCAACGAGCTGGGAGATCTTGGAATGAATGATTAGCTTTATACTGTCCACTATCATTGTGGCATTTGACTCTGTAATGGCACTTGCGTATAGTCCAGATCTGTTCCTTCCGTGACCCCCATGATGCACCATCAATAACTCACACTGAGACGTAGGCGAGATATCGGCTTTTATTGACTGGAAGAAGGAACCAGGAGTGAGTGTCTATCATACAAGGTCCTGGAGACTGAGGCCGATCTTCAGGCCGCAGGTCTCCTTTATACAGGGGCCTGTGGGAGGAGCCACAGGAGCAGTCAGCAGGGGCGTGTCCCGACAGGCACATAGTTCACCACATTCACCCCCCCTTCGTTTGAAAAAGTCCTCATGTAGCGAAGGTTCTTACAAGTCAAGCCGATCAGGCGGTCGAATCTGTCGCTGCGATCTACGTAGCACCGGCTGTGACCGCATAGGTGCCGGCAACATTGGCGATTGCACAGGGGACGGGGGTTGCGCGTGTTCTTGCCCACTAGGCGCCGGTGATCCCTCATGCATGTGCGAGGCGCCTGGTATAAATGCGTACGAAACGCCCGGTATACAAGTGTCGTGAGGAGTCTGTGTAGGGCCTGGTGAGTACGGTGTCACCTCTGGTGCAGGGTTCACAGTTACCGGAGAGCCTTCAGGGTAGTGGTCTGCTGCACCTGCGGGTGCCAGGTCGCGGATGGAGACCGTGTCCTCCCGCCCATCAGGTAAGACCACGTAAGCATACTGGGGGTTCGCATGGAGAAGGTGAACCCTCTCCACCAGCGGGGAGTATTTATTGCTCCTCACATGTTTCCGGAGCAGCACTGGCCCCGGGGACGTCAGGCAAACTGGTAGGGTGGTCCCAGTGACAGACTTCCTGGGAAAAGAGAATAGGCGTTCGTGAGGGGTGGCATTGGTGGACGTACGTAACAGAGAGCGGATAGAGTGCAGTGCCTCAGGGAGGACCTCCTGCCATCGAGACCCTTTGGACTTAAGGGCTTTGGACTTTGGCAACCCTTTGGACTTAAGGGCTAAAAGTGTGGCCTTCCACACTGTGGCATTCTCCCGCTCTACCTGGCCATTACCCCGGGGATTATAACTCGTGGTCCGACTGGTAGCAATGCCCCTAGCTAGCAAGTACTGGCGCAGCTCCTCACTCATAAAGGAGGACCCTCTATCACTGTGGATATAGCAGGGATACCCGAACAGAGTGAAGAGCTGGCGCAGGGCTTTTATGACGGACGTGGCAGTGGTGTCGGGGCAGGGGATGGCAAAGGGGAACCGTGACAACTCGTCAATAACACTGAGAAAATAGACATTGCGGTCAGTGGAGGGAAGGGGGCCCTTAAAGTCAACACTCAGGCGTTCAAAAGGGCGGGTGGCCTTGACAAGTTGTGCCGTGTCAGGACAGTAGAAGTGCGGTTTGCACTCGGCACAAATTTGGCAGTCCCTGGTCATCGTCCTGATGTCCTCCAGGGAGTACGGCAGGTTCCGAGCTTTCACAAAATGGTAAAATCGGGTGACCCCCGGATGGCAAAGTTGTGCATGAAGGGCGTACAGCTGGTCGAGCTGTGTGCTAGCACATGTTCCCCGGGATAGGGCATCAGGGGGCTCATTGAGTCTGCCAGGCCGGTACAGGATATCATAGGTGTAGGTGGAGAGTTCTATCCTCCACCGCAAAATCTTATCATTTTTGATCTTGCCCCGCTGTTGGTTGCTGAACAGGAACGCAACCGAGCGCTGGTCGGTCAGCACAGTGAATCTTTTGCCAGCAAGATAGTGCCTCCAGTGCCTAACAGCCTCCACTATGGCCTGGGCTTCTTTCTCCACCGCGGAGTGCCGAATTTCAGAGCCTTGGAGGGTGCGAGAAAAGAATGCTACTGGTCTGCCTTCCTGATTAAGGGTAGCAGCCAGAGCGAAATCGGAGGCATCACACTCCACTTGGAAGGGAGCGGTCTCGTCCACTGCATGCATCGTAGCTTTGGCAATGTCCGCTTTAATGCAGTTGAAGGCCGCGCAGGCCTCAGCAGAGAGGGGAAACGAGGTAGACTTGACCAGGGGGCGAGCCTTGTCTGCGTAATGGGGGACCCATTGGGCGTAATAGGAAAAAAACCCCAGGCACCGTCTGAGGGCCTTGAGAGTGGTGGGAAGAGGGAGCTCTAACAGGGGGCGCATACGTTCGGGATCAGGCCCAATAACCCCGTTTTCCACGACATACCCAAGTATAGCAAGGCGGGTGGTACCAAAAACACACTTGTCCCTGTTATAAGTAAGGTTCAGAGCTGCGGCCACTTGGAGAAACCGTTGGAGGTTGGCGTCGTGATCTGGCCTGTCATGACCACAGATGGTGATGTTATCCAGATAGGGAAATGTGGCCTGCAGTTGGTACTGGTCCACCATCCGGTCCATTTCCCTCTGGAAGACAGAGACACCATTCGTGACACCGAAAGGGACGCGCAGGAAGTGATAGAGCCGGCCGCCCGCCTCGAAGGCGGTGTAGGGGCGGTCCTCTGGGCAGATGGGGAGCTGGTGATAAGCGGATTTCAGATCTATTGTCGAGTACACCTTATACTGAGCAATCTGGTTGACCATATCCGCGATGCGGGGTAGGGGGTATGCGTCAAGCTGCGTAAACCTATTGATGGTTTGACTATAGTCCACCACCATCCTATTTTTCTGCCCAGTCCGAACAACAACCACCTGGGCCCTCCAAGGGCTTGTGCTCGGCTCAATGATCCCCTCCCTGAGCAGCCGCTGCACCTCCGACTGAATGAAGGCCCGGTCCCCCGCGCTGTACCTCCTGCTTTTGGTTGCCACAGGTTTACAGTCGGGGGTCAGGTTGGCGAACAGCGGTGGGGGAGGGATCTTGAGAGTGGAGAGGCTGCAAGTGTCGGTAGCGCAGCTGTTGGCCTGATTCTGGATGGGATGTGTGTGTCCGTGTGTGTGTGTGGTCAGTAGCGGGGTATGTGAAGAAGTCCCACAAAACTGAGGATTCTTGACAGTGAGTGGTGGGAGGGGCCCGTCGTATACCATAGTCACACTTTCGAGATGGCTCTGGAAGTCCAGCCCCAATAGCACAGGTGCACACAGATTAGGCATGACCAGCAGTTCAAAGTCCCGATATACTGTGCCTTGCACCACCAAAGTCGCTACACAACCCGCCCGGATGTCTGCGGACTGCGACCCAGAGGCCAAATGGAACCTCCGACTGACCGGCCGCGTTGCAAGTCCGCAGCGTTGCACTGTGTCCGGGTGAATAAAACTCCCAGTGCTGCCCGTGTCAAACAGGCATCCAGTCCAATGCCCCTCCACCTGGATGTCCATCATGGATCTTGCAAGCTGGTGTGGGGCGCTTTGGTCGAGAGTCACAGTGGCCAGAGTTGGATCGCCGTCGGGGTACCCGGTCAGCATCGGAGGGTCGGGGGCGGGGCATGCTGACGCCGACAAAGATGGCCGCTCACATCCGGGGTACCCGGTCAGCATCCGAGGATCGGGGGCGGGGCGTGCTGACGTCGACAAAGATGGCCGCCCACATCCCGGCATGCAAGATGGCGGCCCCCACGTTTCACCCGCAGCGCTGCACTCCGCTCGAGGTTGAGACTTACAGACCTTGGCGAAGTGGCCCCGCTTTCCGCAGCTGGAGCAGGTCGCTTCTCGCGCTGGACAGCGTTGTCGAGGATGTTTCTTTTGGCCACAGAAATAACAAAGCACGAGTTTCTTACGGGCCACAGCCGTGGTCTGGGTCGGGGAGCTCGTGGAATGGCGACTGGCGGCGGCGTTGGCGAATTCGCTCCCGGGAGCCGGCGGTGGCGGGGTCTGAGGCGTCCACGAAACCGGCGGGGAATCGCGCGACTGGACAGCGTCGGCGTTATGCCGCGCAGCTTCTAGAGCGTTGGCCTTCTCTATCGCCGAGCTTAAGGTAAGATCCGAGTTCTCCAGCAGCCGCTGGCGCATGTACACTGACCTCAGTCCCGTCACAAAGGCGTCTCGCACCAGCAGCTCCGCATGCTGTTCTGCCGTGAGCGTCTTGCAGTCACAAGCTCGGACGAGTGTCTGTAGTGCTCGGAGAAACTCAGCGCACGATTCGCCAGGCCGCTGTTGCCGGGTAGCTAAGCGATGTCTTGCGTAGACGGTGTTCACCGGCCGCAGGTACTGTTGTTTGAGGGCGTCCAGTGCCCCTTCGTAGGTCGGCAGGTCCCGGATAAAGGAGTAAACTTTGGAGGAGACCCTCGAGAGTAGGATTCTGTGCATAACGGCGGGTTCAGTCGCACGAAGCTCCGCCAAGTACGATTGGAAGCATGCAAGCCAGTGTTCAAAAGCGAGAGCTGCGTCAGGGTCTTGAGGGTCCAAATCCAACCGGTCCGGACGCAAAACGGGTTCCATGTTTTAAAACTTCCAGTCAATAAAATTGGTGCACCATCAATAACTCACACTGAGACGTAGGCGAGATATCGGCTTTTATTGACTGGAAGAAGGAACCAGGAGTGAGTGTCTATCATACAAGGTCCTGGAGACTGAGGCCGATCTTCAGGCCGCAGGTCTCCTTTATACAGGGGCCTGTGGGAGGAGCCACAGGAGCAGTCAGCAGGGGCGTGTCCCGACAGGCACATAGTTCACCACACCCCACACCACCAGGTTCAGCAACAGTTATCACTTGTGTTCTTATCAGGCTCCTGAACCAGTGTAGACAATCTCACTCGTCCAAATATTGAGTGATTCTACAACTGTCACAGTTTCAAGGACTCTTCAACTCGTATTCTCTATATTTATTACTTTTTTTTCATTTTTCTATTTGTACAATTTGAAATTTGAAGTTGAAAAACTATTGTTAAATGCTTAGCAACACACAAATTGCTGGAGGAACTCAGTAGGTTGGGCAGCATCTATGGAAATGAATAAACAGTCGACAGTTCAGGCTGAGATCCTTCTTCAGGACCAATAACAGGATGTTGGTCTTCGCTGTCATGTTTTACAGGTGCGTTATAGAAGAGTGAAGATTGGAAATCAGACTGTCCTCCCAAAAATCTCATTGTTTATCATTCGATGGGGATTCCTAAACTTGCAACGTTATTCGCAGGTATGTAGATGGTCCCATTCAAAGTCCATTCACCAGATTAAAATACTATACTTCCACACAGTTGTCTTTACATGTTTCCAATAAAACGAATGTGTAATTTTGATTGGTCAGTCAGTATCTGCTGAGAGAAACAGAATATACTGATAAATAATCCTGTGCCAGAGCTGAGAAGTGGAAAGAAAAGGTGGGGAGGGTAGGATGAAATACATGGATTGTCTGTGATAGGGCGGAGCCCAAGGGGTTGAAGGTGGAAAAATGTGGCTTCAGCTTTCAACAGCAGAGTCACTGTGGGTAGGTGAAAATTGTGTGCCAATTTTGTTTCAGAATATTAAGTAACACTCATTAAATGTGGGTGACTCTATGATTATTGGAAGCCCAGTTTAAATAGAAGAATCACACCATCTCACAAACTACTCGCCCATCCAATCTCACACTCCACTGTGGGGCCGATATTTGCCTTATCAACCACCTCCGAACAGGTGGAACTGGAGTTTAGGCAAGTGATCTACCAGAGGAATAGCAATCGAGCATCCTAGTGTTTGCTTTTTGTTGTTTTTCCGGCATCTGTAGCTATTTGCTCGTCAACCTGAAAAGTCAACTGTTTCTTTCCCTCTGATACTGACTTGCTGAAAATTTTCAGCATTTTCTGTGTTCAAGTAACTTCTAAGTACAATGACTTTTGAAGTAAGCTGAGTAACTGTTACAGTTTATTTTCACTTAATTATCGATTAAATTCTGTATTCATCTCAAAAGTACCTTTATCTAGACATTGAAAATCTACAAAGAAGTTGGCCTGAACATTTGATGGAAAGCAGGAGTGTTGTAAATCTGTACTGTTTTGTGAGATGAAACATAGAAAGATAGAAAACCTACAGCTCAATAGAGGCCCTTCAGCCCACAATGCTGTACTGAACATGCACTTACTTTAGAAATTACTTGGGATTACCCTTAGCTCTCCATTTTTCTAAGCTCCATGTACCTATCCAGAAGTCTCTCAAGAGACCCTCTCTTATCTGCCTCCACTGCTGTGGCCAGCAGCCCATTCCATGCACTCACCACTCTCTGCGTATAATAAAAAAACGACTTACCCCTGACATGTCCTCTGTCCAAGCAGCTTAAATTGCACCCTCATGTTAGCCATTTCAGCCCTGGGGAAAAGCCTCTGACTATCCACACGATCAATGCCTCTCGTGATATTATACACCTCTATCAGGTCGCCTCTCATCCTCCATGACTCCAAGGAGAAAAGGCCGAGTTCACTCAACTTATTCTCATAAGGCAGGCTCCCCAATCCAGGCAACATCCTTGTAAATCTCCTCTGCACCCTTTCTATGGCTTCCACATCCTTCCTGTAGTAAGGCGATCAGAACTGAGCACAGTACTCACAGTGGGACCTGACTGGGTTTCTAGATAGCTGCAACATTACCTCTCAGCTCCTAGCTCAATCCCACGATGATAGAAGGCCAATGCACTGTGTGCCTTCTTAACCACAGAGTCAACCTGCACAGCAGCTTTGGGTATCCTATGGACACGGACCCCAAGATCCCTCTGATCCTCCACACTGACAAGAGGCTTACCATTAATACTATATTCTAACATCATATTTGACCTACCAAAATGAACCAGCTCACACTCATCTGGGTTGAACTCCATCTGCCACTTCTCAGCCCAATTTTGCATCCTATCGATGTTCAGCTGTAACTTCTGACAGCCCTCCACACTATCCACAACTCCTCCAACCTTTGTGCCATTAGCAAATTTACTAACCCATCGCTCCACTTCCTCATCCAGGTCATTTATAAAAATCATGATAAAGGGTCCGAGAACAGATTTCTGAGGCACACCACCGTTTATCGACCTCCATGCAGAATATGACCCATCTACAACCATTTTTTGCCTTCTGTGGGCAAGTCAGTTTTGGATCCAGAAAGCAATGTCCCCCTTGGATCCATGCCTCCTTACCTTCTCAATAAGCCTTGCACCGGGTACCTTATCAAATGCTTTGCTGAACTACATCTAACACTCTACCTTCATCAGTGTGTTTAGTGACATCCTCAAAAAATTCAATCAGGCTCATAAGGCACTTTGACAAAGCCGTGCTGACTATTCCTAATCATATTTTGCCTCTCCAAATGTTCATATATCCTGCCTCTCAGGATCTTCTCCATCAACTTAGCAACCACTGAAGTAAGACTCAATGGTCTATAATTTCCTGGGCTATCTCTACTCCCTTTCTTGAATACAATTAATCTATGGAATACAGTAAAGTAACTTATAAAATAATCACCAGTATTACTGTGTGATCTCCAGCACTATTAAAATTCCTTAATTTAACTATTTAGTTTCAGGTTATCTGAACCTGATGCTCTCACTGGTGTTGATGGAAGCTTCACATGTAGATGATTGTACAGAATGGGAGTATACACATAATGGTTGGTGCTGTCCATCATGTGAAGCAGGTAAGCCATGCCTCTATTGTATGGAATCCCTACCACTATAGATACTATAGATTTTTTAAAACTTAAAAATCCATAACGTATGAGTGGTTAAAATTAAGAAATGATTCATTAGTGGCATTTCCCTTTTAGTATGAGATAAAAGACTGCTCTTTCTCCTTTGGTTATAGAGAATTGAAGGTCTGTCTTTAATATTTCTACTGAACCATTGGTTTCTCATTCATGCATATGACCAGTTCTTGAGGAATTTGACAGCAACGTTCTTCCCAGGCCTGCAACTCCAGCGCTGGTCACTTGGCTCTGATGGATGGGCTATGGTGTTGTAGGTAGGCACAACACCAGCTTCCTGAAGCAAACTCTTCTGAGATTTGAGCAAAGTAATGTAATAGTTCTGAGATCATCAGCAAAGTAGTGGAAGTGGTCATCAACAGTGCTATCATGTAGCACCTCTTCGGCAATAAGCTGCTTGCCGATGCCCAGTTTGGGTTCCGTCAAGGCCATTCAGCTGCTGACCTCCTCACCTCCTTCATCCAAACATGGACCAAAGAGCTAAATATCAGGGGTGAAGTGATTGATAGCCCTCGATATTAAGGTAGCATTTGACCCGAGTGTGGCACCAAGGTGCCCCAGCTAAAATGGAGTCAATGGGAATTGGGGGGGAAACCCTCCACTGGTTGGAATCGTACCTGATGGGAAGGAAGATGGCTGTGGTGGCTGGAGGTCAATCATCTCATCCTCAGGACAACACTGCAGGAGTGACACCTGACACTGTAACAGATAATAAATCTGTTACAATTGATCTGTTATCAGAATGTCATTGTATCAGCAGTCGATCAATAAGAGGTCAACTGTCAATGATCTACAGGATCTTTCACTTCCACCTGAGTGGGCAGACAAGGCCGTGGTTTAACATCTCTCCCGAGACACTCACTGGAACGACAGCCTAGATTCGGGGCACAAGTGTCAGAAATTGGACTTGAACCCACAACCTTCTGACTCACGGAGTGTCAACTTCTGAATAACAATGTTAATTTAAAAACATCCCAGAAGACATGATGTGACAAAGTAATGTAGACATTAAGGGGTGGTTGAGTCCCTTTGTCTGTGTAATGTTGTAAAGTTTAGGTAATGTTGTACAGTCTGGCCTGTTGCAAAATGACCAAAAGACCCGAATATATAAATAAATGGAAAGGAAAGCGAGAGTTGGCAGTTAAAAACAACCAGTCTGAATGCAAACAGACAGGAGGAGTGAGGTAGCTGAAGTTGTGATAACAAGTCATTCTCAGTGCTGAGTGACTGCCTATGTTTTAATTCCCATGGTCTTGTCTAAAACTGGAGCAGGTTTGGTGCACAACAAACAACACGACACACAGACACAAATCTGCTGACTTTGGAAATCTTGAGCAATGCCCACAAAATACTGCAGGAACTCAGTGAGTCAGACAGCATCTACAGAAAGAAATAAACAGTTGACATTTTGGGCCAACAGTATTCATCAAGACAGGAAATGGAGGGCAGAAGCCAAAAGAAGGTTGTGGGGGGAGGGCAGGAGTACAAGCTGGCTGGTGATAGCTGAGGTCAGGTGAAGGGAAGGTGGTTCCCTACACATTCTCTTTCTTCCATGGTCCGCTATCCTCTGTTAGATTCCTTCTTCGTCAACCCTTTACGATCAACATTCTGGGGGTTACCATTGACAGGAAACGAATGGTCTCGCCCAAATAAACACCCTGGCTTCCAGAGCAGGTCAAAAGCTAGGAATCCTGTGGCGTGTAGTTCACCTCCTAACTCCCCAAAGCCTGTCCACCATCTCCAAGGCTCAGGTCAGGAGTGTGATGGAATACTCGCCACTCGCCTGGATGAGGGCAGCTCCATCAACACTCGAGAAGCTTGACACCATCCAGTACAAGGCAGCCCACCTGGTCAGTACCACTTCCACAAGCATCCAGTCCCTCCACCATCAAAGAATTTTGAATTGAATGATCTGTATTGTCATTATACATAGGTACAATGAAACTCTCAGTTGCAGCAGTATGTACTATCTACAAGAACTACTGCAAAAACACACCGAAGCTCCTAAGGCAGCTCCTTCCAGACCCGTGACCATTACCGTCTAGAAGAATGAGAACAGCAGATACCTGGGAACACCACCACGTGGAATCCCCCTCCAGGTCACTCACCATCCTGACCTGGAAACATATCACCGTTCCTTCTTTGTTGCTGGGTCAAAATCATGGAATTCTCCCCCTAAGAACACGTTGGGTATACGTACACCTCAGGGACTGCAGTGGTTCAAGAAGGCAGTGCATCACCACCTTCTCGACGGCAACTAGGGATGGGCAATAAATGCTGGCTTAGCTGGTGATGCCCACGTCCCATAAAGTAGTGGTCACCAACCCTTTCAAGCCCAAGATCCCCTACCTCGGCCTCAGTGAAAGGCAAGATCGACCTACTGAATCGGTTAGTCACACACATGCGCACCAGGCAGAAAAGACCGGAAGTAAAACCCCGCAACCCGGAAGCAGAAATAATGTATGTACACTGTGTCGTTTTAACTAACAGAATCGGGACAATTAAGCCAAAACTGATTTGTAGGAAAAAAATCGGCACGTACATGCATGCGCGCACACGTGCCCGTGCAGGGTTCATGATCATGGTAGCCTTTCTCGGGGTAAACACAAGTGTCATACTTGACTGCTACCTTTTGTCCATTAGTTGGGAGTGAGAAATTTGACTCATAACTGCAGACAGCCAGTCTTAGACAGTCTGTGAGGTGTCTATCAGTTAGACAGCTCCTGTACTTAGATTTCATAATTTTCATCTGTTACAGCACAGCGCCCTTGCAAACCTCCTGACAGACTGAATATTTGAATGGACAGTTTCCTTCGTTAGACTGAATGTTGAATCTGCCACGTTTTTCAGGTGTTTTGTGTTGCTAAACTGTTACTGAGACACTAGTATAAGTTTCAGAGGTACGCAAGATGATGACACCACTGTTTTTTGTTTCCCAGTTATTTACGTTTGGGGAATGTTGGGATTGAAAGGGGGAGAAGTGTTCTAACATGAGCATTATAGAGATAAGTTAATACAAATTAGGATAATGAGAATATAGCAGTACCCCACACTACGGAAGCTGTTTGTAAAGAGAGGTTGCTTCCGGGTTGCGGGGTTTTAATTCTGGTCTTTTCTACCACGGTGCATGGCAGGGGAGCTACACACGTGCGTGCTGGGCAGAAAGAACTGAACTAGAAACCTGGAAGCAATCTCTCAACAGTGTTTGTGCACTTTTTCTTTTTTTTGAGATCTACTGGGAAATTCTCAAAGATCGACTAGCCGATCGTGATTGACGGGTTGGTGACCACTACCATGAAGGAATAAACTTCAAAAACAATTATGAGGGGTATCCAAAAGGTGCATGCTTAGATAGAGTGTGTGTGGAATGAGCTGCCAGGCTAAGTGAGTTCAGTTGGATTGGTGCATGGATGAGGGATGTCTGGAAGGCCATAATTCTCCATAGGTGAGGCTATGCTGAAGACCAGATCAGCATGGACTAGATGGGTCGAAGGGATTCTTTCTGTGCTTCAGTGCCCTCTGATTCAAAACCATAAGTCCTTCCAGGCTCGATAAGAAGCTCAAAGACTTCAGCCTTCACCCTGCCTTGTGTAACTGGATCTTGGACTTCTGCTCAGATCACTGGCAGGTGGTAGGAGTGAGCTCCTTCACCTCTGACCCTCAACTCGGGGCTGTGTACTAATCCCCCTCCTCTACTCTCTGTATACCCATGACTGTGTCGCCACCCACAGCTCAAATCTGCTAATTAAACTTGCCGACAGCACTGCACTAATCTCAAATAATAATGAGGCAGCCTACAGAGAGGACGTCATCACCCTGACACAATGGCGTCAAGAAGACGACCTCTCCCTCAACGTCGCAAATACGAAGGAGCTGGTTGTGGACTACAGGAGGAATGGGGACAGGCTGACCCATATTGACATCAACGGATCTGGGGTTGACAGGGTGAATAGCTTTTTGTTCCTTGCCACAAACATCACCAAGGATCTCACATGGTCTGTACATACTGGCTGGGTGGTGAAAAAGGCACAACAGTACTTCTCTCACTTCAAACGATTGAAGAAGTTTTCTATAGCTCCCAAAATTCTAAGAACTTTCTATAGGGGCACGATTGAGAGCATCCTGATGGGCTACATCACCACCTGGTATGGGAACTGTACCCCCCTCACTGCAGGACTCTGCAGAGAGTGGTTCTGGATAGCCCCCCAGACCACCTGTAGATGTGAACTTCCCAATATTCAGGACATTTGCAAATAAAGATGTGCAAGAAAGGGCCTGAAGGATCATTGGGGACCTGAGTCACCCCAACCACAAACTGTTCCAGCAGCTACCATCTGGGAAACAGTACCGCAGTATAAAAGCCAGGACCAACAGGCTCCAGGACAGCTTCTTCCACCAGCCCATCAGACTGATTAATTCATGCTGATGCAACTATATTTCTGTTATATTGACTCTCCTGTTGTATATAATATTATAAATTACTGTAATTGCGCATTTGAATGGAGATGTAATGTAAAGATTTTTACTCACATATATGAAGGATGTAAATAATAAATGTCAATTCAGCTCATTGGGCACAGACAGAAGCCCAGTTTAAATAGAAGAATAAACTCACCATCTCACAAACCTGCCCAGTCACACAGTCCACTGTGGTAGAGACTGTGTAGCCCACACTGGCCTTACCAACCACCTCAAAACCCACAGAACTACAGTGTAACCAAGTGATTTATCAAAGAAAGACCTCAATTCCAATTTGCCAACACAATCCCTGTTGCATATCATAATAATCCTTAGTTAATGTTATTTGTTTAGTAACAGTACCATTTCTCAGGTGAGGTTTTTTTTGATACCCTGCATTGTAACTGGTTACCTGATTGTTTTGTAACTCCATGCCTGCCTTTTCCCATGTACATGTCTTGTTGCAGGTATGAGAGTATCTGAACACTGCACTCGTCAGTTCAGCACACAGTGTGAACAATGCCCAGATGGGGAATACTCTGACCGTTACACTGGATCGGACAAGTGCTTGGAGTGTAAACCATGTGATCAAGGTACGGATTGAGAATTTACACTCAGTGGCCACTTTATTAGCAAAACTTCTACTACTGCTTGTTAATGCAAATAGCAAATCAACCAATCATGTGGAGGCAACTCAATGGGTAAAAGCATGCCGACATGGTCAAGAGGTTCAGTTGTTGTTCAGACCAAACATCAGAATGGGGAAGAAGTGATCTAAGTGACTTTGACTGGGGAATAATTGTTGGTGCCAGATAGGGTGGTTTGAGCATTAAAGAAACTGCTGACCTGCAATTCACCCCCCCCCCCACACACACACACACAACAGTCTCTATAGGTTAGAGAATGGAGTGAAAAACACAAACATCCCAGGGTGCAGAATCTTACCCCAAACATTACCCTTGATGGTTGCTCTCTTGATGTAGTCGACTCCTTCGCCTATCTTGGGCCCACCATCACCAGCTCCTGTCCCTCAAAGCACAGGAGAACAGCAGGATTGGCAAAGCTGCAGCTGCCATGGTCAGAGTGAACAAGGGAGTGTGGAACAACAGACAGCTGACAAACGAGACCAAGCTGAACGTGTTCCAGGCACGTGTGCTCAGCACACTCCTCTACAACAGCGAGGCTTGGACACCATACATCAACCACGATAAGAGGCTAAACTCATTCCACCTACACTTCCTCAGGTGCACCTTGCTCATCTGGTAGGACAGAATCACCAGCAGAGGTTCTGCAACGGGCTGACACCTGCAGCATCCACACGCCACTCAGTCACAGACGCCTCAGATAGCTGGGCCACGTCAAACGGGTGGACCAGGGTCGCGTTCCCAAGGACATGGCGCATGGCGAGGGTTTCCACCCATGAGGAAGACAGTGCCTCTGCTACAGGGATGCCTGCAAGTGTGACATGAAGCTGGCAGGCATCGACCTCAACACATGGGAGGAAACAGTTGAAGCTCAGACAGCATGGAGGGCTGCAGTCAAAAGCGGTGCACAACATGTTGAGATAGCAAGGAGCAAACTGCTCATCGACAAGAGAGCCAGAAGAAAAGCCAGAGCTGCATCACCATAGCACCTTCCACTGCCTGCAGCTGCAGTGAAAGAGACTGTCACTGTAGGGTTGGTCTGTACAGCCACCCAAGAAAATGCAAATAGTACCCCAAGTCTACAACCCCAGGAAACGTGTCACACCATCATCTCTGAAGACGTAGGGATGCTGCCGCGGCAGACGAGTGTAGATACTTGGAATTCCGAACCTAGGATGGAGATTGAGAATTCCAGGCAGGAGACGGGGACTGGGAATTCAGGATTTAAGCCAGCGTTCGGGAACATAGGATTGGAGAGTAGGGACCAGGCGTTCAGAGCACAGGCAGCAATCAGAGTTCAGAGGACAGGATAGTAATTAGGAATTCTGGGTTCCAGGAATTGGGAAACTAAAATTTGGATTTGAGGATTGAGAGTAGAGACCCCTGGTAGACTAACTCACTGGCTTCAGATTGGGTAGCATAGTGACGTAGTGGTTAGTGTTAGAGTCAATCAGGAAATGTTAGAACCTGTTATAAGGAAATGGTAACAGGAAGGAATAAAAGGTCTGGATTGTCTTTCACTGGACAGATCAGCTAATTCTGAGGATCAGAATCGAGTTTAATATCACTGGTATTTGTCGTGAAATCTGTTGCTTTCTGGTTGCTTAATACAAACATTTGTATTTATAATAGTTCATGTTTTTATTTAAATTTTCCAATATCTGCAACTATTGCTTTTTGAGTATATGTTAAGTTTGCTTGAGATACAAAGCAGGTTGCAGTGTAAATTAATGGAAGGATAGAGGTCAGCTGGAGACGCTCATGGAGTGAGTACTGTTCTGGATTCGCTCCATAACCTTTACTTTTTTTAACCTTTGATCACCCTTATTCAGCTTATTTTTACCTATACCGAAAGTTTCTTTGTTAATTTTTTTTTGGATTTACTGCCAAGAGTTTATTGTGAACTTTTGAAGATATGCAAACAGAAATGTCTCTCAGGTCTAAGGGAGGGGATCCCGGACACAATCCGAACGGTAATGGAAAAAAGCAGGCTCCGACACAACAAACTCAATTAACTTTTGAATTGTTTATGGAGGTTTTGGATAAAAAATTTGCTGAACTACAACAATTTTTTAAAGAAGATATAAAGGCTTTTCAAGAGTACATGGTTAAGACGGATTTAGTAATTAAACAGCAACAAGATCTTATTGCGTCTCTGCAAGAAGATGCTCGGAAGCGAGATTTGACTATTGAAAAACTGCATCAGGATTTAATTTCGACCATTAAGCTGATGGAAGCCCTTAAAGCCAAGAGTGACGATTTTGAGAATTGGTCCAGAAGACAGAACTTACGTATACTTGGTCTTCCAGATGGCATAGAAAAAGATGACCCTTCGAAATATTTTGCTCAACTTTTAAAAGAAGCGTTTCCGATGATTTTCCGGAATAACCCCCCTTTATTGGATCGGGCACACAGAATTCGGCGTCGATCACCGAGTGTTACAGCAAACCTTCGGTGGTAATTGTCCGGTTCCATTATGTACATGACAAAGAACAACTTATAAGAGCAGCTCGTCGAGCAGGAATGATTAAATCAAAGATTTTTGCTTCCGTCTGATCGAAGACTTTAGTCCTGACCTTTTAAAAAGAAGGCTTCTTTTTAAACCGTTGATGGCTGAATGTTATGAGAAAAATCTGAAACCTGCGCTCCTATACCCTGCGAAGCTTCGAACTTCTCCGTCGAATGCTCCACGACAGGTTTTCATTTCAACTTCAGAAGCGAGAAAATACCTGGAGGAGAACTTCCCTACTGCTACAGACACCGGTCTCTAATAAATGAACGATTCTGATCGTGTAAGATGGTTCCCGATCTCTTAAACCAGAATTAAAATCTGGTTATTTGTGTAGGTTCATCCTATACTTTATACTTAAGTTAAAGCGTGTTTGCGTCATATTAATTGTTTTGCCTTATACACTTTAATCATTTAACTACATACTTGTCTACTAACTTTGTTCCTTCGAAGGTATATTTTTAATTCTTTGAAGGTGAATTTTTCTTTGATTAAGATGGTGGTTTTTTGAAAAAGATTTTTGGTTTTGCTTAAGATGGCGTTATGTTTATATTTTTCACGTTTCTTCCCTACAATGCATTGCTTATCATAGCTTAAATATTTTTTGTTTTGTCTGGGCTAGAGCCCGATTTATAATTTTTTTTAGTGATTATATTTTTATTCTTTTTACAACTAACTATACTTAGAAATATGGTTTTTATTATAGCGATTTTAATTTTTAAAGTTGGGGTGATTCTTTTATATATATCCTTTATATATGGAGTGTTCTTCAGCTGACATGGGGGTAGGATCAGTCTTACTTTTTCTCTTTTTAAGTCATATTTTGGCTTTTTCTCTTTCTCTTGGGGGGTGGGGGGATGGTCTGTTTTCTAATTCTATTTTTTTTTGTACCAGTTTGTGTTAGTTTTTTTATTTGGGCTGTTTTTGAACTTCAGATATGTCTGTGTTGTCGTCACTTCCAGGTCTTCTCATTACTTTTGTTCCTCTTCCGGGTGCATGAGTTTATAAGTTGGTTAACCCTTTCTATACCAAAGGGTTGATTATAGAATTATGGCTCAGACCATTAATTTTGTGTCTTGGAATACTAATGGTTTAAATCATCCAATTAAACGAAAGAAGATTTTCAAAGTATTCCAAAGACTTAATGCTCATATCATTTTTGTACAAGAAACTCATGTGAGGAAGGAGGACAAATTTCATCTTTTTAGATTTTGGCGGGGTCAACAGTATCACGCAAATTCGAATGCTAAAGTAAAAGGAGTTTCAATTTTTATTGACTCCTCTATTTCATTTGTTCAACATGATATTTTTTCGGATCCAAATGGCAGATTTTTGTTAATTACGGGTTTACTTTGTAATAAAAAGGTTGCTTTGGTTAATGTTTATGCTCCAAATGTGGATTGTCCTGACTTTTTTAAGTCTTTATTTACTTCTTTACCCAATCTAAACGAATATAAGTTAATAATGGGTGGTGAATTTAATTGTTGTTTAAATCCTCTGATGGATAAATCTTTATCTATTCAGACTTTACCTAAGAAGTCGGCCACTTGTATTAACTCTTTTTTGACTGACAATGGAGTTTTTGATATTTGGAGATTCCGGTATCCTAATGACAAAGAGTTTTCTTTTTTCTCATATGTTTATCACTCTTATTCAAGAATTGATTTTTTTTTTGTAGACTCTTGTTTTATTCCATTGGTAATCGGTTGTAACTATGATATTATAGCTATCTCTGATCATGCTCCATTATTACTTTCTATGAAATTTACGGATACAGCTTCTAATGCTAGACAATGGCGATTTGACTGTACCTTGTTGCAAGACTCTGACTTTATAAAATTTATGGAGGAGCAGATCGACTTCTTCTTTTCAACTAATTCTACAGATGATATTTCCTGCGGAACACTTTGGGACACTTTTAAAGCTTATATACGTGGACAGATTATTTCTTATTCTGTTGGTTTGAGGAAACGTATCAAGATGGAAACTCTTTTATTGGTTGATAAAATTAAAGAGATTGATAAGAAATATTCGATTGCTCCTAGTAAGGAGCTTTACAAACAAAGGGTTGAACTTCAAATGGAACATAGTTTATTACTTACATCCTCGATTGAAAATCAATTAATGAAAACTAAGTCTGATTTTTATATACATAGTGATAAATCTGGTAAACTGTTAGCTAGTCAATTGAAGAATGCTTTGGTTAAACGTCAAATCACTAAGATTGGTCAGCAGAATGGGAATCTGACAGTTAATCATGATGAGATAAATAAGGCATTTCAAGATTTCTATACCTCCTTGTATCAGTCTGAATTTCCTCAAGATTATAATACCATGTCTGATTTTCTTGGGAAATTAAATTTTCCAAGATTATCATCTGATGATCTTTTGATATTGGATACTCCTATTATGGATGTAGAAATTAAGGGGGCTATTTCCTCAATGAATTCTGGGAAAGCACTGGGTCCAGATGGTTATACAGTTGAATTTTTAAAAAATTTTTTCGCTACTCTTTCCCCTTGGTTAGGTAAGGTTTTTGTGGAAGCCATTAGATTGGGGAATTTGCCACAATCTTTTTATAGAGCTTCTATTTCTCTAATATTGAAGAAAGATAAAGACCCTACTAACTGTGCTTCTTATAGACCTATATCTTTATTGAATGTAGACTCCAAGATTTTGTCCAAGTTACTGGCATCTAGATTGGAGAAGGTATTACCCAAAATTATTTCAGATGATCAAACTGACTTTATTAAAAATCGTTATTCTTTTTTTAACATTAGGAGATTGTTGAATATTGTTTATACTCCCTCACATGACACTTCAGAATGCGTGATTTCATTAGATGCGGAGAAAGCATTTGATAGAGTTGAATGACCTTACTTATTTAATGTGTTGGAGAAGTTTAATTTTAGTCCGATATTTATATCATGGATTAAATTGATTTATCATACTCCAGTAGCCTCAGTGTTTACCAATAATCAAAGATCTCCCTTTTTTCGTCTATTTCGGGGCACTAGACAAGGATGCCCTCTTAGTCCATTACTATTTAACATTGCCTTAGAACCTTTGGCAATTGCCATCAGACAATCACAGGATATTTTGGGTATTAATCGTGGGACAGATATTCATAAGTTATCTTTGTATGCAGATGATTTATTACTATTCATTTCTAACCCGGAGAAATCCATTCCAGCAGTTTTATTAATATTGGCTCAATTTAGTGAGTTTTCTGGGTATAAGTTAAATCTTAATAAAAGTGAATTGTTTCCATTGAATAAACGGGTCCCAATTTATGGAAATTTACCTTTTAAATTAGTTAATGACTTTTTTTACTTATTTAGGGAACAAAATCACCAAAAACCATAAAGATTTATTTAGATTTAATTTTTTACCCTTAATTGATCAGATTAAAGGTTTGTTTACTAAGTGGTCACCTTTGTCTTTATCCCTAATAGGTAGGATTAATGCTATTAAGATGGTTATTTTACCTAAGTTATATATTTTTCAAGCGATACCAATTTTTATCCCGAAATCTGTTTTTACTAATGTTGACTCTAAAATTCCTTCATATATATGGCAGAATAAAAATCCCAGGTTAGGTAAAACTTACTTACAGAAGACAAAAAAGGAAGGCGGGTTAGCATTACCTAATTTTAGATTTTACTATTGGGCAGTTAATATTAGATATTTGTTATGTTGGTTGCAAGATGGGGGTGGATCTTTTGGCCCTTGTTGGGTGAGTTTAGAAACTAAATCGGTATCAGCTTATGCTCTGGGTTCTATTTTAGGGACTTCTCTCCCTTTTGCTCTTTCTAAATTGCCGAAACGAATTGGCAACCCGATAGTTAAACATACTTTGCGTATATGGTTTCAATTTCGGAGATTTTTTGGGTTGACTCAGTTCGTTTTAAATAGTCCTATTGTATCTAGTTGTTTTTTTCACCCTTCCATTATAGGTCAAGCTTATTCAGCTTGGAAAACTAAGGGATTACTAAGATTTTCTAATTTATTTTTAGACAATTGTTTCATGTCTTTTGAGCAATTATCCAACAAATATAACTTGATTAGATTTCATTTTTTTAGATATTTACAGATTAGACATTTTTTAAGTTCTGTACTCTCTACGTTTCCAAATTTTGTGCCTTCAGATACTTTGGAGAGTTTATTTGAATTAGACCCTTTTCAAAAAGGGCTTATTTCAAAACTTTATAATATAATTATGAAGATACGTTCAGAGCCTCTTTATAAGACTAAAAAGGATTGGGAAAGAAAGCTTAGTTTTAGTATTTCTAGTGAGAATTGGGTTAGAATTCTTCAATTAGTTAATACATCATCGTTATGTGCCAAACATTCATTAATACAATTTAAGGTCGTACATAGGGCCCATATGTCCAAGGATAAATTAGCTCATTTTTACTCTCATATTAGTCCTATTTGTGATAGATGTCATTCTGAAATTGCGTCTTTAACTGATATGTTTTGGTCGTGTTCATTTTTGGAGAAATATTGGAAAGATATTTTTGATATTATTTCTGCGGTTTTGAATATCGATTTACAACCTCATCCTATTACTGCAATTTTTGGTTTACCAATGTTAGACTCACTGCATTTATCTTCTTCTGCCCGTCGAATGATTGCATTTCTAACTCTGATGGCTAGAAGATCTATATTGTTGAATTGGAAAGAAATTGATCCTCCCACTGTATTTAATTGGTTCTCTCAAACTATGTTATGTTTAAATTTAGAAAAAATTAGAAGTGGTACTTTTGAGACTTCTATTAAATTTGAAAACTTATGGAGACCATTTATTCAACATTTTCATATGATGTAATAAGACCCTGTGCCAAGTTCATTTGATTTCCCAGCTTTTAGCTTATGTATTTTGAGAGGACCGGAAGTGACGGCATTGATGAATACTTATTTTTGTGAGATATTATAAACAGCCCCCTTTTTTTTTCTTCTCTCTTTTTTTGCTTCTTTTTTCTTCTATATTACTTATTAGTTATAGTTATTAGATTAGATTTGCTAGTTTTGCATTATATAAATTTTTTTTGTTTTTTCTTTCTTTCTGTTTTCTTTATATTATACATTATGAAATATTTAGACTTACTATGTTCATACATATATTTTATGGCTTATGTCTTGGTAAACTCATTTATATTGTAACTATTATGTATGTTTTTTTCATATGTAATGGAATTTGTATGTTGGTAATTTCTTTATCAATATATCATTTGTATTCTGTCCATATTACTAATATTACTAAAAAGATTTAGGAAGAAAGAAAGAAAGAAAGGATATGGACAGGCTAAGTGAAAGGGTGACATGGTAAATGGAATATAAAATTCTTTATTCACTTTGATTAATAATGGAAAAATGGAGTATAGTTTAGAAGTTTGTGGAGCTCTCGTGAGACTGTACCTGGAAGTTGTGAACACGTCTGGTGTCTTGGTCTGAAGATGGACATATTTTTGGTAGAGGAAGCCAAACAAGAATTCCTGGGATAAGGAATTGTCTTATGAGGAAAGATTAACTGGGCCTATATTACTCTAGAGCTTAGAAGGAGAATGAGAAATGATCATACAACACTTGTTTAAAAATAAAGTTTTAGTGGGATTGATGAGAATAACATCTTCCCTTGCTGGGATTATCTGGAACATGGGGTCACAGTGTCGGACTAAGAGCACAGCTACTTTGAGAGGCTCACCAGCTGTGCGTGTTTAAGACCAAGAGTGATATATTTTTAGATTTTGAGTGATGTGGGGATAGTGTAAGAGAGAGATGCTGAGATCTTTTTGAATGGCGGAGCAGGTACGAGGGGTTCAGCAGGCAAATCCTGATTCAGTTTGATATCATCTTCTGTCTAACTTGAAACAGAAAGCAGTTTATTGTAATTCAATATCAACCTCAAATGTTTCGTATTTACAGAGCTGGGACTTCAAACTAAAGAAAACTGTACTGCCACTCGCAATACGATATGTGAGCCCAGGGAAGGGTATTATTGCATTGACAGCTGTCAGATGGCCGGAAAGCACACCGAATGCCCGCCTGGTGAAGGAGTTAAAGAGAAAGGTAGGTTGATGGAGTGTCATTACTAAGTGATGTGCCCTGGGCAGGACAGGGGAAATTGAAATCATTAGCACCAACTGGAGTTTGCTCTGATTTTGGCTGCCTGAGGCCCCCTACTTTGAGCGTAGCTGGAATGGTCTTTGGATTTCTAGCTTAAGAAGCCAGTTCATCCCACTTTCCATTTTTACCTACTATTGGGCAGTCTTGACTTTCAGCCACAATTGTCCTTTTTTTTTGCTTGAATGTGCACTCCTGACTGCAGAAATTGGACCATCAGATCTGTTCTGCCATTCCATCAAGGCTGATTTATTATCACTCTTAATCCCTTGGCAATTCTCCTGCCTTCTCCATGTAACTTTTAGAATCACAGAAAACCTACAGCACAATACAGGCCTTCAGCCCACAATGCTGTGCCAAATATGTACTTAATTAGAAATTACCTAAGATTACCCCTAGCCCACTTTTTTTTAAGCTCCAGGTACCTATCCAGGAGTTTCTTACAAGACCCCATCATATCTGCCTTCACCACCGTCACCGGCAGCCCATTCCACGTGTTCACCACTCTGAGTTTTTTTTTTAAAAAAACAACTTACCCCGACATCACCTCAGTACCTACTTCCAAGCACCTTAAAAATATGCCCTCTTGTGCTAGTCATTTCAGCCCTGGGAAAAAGCTTCTGACTATCCACACAATTAATGCCTCTCATCATTTTATACACCTCTATCAGGTCACCTCTCATCCTCCGTCACTCCAAGGAGAGAAGGCCAAGTTCACTCAACCTATTCTCATAAGGCATGGTCTCCAATCCAGGCAACATCCTTGTAAATCTCCCCTGCACCCTTTCTATAGTTTCACATCCTTCCTGTAGTGAGGTGACCAGAACCGAGCACAGTACTCCAAGTGGGACCTGACCAGGTTTCTATATAGCTGTAACAATACCTCTCAGCTCCTAAACTCAATCCCACGATTGTCGTAGCCCAATGCACCGTATACTGCCTTAACCACAGAATCAACCTGCACAGCAGCTTTGAGTGTCCTATGGTCTAGGACCCCAAGATCCCTCTGGTCCTCCACACTGCCAAGAGTCTTACTATTAATACTATATTCTGCATCATGTTTGACCTACCAAAATGAACCACCTCACACTTATCTGGGTTGAACTCCATCTGCCACTTCTCAGTCCAATGTTATATCCTATCGATGTCCCGCAGTAACCTGACAGCTCTCCACACTATCCACAACACCCCCAACCTTTGTGTCATCAGCAAATTTACTAACTCATCCCTCCACTTCCTCATCCAGGTCATTTATAACAATCACGAACAGAAGGGGTCCCAGAACAGATTCCTGAAGCACACCACTGGTCACCGACCTCCATGCAGAATATAAGTCGTCTATAATCACTCTTTGCCTTCTGTGAGCAAGCCAATTCTGGATCCACAAAGCAAGGTCCCTTTGGATCCCATGCCTCCTTACTTTCTCAATAAGCCTTGCATGGGGTACCTTATCAAATGCCTTGCTGAAATCCATATACACTACATCTACGGTTCTACCTTCATCAATGTGTTTAGTCACATCCTCAAAGAAATTCAATCAGGCTTGTAAGGCAGGATCTGCCCTTGACAAAGCCATGCTGACTATTCCTAATTAGGAGCAGTCAACATGGATTTGTGCTTGGAAGGTCATGTTTGACAAATCTGATTGAATTGACAAGTTGACAAGGGTAAAGCACTGGATTTTGTGTATATGGACTTCAGTAAGGCCTATGACAAGGTTCCACACAGAAGGTTAGTTAGGAAAGTTCAGTTGTTGGGTATTAATATTGAAGTAGTGAAATGAATTCAACAGTGGCTGAGTGGGAGATGCCAGAGAGTTGTGGTGGATAACTGTTTGTCAGGTTGGAGGCCGGTGACTAGTGGTGTGCCCCAAGGATCTGTACTGGGTCCATTGTTGTTTGTCATATACATTAATGATCTGGATGATGGTGTGGTAAATTGGATTAGTAAGTATGCAGTTGATACTAAGATAGATGGCATTGTGGATAATGCAGTAGGTTTTCAAAGCTTGCAGAGAAATTTAGGCCAGTTAAAAGAGTGGGCTGAAAGATGGCTGATGGAGTTTAATGCTGATAAGTGTGAGGTGCTACATTTTGGTAGGACTAATCAAAATAGGACATACATGGTAAATGGTAGGGCATTGAGGAATGCAGTAGAACAGAGTGATCTAGGAATAATGGTGCATAGTTCCCTGAAGGTGGAATCTCACGTGGATAGGGTGGTGAAGAAAGCTTTTGGTATGCTGGCCTTTATAAATCAGAGCATTGAGTATAGGAGTTAGGATATAATATTAAAATTGTACAAGGCATTGGTGAGGCCAAATTTGGAGTATTGTGTACAGTTCTGGTCACCGAATTATAGGATAAATGTCAACAAAATAGAGAGAGTACAGAGGAGATTTACTAGAAATGGTACCTGGGTTTCAGCACCTAAATTACAGAGAAAGTTTGAACAGGTTAGGTCTTTATTCTTTGGAGCGTAGAAGGTTGAGGGGAGACTTGATAGAGGTATTTAAAATGATGAGGGGGATAGATAGAGTTGATATGGATAGGCTTTTTCCATTGAGAGTAGGGGAGATTCGAACAAGAGGACATGAGTTGAGAGTTGAGGGGGAAAAGTTTAGGGATAACACGAGGGGGAACTTCTTTACTCAGAGAGGCAGCTGAGCAATTTGCAACTCTATCTCATCTCTATCACCTGCATATCCTCCCTCTGCACCTTCTCCAGGATTTCTCTATTTGTGAGTCAACCACCCCTTCCTCCATTTCTTCAGTTCAGTTTTGACACCTTTACTAATCAAAAACCCGTCAACTTCCGCATTATATATACTGAATGACTTGGCCTCGACAGCTGTCAATGGCAAGGAATTCCACAGACTCACCACCCTCTGGCAAAAAATATTCCCCCTCAGCTCTGATATCATTGTTAGTTTGTTATTGCCTTATATGCCCTCTTCTCTCACTGTTATTCTGAAGTCTGAGTAAATTCTTTAGCTGATACAGAAGCCCACACACTGTTCCTCCATTAGGAAAGGAAACCACTACAGCCTGTTCCTTTCCTGTGCTGCTCGGAGCTGGGACTGTTATTCGTACAGTGGAGTGACCGAGAAGCATGGGTGTATTAGTAACTGACTGAAGGGATTTGTGGATGTCAGAACAGGTTAAAAAAATATTTGCTGTTAAACACTGAGAACTACTCAGTGAAGTGGATTCAACATGCTACGGGTGACAACTTCATCACTGTTGAAAGTGGAAGTGCAAAAATAGCTAGTTTACTTGATTCATTGTTAAACATTGTTCACAGGTGAAGAAAATTAACCGTATGAAGAGGAGTGTGGAAAGTAGCAAGGTCTCTCTGACACTGGTATTATAGACTCTACAAGTTACCCACAATGGCATTGATTCTGTATTTCAGGAACACCTTTCAATGATACTGTGTGTGAGAAATGTCCTCATGGAACATTTTCAAGCGAAGCTTCAACAACTGAAGAATGTAAGAACTGGACAGTGTAAGTACCTCAGACTCCACGGTATCCATGTTCAGAAAGTACCACCTCTTGTTGATTTTTCACAATACCTCCTTTCCCGTTGTCCTAACCATCAAGGAAGAGGCGACACAGTGACCATGCCAGGACCACGAGCCTCAAGAACAGTTACTTCCCCCAAGCTGTCAGTCTGATCAACACCACCACCCCCATTAACCCAACCCACCACTCCCCACACTACTACATACACATCACCCAGCATCACTTTATGTACATATCATCATTCTGTGTGTGTAACAGTTACTTGTACATTGTGTTTTATAGGATTGTTTGTGTATTGATAATTATTGTGTTTTTCAAGTTTTGTTATTGTATTCCTTAAGAACATCAGACTTAGGAACAGAATTAGACAATTCGACCCATCAAGTCTCCTCTGCTGTTCAATATTTGCTGATTTATTATCCTCCCCACCCCCTGCCTTCTCCCCAGAACCTACTACATGACCGGAAGACATGGGAGCAGAATTTGTGTATTTTTTTTGTTTTATGCCCCATTGAATCCGGAGTAGCTATCATTTCATTCTCCTTTACACTTGTACACTAAAGAATTGCTATACACAATATTTATATATTTACTGAAATACAGCATGGAGCAGACCCCTCTGGCCATTTGAGCTGTGCTGCCCGACGTTTCCCAATTTAATCCCAGCAAATCCCGGGACAATTTACAATAACCAATGATCCTACCAACCAGTCCGTCTTTGGATTGTGGGAGGAAACCAGAGCACCCCGAGGAAACCTCCGCAGTGACAGGAAGATCGTACAAACCTCTAACTGGCAGCTTCAGGAATTGAACCCGTGTCGCCCCAACCCCAATCTTGAATCTTTCACAATCCGCCCTTCAGAAAGAATCATTTGCACTAGCGTACAGTTAAGAAGTTAGAACGTTGTTGAAATCCTGTTTGTTGCAAACACTGTTCTGTGTTTCTCTGTGATCTGCCCAGTGATGTACATTTGGAAAGTATTTCACTCTTTTGCCTAGCCCTATATGGGAGATCTTTCAGTGAATTGCCTCATTATCTGGATCTTCCTTTCTGTATCCCAAATAGAAGTCACTCACTTCAGAAATAACTGGGAGCTTTTGCATTTAGGCAGCAGTTTCCAGGGGGAGAAAAAATCATTTTGACAGTCCAATTTAATTTAGAGAGTGTTGTGTTCCTTACAGGTCTGCAAAAGGTGAGAACAACTTTTCTTCATCCTTAAGTAACCACACTACAGAAACAATGCTGATCTGTCCTTGTACTAATTGCATTCTTTACAGTAAACCCTGTGTGTAATCCGTTTAGTTGATGTTTTTATTGTGAATGTGGTGTCTCTGATTCTCCATGCCTGTGATGCTATTGTGAGTACGTTTTACGTTGTACTTGTCATAGACACTCAGTGATGACTTTAGTCCAGTACTTCTTGTGCCTAACAAAGACACCATGAGTATCATCATGGTCTTCTGTGGTTCTAGCCTACCTCACTCCTCCTGTCTGTTTGCATTTGGACTGGTCGTTTGTAACTGTCATCTCTCGCTTCCCTTTCCATTTATTTATATATTCGGCTCTTTTGGTCATTTCGCAACAGACTAGACTGTACAACATTATGCAAACTTTACAACATTACACAGACAAAGGGACTCAACCACCCCTTAATGTCTACATTACTTTGTCACATCATGTCTTCTGGAATGTTTTTAAATGAACATTGTTATTCAGAAGTTGACACTGCACCATCCGTGAGTCAGAAGGTTGTGGGTTCAAGTCCAATTTCTGACACTTGTGCCCCGAATCTAGGCTGTCGTTCCAGTGAGTGTCTCGGGAGAGATGTTAAACCACGGCCTTGTCTGCCCACTCAGGTGGAAGTGAAAGATCCTGTAGATCATTGACAGTTGACCTCTTATTGATCGACTGCTGATACAATGACATTTCAATAACAGATTTATTATAATTAAACTTTGAGCAACTATCACAGGTATTTGTATGGATTTATGTTTTTGTATGTCTTCCCCAGATGTGAAACACTCAAACTTAAACAGGTCGAACCAGGGAGCGCTGAAGCTGACGTGAAGTGTAAAGCAGAGCACAACGGGATAGGTACCATTCATGTTGTTGTGACTGTTGCTTTCATCGGAATTTTTCTTGGTATCGTGGCATATGTTTTGTGGAGGAAACACAAATGTAAACAAGGTATGTGATTGAGTTATAGAACATAGAATATTACAGCACAGTACAGGCCCTTTAGCTCATGACATTATGTTGACCTTTTAACCTACTCTAAAATCAATCTAACCCTTCCCTCCTACATAGCTCTTGTTTTTTTTTCAGATTCTGATTTATTTCTTTATCATATAAACATACCTTGAAATGTGTTGTTTGTGTTAACAACTGACAGCCAAGGGTGTGCTGGGGACAGCCTGCAAGTGTCAGACACATTCCAACGCCAGTACAGCTTGCCCACCACGATCAGCACAACAGCAACAAAACACACTCTACAGAACAACACAAACAAAAACAACAACAGAACAAAACAAGAACAGCAAAAGAAGCCGCTTTCCCAACCTCGCACTCGAACACACGCAGGCCTGCAACCCCAGAACAGGCCGCCTCCGGGCCTCCAGGTTTTGGCTCCGGGCTCTCAAGCTCTCAGATATCGGACTTCCCACCTCCAGACTCTGGCTCAGACTTCCAGACTTGCACTCGTCAGGCCTCTGACCCCCAGTCTCTGGCCTGGACTCACTGTCTGCCTCCCATCTCGCTGAGCTCTGGACTTCAGTCTTCAGCTTTCATCTCTGAACCACTGACCTCTGGGTATCAACCCCAGGACTTGCCAGTCACAGGTTTGACCTTCGGGCCTCAACCAACCCAATCTCCGGGATCGTTGACTTTCAACAGAAAAGTGTCTCCGGTCTCGACTTCTGACCTCACATTAATCTCTAGGGGACCTCTGACCCTGGAGCATTCCAACTTGAATTTGGAAAACGGGCTCATGCCCCTGACTCTCCATTCTCCCTCATCCCTGTCCATAAATCCAAACCAGACCTCTGAATCCCCATGCTATCCCCAAACCATCCATATGAACCCAAAAAAAAACTGTCTGAGCTGCACCATCGATGGACATCACATCTCGCAGCAACTTGACTCAAACACCAGCTCCTACCCCTGACTCTTCATTTACTGTGCCTGACATCCAACCCTGTTCGCGTCCCTCAACCCTAACCTGACGCCCATCTCCTCACACTATCCCCAGATCCACTGCTACAGACCTACATAGACATGTAGCCACCTTGGTGCCATCTTGACCGGATGATGCCAGCTTATTCTCTGCTGAAATCCCTAGTTACCCCTTTGCTACTTTTACACTTGTCTGATCTGCTGTCCTACTTGCTAATTAACATTAACTCCTGGCACAAGTGCTCTTCAAGTTTTAGATCTTAATACCCATTTTCAAGTCCTTCCCTGACCTTGGACAACCCCTATTTCTTCCCTTCAACCTTATGCAATCCTGCAATCTCAAGATTCCTGATCATCCCTGAATTTACCATCCACCAGTCCTCTAATCTCAGGAATTTCCTGCCCCGAATCTTTCTTTGAGGCTATCCAACACATTGTCTAATTTGCCAGTATTTTTTCCAACGCTCCTATTAAATTCTTCAGAATTTCATTCCCAGTAAATTCATTGGGAATAGCATTCCTGCTCTGATAAATTGGACTTTAATTCTGGTGCATATGGAGAAAGTGGTTCCAAGTTTAAAAGGAGTGGGATAAGATGAAAATGTTGCGCACGAGCCCCAAACCAGGTTGAACATGGAGAGAGTCCATGAAGGTGAACTTAGGCCAAACGTAACAACTGAGTTTCATTGACAGAAGTTCTGAGAGTTTCCCTTGATACCCTGATGGATGCACTTCCTAGAGTTGGGATAAATGCTGGAATTTTGCTTACTGCTGTGGTTCTGTCTTCAGACAATGGAGACTTTGTGGAAATGTCTCGACCATTTTGTTTATCACAATATTAACATGATCAGAACGGAGCTGTCCATTTAAAAATGGCTCCATTGGGCAGCGGTGGAATCTTTCATCAAACATTATTGTTGTGATGGGAACACTCCAGCTTCAGACTGGTGATGTCACTTTGGAAAAACAATCTCAAACACACCATTCTTGTAGATTGATGCGAGAATGTAATTTGCTACTTAAACTCCATTAATTTTATGTAACATATGGTAGAGCAAAATAGAAATATGGTAAATTAATTTCACAGTACTTTTTGTGGAAACCTCTTTGTGTTTTTGATAGGTAACCGGAACATTCTAGGCACCAGTGTAAGTACATAATATCTCTCCAATATTTAAATGGCACGCACAATAAATTGTAATTCCTGCAGAAATAATATTGACAACAGAACGCAAACTGACTGCAGTTTAATTCAAATAATGTCATGTTATGTTTTCCCTGCACATTATTCTTATCTTGAAACGATGCGTAATTTCACCAGTTACAAACTATGTTGAAGGGTAATATCAGCGGATTGTACCTGATGTGTTAAGTACCGAGGTTACTAATAAGGCCGCAAGACATGGGGCTGAATTAGGCTAATCAGCTCATTGAGTCTGCTTCACCATTCACCATCGTTGATTTATTTTCCATCTCATTGGCAGATTCTGAACAGTTTTGGCTGCCAGATCTCAGAAAACATCTAGGAATGAAATATGTGAGGCGAGTTTGATGGGTGTTTGTAAGACAAAATGGTGTTTAAAGTTTAGAATCTGGAAATGTTTTGAGAAAGTACAAGGAACCAGTCCACAGCAGTGTTTGGAGAGTTTAGTGTGAGCACTAGTCTGTAACACATTATCCCAGTAGATAATGGTGGTAAATATGTTTGTCTGGGAAGGGGGAGAAGATTTTGCAAGTGCAAATATGATCTGGCACTTTCCCATGCATTAAAGTAAGGGATCTTGAAGGATATAAAAAAGGCCAATTTTGTTGTGCTAGTGGGAATATTAAGATGGGTTGTGACTTATTCGAAGAGCTGGGTATAGAGACAAGGACAACAAGAGGGAGAGAGAGGGAGACAAAAAGTCATTGGACACCTGTAGTGCTTTCTATCACTACGTTGTGTGATTTGGATCAGTGATTGGTTTTGTCTTTTTTACAACTTTATTAATCATTAATATTGCCAATAGGTAAACTTTTTAATACATTGTTCATTACATGACATAGAAGCTCTATTTTTACAAAATAACAAAGGCTGAAAATGTAGCACAAATTTATTTTATGATATAAATATAGATAATATGTAGCATTGAACCATTGTGTAGAATAGATGCTATGAAATGGAAGATTAATGTAGGATGCCATCAACAGGAAGGAAAATTAAATACAAATTACACTGGGCAACGTGGACAACGTAAAATGTTTATCGCACATAAGCATCCCGAACATCAAAAATCAGTTACTTCAGTCAGGCTAAAAGGGTGACATTCATCATGTGAACAATTCAGCATCTGTGTAAAGAGAAACAGTTAATATGTGATGTTGAAAACACTTTATCAACATGTTAACTCTCTACCCATGGATGCTGTTACCTGCAGAGTGTTTCCTGCAATTGTGCATTTTATTGCCTTGTCAGCACCTGTAATTTTTATTTTGATTTTCCTTCAATATGCTGTGTTTCTTTGTACAGAGCCTATAAAAAGTATTCCCCCCAACCCCGCCCTTGGATGTTTTCCTGTTTTATTGTTTTACAACATTGAATCACAGTCGATTTATTTTGGCTCCTTTTGACACTGATCAACAGAAAAAAAGACTTCTGCATCAAAGTGAAACCAGATCTCTAAAAATTGATCTAAATTAATTACAGATATAAAACACAAACCTTATTGCATAAGTATTCATCCATTTAATATGACACACCAAACCATCACTGGTGCAGCCAATTGGTTTTAGAAAACACATAATTAGTTCAGTGGAGAGGAACTTAGCAGGAAAGGCAGCACCTATGGCAGGGGTCGGCAACCCGCGGCTCCGGAGCCGCATGCGCCTCTTTCATCTCTGTGCTGCGGCTCCCTATGGTTTTGGAAAATAAATGATGAGTATTTAATTAAAATGTATTTTATGTTAGTTTGTTAGTTTTTGAAATGTAATTCTAAATTTGAAGATTATGGTGATCTTGTACAATCTAAATAAAACATGTTTTTTGTCGCTATTAATATACGTCACCATGGCCAATGCCTGACACCCGCCAGTGCGCGATTTCTTTAATTTTTCGATCCAAGGTAGGCTAACTATGGAGAATTCTTAAAAAAAAGAAAAGTGACTGAAGAAAACAGAATGTTTAATAACACGTGGGCAGATTCATTTGCTTTCACTGCTGACGAGACTGGTTTACCGGTATGCTTAATATGCAATGAGAAACTCACAAACAACAAAAAGTCAAAAGTCGCAAGACATTTCCAGAATAAACACGCAGCCTTTGCTCAAAAATATCCGGATGGAGATGAGAGAAAAAAAGCCATTTCGGAACTGATGCGGAAGGTTGATCTGAGCAAAAATCATTTCAAGAAGTGGATGATGACTGGAAAATCAATGACATATGCTAGTTTTGTTGCCGCTCAGGAAATAGTCAGGCACGGGAAGCAGCTTACAGATGGTGAATATATAAAAGAATCTTTCATTAAAATTTCAGAACATCTATTCACGGACTTTAAAAACAAGAATGAAATTGTGCAGAAAATCAGGGATATGCCCCTCTCTGCAAAGACTGTCAAAGACAGAACCATAAAAATGGCAGAAGACATCAGAAGACAGTAAATTAAAGACATCAATTCAGCTGTGGCCTACTCGATTGCCTGTAACGAGTCTAAAGACAAAGGTGATACTGAACAAATAGCGCTGTTCTGCCGGTATGTAAACTCTGCCGGGCCACAGGAAGAAATGATTGAGTTGATACCTCTAAAAGGCCAAACACGGTGGGAGAACATCTGTGAGGCTGTCTTGAATTGTTTAAGAGCCAAAGTAATAAAGACCACCCACCTGGTGTCAGTAGCTACTGATGGGGCACCAAGTATGACAGGAGCGCACAAGGGATTTGTGGTTTTACTGCAGAAGTCGCTGGACAGAAAGCTGCTGACTTTTCACTGCATCTTGCACCAAGAGGCACTGTGCGCTCAAACATTTCCTCTGGAATGCACAGAAGTAATGGATGTTGTCATTCAGAGTGTCAATAAAATAATGGCAAAAAGTTTAAATCACTGTCAATTCCGTTTGTAACTGGACAAGCTGGAAAGCGCATATTCTGATCTCCTGCTGCTCAACAAAGTCTGGTGGCTGTCCAGAGGGGAGGTACTGAAACGCTTTGTTGCGAGTCTGGAAGAAGTGAAAACTTTCCTGGGCAGCAAAGGTCTCACCTTTCCTGAGCTGGAACAGCCAGAGTGCCTGGAAAAGCTACACTTCATGGTAGACATGACAGCGCACCTGAACACGCTGAACACAGCTCTTCAGGGGAAAGGACGCACAGCCCTGCACGTGTTGGAGGATATTTTGGCATTCCAGCGCAAGTTGACAGTGCTTGCCAGAGATTTACAGAAAGGCACATTGTCTCACTTCCCCAATTTGAGAGAGTTCAAACAAGCTCACGACATGATAAATTTGGAGTATTTACATTCTGCAATCATCGCAATGCAAACATCATTTGGGAAACGCTTCTGTGAGTTCAGAGAGGTAAAAAACACATTATCCTTCCCGGTCACTCCCCTAAGCATCGATCCATCCCTACTAAATAGAACTGCATTTGCAGGTGTGAGTCAACCTGATCTTGAGATGGAACTGGCCGACATAGCCGACAAAGACATATGGGTGTCCAAATATAGATGCTTGACAGCAGACCTTGAAGATGTTGCCCGTCAGAAGGCCGTTCTTGCTCAGAATCACAGATGGAGTGATATTGAAAACCTCCCCAAACCGGACAAACTTGTGTTCGAAACATGGAATGCTATCCCCGACATTTATGTAAACATTAAAAAGTATGCGCTTGGAGTCCTGTCGATCTTTGGATCCACATATGTATGTGAGCAGGTGTTCTCCAACATGAACTTTATTAAAAACAAACATTGTGCACGCCTCACAAATGACAGCTTGCGATCCTGTGTAAAGATGAAGGTGACATCATACAGCCCTGATGTGCAGACGCTGTGCACTGAGGTCCAGGAGCAGAAATCCCATTAACCAAGTATGATAAATATTTTAATTGCCTATTATTTTACGTATATGTATATTTTTTCATTGTTTAGTGAAATAGTCCTTTTATTTTTCAGGTTGACAGCTGGCTGACATTTTTGGTTTGCTGCTGGCGGACAATTTAAGTTCGGCGTTTTTCATAAATACAAGAAGGACTCAAATAGACATTGATTATTTTACTTAAAAGTAACCTTCAACCCAACGTCTTTTTTTCGGAGTTCAAAATGTTTTTGTTGCATGCAGAAATGTAATTTCGTTTTCTCTGCAGGAGTTCATCGATTTCATAAATGCAACACATTATAGTTTGTTTATACATAGCATAAAGGCAAAAAAAAACATTGTATGCAGTGTTATTTCATTTTAAATATCAAACGGGTTTTGTGGCTACCAGTGTTTTCTTTTCTGTGGGAGACGGGTCCAAATGGCTCTTTCAGTGGTAAAGGTTGCCGACCCCTGACCTATGGGAAAAAAAACACACAGTCGACGTATTGGGCTGAAACCCTTCGCAGGACTGGAGAAAATAGCTGTGAAGTAGATTTGAAAGGTGGGGGAAGGGAGAGAAAAACAACAGGTGACAGGTGAAACTTGGAGGAGGAGGGATAAAGCAAAGAGCTAGGAAGTTGATTGGTGAAAGAGACGGAAGGTCATGGAAGAAAGAAGGGAGGGGTGGGGAGGAGCACCAGAGGGAGAGCACCCAACGTAGATTGAGAGACCACTTTGCCAAGCATCTATGTTTTGTCCTCCAGAACAAGCGGGGATCTCCCAGTGGCCACCCATTTTAATTCCATTTCCCATTCCCATTCCGATATGCCCATCCACGGCCTCCTCCACTGTTTCTGGAGACCTGCGTGCATTCAAGGTGTTTCAATTAATTGTAGTAAAAATACATCTGTATCTGGAAGGTCCAACTGGTGGTCAGTCAGTATCCTGGCAAAAACTACACCATGAAGACAAAAAAAAAACCATTTCAAGCTACAACGCGAAAAGTTTATTGAAAAGCACAAATCAGGACCTGGATACAAGCAAATCTCCAAGTCACTGGATATCCCTTGGAGTATAGTTAAGTCAATCATCAAGAAATGGAACGAATATAGCAGAGCTGTAAATATGCCTAGAGCGGTCCATCTCAAAGTCTGAGTGACCATACAAGAAGTGGACTAGTGAGAGAAGCCACCTAGAGGCTATAACAATTCTGGAGGAGTTGCAAGCTTCAGTAGCTGAGATAGGAGAGACTGCGCATACAACAACTATTGCCTGGGTGCTTCAGCAGTCACAGCTTTATGGAAGAGTGGCAAAGAGAAAGCCACTGTTGAAAAGAACTCAAACTAAATCTCAGAAGTTTCCCAGAAGGCTTGTGGTGACTCTGAAGTTAGCTTGGAAGAAGGTTCTAAGGTCTGATGAAACCAAAATTGAACTTTTTGGCCATCAGACTAAACACCAAACACCGCACATCATCAAAAACGCACCATCCCTACCGTAAGGCATGGTGGTGGCTGCATCGTGCTGTGGGGATATTTCACTGCAGCAGGCCCTGGAAGGCTTGTGAAGGTAGGGGGTAAAACAAATGCAGCAAAATACAGGGAAATCCTGGAGGAAAACCTGAGGCAGTCTGCAGGAGAACTGCGATTTGGGCAAAGATTTGTTTTCTACCAAGACAATGATCCCAAGCATAAAGCCAAACCTGCACAGGAATGGCTTAAAAACAACAAAGTTGATGTCCTGGAGTGGCTAAGTCAGAGTCCACACTTCAATCCAATTGAGAATTTGTGGCCGAACTCTCATGATCCCCATGCAATCTGACAGAGCTCGAGCAGTTTTCTAAGGAAGAATGAGGAAATTTTGCAGTCTCCAGATGTGCAAAGCTGATAGAGACCTCTCCACATGACTCCAGACTGTAATTGTTGCCAAAAGGTGCAAATTCTAAATACTGACTTGAAGGAGATGAATATGTATGTCATCAATTATTTTGTGTTTAATAATAGCAAAAAAATTTAGGCCAATTTGTAGAAATTTGTTTTCACTGTAACGCGAAAGAGTCTTTTCTGTTGAACGGTGTCAAAAAAGTCAAATTAAATACCTTGTGATTCAATGTTGTAAAACAATAAAACAAGAAAACATCCGGAGGGGGAGGGTGAATACTTTTTATAGGCACTGTAGCTTTGGATGTGATTCCACAATTTGATATTAACTCTTCAGAATATTCATAACATCTGATGTATCACATTTATTTGCAGATGACCAAAAATGGACTACAATTGGAATCCATCTGATGTAAATATAACCTGTAATAAAGTGAGTAATGCAACCTGAGATCGACAAATTACTGACAGGAAGCAAAGAGATGGCAAATACATAGTGTGTTTTCACGTCACTCTCTCCTGTTGAGAATATTGCAAATATCTCAAAAGTTACAATTGGGCTCATATAAAATGGAAGATGCTTCATAATGCTTTAAACTGCCAACGATCGGGGTTCAATTCTTACTGCTCACCAAAAATCACCGAAGTTTGGTATGTCACCCAAGACACTATCAGATTTTTGCATTTGTACAGAACATTCAAATTGGTTGCATCACTGTCTGGTATGGAGGGGGTCACTGCACAGGTTTGGAAAAATCTGTAAAGCATTGTAAACTCAGCTAGCTCCATCATAGGCACTAGCCTCCCCACCATCACAGACATCTTCTGAAGGTAATACCTCAAAAAAAGTGGCATCCATCATTAAGGAACTCATCACCGAGGATGTGCCCTCTCCTTATTACTACCATTAGGGAGGAGATGCAACAGCCTGAACACACACATTCAACATTTTAGGAACAGCATCTACCCTGCTGCTAGTGTCCTGGATGGTCATGAACATAACCTCAAAACATTTGCTCTCTTTTTCTAGTAATTGGATTTAATTTTTTACTTATAAATTACAATAAGAAATACTGTGTATATTTCTCTGCAATGTGCCTACAAAACAACAAATCCAACAATATACTGTGTAAAAGTATTATGTGTGTATATGTACTGTATGTGTTTGTATATATAACCATATAACAATTACAGCATGGAAGCAGGCCATCTTGGCCCTTCTAGTCCGTGCTGAACGCTTACTCTCACCTACCTGCACTCAGCCCATAACCTTCCATTCCTTTCCTGTCCATATACCTATCCAATTTTCTTTAAAATGACAATATTGAACCTGCCTCTACCACTTCTACTGGAAGCTCGTTCCACACAGCTACCACTAACTGAGTAAAGAAGTTCCCCCTTGTGTTACCCCTAAACTTTTGCCCCCTAACTCTCAACTCATGTCCTCTTGTTTGAATCTCCCCTACTCTCAATGGAAAAAGCCTATCCACGTCAACTCTATCTATCCCCCTCATAATTTTAAATACCTCTATCAAGTCCCCCCTCAACCTTCTATGCTCCAAAGAATAAAGACCTAACTTGTTCAACCTTTCTCTGTAACTTATGCGCCCAAAACTCACAGTTATGCGAGGAGCACTGCTTTCCCACCAATACAAGTCACTACGCACACCTCACCGTCTCAATCCCACCCGTCCCACATTGGTTTTGGTAACGTATGGATGCGTGATCTTGTGCTCTTAAACTTTTGTTGGTTTTACCTACGGTACAGCGATTTTGTGCTTGAAATATTTAACTATGCCGCATAATTGCCCGATGTCATGTCCTGGGCCATCAGCTGAGCGGCAGAGAACTGCTTTAACACTTGAAAAAAGTTGGAAATTATAAACAGCGCGGCATCAGCTGAAGGTAACACAGCTCTGGGATGCTACTGCTGGGAACAGAATCTTGCCTTTTGTTGCTTGACAATTTCTCCATTTAAATAATTATTCACATTATGCTTTGACTACAAGGAATGTCCCCCCACATATAACAAGGATAGGGTGTACAGTGTATAGCTAGGGTGCCTAGGACAATTGTCCATAACTGTAGTAATTTTATGTATTGCACTATAATGCTGCTACTACAAAAAAAAAGCAAATTTCATGACGTGAGTAATGATAAACCTCATTGTGATATGGGTCACTACTGTGGACTGAGCGTGGGAAAGGGGCAGACAGACTGGTTGGAAAAAAGAGGAAGGGAGAGGGGAGGGAGTGGGAAGCACCAGAGAGGCATTTTGCAATAATCAATATTCCAATTGTTTGGTATAAAATTACCTTACCTGCTGCCTCAGGGCTGGATATGAACACACCCATGCCACCTCCACCACAGCACTCCTCCTGTGCCATTTGTCTCACACCCCCCACCCCCCCAGCCCATCAACTTCACCACTCCCAACATCCTTTGTTATCACCAGACTTACAAAGTTGCTCTCCGCACCGCATTGACAAATACAGTACTGTACCTTAGCTATATACTATATACATGCCTAAGACTTCTGCACGGTACTGTACATCAGTGATATTAAATTGGATTCTGCCATCTGAAAGGAGTTTGTACAACTTCCCTGTGACATACGGGTTTCCTCCCATATTCCAAAAATGTAAGTTGTGGATATGCTATGTTGGTGCCGGAAGCACGGTAACGCATGTGGGCTGCCCTCAGACTACGTTGATTATTGATGCAAACAAAACATTTCACTGTATATTTCAATATACTTGTGACAAGTAAAGCTCATCTTTAAAATCCCACTCCCAATGGACAAAAGGTGAGGGAAACACAACTACATGGGGACAAGTTGAAGGATCTATTGGATTTAAAGGAAGTGGCTGCAGAGCTAATTGCCATATTAGCTGAATTTTTTAAAAACTCACTAAATTTCAAAAGCGTAACAGTGATTGGAAAATGCCAGACTCCATTGTGTGGAAGATGGCAAGAATTTTGTGGTTGATTTAGGGTACTGAATAGTATATTCTGTTTAGTTTATTACTTTTGTGACAGAGGCAGCAAATATTTTAAGTATCAAGGATAAATAAAAGAGTTCAAAAGTAAATTTATTATCAAAGTACATATACATCACCTTACACAACCCTAAGATTAATTTATTTGCAGGCACAAATAAATATTAAGAAACACAATAGAATCAATGAAAAACTACACATAAACAATGATGGACAAACAACAAATGTTCTGTTCCTAAGAGGACAAATCATGCTGTTGCAAATAAATAATATTGAGAACCTTAGTTTTATAGTCCTTGAAATGAGCCCATAGGTTGTGGAATCAGTTTAGAGTTGAAGTGAGTAAAATCATCTGTTCCGTGCTCTGATTAACTGATGGCCCAATTAACCAGATTCCACTATATTTTTAATCATGAATAAAGTTTGAACTGAAAGATTAAGAAAGCTATACAAAATTTGACAGGCAGCAGGGCGAAGTCAAGATGGCACTAAACTGTGACTCCTTTGCTTGCTTGAAAACAGCTCTATTTCTATCTTTGATATCTCTCTTTTTTTCCTTTTCAGGGTGGGGGGCATCTTTTGAAGACACTGACATGGAGTTACACTCTGACTTCTGTTCTTTGCGGGAATGGGACCTGCTCTCAGGGCCTCACGACCGGCCGCTTTTTGATATCCCAAGGATGCGGCCTGGTAAAGCAACACGCCTTCAGGGTTCCGGGAATGTGATGATTCCAGTCCAGTGCCCCTGACTGAAGCATAGCGGGGGAATACGGAACATAGGGAGCAGCTGGTTAGCTGCTGGGGGCTGTATGTCTGGAGAGTTGTACAAGTGCAGAGCTTGGAAAAAGCGACGCAAGACTTTTAACATCCTAAATCAGCAAATTGTTTGTTACGTCTCCCCTCTTGCTGTGAAATGGGGACACCTCTTTTTCCCGTATTAGGGAGAGAGAGAGCCTGTGGTATGTCGAATTGACCGGGCGAACAAGAAGTTTTGGGGTACTGCAAGTCTGTGTCTTTATTGATGCTTTGCTGCATCAATACAAGTGCTTGGTGGAGGGTGCTGATGCTTTTTTGCTGGTGGGGGGGGGGTCTTGTACATCTTTTTAAATTTTTTTTATTCTTTCTTCTCTTCAAATATTTGTATATTTGTACACTGGTAATGCTACTCTGACACTGTAATTTCCTTTGGGATCAATAAAGTCTATCTATCTGTCTACTCTCTCTCTCTCTCTCTCATTTTCAACATCCAGGCAGACATTCCTATCTCCCAGCCCAACATCACCCCTCCTCATCATGACTTGAACTTTAATGGGATCTGGTTGCCAATGTTATATAACTATATGTTATAATTATGTGGTTTTTGTCAGTTAGTCTTTTATCAATTATGGTATTCTCTGCACTGTTGTAACTAAATGTTTACTATAACTAAGTGGTTTTGTGTAGGTTTTTGGTTTGTTGGGTGGTAGAGCTGGTCTCTTGACTTGGTGTGTCTGGGTAGTCTTGTTTTGTCTGATGGGTTTGGAGTTCCTTTCTGGGGAACGTGCTAAGATGGTAGCGCGATATTGATACGCAGCAGCCTCTCCGGACTCTGGACTGGGGATTACCAAACGTTATGTGGTTTTTCTTGTGTGGTCTGTTTTTCGCGTGCTTTTTTGTGATACCATTCCGTAGGACATTGTCTCATTTTTTAACTGCATTGTATGTGTGGTTTCTAATTGACAATAAACGGAATCTGAATCTGAATTAGCTCGGTACACACTGACCAATTGTAGTTTCATTAGCTGAGACGTCACCGCTATATTTTTATCCTCCAACTTTGCAGCTCGAGTTTGAGCTGTCAATAGTGATTCTCTCAGAATAATAGTGCTGACTGAGATCTTCCAATTTATTCTTGAGACTTGCTATTGTTTTATACTGATGTCTTACAATCGCTGCAAAAAAAACAGACAGCACCTTTTCTTCTAGGAAAACCCAACGATGTAAGTATAGGAACAATGTGATGTCCCATTTAGCCCTGGCAAAATCCAACTGGTCTGATCAATCTACCGGCATTTCATAACCCATCAGTGAGTTAGCAAGACTTCCAAAGCCCTCACCCTGGGACTCGTGTATCTCTCATACTAAGGGTCCTCTCTTTTAAATAACCTATTAAAGAAATGCACTTCTGCTCAAAACAGCGCCAAATGTAATGCTGAATCAGGTTCGCAGGTCCAGCGACTGAGACAGAAAGCACAGAGTTTGAATAGGTGTATTAATCATACATTTACAAATAAAAATTCAACCAAACATTTATGTTCTCCAAGTTACAGACACTACAAAGCTGAACATTCAACAAATAAACTTAGCTAAAAGTGCGCACAAGGCATGCCTTCTCAATGGGTTGCCTTAAACCAAAGAAGAGAGACGACCTCGCACTTGTGCTTCCCATATGCCCAGGAGATTTGAAACTCGACACCAGGCAGCTATCCAATGGGAAAAGGAGCTGCAGTTTCTAAACTAAACAATCATGTCGGAACTGACTTTCAACAATCAGAATACCTATTGAAGACATGTCCCTCCCCCCCCCCCCCACCACAGGACAGTAAGCTAGGTTTAAAGGCAAATAACAATTTAAAGCAGAATCATTTTTTTCAGGATAGCATTTATCAGGCCTGTTGTTACAATATGGGGGCACCAGCAAGTATACCATAACCAAGAGGGGCATTGGCAAGTATGAGGGTGCGTTGGGGGGGGGCATTGGGCTAAAAAAGTTTGGGAAACCCCTAATTAAAGGACAATTTATAATCTACTAACCGGTACATCTTTGGAATGTGTGAGGAAACTGGAGCACCTGGAGGAAACCTAGAAGCAAACAGGAAGAACATACAAACCTTCTTCTTCCGGGCGCCAGCGATCAACGATCCACGGGTGACGTCTTCCAGGTAGACAAAACTTTTCCAATTATTTCATTTCTTCTACGCCTTCCACTTGTTGCTTTGGTCTTGTTTGTGTTATAGAAACTGTTGGAGCCCGTGGCATACAGTTTGTATCTCAATCGAAGGATTCAGCACTATGCTGTATCTGGAGAGCTGCCTCATGGAGATCAGAGATGGGGTGAGGGGGGCGGACCCAAAGAGGTCCAAAATGCCGACTCACGGAAAAGGTCCGAGATTAGGCGCAGGGTCATGAAAAATTCCACATCAAAGCGACGAGGAAGACTGAAGCATCGAAGTAAATATGGAGGGGGTCAGTGATGGCTCGTTGTGAGATGGTCGGCAGCCAGATCGGAGGCAATCAGACCCAGGTCGGCAGTCATTCTTTACACAAGGACTGAGTTTGTGCAGCTGCTATCCTGATATGCAGCAACAAGACGTTCTCCATATTCCGAGATGTATGTGATTATTGGACTGTACTTTATATTGGTTTGCTACAGTTTTCCAGTGTTTTCTTTCTAATGGCTGATTGGTTGGTAGGTGATCAGTTACTTTTTCAGTGTGTGGGGAGAGGTTGGGGATTTGTTGTAATTGTTACTGTTCTTTTCTGCGAGTGAGGGGGTGGAGGATTGCTTTTGTGGCTGTTTTTTGCTGCAGGTGAGGGGGAATTTTGGGGTTTGTGAGTTTTGTTTCTTTTTCATGCCAGTTGGAGGGAGATTGGTGTCTTCTGTCATCAACACTCATGGTCGTTCTGTATTTAATGGCTACCTGGAATAGACAAATATCAGAGTTGTACTTAAATTTGACAATCAGATGAACCTTTTAACCTTTGTTTAATGGTAGTTAGTAGACCAACTTAAGGTATTTTATCTTCACCTACTGAGCATCATTCAAGCACACCCAGTACTTTTCTTCCAGAAAGTCTTCCTCTATCATCCCTTTCATATTCGTGTCACTACAACTCCATATAGAAATGTGAGCATTAAAATCCCCTGACCATTAGCTAACAAACTTCTAGCATTCCTTTGTAAAAAAAAAGTGGGATAAAATGCAAAGAGGACTGGACTGAAGGTGTTATATTTGAATGCATGCAATATACAGAATAAGGCAGGTGACCTTGTATTACAGTTAGAGATTGGCAGATATGACGTGGGAATCACTGGGTCATGGCTGAAAGAAGATTATAGTTGGGAGCTTAACATCGAAGGATACACATTGTATCGAAAGGACAGGCAGGGAGACAGAGGGGGTGGGTGGTCCTGTTAGTTAACAATGAAATCAAATCCTTAGAGGTAACATAGGATTGGAAGACGTCAAATTGTGGGTAGAGTTAACAACTTGGAAAAGTAAAAAGACCCTAATGGGGGTTATTTACAGACGATAGTGAAATAAAATAGAGATATTAGAGATAGAAATAGAGCTGTATCCAAAGCTGCAAGCAAAGGAGATGCCGTTAGGTGCCATTGTTCTCCTAAGCTCCTTCGGAGAATGTGGGGTACAAATTACAATGGGAGATAGAAAAGACAATTACCCTTTTGCCATTTAATTTTGGGGATTTCAATATGCAGGTAGATTGGGAAAATCAGGTTTGTGTTGGATCCCAAGGGAGATCATTTGTAGAATGCCTATGAGATGGCTTTTTAGAGCAGCTTGTGGTTGAACCCAATTGTGGAAAGGCTATTCTGGATTGGATGTTGTATAATGAACCGGATTTGATTAGGGAGCATAAGGTAAAGAAACCCTTAGGAGGCAGTGATAATAATATGACATAATTCATCTTGAAGTTTGAGAGGGAGAAGCTAGAGTCAGATGTATCATTTTTGTGGTGGAGGAAAGGAAAATTACAGAGGCATAAGAGAGGGGCTTGCGAAAGTTGATTGGAAGAGGACACAAGCAGGGATGACAGCAGAACAGCAATGCCTAGAGTTTCTGGGAGCAATTCTGAAGGTGCAGGATAGATACATCCCAAGGAAGGTATGGTATTCTAAAGGCAGGATGACACAATTGTGGCTGACAAGGGAGGTCACAGAAAACATAAAAGCAAAAGGGCATATGATAGAGCAAAATTAGTGGAAATTTAGTAGATTGGGAAGCTTTTAAAAAAGTCATAAGGATGAAAAAGGTAAGATAGCAAATAACATCAAAGAGGATACCATAAGATTTTTCAAATATATAAAGAGCGAAAGAGAGGCGAGAGTAGGTAGTAGATATCGGACCACTGGAAAATGAGGTAGTAAGAGATGGCAGAATTCTGAAAGAAATGGCAGAAATTATAGTAGAGGCTTTTATGATAATTTACCAAATTTCTCTGGACTCTGGGCAGGTCTTGGCAGATTAGAAAATGGCAAATGTCATGCCACTGTTCACAAAAGGATATAGGTGAGGCAGGTAACTATAGGCCAGTTAGTTGGGAACATCTGTAGTTGGGAAAATGCTTGAAGCTATCATTGGAGAAGAAATAGTGAGGCATCTGGAACCATCAGGCAGATGCAGCATGGATTCAACAAAGGCAGGTCCTGTTTGAGGAACTTAGTGTTCTTTGAGCAGATAATGAGTGCACTGGATAGAGGGAAACAGATGGACGTTATTTACTTGGATTTCCAGAAGGCTTTTGATAAGGTGCCGCATCCATAAGATAAGGATGCACAGAGTTGGGAGTGATGTATTAGCATGGATAGAAGATTGGTTAACTAATAGAAAGCAGAGAGTTGGGATACATGAGTGTTATTCTGGTTGGCAATCAGTAGTGAGCAGTGTGTCACAGGAGTCGGTGCAAAAGTGAGTGCAGTTGCTTTTACTAGGGGTAAGGTGTTTAGGAAGCTAAAAGGGCTGAAGGGAAGTAAGTTATCTGGACCAGATGGACTAAACGCCAGGGTTGTGAAAGAGGTAGCTGAAGAGAATGTGGAGGCGTGTAATGATCTTTCAAGAATTTTGACATGACTCTAGAGGACTGGAAAACTGCAGCTGTCACTCTTCAAGAAGGGTGGAAGGCAAATGAAAGGAAACTACTGGCCAGTTAGCTTGACCTGAGTAGTCGAGAAGATGTTGGAGTTGATTGTTATGGATGAGGTCTCAGGGTACTTAGAAGCACATGATAAAATAGGCCAAAGCCAGCACAGTTTCATAGAAACATAGAAAAAATACAGCACAATACAGGCCCTTTGGCCCACAATGCTGTGCCAAACATGTACTTACTTTAGAAACTACCTAGGGTTATCCAGAGCCTTCTATTTTTCTAAGCTCCATGCACCTATCCAAGAGTCTCTTGAAAGACCCTATTGTATCCGCCTCCACCATCATCGCTGGCAGCCCATTCCACGCACTCACCACTCTCTATGTAAAAAAAAACTTACCCTTGACATCTCCTCTGTACCTACTTCCAAGCACCTTAAAACTATGCCCTCTTGTGCTAGCCATTTCAAACTGGGAAAAAGCCTCAGACTATCCACACAATCAATGCCTTTTCCACCTCCATCAGGTCATCTCCGTTGCTCCAAGGAGAAAAGGCCAAGTTCACTCAACCTATTCTAATAAGGCATGCTCCCCAATCCAGGCAACATCCTTGTAAATCTCCTCTGCACCCTTTCTATAGTTTCCACATCCTTCCTGTAGTGAAGTGACCAGAACTGAGCACAGTACTCCAAGTGGGTCTGACCAGGCTGTAACATTACCTCTCGGCTCTTAAGCTCAATCCCACTGTTAATGAAGGCCAATGCACCATATGCCTTCTTAGCCACAGAGTCAAACTGCGTAGTGGCTTTGAGTGTCCTATGGACTCAGACCCCAAGATCTCTCTGATCTTCCACACTGCCAAGAGTTTTATCATTAATACTACATTCTGCCATCATAATTGACCTACCAAATTGAACCACTTCACACTTATCTGGGCTGAACTCCACCTGCCACCTCTCAGCCCAGTTTTGCATCCTATCAATGTCCTGTTGTAACCTCTAACAGCCCTCCACACTACCCACCTTTGTGTCATCAGCAAACTTACTAACCCACCCCTCCACTTCCTCATCCAGGTCATTTATAAAAATCACAAAGTGTAAGGGTCCCAGAATAGATCCCTGAGGCACACTACTGGTCGCTGACCTCCACGCAGAATATGACCTGTCTACAACCACTTTTTGCCTTCTGCAGGCAAGCCTTTAGGGAAAATCTTGCCTGACAAATCTGTTGGAATTTTTTGAGGAAATAACAGGCAGTATAGACAAAGGAGAGTCAGTGGATGTTGTTTACTTGGATTTTTAGAAGGCCTTTGACAAGGTGCCGCACATGAGGCGCAAAACAAGAGTCTGGGGTATTCCAGGAAATATACTCGCATGGATAGAGCATTGGATGATTGGCAGAAGGCGAACAGTGGGAATAAAGGGAGCCTTTTCTGGTTGGCTGCCAGTGACTGGCGGTGTTCTGCAGGGGTTGGTGTTGGGACTGCTTATTTTAACATTGTACTTCCATGATTTGGATGATTGAAGTGATAGCTTTGTGGCTGGGTTTGCAGACAATACCAAAATAGGTGGCGGGTCAGATAGTGTTGAGGAAGCACGGAAGCTGCAGAGGACATTGACAGGTTAGGAGAATAGGCAAAGAAGTGGAGGTTGGAATACAGTGTTGGGAAATGTACGGTCGTGCACTTCGGTGAAAGGAATAAAAGTGTAGACTGTTTTCTAAATGGGGAGAAAATTAAAAAATCCAAGGTGCAAAGGGACTTGGGGTCAAAATGCTTAAAAATTATTTTACAGATTGAGTAGATTGTGAAGAAGGTAAATGTGATGTTAGTATTCATTTTAAGAGGACTAGAATATAAATGCAAGGATGAAATATTGAGTCTTTATATGGCACTGGTGAAGCCTCACTTGGAATATTGTGAACAGTTTTGAGCCCCTTATCTGAGAAAGCATGTGCTGAAACTGGAGAGGGTTTAAAGCAGGTTCACGAAAAGGATTTCTGGAATGAAAGTGTTATTGTATGAGGAATGTTCGATGGGCCTATGCTCACTGAAATTAAGAAGAATGAAGGGGGATCTCATTGAACCCTGTTGAATATTGAAATGCATAGATAGCGTGGATGTGGAGAGGATGTTTCCTATACTGGGAGAGTCGAGGAATAACCATTTAGAACAGAGTTAAGAAGGAATTTATTTGTCAGAATGTGGTAAATTTGTTGTCACAGGCAGCTGTGGAGGTCAAGTCATTGAGTATATTTAAAACAGTGGTTGATAGGGTCTCGATTAGTCAGAGTGTGAGAGGTAATGAGAAGGCAGGAGAATGGGGTCAGTGGGGTTAATAAATCAGCCATGATGAAATGGCCTAATTCTGCTCGGATGTCTTGTCTAGGAAAAGATGTGTCAGCATTGGAAAGGTTCCAGAGGAGATTCACGAGAATGGTTCATAGAACATAGAATAGTACAGCACAGCACAGAACAGGCCCTTCAGCCCACAAGTTCCCCCACCTTAAATTCCTCCATATACCTGTCTAGTAGTCTCTTAAATTTCACTAGTGTATCTGCCTCCACCACTGACTCAGTGTATTCCATGCACCAATCACTCTGAGTGAAAATCCTTCCTCTAATTGCCCCTTGAACTTCCCAACCCCTACCTTAAAGCCATGTCCTCTTGTATTGAGCAGTGGTGCTCTGGGGAAGAGGCGCTGGCTGTCCACTCCATCTATTCCTCTTAATATCTTGTGTACCTCTATTGTGTCTCTTCTCATCCTCCTTCTCTCCAAGGAGTAAAGCCCTAGCTCCCTTAATCTCTGATCATAATGCATACTCTCTAAACCAGGCAGCATCCTGGTAAATCTCCTCTGTACCTTTTCCAATGCTTCCACATCCTTCCTATAGTGAGGCGACCAGAACTGGACACAGTACTCCAAGTGTAGCCTAACTAGAGTTTTATAGAGCTGCATCATTACCTCACGATTCTTAAACTCTAACCCTTGACTTATGAAGGCCAACATCCCATAAGCTTTCTTAACTACCCTATCTACCTGTGAGACAACTTTCAGGGATCTGTAGACATGTACCCCCAGACTACCTGCTCCTCCACACTACCAAGTATCCTGCCATTTACTTTGTACTCTGCCTTGGAGTTTGTCCTTCCAAAGTGTACCACTTCACAATAATCCGGGTTGAACTCCATTTGCCACTATATGTTCGATATACGTATACTGTAATTGATTTATTTATTATTAGTTTTCTTCTATATTACGTATTGCATTGAACTGCTGCTGCTAAGTTAACAAATTTCAGGACACATGCCAGTGATAATAAACCTGATTGATTCTGCAATGGTATGAGGAATGTTTGATTGCTCTGGGCATATAGTTGCTGGAGTTTAGAATGGTGGGGAGGGGAGAGGATCTCATTGAAAGCCACCAAATACTGAAAACCCACCCATGATCGAATGGCGAAGCAGATTAGGTGGCAAGATTGCCTAATTTTTCTTCTGTGTTTTGCGGTCGGTGATCGGGGTCGGGGGGGGTGGAGGGGCTCGCTTCGCTCTTGTTTATTCTTACTCTTGCAGTCCGGTGGTGATAAGGGCCAAGTTTCCTCAGAACTGGGACAACACATGGTTCCTTTTCATGCCAAGAGCGGTTCGGTCCGCCGGCGTTCAAAGCCACCGACGGAACCGGAGTGAAAAACCGGAATATTTGATGATTTCCTACCAAACTATGCGCTTACCGGCAACATCGTGACACGGCTTCCCTTGGCGACGGCCCGTTGGCGTTTCGTGGAAGGATGGAGTCGCGGCCACGGAACGAGAACTCGTTCCTTAGCGACGGGGAGTCGTCGTGTTCACGGCCGCCCTATTGTTATTCGATGCGCCGTGTTCGTTCAGGCCTGTGGCACCTAACAGTCATTTCTTCTGGTCAGTGATTCATTTCTTCCGGAGACCTCAGTTGTATATGTTCTGGTATTTAATTTCTTCTAATAATAATGTTTCATGGCGGTTGGCACTATCGTAAGGTGTATTGCCGCTCCTACTCGGCAACATACAAGCAAACAGTTTTATGACTTCAAGTCTGCCATCACCTTTCACATCTGTAACTTCACGTAGTACAATGAGCATTAAAAATCCCCTGGGAATTGTTAGCTAGCAAACTTCTAGCATTCCATTGTAAAGTAAGAAGAAAACCCTATTAATAGCACAAGAGTTACTCAGCAGGGCAGGTTGCTAGGTTACCAGGTTACTACCCCCTTGCCTAGTGAGCCTTTTTCTAGTTTACAACTTAATTTTATGGAATTACCTAGAGTACATTGTTATAAGTATTGCTTAGTGATAGTAGATGTATTTAGCAGATGGATTGAAGCTGTTCCTACAACTAATAATACTGCTGTGACTGTTGTGAAAATATTGCTAAAATAAATAATTCTTCACTATGGACTTCCAGAAATGATGAGCTCGGACAAGGGGCCACATCTTGTTGCCAAAGTAAGTGAGAAAGTCTGTAAAGAACTTGCTATAAAACAACAGTTCCACTGCACCCATCATCAGAAAGCATAGCACAAGTTTTACTCAGCAGGCCAGGCGTCATCTATGGAAAAAAGTGAACAGTCAATGTTTTGGGCTAAGACCTGTCGTTAGGACTGAAAATTAAAGACAAATTAGACATTAATAATCCTTTGCTGATCATTAGTCTAGCATCCTATTGCTAGAAAAAAATGGATAATGAAAAGTCATTAACAATGATTTTTTGAACTCTGAATATTAATTGTCACTCATTGTAAGGTACCTTTAATAACTTTTGGAGCTATGTTTTTAATCTCTAGATTTTTACTGCAGTTTTAAACATAATTTAAATTCTTTCTGTCCTACTTTTAGTTTGTGCTGTATTATCTACCACATCTGCATGAAAGTAACAGATTTTAGTTTATCAGTCATCAACAAATCCTTTGTTATAAAATCATGCACTTTACTCACTTTGATCTATATGAATTCTGGGTATTAATAGGTCCCGTTAACACAGTCTTCTGTACTTTCTGAAGAGCCTCTGAATATGAAATGCCCATTTCTACCTGAGTGTGCTTCCACAGCTTTCTTACGTATAGGACACCCAGCAAAAGCAGACCCATGTTTCCCTCCACAATTGCTATATTTTTGCCTAATGTGTTCTCCATAATTGCCCTAATCATGTTCTCCAACAACACTTTTTACCCTAACACACAACTGCTTCATGACCAAACCTTTGGCACTGAAAACGTATCAGAGGGAGTGGCAGATGGACTCGAACCATTTGACTCCTATAACTTAAATTAACACTTTCTGGCAGCTTTTTTCAGTCAAATTTAATCAGCACCAATAAGACATCTCTTCTTACTCCACCAGAAAACTCTTTTAAATGTTTCGTGTCTACAACTTTTCCACCGGCTAAATTATTTTTAACTTTGTCCTTGGATACATCTAGAGGCACTCCTGTAATTACTCCCCAAAGCCACTGTCATTCAACATAATTCCTTGGTGTTACTTTCTTTCCTCCCACAGCTTTGAACCCAAAAGTTTTCCCATGTTGCTTACTACCTTTATAAAACATTAAGATAGGTTTTGGTCCCAATATACTGTATCTCCTAATGCTTTTTCACATACTTAGTTAATTTAATTGGATTAATATCAGAAACAGGTCCACATTCAAAGCTGAACAATATCCTAAACTCTTCCTTCTTTTGTTTATATCGTATCTACTGCCTTCATCACTGGATGATAAGGCACTACAGTCTTTAATTCACTACTTATTTTTACATTCCCAGAAACCTGCTGTTCAGCTTCTTCCATTTGGCTACTATCATCCAATACTATCTCCTGTTCAATTCCTCCATCTTCTTCGTCACTTCCTGACATCTCTACTCCCCTTCTTGCCTCAACTTCCAGCCCAGCCTGTGGCAATACCCAAACCGATTCCTCTCATCCCTGGTCCAGCTCTCAACCTGGTCTTTCAAAAACAAAGTACATTTATTATCAAAACATGTATGCAGTATAGAACCCTGAAATTTGTCTTCCCAACAGACAGCTATGAAACAAAGAACCATGGAACCAGCCCGTTCAAATACAAACATTAACCCACCCTCCCCCATGACAACCATTTTAACTCCGTACTTTAATTTGCTTTTAATCTTGAAATTCATTTGGACTATGTCAGGAGGGCAGCCATTTTGTTATTTAGTAAAGCTTTTCATCCAGATGAAAGAATGTATACTTAATCCTGCATTGTCTTTCTTTTGTTTGTGGCATCAAAATCATCATCTGTAGGTATTGTTTTAGATCATAAAGGTGAATGCTATCTGAGCAATATTTTGCATTACTATTATATAAAAGTTTATCCCTAATTATCGGTGTAGTGTTTTACCAGCCTTGGTAATTTAATGAATGTTTATATAATATTAATCTTCTTGCCTACTTTAAAATTTTGATTACTCGTGTATAAAATTTCTGGGTATTTAACATAAGGCTCAGGCACTAATTCAGGCACCACCAGATGAACCTCTTCTATACCCTCTAAGGCCTCCACATCCTATAATAGGTTAACTAAAACTGCTTGCATTATTCCAAATGGCCTGACAGAAGTTTTATACACCTGCAACATGACTTTCTGACTTTTATATTCAGCATCAAACAATGAAAGCAGGCTTGCCATATGCCTTCTGTACCACCCTATGTTCTTGTGTGGCCACTTTCAGGGAGTCATGAAATAGGATCCCAAGATACCTCTGTATATCTCTATTGTTAAACAGTCCTGTCAATCACTAAACCTCCTCTCCATACACTCTTGCCTACCTGGATTAAACTCCATCTGCTATTTTGTTGCCTGTGTCTGTAATTGATTTATATCTGGCTGAATCCTTCAGAATCATAGAAGCAGACCCTTCGGCCCATCTAGTCCATGTTAAACCATTTAACCTGCCTACCTATCCAAACTTCTCTTAAACATTGAAATCGAGCTTGCATGCACTGTTTGTGTTAGCAGCTTGTTCCGCATTCTCACAACTCTCCGTGAAAAAGTTTCCCCTCTTGGTTCTCTTAAACTTTTCACCTTCACCCTTAACCCATGACCTGTAGTTGTAGTCTACCCAACCTCAGTGGAAAAAGCTTGCTTGCATTTACCCTATCTATACCCCTTGTAAGTTTGTATACCTCTATCCAATCTCCTCTCAATCTTCTATTTTCCAAGCTTTGACAAATATCTTCAGTTATATTTTTGTCCAGGTTATTTTTATCACAAACAACAGAGATCCCTGCAAGTATCTCTGGTTATAGACCTCCAGTCAGAATAATGCCTCTCCACCTTGACCTTCTACCTCATATGGGGAAGCCAGTTTTGAATCTAGTCCACCATGGATACCATGCACTTTAATCTCTTGGATCATCCTGCCTTCAAGAACCTTGTTAAATATCTTACCAAAGTCCATGGAGACAAATTTTCTTCTGACAACATTCATTTAAGACATGGTCCATCCTGAGCAAAGTCATGTTAACTATCTCTAATACACCAAATGCTTTTTCAAACACGAGTAATTTCTATTCCTAAGAGTCCTCTCCAGTAGCTTCCCTCTGACCATACAAGGATCATACAAGGATACAAGAGCATACAAGGATCTTTGTCAAAGCTCCAACAATCTCCTCTCTTGTTTGCCTCAATAACATAGGATAGATCCCACTAGGACCTGGGTACTGATCCACTGTATTTTTCTTCAGTATTTACAACACCACTTCTTCTTTGATCTCAAGATTCCCTACATTATTAGCAATTCCAAAGAGCTGATTGTGGATTTCAGAAAGTGTAAAGACAAGGGAATACAAACTAATCCTCATAGCGGGATCAGAAGTGAAGAGAGTAAGCAATTTCAAGTTACTGAGTGTCAATACTTCTGAGGATCTAAGCTGGACACAACCGATTGATGCAGCTACAAACAAGGCAAGACAGCAGCTACATTTCATTCAGAGTTTGAGGAGATTTGGTTTATTTACCAAAACACGTGAAAACTTCTATAAATGTACCATGGAGAGCATTCTGACTGGCTGTATCACCATATCACTGGCTACTGTACAAGATTGAAATAAGTTGCAGGAACTTGTAAAATTAGCTTCATCATGGGTACCACCCTGATTCTGATTCTGATACCCCATAGTGATCTCTTCATTGTCCATTTCATTCTTTAGTATCTCACTCAGATTCTCTGGCTCCAGGCATAAATTTGCTCTTCGGTAGTCTGACTTTCTGTCAAGTTCCCCTGTTGTTTTTCATGTCTGAATAAATGTCTCTTGAATTTCCTTAAACCTACTCAAGGACTAACATCTTGTTGGAGTTAGCCCAAGGCTACAACAATTTAGTTTTGTGGTTTTTCCTTCAGTCTTGTGTCTTTGTTAATTCCTTCTGTTTATTCAACTCAAACCAGTTCAACCAGGTCAGCAAAGTACTGTCACGAGAATATCTACAGATGCTAGAAATCAAAGCAACACTCACAAAATGCTGGAGGAACTCAGTAGACCAGGCAGCATCTAAGGAAAACGAGTAAACAGTCAACATTCAGGCTGAGATCCTTCATCAGGACGGACTGATGAAGGCTCTCGGTCCGAAACGTTGACTGTTTACTCTTTTCCATTGATGCTGCCTGGTCTGCTGAGTTCCTCCAGTACTTTGTGTGTGTTGTAGTTAAATACTGTGCCCAGATGATCAGGTAGCAGGCAAGCCTACATTTTGCATAATAAATAGCTTTCTATCTGAAAATGGTCTCAGCAGAAAATTCTTTGTGTCTGTGCTCACTTACCCTGATTAAATTATCCCCTGATTAAATTATCCCCGAGCAAGAACCAGTTCATCAAATGGTTCACAAAATGGTGGCTGCAAGAACAGTCTCACAAAATGGCCACCTCCTGTTCTGAACCACATGGCAAGAACACATGCTTTTGCTTTGTCTGGTTCTATTATATCTATTTACTGATTTGTAGATTGTAGTTATTTCTGGCCATGATGATGAATGTAGCCGAGGGCTGTAAAACTTAACTATGGTTGGGGAAGAGGTGAGAAGGAATAAATGCTTTTGGGAGCATGATCTTTCAGAGGAGACCAGCAACAGCATTGGTAACTAGGTCTGTGGCACAACAACTGGCTCTGATGCACAGAAGGGGATGGCGGAGACGAGGAGAACAGTGGTGCTGGAGACAGACCGGAGGCTCTGTGGCTGTGAATGAGACTCTAGTAATGTTGCCTTCCTGGTGCCAGGGTCAAGAATGTCTCCAAGCAGAACATTTCCAAGGGAAGGATGAGGCAATTAGAGATGCCAACAACATAGGCAGAAAAGGAGATGCTGTCCTGCAGCTTGAATGTTGAGAGTTTGGCTGATATTAAAAAGCAGGACACATAATGCCATGTGGTATTGAGGGTAGGAATGGGAGGGCCTCAGAAACTAGTGCAGGAGAAAGGGATTCATGTTCATGGATCATTGAGGTCTCTTCTGGGTCAGAGAAGATCCTAATGGAGTACACGATGGAAGAGTTGCACATGAATTGGAGGAAGACCAATTTCCTGAGACATGCCGAGAGGCCCACTTTCAGGAGCAGGCAGTGTCAGTGCGGGCAGCGGAGCGGGAGTAAGGAGTGCTCGAGGTCGACAGATGACGGAGGATCAGAGGATCAGCAGTTGCAGGTAGGCCGAGACCGTCGGACCTACCTGGACAGTACCTGAGGAGGAAGGTAAAACTGCGCAGGCGCGGGTGACGTAAGCGGCGAGCGTGGGGTGTAGAACGAGGCCCACTTTCAGGAGCGGGCAGCGTCAGTGCAGGTAGCGGAGTGCTGGGCTTTGGCTCAGCGGACTTCGGTGCAAGGGGACTTCGGTGAGAGGAAGTCAGTGAGCCTCAGTACGTGCTTGCTGAGGTATAAAAAGGTAAGGTCAGTAGGAGGAACTCAGCAGGCCAGGCAGCATCTATGGAAAAGAGTAAACAGTCGATGCTTCTGGTAGAGACCTTACATCAGCAGAAATCTTGTTTCATTTGACGGTGTACATGTATATAGTTAAATGACAATAAACTTGACTTGACCTGACTTGATATCTGTATTTGGTCCAGCTTTGGAATGTTGTATGTGTCATAGCTAGAAAGGGTGAAGTTGAATATGTGGAAATGTTTACAAACCTTAGTGCATTAGAGTCAGAATAGTACTGTTTAGATGTTATGAATAGGATTACATAGCATCTGAAATTGGATAGTTTATCTTTGGTAAGAGCTTATTAAGAGAATATATCCCTACAGTGTGTGCATCTGGATGTTGAAGCATGTAATTATTAATAAGCAGAACATATTAATATCTTGCCAGTATCCAAGGTACAAAGAATCAAGGTGGTAAGAATATAGCTTTGATAAGAAACATAAGATAGACAGAAAATGCAGGGTGGTGAAGTCCACTTGTCAAATATCAGAACAACATAGTTAACAAGACTTTTTTTTTGACCTTTTGTCCTGTAGGAAATGTGAAGAATCATGTGTGGAGCCAGAGGTGACATGGACTGAAATCTATCACTAACCAAATAGAGTCAAGATAAAGAAATTGGTAAGCAGTTAAATGGATGCAAAACTTCTGTTACTGTGCATCTGGATGATATTTTTACATTGGAGACAGTCACATTCACATTAGTCTGAAATGATTTGCCATTTATTTTGGACCTGTCCCCATAATTCTTGAATTCTAGGCCAGGGGAAATATCCACTTTGCTTCTACCTAAGAATATGAGACGTTGCAATGAGTTCACCTTCATTCAGAGAAAAAAAACTGTTTGGCTTTTTCAAATTCTCCTCAGATGACACATTTGTGCCAAGAGCTAGTCTGCTGAATCTTTCTTATACTTCCTTTTTAACTAATACAGATACCCTTCTTTAGGACATGTGTCCTTAATTAACAAAGCTTTTCTGCTTTCTCTCCAGTATATCAATTACTGTCAATAATCCATTTTGCACTTCCATCCATGCCATTTCGTCTTCCATAAAATCCTCAATTTTGTGGCTCTGCTCTTTATTTTTATTTGGTGATGGTAGGAGTCAAAGGGTTTTTTACCAGATTGGATGCCTATGACTATTTGGATGGGTAAGTTTGAGAAATACGAGCCAACTGTAGGTATGGGAACAGCTTAGATCAGCATCTCGATCAGCATGGACCAGATGGGCGAAATGATCTGTTTCTAGGGTGTACAGTTCTGCTTCCATGCCTAACAGTGCTTTGCAGGGGTCATTGCTTGATCCACCTTAGTTCATCATTTATATTACTAATTTGGATGCGAATAGGGCGGCATGATAGTGGAGTGGTTAGCAAAATGCTTTACAGTACTCGCGACCCAAGTTCATTTCCTGCCACTGCCTCTAAGGAGTTTATATGTTCTCCCCATGATTGCTTGGGTTTCCTTTGGGTGCTGTGGTTTCCTCCCACAGTCCCAATGACCAATTAACCGACCAATCGGTACATCTTGGGACTGTGGGAGGAAACTAGAGCAGATTATCTAAGATTACAACTAGATAGAAACATAGAAAATAGGTGCAGGAGTAGGCCATTCGGCCCTTTCAGCCTGCACCGCCATTCAGTATGATCATGGCTGATCATCCAACTCAGAACCCTGTACCTGCTTTCTCTCCATACCCCTTGATCCCTTTAGCCACAAGGGCCATATCTAACTTCCTCTTAAATACAGCCAATGAACTGGCCTCAACTGTTTCCTGTGGCAGAGAATTCCACGGATTCACCACTCTCTGTGTGAAGAATTTTTTCCTCATCTCAGTCCTAAAAGGCTTCCCCTTTATCCTTAAACTGTGACCCCTCATTCTGGACTTCCCCAACATCGGAAACAATCTTCCTGCATCTAGCCTGTCCAATCCCTTTAGAATTTTATATGTTTCAATAAGATCCCCCCTCAATCTTCTAAATTCCAGTGAGTATAAGCCTAGTCGATCCAGTCTTTCTTTATATGAAAGTCCTTCCATCCCAGGAATCAATTCAGTTAACCTTCTCTGTATGCCAAAAATGTCTTTCCTCAGATGAGGGGACCAAAAAGGCACACAATATTCTAGGTGCGGTCTCACCAAGGCCTTATACAACTGCAGTAGAACCTCCCTGCTCCTGTACTCAAATCCTTTTGCTATGAATGCCAACATACCATTTGCCTTTTTCACCGCCTGCTGTACCTGCATGCCCACCTTCAATGACTGGTGTACAATGACACCAGGTCTCATTGCATCTCCTCTTTTCCTAATCGGCCACTGTTCAGATAATAATCTGTTTTCCTGTTCTTGCAACCAAAGTGGATAACCTCACATTTATCCACATTAAATTACATCTACCATGAATTTGCCCACTCACCTAACCTATCCAAGTCACCCTGCATCCTCTTAGCATCCTCCTCACAGCTAACACCGCCGCCCAGCTTCGTGTCATCCGCAAACTTTGAGATGCTGCATTTAATTCCCTTGAATTAAATTAAATTAAATTTAATTTAAATTTAATTCCCTTGGATCTTGAGCAACTGGGCTAATAGGCTGAGAAATGGCAGTTTGGTATATAATTCAGATAAATATGAAGTGGTACAGTCCTGAGGAGTGTTGTGGAACAGAGAGATCTTGGGGTGCAAGTACAAAAATTCACTGACACTAGCAACATTAGTAAACAGAGTGGTAAAGAAGACAGGTAGCATGTGTAACATGTTCTGTCTTGATTCAGCAGGATGAGGTATTTGCAGACAAAGGAGGAACTGTACATGTGTTAAGGCTACAAGAAATTACTTTATGAGAGAGATATATTAAACACGTAGGATAAAAAGAAATGAATGATTAATATAGTAGTACAGTAAACAAAAATAATACTTACCTTCCACTTAGTAAGCTGATCTGCGCAATGCTAGAGGGAACCACAGACCTGACAACTTTGATGCAGCCTTCTTTTTATCTCCTACTCTTAGCTAGCACTAGTTGTGACCAGGCCTAAGAGACAATTTCCCCCTTTACACAAAGGAATTACCCCTCTTTATACCCTTCAAGACCCCGTTTTATCTCTCAGAATCTTTAGCCTAGACACACAACTTAAAAACAGAAACTGCTGGCATCTAAGGAGGAAAACGTTCTTTACTGGTATCTAATCTTAATAATGCTCATTCAAAATAAAGGTAAAATATTGGTCAATAAGGGAACTAGGGTGGAAAGGGAAACAGGCCATTATCATATTTCAAGCTGACGCCATTTTCTTTCAAATTTCCATTTTATTTTAGCAAACACCAAGAAGGAATCAAATGTAACTTTTCCCTTACAGCATGCTTGCTTTCATCAGTCAGAATGTTGACTACAGCAGCTGAGAAGTCATAATGCGGTTGTACAAGACATTGGGAAAACCACATTTGGAGTACTGCATACAGCCATGGGCACCCTTTCATAGGAAAGATGTCATTAAGCTGGAGAGAATGCAAAGAAGATTCGAGGATGTCACTAGGACTTGGAGGGCTTTGGTTATAAGGAAATGCTGGATGGGGGTTGGACATTCTTTCCCTGGAGAATAGGAGGCTGAGGAGCAACCTTACAGAAACGTAAAAAATCTTGAGAGGCATAAATAACGTGAACAGCAAACTCTTTTCCTTTGGACAAACCTATGCAAAACTAGCAGGTGTAGTGAGAGTGGAAAGATTTTAGAAGGACCTGAGAGGCAACCTTTTCACACAGGTAGTGAATAAATACCAGAGGATGTGGTGTAGACAAAATCATTTTACATGTAGATGTATTTGGACAGCTATGAGAACAGGAAAAGTTGATGGGGATAAGGGTGCAGGCAAATGGGTCTAGCTCAGTTAGGCATGGTGGTTGTCATGGGTGACATAGGACAAAGAGCCTGATTCCATCTGTGACTCCATGTGGGGTTTTTCTGGAAGTGGATGCCCTCCCAAATATTCATCTTGAGAGATTAAAAAAAACACTCCAGTCTTCAGGGGAAACTCCTCTTGGAAGCAATACTCTTAAGTTAAACCTGTCTGAGTCTACCACCCAGAGCACCCAAAGGCTCTGAGCGATACTCAAAGACCGTTCTCCCAGTTATATGCAAATGCAACACTGCTCTTTTAAAATTATACCTTATTATTTTTCTTAGCTTTATCAAACAATATTGTGCAGAAAAAACATCAACTGCAGAGCCTTGTTCATCCACAATGCTCCTGCAAATTTGTTTGACCACAAGGATGTGGTTGTTAACATCCAGGCAGCGATTTAGCCTTAACAGCATCCGGTAACACTGAAATGGTGTTATGTTCAAGGCCAATTACCTGCAGCATGAAATGAAGTGATTCATTTTGGAGAAGAGCAGCAGCAACAAACTCACTACTCAGGTATGGATGACATTTTGACCGGAGTGCATGCTTGGCTCCCATGGATTTACAAACCTGAACATTCATTGAAAAGACATTGCAGATTGGCAAACAAACCAATGTTTGATGAAGCACATCAGGAATGATGAGGAAAGGTTATTGGAATCAAATGCTAAAGATTTTACAAAGGATTGAGAAACCACAATGTATCTCCCATTGCAACCAAACTATCATGGCACAAAAGCTTTCCTCATTGATTTTGTGAATGTGATTGCCGTCTTCAATTATGACAGTCCTATGTTACGCAGCACCAGATTTTGCGTCACAGTAGAAAATGCTGTGTTTTATTGTAAAGGATGTAAAAGAAGAGAGCTGTTCAGCTTTCCAACATCTTACCTTAGCTTCGTCCATTAACCACCCAGGAACAATTACAGGAGGAAGCCTCCACATCAACATGGCCAACTCCATCAACTTCAGTGTCACCGCTATCATCAGCTGAACACCAGTGACAATTCTGTCTCCCATCTGTCTTGCTACTGCCTTAGCTTAAATGTGCCGCTACTACTTGTGTACATGGATATTAATTAGGAGCAGGAGTAGATACGTTGGCTCCTTAAATTTAATCCATCTTCAAAAGGTCATTGTAAGCTGCTTTGATTTATTACCTCAACTCCCTGCTTACCCGTAGTAACTATTCATCCTCTTGCTTATCAAGAACTTGCCTTACTGGAGAAGTTGTTTCCACTGGCCTTTTGAGATATCTAAAGACTTTCAACCTTTCAACAGAAAACATTTTGCCTCCCCTTGTCTTAAATAAATGACCCCGTATTGTGGGGCAATAACTGTTAGTTCCATGTTCTTCCATGAAATAGAAGCATCTTCTCCATGTTGCCCCGTCAAATCCCTCTCAGTATTTTATCACTTGGAATGCACATTATATCTTTATTATATTTTTAATGATTAAATTTAAAGTTGATAGCATTTCAGATGTTTCAAATGTATTTTTAAGTGTCTAATGATTTGACCAGAGTTCTTGTGCTTTGGAATACAGCTTAAGTTTTTGAATCTAGTGGGAAAAGTCTACTTGCTTTACGTATTTTTGCTTAAGGAAGGATTTTCCTTTTATGAACAGAAACTCAGGTTTCATCAAGGTCCCATAGAAGTGTAATAAGATATATTTCATTGTCTGAAGTGATATCAAGTTCTTTTTTGTTCCTTCTGATTAAGCAACTGAGTGGCTTTTGTTTTCTCTTTTAATTGTCAATCTTTGGTGAGCCGGTATATTAAAATTTAATAAATGAATGACAATCTGGAATTATTAAAAGCATTATTAATAATGATAATATTACTCTGAAATAGGACAATAATTCTTTACTTTTTAATTAGTGCATGGGAAAGAAAGAAGAATGGGAGGTGGTAGCAAAACATTAATGGAACAAGTTGAAAACAAAATAAGAAACTAGAATTAAAAGTACAGAATAAATTAAAGGGAATAAATTCAAAGTATAAGAGAAAAGGAGTGAGGTAGTGACATTGAGCTATTTTTTCTTTTGGAAGATTGGGCTGAACTACCATTCATGGGTGGTGCAGTTATTGGAGCATCTCACTGAAAAACAAATTGACTCTGTTTCTCATTTTTTTTTTCTCACAGGGATCAACAGATGATTCAAATTTCAGCTGGTGTGGTGTGGGAACACTAAAGGTGGTAGCCCCATCTCTACATTTTTTTTGTTCTTTGTCATCTCGATTGTTGCCAGTATAAAATGCCAAGAAAACAATGAAGAGCACAGCTCACTTTTTTTCAGGTTTGTGATTTCTTCCATATATTTCAGAAGACTTTGTTTAAACTAGTATAATTGTTTTACGAGTTGGTAGTGTGAATGTGGAACGAGCTGCCAGCACAAGTGGTGGATGCAGGATCGATTTAAACATTTGGATAGGTACATGGATGGGAGGGGTATGAAGGACTGTGGTCTGGGTATAGGTCCGTTGGATTAGGCATATTAATGGTTTGGCACATGCTAGAAGGGTCAAAGAGCCTGTTTCGGTTCTGTAGTGTTCTATGATTTTGATTTTCTCAGTATGTGTTTAATGAAATAAATCTATTTGTTAATGATGATCCATGTCCTGTTAGTTTCACTTTGATAGTAGTTAGATTTGTATCCTGTTTCTGATTGAAGCTTTGTCCAACTTTTTCAATCACAGAAATTTGTTTAGCTTTCTAGCACTTCAGTCTTATCAAAATTAATTCACAATGAGAACCAACACTGGCCACAAGAGAACATTTGGCACAGTGGCACTGAGGATAGTGCAGTTATCTCCCATTTCTAGTGGCCCTGGTTCCAATCGGACCACCACTCTTGTCTGTGTGCAGTTTGCATGTTCTGTCTGTGATCTGATTTCCCCCTCGGTGCACCTGTTTTCTCCCAAAGACATGGTAGTTGTTAGGTTAATCAGCCACTGAAAGTTACTCCTGGTGTAGATGGCTGGGGAGAAGTGGAGTGATAAAAAGGGGTTTTATAGGTGGTAGTGTAAAATTTTGAGGGAAGTGTTTGAGGGAGTATGATTAATGGTTTGTGGGCATACCAGGCAGAGCCAGTATTGACTGCCCATCTAAAAGTCCTAGAGGAATGATGAATGGTTGGTCAGTGTTCTTCAACCATCAAGCAGGAACTAAATCTACAACAAGCACTCTACTGAATGAACCCAGCAGCTCAAGTAACATATTTGAGGGGAAAGGAACTGTCATTTCAGGCTGAAAGCCTGAACATGCACCATCTGAGGCCAAGATCAAACACTAGTCACTGGAGCTTTGCAAATAATGATCTACCAACTGCACTACCCTATCATTTTCAATTATATTTTGTTATTTTGTTCCTTGCCCGTTTTTCTCCCAAACCGCAAAACCAACATACAACACTGCTCATACACATTTGACATAGTTAAAGTGCGATGGGGATTCAATAGACTGATTCCAGGGATGGATAGGGTTTGGCATGAGAAGACATTGAGTAGGCTAGATCTGTACTCTGAGAGATGATCTCAATGAACTTTAAAGTTCACAGTTTACAACAGGACCCAAGCAGGAGTCTAGAAGCATGTCCTACTGTCTACAATAAGAGATAGTCCACTTACGACTGAAATGAAGAGAAATTTTTTACTTCAAAAGCATGGCGAATCTTTGGAATTCTATATCCTGGATCACGTTGGGATTTTCATCATGGCTTTCATTCACAAGAGAAATGTACATGATGTCCATTTGGATAGCCAGTATGGTCTGGCACCAGTCCATTTTCTACTTCATTAGCAAGCACCATTGTCTAATTGACCTTGTTGGGTCTTCTTTCATCAGTCAAGATAATTGATGACCAATAATAGCAGTGATTAAGTGTTAACATGTACATTGTTGAGCCATTTAAATCTTTTGAACAATTTGCAGAGTATATACGCCATTAATGCTGCTGATTGACCTACAAGAATTCAGGATTGGTGATTCAATACAACTTAAATCAAATTTTAAATAAGATTGTTTAACTAATTGAAACATAATTCTGGAATTATTGAATATCTGTGGAAAGAGAAACAGTTAATGTTTCAGGTCAGTGTAAACATCAGAATACATTAAACTTTCTTCACATACTGAAATATGTAAAATTATGTATTAACAATGGAAATTATATTTAATATTTAAAAAATGAATAATCATGTCTGTAGAATCTAGGATAAGCAAAATTATAATTCAATGGCTGAGACTTCGGAAGAGTTGGAGAATTAGAAGAACTATTAATCTAGTGCTTCATCGTTCAATTCCCTAGCAAATGTATGTCAGTTCTGAAGATTCCTCAGAGAATATATATTTACATTTATTCTTTTGTTTTCAGGTACTAAAGCTGAAGAGTTCAAAATGGTAAGACTACAATATACTCAATCATCATTGCCCTGTATGGGAAACTAACATTTCAGATAATTGAGCAAAATTGGGGTGTACAGTAGTGTAGTGGTGAGCGCAATGCTTTACAAGGTATGAGAACAAGGCATAATCTGGTTGACGGTCCATGGAACTACAACCAGCAAGTCTCCCTCACAGTTCCAGCAACCCAGGTTCGATTTCTGCTGCTGCTTTTAAGGCACTTGTATGTTCTTTCTGTGACTGCATGGGTTTCCTCCAGGCGCTCTGACTTCCTCCCATAGTCCTAAGATGTGCTGGTTGGTAGGTTAATTAGTCATTATAAATTATGCCGTGATTAAGCGAGGATTAAATTTGACGTTGTTTGGTAGGCTCAAAGGGCTGAATGGGCCTATTCCCTGCTGTATTTCAATAAATAAAAGAAATAATAAATAAAATAGCAATTGCTCTCAATTTTATACTCTGCTAGTGTTAATAATGGTTTCCTTTTAAATGAATGGACTAAATTTGTGAATAACTAAATTTGTCAGGGACAAAACTGCCCAGTAATGGTCTTACTTCCTGTCAATTTATAATGTAAGACCTCTGTTGCTCCTCCAAATCCACAGGCATGGGGAAAGTGTTGGTGCAGGAGCTACAGCATGGAAATTCCATTGTGTTGTGCCAAGTGCTGTGAGATTGTCTTTATGACATAATTCATTTGTTCATTGTTCATAATTCTCTCAGAGTACACATGGCATATAAGGGTTCCAGTCAAACTGATTCCCCAGCCATGCTAGTCTTTTGAGCTTAATTTTTCAAATTGTGCATTTCCATGTCAATGTCACTGCTATGGGAGTTCTGCAAAGGACAGTGGACGTGAAGCAGTGACATCTCCCATACCGTAAAAGGGCTGGATGGGTTTGGGTTTGTTAAATGTGTTCATGAAAGTTTCCTTAATCAGTACGTTGAGGTGCCATCTAGAGAGAGTGTAACACTAGATCTCCGCAGGTGCGGGAAGCATCAGAGGCATTAGTGGCAGCAGAAGGCAGGTGGAGCACCACCAAATGTGGTGAGTTCTTTCTCTTTGTGTCAGGATTTTTCTTATTTTTTAAACCATAAAAGAGAGAGAGGGTCTAGTGGAGCAGCAATCATTGGAATGGGGGCTAGAGACAGAGTGGGAACTTAGAGGCTTCAACGAGAAGAGCAGGCAGGTTAGCAGATATGGAAGTGGTATGCTCCTCCTTTAGGATGAGTGAATTCATGGAACCTAATGGTCTCCCTGATGACTACACCTGTGGGAAGTGCAGTCAACTCCAGGTCATGAAAATCTGCATTAAGGAGCTGGAGCTGGAGTTGGATCATCTGGGAGGCAGAGCAATTGATAGATAAAACTTTTGAGCAGGTGGTTACACCCAGAGTGTAGAATTCAGGGAGTAGATGGATGAACACCAAGAGAGGTAAAGAAGTCAGTGCAGGGTCCCCCTGTGGCCAATCCCCTCAGCAACCGGTATACCCCTTTAGATACTGATGAGAGGGATGGGAGGGAGGCTTGCTAATGCTATTGGGGAGGGTTTAATGTAGATATGCAGTAGGGCAGGAACCAAATTGAAGAGGCAGAGGATAGGGTAGTTGGTGCACAAGTAGAGATAGCTTGTAGGGAGCTTTTTAGAAAGGATAGGCAGATGATAGAGCAAAGATGCACTCAGCCTGATGGTTTGAGATGTGTCTATTTTAATGCAAGGAGTATCATAAGCAAGATGGATGAACTTACAGTGTGGATCATTATGTGGCACTATGATGTTGTGACCATTACAGAGACTTGGATGTCTCAGGAGCAGGAATAGCTGCTGAGTGTGCTGGGCTTTAGATGTTTCAAAAAGGACTGGGAGGGAGGCAAAAGAGGTGGGGATGTGGCATTGCTAATCAGGGATAGTATGGCTGCAGAAAAGGAGGAAGTCATAGAGGGATTGTGTACTGAGTCAGTGCGGGTGGAAGTTAGGAACAGGAAGGGGGCAATAACTCTTTTTATAGACCACCCAATAATAACAGAGACATCAAGGAGCAGATAGGGAGGCAGATTCTGGAATGGTGCAAAAATAATAGGGTTGTTGTGATGGGTGATTTTAACTCTTGTAATATTGAATGGCATCTGCTTAGAGCCAGGGGTTCTAACAGAAGTTAGAGAAGTCAATGTTCCGTTAATGTCCCTCCTCCCCTTCTTACTCCATCCCTGATATATTTAGCTTTTCCCCCCTCCTTTTTTTGTCTCTCTCTTTCTGCCCATCACTCTGCCTGTTCTCCATTTCCCTCTGGTGCTCCCCTCCCCCTTTCTTTCTCCCTAGGCCTCCTGTCCCATGATCCTTTCCCTTCTCTAGCTCTCTATCCCTTTTGCCAATCACCTTACCGGCTCTCAGCTTCACCCCACCCCCTCCGGTCTTCTCCTATCATTTTGCATTTTCCCCTCCCCCCCCACTTTCAAATCTCTTACTATCTTTCCTTTCAGTTAGTCCTGACATGGGTCTCAGCCCGAAACGTTGACAGCACTTCTCCCTATAGATGCTGCCTGACCTGCTGCGTTCCACCAGCATTTTGTGTGTGTTGCTAGGATTAGGGAACTTAGGTTTTTGAGAGATATTGAGGTCCTGGTTAAGAAAAGAAGGAGATGCCTAACAAGTATAGGCAGGAAAGGGCAAATGTAGTACTTTCCAAGCATATGAAATGCAAGAGAACATTGAGAAGGAAATCAGAAAAAGATGAGGTTCCTCTAGCAGACATGGTGAATGAGAATGCTGGAGACTTCTACAGATATGTTAAGAACAAAATTGGTCTCTGGAAGATCAGTGTAGCTATCCATACATGAAGCCAAAGGAGATGAAATCTGTTAGAATTCTTTGAAGAAATAACAAGCAGGATAGACAAAGGAGAATCAGTTGATGTTGTGTACTTAGATTTTCAAAAGGCCTTTGACAAGGTGCCACACATGAGGCTGCTAAACAAACTATGAGCCCATGATATTACAGGACAGATTATAGCATGTTTAAAACAGTAGATGGTTGGCAGCAGGCAAAGAATGGGAATAAAGGGAGCCTTTTTTAGATGGTTGCTGGTGACTAGTGGTATTCCATAGGGCTCTGTTGGGACTGGGTCTTTTTACGTTGTATGAATGATTTGGATGATGGAATTAATGGCTTTGTTTCAAAGCTTGCAAACAAAATGAAGATAGGTGGACAAGCAGATGGTTTTGAGGAAGTAGAGAGGCTACAGAAGGACTTAAACAGATTAGGAGATTGGGCAATGAAATGGCAGACAGAATATAATGTCATGAAGTGTATGGTCAGGCACTTTGGTAGAAGAAATTGAAGGGTTGTCTATTTTCTAAATGGAGAGAAAATATAAAAACAGGTGTAAATAGACTTGGGAGTCCTTGTGCAAGATTCTCTAAAGGTTAATTTGCAAATTGAGTTTGTAGTGAGGGTGAGGAAGGCAAATACGATGTTAGCATTAATTTTAAGAGTACCAGAATATTAAAGCAAGGATGTAATGTTGACACTTTGTAAAGCACCGAGGAGGCCTCACTTGGAGTTTTATGAGCAGTTTTGGGCCCCATATCTTCGAAAGGATGTGCTGAAACTGGAGAGGGTTCAAAGGAAGTTCACAAAAGTCATTCCAGGCTTGTCATATGAAGTGTGTTTGGTGGCTCCGAGCCTGTACTCACTAGAATTCAGAAGACTGAGGGATGAACTCATTGATCTCTATCAAATAGTGAAAAGCCTTGATAGAGTGGATGTGGAGAAGATGTTTCTGATGGTGGGAGAGTCCAGAGGACACAGCTTCTAAATCATGAACTCCCACAGAATCCCTGGCGACCTCTCACAGAACCTCGGTTGAGAAACCCTGTCCTAGCATGTAGAAGAATGAGAGGAGATCTGATAGCGATATACAAAATTATGAGGGGTATAGATAGCGTAATTGGATGCAGGCTTTTTCTACCGAGGTTTGGTGAGATTGGAACTCGAGGTCATGAGTTAGGAGTGAAAGGTGAAATGTTTAAGGGGAGTATGAGGGGGAATTTCTTCACTGGGAGGATGGTGAGAGTGTGGAATGAGTTGCCAGTGGAAATGATGGATGCGGGTTTGATTTCAACATCTGAGAGAAATTTGGATAAGTACTTGGATGGGAAGGATATGTAGGGTGTAGGTTGATGGAACAAGCCAGATTAATATTTTGGCATGGACTTGATGGGCTGTGGGACCAATTTCTGTGCTGTAGTGTTCTATGACTCTATAACAATGGAAACGCTGCCTTGCTCAGATACCACATTGGTAGGTATCGGAAGTCTATGCTACTTGAACTCTACTGAATCCAAAAGAGATTTAAAAACATAACAAAGTTAATTTACAAAATCATCATGAAATACAGTGGATTCTGGTTAATTGGAATTCATTGGGACCAGTACATTTTGGACCAATTAGGTGGCTGCCCCAATTAGCCAAAGTTTCATGGAAAAAGATAAAAAGATATAACAAAAGACAAACTACTGCTTAACAGAATTACAAATTATCTATGAAATACAAAACAAATTAGAGCACTATTGATATTACGACAGTACTAGTAAACTGTATTAGTTCCTAATAGTTTTTAGTAATATCCTCCCGTGCCTCGCTGGCCTTTTTTATGAGACCGAGTTGCTAGCTGGGCGCTCAGCTCAGGATTGATGGAAAACGTGCAAGGAGCCAGCTAGATTTGAACCTGGGACTGTGCGCTCCAAAGTCCAGTGCAGATGCCACTACACCACTGGCTGGATCCTGATAGCTATCGGCGGAGGAATTCATCCAGTGTACGCAGTTCTTTTGACTGGCTATAAATCAGCACAGACACCTAGGGTTGATAATGGACTGCCTTCACACAATGCTATCGACAACTACAACATCCAAATCTTAATATTCATTGTAACATTCAAAATGATTGTTGATATCTTCAAATTCGTAATTCCTAACGTGTTGAAATAGTGCAGTTATTATCAACACTAGGTCAGCAGGTCAGGCAGAGAATTATGGAAAGGAATAAACAATGTTTTGGGCAGAGATGTTTCATCAGGACTGGATAGGAAGGGAGAAGAAGCCAGAATAAGAAGATGGGGGAGGGGAAGGAGTAAAAGCTGGCAGGTGAGAGTCAAGTAATCCACTGTGTTACACTTTGTTTAGTTTTAATAATCCATGCATATTATTTTTAAATTACAGATTTTTTTCCTTCTATTGCTGGTTTCTCAAATTCCAGTGACAACTGCTTGTGAGGCAGAGGAGTATGACTATGGTGGTATCTGTTGTTCATTGTGTTCCCCAGGTAAGTGATGGCCAGTATTTATACAATCATCATTTCAATGCAAAGAAATCAGTTCATTTAAGTTTCAGAAGTTCCGCAGATAGAATTTCATTAAAGCATATGCCATGAATGAGCCTTATTTCATTAGTAGCTGTCTTTCTACTTTCTGATTTAGTGTAGCTTTTTGTTTAATATTTCTGTAAACCAATTAAGTTTCTCATATGTTGCCAATTCTTAGTGGATTCAATGGTTATACTTTGGAAAATCAACCAGAGTGCAGAAGACAACAAACTGTGCAAATGCAAATATAAATAAATAGCAATAAATAACAAGAATATGAGATAAAGAGTCCTTAAAGAGAGATCACTAGTTGTAGGAACATTTCAATGATGGGGCAAGTGAGTGTAGTTATCCCCTTTTTTTCAAGAGCCTGATGGTTGAGGGGTAGTAACTGTTCTTGAACCTGGTGGTGCAAGTCCTGAGGCTCTGGTAGCTTCTTCCTGATGGCAGCTGTGAGGAGAGAGCTTGGTTGGTGGGAATATCTGATGATGGATGCTACAGCAGTGTTTCATGTGGATGTGCTTAATGGTTGGGAGGGCTTTACCTGTGATGTACCGGGCCGAATTCATTACCTTTTATAGGATTAGTGGTACTGTATTTATTTAATTATAGTTACTTTTTCCAAGCAGTAAGACTGGTCAAGACTTCCACTCCCTAACTCCTCATTCATCTTATGTACAGCCTAGCATCACTTTATTGGACATGCCATCAATCTATATACAGTAGATAAGCTATCTTATGTATTTATATTTATGGTGTTTTATTATTATTTTCTTTATCTTTTTGCTTTTTGTGTTGCATTGGATCTGAAGTAATAATTATTTTGTTCTCTTTACACTTGTGTACAGGAAATGACATTAAACAATCTTGAATCTTGAATATAAATATCTTTTTTTGGCATCTATGAATTTGCAACATTTTACCAAATGTACTTTAGAGTATTCAGATTTATTGTGTCCGATCAAACAGTGGAAGTTGTGCTCTGGAAATTCCACATTTTGATGCCTCTAACATTTTTCAAGATTGTACAGACATTTCAGTGGAAACTTGTCTAATATAGTGTCTTCTACAATGCAAGGGTGAGCAGAACAAAATAAACTCTGCTCTTCAACCAATCAGTGTGAAGAATCTTCAGTGAGCAGCATCAGTGATTAAACCAGATATATCTGTCAATGTGCATAGGCATCGCTATTAACAGGTAACACTTGATGCTTCTTGCATATTTTCATGCTTTCTGAATCAGTTCTGTGTTCTCCATAAAGTTCAATAGTTCTTATTAGTTGCCAGCACAACAGCACTGCGTCAGGACTCCTAGATGAGTGTGCTACAAAATAACCTCTCGCTTAACATCAATAAAACTGAAGAAGATTGACTTTAGAAAGGGAGAAGAAGGGTGAACGTATGCCAATCGACATAGGCAGTGGAGAACTCAGCAATTTTAAATTCCTGGACATTAACATATTGGATTCAACACACTCAAAATGCTGGATGTACTCAGGAGGTCAGCTATGGACAAGTGTAAACAGCTGACAATTTGGGTCGAGACGCTTCATCAGGACTGGAAAGGAAGGGGGAAGATGCCCGAATAAAATGTGGAGTGAGGGGAAGGAGGACTAGCCAGAAGGTGATGGGTGAAGCCAGATGGATGGGAAAAGGTCAAGAGCAGGAGAAGAAAGAATCTGATAGGAGAGGAGAGTGGATAATAGGAGAAAGGGAAGGAGGAGGGGACTAGGGGAAAGTAATAGAGAGGTGAGAAGAAATGAAAGGTCAGAGTGGGGAGTAGATGATGATAAGGGCGAGGTGTTCTAGAATTTGTTCACTGGAAGGAGAAATCAATATTCATGCTATCGGGTTGGAGAGTACCTAGACGGAATATGTTATTGCTCCTCCACCCTGAGGGTGGCCTCATCTTGCACAAGAAGGGGTCATGGTTAAACATGTTAGGACAGTAATGGGAATCGGAATTAAAACGTTTGGCTACCGGTAAGTCCTCCTGCTGGTGGATAGTACAGAGGTGCTCGACGAAGCAGAAACATATTAGATGACCTGTCCTCACCAGCATGTAGATGCAAACACAAGGAAGGCACACCAGCATCTTTACTTTCACAGAGGGTTGAGCAGGTTTGGCATATTGCCGAACATTTGAACAACTTCTACAGATGTATCCTGATTGGTTACATCATGGTCCAGTTTGGCAATTCAAATGTACAGGGACATTATAAACTGCAGAGAGTCCTGGACTCTGCTCTATATTTCACTGGCACATTTTTCTCCACCAGGAGAGTCAACATCTATCATCGAAGCTATCTTTTTATAGTTACCATTGGGCATGTGTTCAGAAGCCTGAAGTCCCACACCACCAGGTTCAAGAGCAGCTACTTTCCTTCAGTCATTTGTTTCTTTATACCAACCTGCACAACTACACCACTACCTCAGAACAGCAAAAACTGTAATCATATTGTGGTACAATGGACTTATTTTAGTTCTAGTTATGTTATTACTTGTATAATTTATGTTTAATTTGGGATTTTCCTCATGAATTGTGCCTGTATATGCATGTACTGTACTTACTTCTACATATGACAATTTGTCATAGGACATAATTTTTTTCTTGGCTCTCTGCAGAAAAGTGTGTTTGAAAAACAAGACCACAATCTTAGCACAGATTTCATGGTCTATAGGGTAGCAATCATTCCTGGGCCTCTGTACCTCCCTCTGCAATTGGATCCTCGACTTTCTAACCAGAAGGCCACAATCTGTGCCGATTGGTGATAACATATCCTCCTCGCTGACGATCAACACTGGCGCACCTCAGGGGTGTGTGCTTAGCCCACTGCTCTACTCTCCATATCCACATGACTGTGTGGCTAGGCATAGCTCAAATACCATCTATAAATTTGCTGATGGTACAACCATTGTTGGTAGAATCTCAAGTGGTGATGAGAGGGCGTACAGGAGTGAGATATGCCAACTAGTAGAGTGGTGCCGCAGCAACAACCTGGCATGAAAGAGCTAATTGTGGACTTCAGGAAGGGTAAGACAAAGGAACACATACCAATCCTCACAGAGGAACCAGAAGTGGAGATAGTGAACAGTTTCAAGTTTCTGGGTGTCAAGATCTCTGAGGACCTAATCTGGTCCCAACATATCAATGTAGTTATAAAGAAGGCAAGACAGTGGCTTATACTTCATTAGGAGTTTGAAGAGATTTGGCATGTCAACAAATAACACTCAAAAACTTCTATAGATGTACCGTTGAGAGCATTCTGACAGGCTGCATCACTGTCTGATATGGGGGTGGGGGGGGAGGTTACTGCACAGGACCGAAAGAACTGCAGAGGATTGTAAATCTAGTCAGCTTCATCTTGGGCACTAGCCTACAAAGTACCCAGGACATCTTCAGGGAGTGGTGTCTCAGAAAGGCAGCATCCATTATTAATGACCTCCAGCACCCAGGGCATGCCCTTTTCTCACTATTACCATCAGGCAGGAGATACAGAAGCCTGAAGACACACACTCAGTGATTCAGGACCAACTTCTTCCCCTCTGTCATCTGATTTCTAAATGGACATTGAGCCCTTGGACACTACCTCACTTTTTTTTATATACAGTATTTCTGTTTTTGCATATTTGTTTAATCTATTCAATATAAGTATACTGTAATTGATCTACTTATTTATTATTATTATTATTTCTCTTCTATATTATGTATTGCATTGATCTGCTGTTGCTAATTTAACAAATTTCGCGTCACATGCTGGTGATAATAAACCTGATTCTGATTCCCTGCCTTTCTGTGGTTGGACTATCTGTAGCCAGCTTACCAACACATAGAAAATGCCTCCACAGAATTCCCTGAATCAACATCAATCAACATCAGTGTCCTTCCCCAGGCCAAAACTCTGAACATTAGTCAATTGGTTCTAATGGACAGTCATGTAATTTTCAGGACCAAATGCCTGACTCCTGAAATAAATCATTCTGAGCTCTTTCACAGTTAACAATTACTAATGGACAGACAAAAAGATTCAAAGATGTTGTGAAAGCCTCTTTGAATAATTGTAAAGTCTTTAACTATTGGGAATACCTGATGTAATGCTCTGGGGTTGAAAACAGTCTGCACTATTGTTCTTTTTACCAAAATGCATTATCAGATATTTCCTAGCACTGTTTTCCATCTGCCACTTGTTTGCCCATTCTTCTGATCTGTCTAGGCTACATCCACACTAGGCTGGATAATTTTGAAAATGCCGGTTTCACGTAAAAACGATAGGCGTCAACACCAGGTGTTTTTGAAAATACCTCCGTCCACATTAAAACGGGTATTTGGGTGAATCTCCTCCTACTGGGCATGGGCAGGACACATCTACAGAAAGCAAGCAGAGAGGAAACGGTATACTATTTCCGTTTCCATGGCGGCGTTGTGCTATTTCCATTGGTCAAAATCTAGAGTACCTACAGCAACAGCGAAAGAAAGTTTTCAACAATGTCTTCGAGGAATACAAAGAAAGGGGTTTAGTGAAAAACCGTATCAAGTTGGGCAGTATTTACAAGCAGGAAAACTGAGTTAACATTTCAAGATGACAACATAGTTTTTATATGAAAATTATGAAATCTAGTTATCTAGGATTGTTCAATTCAGTGATGGCTGTAGAATACTCATAGTAGATGCGATGCTGTTCCTTGAGCTTTGCTGGAGCGGGGAAAGGTGAAATGGGATGCAAATGGGTTGGTATCTGCTGCATCCGTTCTGGCATGTCATGATAGCATTTTAAAAAAGTTCCAGTTAACCTGTACACGGTTGGGAGAAAACGCCCAACTTGCGTTTTCAGATTTACACACTCCAGAGAGCGTTATAGAAAAGCTCCGTTTTCGGGGGAGGAAAACACTGTTTCATTGTAGATGGAGGGTCAAAACAAAGAGAAAAAGCTTTGGTTATGGAATTATCCAGTCTAGTGTGGACGTAGCCCAAGTCCTGCTGCAAAAACATTGCTTCTTCAACACTACCTACCCCTCCACCTATCCTCGTATTACCCACAAACTTTTCCACAAAGCCATCAATTCCACTATATAAATCATTGACAAACAATGTGAAAAGTAGCAATCCCAATAATGGCATATGAGATGGCTTTGAGAGACTCAAGGTCTGTGCATTGGTAGAAGACAAAAGACCAGAGCAAATGGGAGAATGAGCACATTGCCTCTCAAATTACAACCTACCTGCCCAGTCACACACATCCTGCCCAGCTTGTAATAGAGTCTATAAGGCCCGTATTAGTTTATCAATTGTCACAGACCAGGAGTGGGTAAACAAATGATCCACTACATTGAGGGACTGCAAATGAGAAAAAAAACTTTAGTTTCCTTATGCCTCCCCCTAAAAAAAATCATGACTTTCTTAAAATGCTGCTGTTCCTTCCTTCAAAGAAAAAGGATCTCAAGTGATTTTTTGTTTGTAGCAAACTACATTCTAACTGGCTTCCTGACAGCAGAACAAGCATTGTAATTCCATGTCTGCCTTTTCCAATGCACGTGTTTCATTCTATTGCAGGCACTAGAGTAAAGAAACACTGCACCTTAATGAAGGGTACATTGTGTAGTTCATGTGCAGCTGGAGAATATATGGAGTACCCAACTAGCCTGGAACATTGTTTAAAGTGTAAGGCGTGTGATCATGGTACGTATTATAATACTGACTCTAACTACCCAGATTTGATCAAGCCATCACAATCAGGTTTTCCATAAATGTGTTTACTCTTTCTAATCTTATATATGCCATATTTACAAAGTATTATTACTGCTTCTTATTGCTGACATAGAAGTCTGTGATTCTGTATCAACACACATAAAATGCTGGAGGAACTCAGCAAGTTAGGCAGGATCCATGGAAATGAATAAATAGTTAATTTTTCAGGCCAAGACTGCTCTTCAGTACTAAAAAGGAAGGGAGGCAGACACCAGAATAAAACGGTGTGGGAAGGGGAAGGAGACTAGCTGGAAGGTGATAGGTGAAGCCGGGTGGGTGGGAGAATGGCTGGAGTAAAAGGAATCTGACAGGAGAGGAAAGTGGACCATAGGAGAAAGAAAAGGAGGAGGGGTAGTGATAAGCAGTAAGAAGAGGTAAAAGGCCAGAGTGGAGAACAGAAGAAGAGGGGAGGGGGGGGGGAAATAAAGGAGAAATTGATATTTATGCCATCGGGCTGGAGGCTACCCAGATGGAATATAAAGTGTTGCTCCTTCCTCCAACCTGACGATGGCCTCATCTTCACAAGAGGAGGCCATGGACTGATATGTCGGAATGGAAATGGGATCTAAGATGTTTGGCCACTGATAAGTTCCACTTTTGGCGATTGGAGTGGAGCTGCTTGACTATGATTCTGTAACTGTACCCATAGTGAAATTATGAACTGGGATTCAAGTTAAACTTCACAACATACATCTGAGATAATGAACCTGATACTGATTCAAATGTATTGTGGGACTTTCTGCCATCAAAGTAAAGTTTTAAGACCTAGCTGCAATGTGCTTCAGCATCAATGAAAAGGTGATGTATTTTTCAATTGTTTTAAAACAGCTGTGAGAACCCTATCACTTTGTGAAAGTTACACAGCAGTGAAGAAGTCTATTTGCAAAGTTCACAGGTCAGTCTGTTGGTGCTGTTGGTTTTCTTGTAAAAATGAGTGTAACTCATTGACACATCCCAGCCTGTCTCTGTTTACCCAGCAGGCCAGATCCCTGAAACCAGTTCTTAAAAAGACGCATCATGTAGTGCAGGGTGAGCATTACAGCTAAATGAATGTAATTGACCCCAAAACATTAATTCTTTCTATTTTCACAGATCAGCTAATAACTGAATATTTACAGGAGTTCAATGTTTATTTTTAAGTTTTCAGTCATGCGTCCAAGTTTGCTGCAGATACAAGGGAGTCAGTATGAGTTGTGAGGAGCATACAGAAAGGCTTTAGGGGATGCAGGCAGGCTAAGTGAGTGGCTGATGGAATGTAAAGTACAAAAAAGTGCTGTCATCCACTTTGATTGAAAAAAAGGAATATGGAGAATTTGTTTTAAGTGATAGACTGACAAGTGCTGATAGAATCTTGGTGAGACTGTACCTCGGATGTTGTACTGATCTGATCTTACAATGGTGGACGCACTGCTGATAGGAGGACAACAATGACTCCCAGGATAAGGATTGTCTAATGAGGAAAGATTAAACAGATTGGGATTTATTCTGTAGAATTTAGATGATGATTGAGAGATGTAGCTCACTGAAGTAGCAAAATTCTACTGGGCTTGACGGGGTAGAAGCGGGGTCAGCATTTCCACTTGGATCTGGTGGTCACAATATCAGAGTGAGGGCACAGCAACTCTGGCACAGTAGCTGTGTTCAAGAACGAGTGATAGATGTTTGGATTTTGATGGTATTGAGGGATGTGGGTTTAGTGTAAGAGAAGGATGCTGAAGGGAAAAAAGACTGAATGGCAGAGTGGGCACACGAGGTTGAGCATTCAATTACTGCTTCAGTTTCATATTCTCTTTTGTCCAAGTTAAAGTAGAAAGGAGTCTGTATTAATTCAGTGTTAACCTCATAAGTGCTTTCTATTTACAGAGCTGGGATTTCAAATTAAAAAACCATGTACTTACACTCACAATACAGTATGTGAGCCCAGGGAAGGGTATTATTGCATTCAGAACTGTTTGGCGGTGGTAAAGCACACACCATGCCGACCCGGTCAAGGAGTTAAAGAGAAAGGTAGGTTATTATTGTTCATTTGCTGCTTGGCTGTCTATACCGTGATCTGCTCCAGTTCTCCATTTAAAAAGCAAATACTTTGATATTTTTTTGCAGCACCTTCCTCACACTGTTATTCCAAAACTTGTGCAATTTCTTCTGTTGTCATGAAGCCCTCGCTGTGCTGAGAGGCCTAGGTGGGGACGGTAAGGACTCAAGTGTGGGAGTATCTGAGACCAGAATTGGGACACGATGAGATGAGATCAGGGTTCTTGCCTAGATGCTAGACGAGAACCTGAGGAGACAGAAATCCTCAATGCCATCACAGACTGAACCAAAGTTGAGCTGCCGACTGAACACCAAACCAGAGTTCAGGTGCTGTTTAAGTATCCTAATCTTGGCACCAAAACGTGGCCTGTAATGAGCGGAGCAGGCGAGAATCTTTATAGGAACTGCACCAGCTATCCATACTCCTGAGGATTGGAGTGTCTAAACCCCAGAGCTGGTACAGCAGATGCATACCATAGACCTCACACTACCCCCATTAATTTTCTTGCTTGCACTGCCCAGTAGCTGAAAATATTTGTTGTACAGTGATGCCACCCAGGTAATAATAGGCGCTAGTAACTACTGAAGCCATATGAAAGCATTAACTAATGAAAGCTAGAAGTCAAAACAGGTTCAGGTAATCTTGCACCTAAACACTGTGAGGACTATTCAGTGAAGTCTTTGCTGAGTTTGACACTTTTAGTTACAGGTTCTGCAAATGACAGCTCAATAAATATTTAAAGTTGTAGTACCAAAACCTACAACATTTTATTCAATGGAAAACATAGTTGTAATGCAAATAAAATTAATCATTTTTAACTGGAGTGCATGAATAGTAAGAAATGCTTTTGGCTCTCTCCTGGTTGCTTGGCATAGTCATATATTCTTTTATTTTTCAGGAACAAATTTAAAAGATACAGTGTGTGAGAATTGTCCTTATGGGAGTTTTTCAAGCATTAGTTCATCAACTGAAGAGTGTAAGAATTGGACAGTGTAAGTACTTTAAACTCCCTGGTCAGAAAGGACACAAGGATCTTTGTCAAAGTTCCAACAATCTTCATGTTTGTCTCAATAACATAGGATAGATCCCACTAGGATCTGGGTACTTATCCACTTGTAACAGACTTATCATAATTAAACTTGGAGCAACTATTGCAGGTGCTTGTACAGATTTTTTTTTTCTGTGTCATCCCCAGATGTGAAACGCTTAAACTTACACAGATTAAGCCAGGGGATGCTACAGCTGACGTGAAGTGTGAAGGAAAGAGCTCCCAGACAGTTATAGCTTCTATTATTGGTGGTAGTGTGGGTCTCGTTGCAATTCTGGCGTCGTTTTTGCTCTGGAAATATAAATCACGTATGTAATTAATTTACTGTGCACATCTTCCAATATTTCCTACAACCAAAGTGTTTTTAACCAGATTGAAAGTAATCTTCGGATTTTACAATGTAAGTTAAAATTGCCAGTATTTTTGCCTACACTTCTATTAAGTTCTTTAGGAAATCATTCCCAGTAAATTCTTTGGGATAACATTTCTGCTGTAATTAAGTGGCCTTTACTTCAGGTGCCTATGGAGAAAGTGGCCTCTAACTTTTAAAGGAGTGGGATGAAATGGAAATGGTGTACACAAGCCCCACATCAAGGGAAACATGGAGGAAGTCCATGAAGGTGAGCCCAGGCAATCTTAACACCAGAGTCTCATTGACAAAGAAGTTCTCAGATTTTCCCTGATTGCCTGATAGATGCACTTCCTAGGGTCTGGATTAGTGCTAGAATTTGGCATCAGGAAAACTCAGGAAGCAGACTCTGGCAGTTAGGAGGCAGGCAGGCAGGTACAGGTGCAGACATGATTTGGAAGAATCATGATTTGCAGATACGCCTAAATATAAAGGAGAATATAGGATCTGAGGAGTGCAGGTGAAATAGCCGATCAGGGCACACATATGATGACGGTTGGGGAAATAATGGTGGTGGGAATGGTGACAGGAGTTTCTGATGTGACTGTGCATCTAAGGATTGACCCCAGTGAATGTGTTGGGTTGAGTTGTTATTTGATCTTGGCAATTCATTTGCAAACGTTTCATCACCATATTGGTGGTGGTGGTGGCATCTGTTGGTCTTGAGAGACCATGGATCTGCGCCTGGAGTTTCCAGGGCGTAGGCCTGGGCAGGGTTGTATGGGAGACCGGCAGTTGCCCAAGCTGCAGGCCTTCCCCTCTCCACGCCACCGATGTTGTCCAAGGGAAGGGCATTAGGATCCAAGCAGCTTGGCGCCGGTGACGTCGCAGAGCAATGTGTTGTTAAGTGCCTTGCTCAAGGACACAACACGCTGCCTCAGCTGAGGCTCGAACCAGTGACCTTCAGGTTACTAGTCTGATGCCTTGCCCACTAGGCCACGTGCCAACAACATCACCATCACCACGCGCCATCACCGTATATCAGGAAACAATATCAGCTAACACGAGGAAATCTGCAGATGCTGGAAATTCAAGCAACACACACAAAATGCTGGTGGAACACAGCAGGCCAGGCAGCATCTATAGGGAGAAGCACTGTCGACGCTTCGGGCCGAGACCCTTCATCCTGACAAAGGTTCTCGGCCCGAAACATAGACAGAACAATATCAGCTCGCAGTTAATGCACAATATGGTGATGAAATGTGTGCATTTGAATTGCCAAGATCGGAGAACAACTTAATCCAGCCATCAACCACCCAAGCTACACATTTTCTGAATTATTTCCACAATGTATGTGTGATTTGGGATTGATGGCTGCAGGTGAACCCAGGGATCAGTGCTGCTGTTCTGACCGGGAGTGGAAAGTGGCAGTGTGTAAATACTTCAGAGTCATAGAAGTGCTTGAGAGAGGAAACTGCAATTTCATTATGGTAGATGGGTGGGATTAGGGAAAACAACCCTGGTTTGAATTCCTCAGAAATTCTCAGCAGATCTTGGTAGAAGATGTCCTTATCCCCTTGCATAATTGTAGATTTGAATGACTGCTGTAGCTAAGCCTTATCATTGGCCATTTAGGCCTGTTAGGCCCAAATCTGGTGTTTCCTCAGAATTCAGACATTGCAAACCTTTTGGATATCCCTCAGTGGTTTTGCACATCAGACTGCGGCAGGAATTTTCATCAAACTGAAATTAGCTAAAGATAATTGTGGTGGGAACACTCCAGCTTCAAGGTGTTGAGGTCATTCTTACTAGATTGAAACTAGAACATCATTTGGTTCTAAAATGCTCATTAATTTTGTCTCGAAATATGGCAGAGTAAATTAAAACTACGGAAAATCACTTTCAGAGTACTTGTATAAACCTACCTAATTTTTGTTTTTGGTAGATTGCAGGGACAGACTACAGAATGCTGTAAGTACATTCTTTACAAGTCATGTGTGTTCATTGTATTTCCTGCAGAATTAAAGCTGAAGACATAATGCAACCAGATTGCAGATTAATTGAAATACTGTAGTGTATTCACTTGTTCTTTTAGCTTAAAATGATTCATAAATACACTGGTTCCAAAGTACCCGATACATGCCCTAGGTGCTAAATCACTTAAGTACTTAAGTGAAATGGTTAATGTGTGATAGTGTTCAGTAATTGTATTTTGTTGCAGTTGTGGTTTTTGTGTTTATCAGCCTACATGCCTTATCTGCTTAATCTGATCCAAGGAAGAGTAATGTATTATCTAACGCCTGTTACCTCTTCTCACCTGCCTATCACCTTCCCTGTATCCTCTCCTTCTACTAAAAATATTCTGTAGATGTACAAGTTGACTCAAAGAGCATATGTGACATATAGTTAAATATACAACAGTATAAAGCTATAGGCACTGTCAAAAAATATTCTCTACGGGGTGGTAGCAGGGTGTTCAGAAGTCTCACAGCCTGGGGGAAGAAGCTGTCTCTCAGCCTAACAGTGCTTGTTCTTATACTGCGGTACCTTCTGCCTAATGGTAGGAGGTCAAAGAGATTGTTGGACAGAAGGGAGGGGTACTTGACAATGGCAAGGGCTCTGCCAATGCAGCACTTCTAGATCTGGTATACACTTCAGGTGAAATGTAGGGGCAGGGGGATTGGTGGCGAACCAGCACCACATGGTATGGATGTCTGTACCAGGACTGATGCGGAAGAGTACAGGTGATGAAGGTGCGGGGTTGCATTCAGATAAAGCATCATTGAAGTGTCGATGTTGACCAGTAGAAGTTGTTGTTTTGAGCTGAATTCCAAAATGTACAGTACTGTTCAAAAGCCTTAGGCACATGTATATAGCTAGGTTGTCCAAGAATTTTGCACAGTGCTGTAGTAATTTTATGTATTGTGCTGTAGTGCTGCTGCTAAAAAAAAACAGATTTCATGACTTATGTGAGTGATGATAAACCTGATTCTGATATGGGTCACCATTGTGGACAGAGTGGGAAGGGGGCAGAGAGAGGGGAAACTTGGTTAGGAAATGAGGAAGGGAAAGGGGTCTTGAGACTGGGAGTGTCTGCATCTGTGCCTTCCCCCATCCTGGCATTCATTCTCTGCCACCTGTCCCACACCCGTATCGCAGTGTTCCACCCTCGCCATTCTTTGCTTCCGTCCAATTTACAAACTTGCTCTGTGCTCCACGTTGATAAATACAGAACTGTGTAAATATATGTGCCTAAGACTTGCACAGTACTGTAAATGATGAAAATGGGGAATGCAGCCTTGTGACAACATTCGATGTCTAATGTGAAGATGAAGAGTGTCACAGAAGATGATTGGAGAAGAACGTAGAAGTTATTTTACTGTCAGGTGTTTAAGAAGGATGTGATTGTACTTTTGGAACCACAGTAACTATTGCATGAATCCAGACAGATTTAACTATGTCCATGAGGGAATTTTTCTCAAACATAGTTTAGCTGATGAAGAAAGCTTACCATTCAATAGAGAAGGAGGATTCAGTGAGGCATTTCTTCATCTATTTAAGCTCATACTGTGAGTCAATACAGAACATCATAGGTAAAATACTTTGTTTGCCACAGAGTCTGCAAAATGAATACATCGGGAGATGACCAGGCATTCGGACAATTCAAATGCCAGCCCAGGTAGACTGAAAAGGCAGGGTGTCGGGACAGGAGGCGACGGTTGGGCTGATTCTGCTCGCTCTATCATGATGTTTGCTCCTCTTAGCGGCGCTGAGGCTGTGAGACTGCTCTGGCTGCTCTGGGCTTTGTGTCTGCGAGCTTTGCAGCCATTTACCCTGCTGTGTGATTAAGTGACGCTGAGGCTGTGGGCCTGCTCTGACTGTGCCAGGCTCTGTATCTAAGGACAATTCCTTTTTGAATGGTGTTGCTTGCTTTTAATGTTTGCACAATTTGTTTTTCTCTCTCTCTGCACATTGGGTGTTGGTCTTCTTTTAAAATTGGATTCTTTTGAGTTGCTTGTTTTGTGGCTGCCTGTAAGCAGATGAATCTCAAGGTTGTATAATTTATACATACTTTGATAATAAATGTGCTCTGAACTTTGAACATTTGGACTTTGAACAATGACACATTATTACTTTCCAAAGTTACAGGTTTAATAATTTGTTTATTTGTGCAGGTTTACAGAAGTAATCCATCAGAGTAAATGTGCCCCTCAGAAATGGATTGCAAACAGGACAAAGTAAGTATACTCAGACAGCCTGTCAGATAATTCACACAGCAGATTTAACGTTCGTCTGCACTCTGCAGTCTGTATCTACACTTAATGGCTGCTTTATTAGATACACTTGTACACCTCGCCTTAATGCAAGTATCGCATTAGTTTTTAGTTCCTCATTCCTGGGGAGAAAGACTGAGTGCACTCACCCTATCTCAAGCTTTTATACACCACTCTAAGTCACCCCTCAATATCCTCTGTTAAAAGGAATAAACTCCAACCTTTTCCTGTAACTTGGTCCTTCGAGTCCAGACAGCATCATCATAAATCATATCTGCCCCTTTCCAGTTTATTCTTTCCTAAAAGATGGTAACAAAAGCCGTGTACAACATTACAAGTGAGGTCTTAACATTTTGTACAGCTGCAATATAACATCCCAACTCCTATATTCAGTGCCCTGACTGATAAAGGCCAGCATGCCGAATGCCTTCTTGACCAACTTGTCTACCTGTGAGGCCTCTTTCGGCCAACAATGTACTTGTATTCCTATTTCCCTTTATACCGCAACTTGCCAGGGCTCGACCATCCACTGGTCAAGTCCAACTCTGGTTTGACTTTCCAATGTTATTTGCCAAATTTTTACCAAGTTGAACAAGATCCGGCTATAATCTTTGATAATCTTCTGCACTGTATATACCACCTATTTCAGTATCATCTTAAAACTCAGTAACTATGCTTTATACATTCACATCCAAATTGTTTATATAAACAATGAACAATAAAGCTCTTCAGCACTTCAAAACCTCTGCATTTTAAAATGAGAATGTTTGCATGTTGTAGTAATCATTGTTGCCTGCATTATCTCCCTTTATGTACTCTTATGCACTCTGTTTTGAGATATGTGCAATTATTGCCAGTCCCACACCGCCAGGTTCAGGAAGAGTTATGACCCTTCAACTATCAGGCTCCTGAACCAGTGTGGGACCAGCAACAACTGATTGAATGGCAGAGCAGACTTGATGGGCTGAATGGCCTACTTCTGCTCCTATGTCTTATGGATAACTTCACTCACCTCCACTCTGAACTTATTTCACAACCTATGAACTCGCTTTCAAGGGCTCTACCACTCATGTTCCCAGTATTTATTTATTTAATTACTTTTTTTTAGTATTTGCACAGTTGGTCTTTTTGCATATTGGTTGTTTGTCCGTCTTTGTGTGTAGTTTTTCTTTGAATCTACTGTGACTACCTGCAAGGACGTGAATCTCAAGAGTAGCATACGTTGAAATATATGTAAATAATAAATTTGCTTTGAAGTGTGGAGGTACTGTGCATTTCTCTTGTTTTCTTCTGCCCTTGGGCAATGATCTATAGACATTACTTCTAAGTACCAAGGACTGCTGAGTGTTGAAGGTCATATTAGTCATATGACCAATAACCTAATTACCTTAACACAGCTTTCCATTGCTTCTGACTAAATTGATTGTGGTTTACCACCGACGTTTACCACATAATTTTGGGCTGTGTGGTTTTTAGTTTCACATTCTGTGTTCCTATTTCAATAAAATAATTAAGTTCTTTATTTTCCTTCTGATTCAGGAAGAGGGAGACAATGTTGATGAGAAATCAATTCAGCTCATGCAAAGTTTAAATAATCAACTGGAATAGATGACCACTTTGGACTCTGTTTTGATAAAGAGCACAAGAGGTAGGACCTTTCTCTGTGGGCAGCTCCTTGGTGGATATGCAGACGCTCATATTGAAGATGGAAAACAATAAAGACTCTTCACGAGGAAATGGCTGCCTGGTGTGGAGAGAGACCTGGCTGATTGGGAAAGCAATTTAATACCTCTTTTCATCAGATAATATTACATCAAAAATCAGCAGCTAAAATACTAAAAAGTAGACACGAAAGGAGAAAAGTGATTTTCAGTAAGAACTTAACTATTTAATTCTTAGAAAATACTACTTATTTATACTTATCTGCTTGTATTTTACGTAGTTCTTATGTGTATATGACAGTTTAATATGCCTCTAACAGCTATAGAAAGTATAATTCTGGAAAACTCTGGAAGCTTCTTTGTTCTGTATAATTTAGATAAGTATCTTCTCATTGGTTAACTTGGTACTGCACTATTTCTAATTGGTTAATTCTTGTCTATAAATCAGAATGGAATTTTCCTTATCTCTGTAGTATAAAATAGCTAAACTCAAAGCAACACCGTCCTTAATCTTATCTTTCTCTTCATGAGTAGACCCCTATCACAGTCTGTTCAATCAACCCTTAATAAAATGATAATGAAGCACCAAGCTTTTTGCCTCTTTCCTGGCTTGTAAAAAAACCTTGGATCAAAAACCTCAGAATGCAGCAATATTTATAAAAAGGAGGATGGCAAAGGGCGGCCGTGGAATCTCTACAGACTGAGATAGAGTCGTAGAACACTACAGCTGAGACAGGCCCTTCAGCCCATCTAATCCATGCCAAACTATTATTCTACCTAGTCCCATCGACCTGTACATGGACCATAGCACTCTGTACCCCTTGCATTCACGTACCCATCTGAATTTCTCTTAAATGTTGATATTGAACTCGTATCCAGCACTTCCACTAGCAGCTCGTTCCACACTCTCACCACTTTCTGAGTGAAGATCCTCCCTATATTCTCCTTAAACATTTCACCTTCCACCCTTAACCCATGACCTCTACTTCTAGTCTCATCCAACTTCAGTGAAAAAAGCCTGCTTGCATTTACCCTCTCTGTGTACCTCATACTTTTGAACTGATTTCAGAAAACAAAGAAATGATAGATGTGTCAAATCAATCTTTGTTCCCATATTCAATGTGGACAATTCTGCAAATATCCGAGAGATTAAAGATAGGCTGATCTCAGATAACATTAATATCAAATTGCACTCTACATATTCAGAGCTAAGTGACTACCTCCCAGTGGCACTGATGCCAATCATCATGAAGGACTTTGAATGGCCAAACATCAGAAACTCCATTCCTACCACACTAGACTCTCACCAATATGGTTACCGACAGACCCACTCTACGACAGCTGCCATAGTATCTGTCATGCACCTAACCCCGACACACCTGGAAACCAAGGACACATGTCAGAATGCTGATTCTGGATTTCAGTTTGGCATTCAATGCTATTGTCCCACAGACCTTGATGAATAAACTCCTACCCGTCAATTCACTCGCTCAGGCACATTGGAGTGCAAGAGATGATTCGTAGATATTCCCAATGGTGGTGAAATCCAAGGTACAAGCTCGACCAATGCTTGAAAGGTGGATGATATGCCAGGAAACAAATCCTGGAGCAGTGGAAAAATTACCACAATTAAATGCTTCTGCCCCACCTAGTCCATTTTTTCCCTTACAAGTAGACTCTATTACTTCATCAAAGTGTTAGGTAATAGTTGGCAAGTTTTCAAGATGGCTCAAGACTACTCCAGCAAGTAAACCTACTGCCACACACAGAGCAAAAACTCTGAACAAGGACGACATTCCTAAATGGGGATTGCCATGTCACATTGACTCTGACCAAGGAACACATTTCACGAAGAGTGCTGGTCAGGAATTATGTCAATTGATGAACATTGTCCACATCACCAGGGCAATCAAACTTGTTAAGTCAGAGACAGACACCCAAGATTAATGGCAAGGCTTCAGTGTGCTGCTTTGGATTTCCAGCATCAGCAAATTTTCTCATTTGCACCCAAGATTAACTTTGCTAGGGCTGACTTTGCACAGCATCTCATGGTCCCAGAACACATTCTGCACAATCAAGACCACTCACTAACACCTCTACTTTTTGAGGAGGCTGAAGTCAGCTGGACTATGCACATCAATATTTGTGTCCTACAGACACGCAGCCAAGAGCACCCAAACAAGTAAGTGGCGAGATGCTCCCAAGGGAGCTGCTCCACACTCCGGGCTGCCGGCAGGTACCTCCCTAACTTAGTTCCCAGGCTGTAATGTCACCGCAGATTCCACAGTTTTCTTCCCTGCCTCCAGATAATCGGTGACTCCGTTATCAGGAACGTGAGCTCAAAGCTAAGTGTGACTGTTTAGCTTCCTGATGCTCAAGTCTCTGACATACTGTATGAAAACACAAAATGCTGGCGGGGGGAGAACGTCACGTGATGACGTAGGATCGGGCCGCGGGAACCCAGCTCTCCCGTAAAAAATCAGTAAATTCATGTTTAAATGAAGAACAGTTAGTCAATACTTTCTAAAAGTTACTTAAAAACTACTCCGGATTGTTTCAAGTTATGCCTCACAAACAGCAGATGAAGAAAACTACTACCGTGAAGACAACGCAAGTCGGAACAGAATCAAGGCCCACTTCTGCCAAAGAACCGCGGGCTCAGGTACATTTCACCTCCGGCGATACAGAACAGGAAACTGCGGCAACATCGACCATTTCCAAAGAGAAAGACCAGCGAGAACTGCGCAAACGTGAAGGAAGGAGCATGCACAAACGAGAGCAACCTGAACGACAAATCCCAGTTACCACTGAAACCGAAAGTGAATCTGAGGGAGAGTCAGATTCTCTGGAAAAATCAGACGAAGATGGAGGTAAAAGTTTTTCTGGAAATATAGAAAAGACTTTGATGCAAATATTGCATAAATTAGAAAAATTAAACGCATTAAAAGTAATCCAAAAAAAATTGATAAATATGGAGATTATGTGTGATAAAATGACAAAAAGACAGGAAAAAATGGAAAAGAAAGACATGGTTGAAAGAATGAATAAAATGGAAGATGATATTACTGCCTGGAAATCAGAAAGAAAACAATTGTTGGAAAAAATTGATAAGCTTGAAAATTCTAGTAGACAAAACAATATTAAAATTGTTGGACTTAAAGAAGATATAGAAGGAGAAGATCCAATAATTTTTTTTCAAAAATGGATCCCTGAAAACTTGGAAATGGAAGGAGAAACTCTAATTGAAATTGAAAGGGCTCATAGAGCCTTAAGGTCAAGACCTCAAGCTGATCAAAATCCACGATCAATTTTGATAAAATGCTTAAGGTACCAAGATAAAGAAAAGATCCTGAAGGCGGCTGCCCAATGTGCCAAAAAGAGAAACGGGCCATTGACGATAGAAGGGAAAGCAGTTCTTTTCTATCCAGATATAAGTTATAACCTTTTGAAGAGAAAGAAGGAATTTAACCCAGTGAAAAAAGCTTTATGGGAAAAGGGTTATAAATTTATATTGCGCCACCCGGCAACACTGATAATTTTTTTGGAGGATGGAAAATGAAGATTTTTTACCGATTATCGAGAAGCGGAGGAGTTTGCACAAAAATTCCCAACTATTCGCTAACTACACATTGAGATTTCCAAGCGTAATGGATTAAAGATGAAGATGGAGACAGTGAATGGAAGTGATGGACATGATACAGGGGAGAAAGGCAAAATTTCAGAAATACTAATTGAGAATAATATCTTTTTTCTTATATATACTTTTTTTATGTTGCGGGGGCTGGGGAGCTTTGGATCGATTACTGCGGGATTCACGTGTGTAATCATGGCGATTGCCATGACCTGTACAACAGAGGGGGGTATTGTTGTGTTCTTTTTTTCACATTAGTAGGGGGGTATTTTGTTTTTTTCTTTATAATCTATTTTTCTTCTATCTTTCTGCCTGGATGATCGGTAGGGACACACATAGCAACACGGAGAACTTTAAAAAGATTTCCCAAGAGACCACGGAAGTTGAAAGATTAGGTATTATTATAGATTGGAGTAACATAATTAAAAATAATGACTAATTTACTGAATTTAAGTTTTAATGTTAATGGGCCTAATGGACCAGTGAAAAGAAAAAATCTTAACACACATTAAAAAAATGAAAATAGATAATAGCTTTTTTTTTACAAGAAACACATTTAACAGAGATAGAACATCAGAAATTAAAAAGAGACTGTTGAAAAAATTACTTATAATTTAAGAGATAAATATGAAACATTTTTGAAAATTTGGTGCCCTTATTTACAAAAGACAGGATTAAATATATAGGTGCTCTGAAGATAAAATAATTGGTTACTTGGGGAAAGAAATAAATATATATACTAAAGTTATTACGAACTCCATGGAGCATGTGGGGATCTTCCAATATCCAGGCACTCTTTCTTTTTTTCTTTTTCTTTTTCTCCATAGGGGAGGGGGGAAGGGTTGTGTTGTCTTTATGACAGTTATTTAGTTTATAATATTTTCGCTTAGTAATTCATTTGTTAGTATTTTCTAGGTAGAATTAGAAGTGTTTAAAGTATATTCATTGCTTGTAAAATGTATCGGCGTGCGATGACGTCACATCCGTTTCCGCCGCGTCTTGTGGGAAAATACCGGTTTGAGATCAACACGAGGGTGGGGGCTCACCACGAGGCAGACCCGAGCAGAAGTTGTTTTGCAAGCATTAGAAATCACAGTGAGAGCAACGCTGTAAGTTAATAGATAATCGATATATTGAACTAAGATGTTAACGCCGATCCTGTTAAAAGTAACAACGGTCGATAACGTTTATATTTTCGTTAGTTAAAGAGTTGCGGATAGTTTGCATTGAAGTGTATTTAAAGTAGTCAAAGGCGTAGGTAAACTCTGCCTGTATACTGTACCTTAATGTAATGTAGTTATAGTCACTTTTACAAGTATTTACAATGGAAATGTGATATTAAGAAAGGAACAAATACTGTATCAATCTTGTATTGTTTTATCAACAGTTTTCACCATATGTTGATGTGAAGAGTGAACAGTAAATGGTTAATCTTATTGCGACCTTGTTTCATTGACTGAAACAATTGACTGAATTAAACTCGGCGTTTAATTCGGCGTTATCAGTTACACCCGAAGGAGAGCGCTACAAGGGTATATATTTTTTTCTTTCTGTAATCATTTGAAAACTCAATAAAAAAAGTTTAAAAAAAAACAAAATGCTGGCAGAACTCAGCAGGCCAGACAGCATCTATGGGAGGAGGTAGTGACGACGTTTCGGGCTGAAACCCTTCGTCGTCATTATGTTGACATAATGTTGACACATGAGTTCTTTTGCCTGCTAACTAAACACCCCTTTGTAAAAAGGATCCTTATCTACACTGACAAAAAGGACATTGTTCAGCAACAATGTGAGCTTCTCAAACATGACTTACGTGGGCTCTATGAATTTCTAAAGATCAGTGATGAAGACATTTTTACCTCTGGGCTGGGTGTGGCTCTGAGCATTTCACCAGGCTCCTCAGTCTGAACGATTGGCTTCAGACACAACTGACACAACAGTTCACACACTGAACTTAGGCTTCACTTAACTATTTTGGGAAGGCGCCACATTTTCCAAACCTGATGATCTTCAAATTTTAAAGTAAATTTATTATAAAAGTACACATATGTTACCATATACAGCTCTGAGATTCATTTTCTTGTGGGTATACTAGAATAATAACCACAATAGAATCACCAACTTGCACATCAACCAGCGTGCAAAAGATAACACACTGCAAATACAAAAAAAAAAGAAAAATAATAAATAAATAAAAAATAACTATCAAAAACACGAGATGAAGAGTCTTTGAAAGTGAGTCCATTGGCTGTGGGAACATTTCAGTGATGGGGCAGGTGAAGTTATCCCCTTTGGTTCAAGAGCCTGATGGTTGAGGGGTAATATCTGTTCCTGAATCTGGTGGTGTGAGTCCTGAGGCTTCTTTTTCCTGATGGCAGCAGTGAGAGGAGAGCATAGCCTGTTTGGTGGGGGACCCTGATGATCAATGCTGCTCTCCTGTGACAATGCTCCATGTAGATGTGCTCAATAGTGGGGAGAGCTTTATTTGTGATGGACTGGGCCATATCTACTACTTTTGTAGGATTTTCTGTTCAAAGGCATTGTTGTTTCCATATAAGGCTCTGATACAATCAGTCGATATACTCCCCACTACACATCTATAAAAGACTGACAAAGTTTTAGTTTCATGCCGAATCTTGTCGGCCACCTTAAGGCTGATTTATACTCATGTGTCACATCTGCGCCATAGGGTGACGTGCACCTCCCTAAAAAAGTAACTCACGTGTTGCGGCGATGCAGATCGCAACAGCTGTGATTGGTCCGCTTGGTAGCATCGCATTTCCTCCTATGCATTTCCGATCGCTGCTTCTCCGCCATGTCTGTACACCGATGCGAAATAGATGAACCAAATCGTCAAATCTACCTGCCGACACGTGAAAATGTTTGAAATGCATTTCCTCGTCCATGTCTCTGAGGAAGAAACTCAATGCAGTGGCATAGAAACCCCACCGCCAACTAGCGTTCTGGTGCACACCAATGCATGCTTGCTACGGCGTAGAGTGACGCAGAAGTGAGAATCTTGGCTACGGCGCAGCCCGTACACACAAGTATAAATCAGCCTCTAGGCTCAACACTGATGCCAACAGGATCTCAGTTCTAACTCCTCTAGATCTAAATGTTTCCCTTGACGCAACTGACCACAACATTCTCCTAGGTCTGGGATGGCTTCTCTGGTAGTGCTCTTAATTGATTTTGCTCATATAGCTTACAGATTTTTTCTTCCTGTCATGGAAACCAATTTTCCTTTGGTGTTGCTCAGGGAAGCTGTCTTGGTCCCCTGCTCGCCTTTTACATGCTCCCCTTAGAAGACACTATTAGCATAAACCAGATTTCCATAGTTATGCAGATGACCCACAGTTGTATACCTCAGTTGAGCCCGATCATGATAACTCCCTCTCTTCTCCAACTTCTAGTATGGGTGCAATAAACAAATGGACGAGCAATAATTTCCTAAAACTAAATGAAGATAAAACTGAAATCCCAAAGCTGAAAGAGATAAACTTCTTCATACAGTTGGGAATTTGGTTCTCCTTGAAAATTCAGAAGCAACAAACCTGGGCGATGTCTTTGATTCAGATTTGAATTTTAATTCCCACATAAAGAAAGTGACCAGAGCAGCATTTCTTCCCTTAGGAAAATTGCAAAAATATGTTTGATAATATAGAGTTCAAAAAACAGAGCATGGGGCTTTTAGGATTCTGCCTGTGATGTAAACGTTGGGCCACTTTGAACTGCATTGTATAGATCATAAACACAGGAGATTCTGCTGTTGCTGATCTTGAGGAACACAAAATGCTGGAGGAACTCAGCAGGTCAGGTAGCATCAATGGAGAGGAATAAACAGATGGCATTTGGGGCTGAGACCCTTCATCACAACTGGGTCCTGATCAAGGATCTCGACCTGAAACATTGACTATTTCAGATTACCTGTCCTTGGCGCAGCAATGATGAAGAAGGCACGCCAGTGTCGTTACTTTCTTAGAGAGCAAAGAAAGATCAAAATATTGAGATAGTATCCTTAAACAAGTTCAGGATGTCATTGAATACCGACAAACTTCTGCAGAAGTATTGTTGAAAGTATGCTGACTGGTTGCATCATGGTCTGGTATGGCTGGAATGTGAAAAGCTGGAGAGACTCGTGTTCTCAGTCTGATACATCACAGGTACCGTACATCATGGAAACATAGAAACCTAGAAAACCTACTGCACAATACAGGCCCTTCGGCCCACAAAGTTGTGCCGAACATGTCCCTACCTCAGAAGTTACTGTACTAGGTTTACCTATAGCCCTCTATTTTACTAAGCTCAGTGTACCTATCTAAAAGCCTCTTAAAAGACCCTATCGTATCCGCCTCCACCACCATTGCTGGCAGCCCATTCCACACACTCACCACTGTCTGAGTAAAAGAACTTACCCCTGACATCTCCTCTGTAGCTACTCCCCAGCACCTTAAACCTGTGTCCTCTTGTGGCAAGCAATTCAGCCCTGGGAAAAAGCCTCTGACTATCCACACAATCAATGCCTCTCATCATCTTATACACCTCTGTCTGGTCACCTCTCATCCTCCTTCGCTCCAAGGAGAAAAGGCCCAGTTCACTCAACCTGTTTTCATAAGGCATGCTCCCCAGTCCAGGCAACATCATTGTAAATCTCCTCTGCACCCTTTCTATGGTTTCCACATCTTTCCTGTAGTGAGGCAACCAGAACTGAGCACAGTACTCCAAGTGGGGTCTGACCAGGGTCCTATGTAGCTGCAACATTACCTCTCGGCTCCTAAATTCAATTCCACAATTGATGAAGGCCAATACACCGTACGCCTTTCTTTATTTTCAATATATCTTTTATTATTTTTTTTCTATGAACAACAGAAAAAATACAGCACATCCACAAAAACCACGACCACAGCAAAATCAAATTAAATATTGAGCAGCAAAAGGGAGAATAATATAAAGGCAAAAGTAAGCGTACACTGCAGAGGTGCTCACACCAAAAAACCTCTGTCCTCACCCTGTAAGAAAGTCCAATACAGGGCCCCATATCCTTTCAAAGATGTCCCCTCTGTCCTCATTCCATAGTCTCAGTCTCTCCAAATGTAAAGTATTTGCCAGCTCAGCCGCAGATCGTACGTGGGGCACAGAGTCCATTCTCCACATTTGCAGGATTAACTTCTTAGCAATCACCATTCCAAACAACACAGCCACTTTTTCATACTTATTGGCTGAAGATAGGGAGGTTGTTGCTCCAAGGATGGCTATCAGCGGGTCTGGTTCCCACCGCTTCCTATAAGCCTCAGAGAAACAGTGAAAGATACTTTTCCAGTATGCATAATGCTTACAATATGACCAGAATGAAGTTACTGTTCTCAGATTTACATCTATTACAAACTGGTGAAACACCAGGATAGAAGCTGTGCAACTTTTCTTTGGAATAATGGAGTCTATGTATTGTTTTAAACTATATGAGTCTGTTTGATGTTTAAACACTCTTTAAACTCTTTAAACACTCATCCCAGACCTCCTCTGTCAGTTCTATACCCAATTCATCCACCCATGCCTGTTCAAGACCTGCAGTATTCACCCGAGCTCTATTATGTAGGATCTGATACGGCACTACAAGTAACCAGATCAAATTTATTAATTGCCTTCAGAGACTCATGTTTGTCTGAAACTTCAAAATTAGGTATATATTTCCTAACATAATCTCGAATTTGTAAATATCTAAAAAAACTAGATGCAGGGATATTGTAAACTGCTCGTAACTGCGCAAATGAGGCAAAGTTTCCATTAATATATAGGCCACCTACACTACAGATGCCACTCTGTTTCCAGGACGAGAAAACAGTATAATTCAGGCCAGGCAAAAAGGAATGATTGTCACAAATCAGCGTGTCAATATAAGTTTTTTGGGCCTTAATATGTAATTGAATCTGCTTCCAAATTCTTATAGTGCTGCCAACCACAAAACTGTTACTAAAATGTGACTTATTAACTGCAGCGGGGCTATTAAGGAGAGCTGGTAAGGAAGTCTTACAAAGCACTCGCTCTATGAGTCACCATGCTGGGCACGAGTCTGAGGTAGATGATGGGCCTTTTTTCCACCATGCAAGAATGGATAGGTGGGCAGCCCAGTAATACATTTTAACGTCTGGTAGGGCAAAACCTCCTGCTTCCTTGGGCTTTGACAAGTGCTTTTTAGTAATTCTAATGGCTTTATAATTCCAAATAAAGGGTATAATAATTGAATCCAATTGCTTAAAATATGACAGAGGAATAAAGCATGGAATTGACTGGAAAAGATGAAGAAATCATGGCAGTACAATCATCTTGGTTGTATTAACCATACCCACTAAAGAAATTGGAGGGGTTTTCCAAAAGTTAATATTGCGTTTAACCTGTTCAATTTTGTTTCGCCAATTCACTTGCAAAGGTCATCTGGGTTTTTTGTAAATAGACACACCAAGATAGGATAAATTATCATGTTATTTTAAAGGGAATAGACTGTACATATGCTGTATTAGCCACTGCAGTGACTGGCATTAGTTCACTCTTATCCCAATTAATAGAGAAACCTCAGAACCTACCAAAATTATTCATTAGAGTCAGAAGGGCGGGTATTGATGTTTGTGGGCTGGAGATATATAAAAGGACATTGTCAGCGTATAATGAAAGGTGATGTTTATGTCCATGCGTATCAATGGGTGATATCAAAGGGTCCTGTCTGATGCTAACAGCCAGTGGCTCAATGATAACTGCAAACAAAAATGGAGAAAGGGGGCAGCCTTGACGAATTGCAAAAGGGGAGGAAATATTCTGATTAGTGATAATAGAGGCAAATGGGTGTGAATAAATTATCTCAATCCATTTTTGATGAAAGATGGTCCGAATCCAAATTTCTTAAGTGCAAACATCATATATGGCCATTCCACTTTGTCAAACACAAGTTGCGCATCTAATGAAATGACTACAGCCTCTTCTCCATGTTTTGTATATAAAATATTGAAAAGACGACGGAAATTAAAATGCATATGTCTACCTGGTATAAAGCCAGTTTGATCTGGATGAATAATAGAACAAATGCATTCTTTTAACCTATTGGCCAGGACTTTACCATACAACTTCTTAACCACAGAGTCAACCTGTGCTTTGAGCATCCTATGGACTCGGACCCCAAGATCCCTCTGATCCTCCACACTGCCAAGAGTCTTACCATTAATACTATATTCTGCCATCATACTTGACCTACCAAAATGAACTGCTTCACACTTACCTGGGTTGAACTCCATCTGCCACTTCTCAGCCCATCTCCAACATCATACCCACCACCAGTCATATCTATATGAGCTGCTGCTTCCAGAGGAAAATATCCAACATCAAACATCTTCATCATCTGGACAAACACCGAATTCTCACAGCTAACAGTGGGCAGGAGGAACAGAAGCAAGAAGTCCAACATCACCAGGTTCAGGAACAGCGACTTCCCATCAATGAGTCGGTTCTTGGAATCGACTTGGAGTCGGTACCGTGCACAACATAGCACAGTAACAGTACAACTACTTGATTACATTTCACTAATGTAGACTTTGTTTTAATTTAACTATGTTCTTTCTTGTAAAAATTGTCTGGAAATTGTGGATAATTTAGATTTTTCTTGTGGATGCTGTTTATCTGATGCTTTTGTCAACCTTTAGGGAATCCTGCACGAGGACTCCCTAGTTCCTTTGCACCTCCGGTTTCTGAATTTTCTCTCCAGTTAGAAAATAGTCTACACCTTTGTTCCTTCCCTGGCTGTTCTTAAAGCCTCCTGCATTTACGAACTATTATCGATGAGAAGATTTAGGACCTTCGGCCCTTGAGCCCTTTGGGTAGGTCACAGATGAGCAGCAGCTCTGTTCTGTCTACTTCCTTGGTTCCATAAGTTTCAGCACCCTTGCTTAATTATTCTTCTCAAAACAGTATCCCTTGTCTTGATTTTCATCTGAATGGGTTAACAAGGTGAACAACACTGTTAACTGCTAATTCAGATCTGCAGTTATGAGCATTGAGATGGAGAAAATAGTTCTGATTCAATGCCACTTCTGTCCAGGAGAGGGAGCAAGAGTCCATGAAAAAGATCCCAAACCATTGATTGATCCATTTAGGAAGATTAACATCTGAACATACTTTGGTTATAACCTTAATCTGAATGCGTACGTTTTCTGCCTTCACTTAAACTTTTGATGTTGCTGTTTCTTCTCTGAGAAGGTGTTGAGAGTGTGGAACAAGTTGCCAGAGCCAGATAGGTTCGATTGAAACATTTAAGAGAAACATGGATAGGTACATGAAAGGGAGGGTTATGAAGGCCTATGGTTTGGGTGCAGGTAGGTAAGACTAGGCAGAATATGTTTTGCATGGACTAGATGGACCAAAGGGCTTGTTTCTGTGCTGTAGTGTTCTACGACTCTGTATTGTCTTAGACACAAAAATTCCATAAGGGATTCAGAGGCGTGTTTAACAGCTCAAACTGGAAACTATGTAAGGTACATTTAAGGAAGAAACTTTTGAGGAGAAGGTGTAAAGATGGTACTCTTTAGGGAGCGAATTCTAGAAATTCCCAGGCATAACCATCAATGGAATGATGCAAATGGGAAATATGCAGAGACTTTAATTTAATAAGTTCCCACTGCTGCCTGTAAGGAGTTTCTGGGCTTTCTCCGGGTGCTGTGGCTTCCTCCCACAGTCCAAAGATGTACCAGTATCTGCACTGTATCTCAATTAAATAAATAAACAATAGACAAATAAATGAATATCCTTTACCTTTTCCTCATTTCATTCCTTCTCAAGTTGGGCATTGTTTATACCACAGGATAAATCTTCAGTGCTTAGTCTTTGAGCTAGAATGGAGATTCCATGGGAAAATGCTCAACTGGGAATAACAATGGCATCAACCTGGAGTATTTTATTTACTTTTTATTTAGAGATATAAAATGGAATAGCTCCTTCTGGCCTGCTGAGCCACCCCAGCAACCCCCAACAATCTCAATTAACCCTTAGCTAACCATGGGACAATTTACAATGACCAATTAACCTACCCGGTACGGCTTCGGACTGTTACGCCCGTGGCTCCCTCCTTTTTGAGAATCGCAAGATCACTATTAAGTCAGTTCAGGAGACCCAGGGAATGAGAGAAAGACATGCAGAATCCACAAAGAGTTTGGAATGCGTCCTGGCCTCTGAAAGCCGGAACCATTGAAAACGGCTATTGTTTCTTGGAGACGGAATTGTGTATTGAATCCTGTACGATGCATCGAAGCCCCCAGGCAATGAACCGAGGGGGGTTAGTGGAGGGATTGCATCATCCCAACCTGATTGACATCTGAGACCCTGTGAGTCAGGATAAAAGAGGGTCTGGGGAACAGCCCCTTCAGACGCACCAGAAGAAACGCTAGAACTCCTGTAACAGCGTAATAGCGAAAGCCGGTGGAAGAGCCCACGTGCGTCTTTTTCCATTTGCCTCGGAATTGGTGGGGCCTTTACCACGGAAGAACGGCTTTAGCTAACCACAAAGGGGAAATCAGTCCCCCAATGACTCTCGAAGGATTGACATCATAAAAGGAATGGGCAAGTTAAACCTCCGTCTTTCTCTCCAACCAAAAAGCTGCAGCTTGAATGAACTTGAGTGACTTTTATATTTCCATTGGACAATACATTATCCCCTAGACAACGATAGAGCTATTTCTTATTGATTATTATTATACCCGCGCTTTTAGATTTAGTATTGACAACGTATATTATCTGTATGGTTGCATTGATATTATTTTTGTGTATTTTTAATCAATAAATACTGTTAAAAATAGTACCATCAGACTTCAACGGACCTCTCTATCTTTGCTGGTAAGTGACCCAGTTACGGGGTACGTAACAGGACTGTGGGAGGAAACTGGAGCAGGCAGGATAACCCACACGTTCCACAGAGAGGATGTACAGAGGCTTCTTACAGAGGACGCCGGAATCTCAGAATAGGGAAAATTGGACAATTTTGTCACTACCAACCTCTTTTAACTTGTTCGCGTTGGAGATCCTGTTTGGGTGATATGATCCCTCCTCTGACGGCAGACTCTGCACAGCAGAGTGGAGCTGCTGTTAACGCTACTCTCTCAATCTCCAGTGATCTGGGCTTGATCGAGAGCCTGGGTAGATCCATGTAGATAAAAGTCAGATTTCCTCCACATCACAAAGACATGAAAGGGAAGTGGGAGTTGATTTAAGGCTAAAGGTGGGAGTTGCAAAAGTGACCTGATGGGTAACTTCTTCACACATGGGCCTATATGGAATGAGCTGCTGAAGATAGTGGGTACAATAACAACATTTATAAGGCATTTGGATCAGTACTTGGATCAGAGGGGTTTAGAGGATTGTGGGTCTAATGTGGGCAGATGGGATTAGCTTGGTGGTCATCATGGATTGAGATGGACAGAAGGGCCTGTTTCTTTGCTATGTTACTCTATGACTCTCTGGCATGCTGATAGATTAATTGGGCAGTCAATGCTACCCCTTAGTCTAGGTAGTATAATGAACATGAGGGGTGTTGAAGGGCAAAAAGAGGGAACAAATTGCAGAGCTGCAGGGGGAAGGAGGAGGGGAATGGTCATGTCCTTTTCTCATCAGGGAGGAGGTACAGGAGCCTGAGGACACACACTCAACATTTTAGGAATATCTTCTTCCCCCTCCGCCACCAGATTTAGAATTTTTTTTTAGAATTTAGAATTTATTTAAATCTTACATCCTTCCCACAACGTGAGGGAATGAAAATCTTTGTGTTATGACTCTGTCGCAATGTACTGACATGTGGATTTAAAAGTCTAATGGCTTGTAGAAAGAAGCTGTCCCGTAGCCCGTTGGTCCTGGCTTTAACGCTGCGGTAGCATTGCCAGATGGAAGCAGCTGGAACAGTTTATGGTCGGGGTGACTGGTGTCCCCGATGATCTCCCAGGCCTCCTTTCTGCTCCTGCTGCTGTAAACGTCCTCAATGGAAGGAGGTTCACATCCACAGATGTGCTGGGCTGTCCGTACCACTCTCTGCAGTGCCCAGCGATCAACGTTGGTGCAGTTCTCGTACCAGGTGGTGATACAGCTAGTCATTCAGTTGCCCCTGTAGAAGGCCTTGAGGATCTGGGGGCTCATGCCAAACTTCTTCAGTCGCCTGGGGTGGAAGAAATGTACCTCTGCTTTTTTGCCACAAAGCTGATGTATAGAGTTGAATCAATGAACATTGCCTCACTATTTTGCTCCCTTTTTGCACAACTTGTTATATTTCTTATTGCAATCTACAGTAATTTTTAATAAGTTCTGCCATAAAACAACAGATTTTGCAATGGCTAAAGAAATTCCTCCTCATCTCGGTTCTAAAGGAACACCCTTCTATTCTGAGGTGAGAGTGTGGAACGAGCTGCCAGTGGAAGTGGGGGATGAGGGCTTGATTTCAACATTGAAGGGAAGTTTGGAAAGATACATGGATGATAGGGGTATGGATGGCTATGTTCCAGGTTCAGGCAACTGGGACAGGGCAGGTCAGCATGGACTAAAGGGGTTGAGGGGCCTTTTTCTGTGGTGTGGTGCTCTATGACGTAATGTTATGTCAGTGATTCTGATTCTCTGCTGGGGAGCTAGCATCGACTACCTGGGCTAAATGGCATGCTGCGTCTTAGCATTCAAATGTACTTTTACTGAATTGACCAAAGTGCATTGAGGGCAATCGTGAAGCTTGTTTGATATTACTGTCTCTGCTGATTGAAGCCTCCCAGTGTACAGGAAATGGGCTGTATTTTCCATAGCCTTGCCATGAAGGTTATTGTAAGAAGGCAGTGTGGTGTGGCGGGGAGGGGGCAGGCAGGTGGAGAGCCGTTCTCTTATGGGTGTAGAATATCAAGTCCATTCACTCAAACGTTACAATAAATTTTTAAAGTTTTAATTTTTATTGCAATACCGTGCAGAACAAGCCTTTGGGCCCTTTGAGCCATGCCACCCAGCAGCCCTCAATTCAACCCTAGCCTAATAATGTGACTATTTACAAAGGCCAATTAACCTACTAAACGTTACGCCTTTGGACTGTGGGAGGAAGCCGGAGTACCCGGAAGAAACCCACGCGGTCACGGGGAGAGCGTACAAACTCCTTACAGGAAGTGACCCCGGGGCGACTGCACTGTAAAGCGTTGCGCTAGCGGCCACGCTACCATACCATCCAAGTGAGCCAACGTTGCATGCAAGCAACGATTCTAATCTAGAGGTCAACAACAGATCCCACTTCAGTGATGAAAGGCTGAATCATTGCTCAGTTTTCACAGTCGTTTTCTCTTTCGTGTTTGCCTCAGCTCTAACAGATCTCCCCTGGGAATGGTACTTGCCTTCAGAGCCAGAGCAAAAGCGTTCAAACCGTGGAACCAAGGTCACTCCAGTCTCAGCACTTAAGCTGCAGTATGCAAAGATTGCTTGTGGCTATGCGCAGTTTGAGACTGAGCTGCAGGTTATTATCACTCCAAACACCAGGAAGGTCAATGTCATCTTCGACAATAATACCATTAGATATAGGAGCAGAATGAGGCCATTCAGCCCATCAAGTCACTTCCGACTGAGCTGCAGGTTATTATCACTCCAAACACCAGGAAGGTCAATGTCATCTTAGACAATAATACCATTAGATATAGGAGCAGAATGAGGCCATTCAGCCCATCAAGTCACTTCCGCCATTCCATCATGGCGGATTTTTTAAATTCCTCTCAGCATTCTCCAGCCTTCTCCCTGTAATCTTTGACACCCTTACTAATCAAGAACCTATCAAACTCTGCTTTGAATATACTCAGTGACTTGGCCTCTCCACCCACCTGTGGCAATGAATTCCACAGATTCAATCACTTCTGGCTAAAGAAGCCGCTCCTCAGCTCTGGTTTAAATGGACGTCCCTCTATTCTGAAGCAGTCCCCTCTGGTGCTGGACTCCCCCACTATAGGAAACATCCTCTCCAGATCCACTCTAGGCTGTCAATATTCAACAGGTTTCAGGGAGATCCTCCACTCCTCCCACCCACACCATTCTTCTAAACTCCAGCGAGCACAGGCCCAGAAAAATCAAACGTCAAAAATCAAACGCTCATACATCAACATCCATTCTTCTGAACCTCCTCTGTGGCATCTCCAATATCATCACATCCTTTCTTCGATAAGGAGCCCAAAAACACTCACAATACTCTTGTCAGACCAATGCTTTATACAGCCTCAGCACTACGTCCTTGTTTTCATGTCCTAGTCCTCTCACAATGAATGCTAACTTTGCAGTTGCCTTTCCTTTCACTGACTCAACCTGCAAATTAACCTTCAGGGAATCCTGCACGGGGACTGCCTAGTCCCTTTGCATCTCTGATTTTTGACTTTTCTCCCTGTTTAGAAAATAGTCTACATCTTTATTCCGTCTACCAAAGTGCCTTGCATTCCCTACACTATATAGGGTGGTTAAGAAAGCTTATGGCGTGTTAGCTTTCGTAAGTCGAGGGATAGAGTTTAAGAGTCACGAGGTAATGATGCAGCTCTATAAAACTCTGATTAGGCCATACTTGGAGTACTGTGTCCAGTTCTGGTCGCCTCACTACAGGAAGGATGTGGAAGCATTGGAAAGGGTACAGAGGAGATTTACCAGGATGCTGCCTGGTTTAGAGAGTATGCATTATGATCAGAGATTAAGGGAGCTAGGGCTTTACTCTTTGGAGAGGAGGATGAGAGGAGACATGATAGAGGTGTACAAGATATTAAGAGGAATAGACAGAGTGGACAGCCAGCGCCTCTTCCCCAGGGCACCACTGCTCAGTACAAGAGGACATGGCTTTAAGGTAAGGGGAGGGAAGTTCAAGGGGGATATTAGAGGAGGGTTTTTCACTCAGAGAGTGGTTGGTGAGTGGAATGCACTCCCTGAGTCAGTGGTGGAGGCAGATACACTAGTGAAGTTTAAGAGACTACTAGACAGGTAAATGGAGGAATTTAAGGTGGGGGGTTATATGTGAGGCAGGATTTGAGGGTTGGCACAACATTGTGGGCTGAAGGGCCTGTAATGTGCTGTACTATTCTATGTTCTATATTCTATATTCCATCTGCCGCATCCTTGCCCAGTCTCCCAATCTGTCCAAGTCCTCCTGCAGACTCTCTGCTTCCTCAAAGCTACCTGACCCTCTCCCTATCTTCATACCATCCACAAACCTGATCACAAAGCCATCAATTCTGTCATCCAGATCATTGACATATAATGTGAACTTTCTCTGCAATGTTCATCCCTGGGCCAACACCAGGGGTGAATGTTGTATCAAATTCCAATCAGCTAGAGAGATACACCTTTTATGGAGTGAAATGGACAGTCAACATTCTGGATTGAGACTCATAGATGCTGCCTGACCCATGGAGTTCCTCCCGCTGAGTGGCTGTGGCAGGATGTTTCCTTTAGTGGGGGAGTCTCAGACCAGGAGGCCTCAAGGGTTGACCATTTAGAACAGAGAGGAGGAGGAATTTCTTTGGCTAGAAGGTGATGAATCTGTGGAATTCATTGCCAGAGATGGCTGTGGAGGCCAAGTCATTGGGGTTATTTGTAGTGAAGATTGACAGGTTCTTGATTACAAGGAGAAGACAGGGGAATGGGGTTGAGAGGGATAATAAATCAGGTGTGATGGAATGGCGGAGCAGATTTGTTGCGCTGGAAAGCCTAATTCTGTTCCGATTGCTTATGGTCTTTTTGTATGTTTTTACAATCGTCCAGCATCTGCAATGTTTTGGGTCGACTTCTTTCAAAAGCTTTTTAAAGGCACTCCTTTGTAAGACAGAGGAACACTAGAGCTAATTTTCACACCAGACCAAATCACAGAAGCAAAGGCCATTCTCTGGTCACCAAAGCTTACCGCCTGTCAGAGAATCACAAAAACAATTGAATCCAGTTCCATGGAGCTCAGCAGAGATGTGTCTCAATGTGTCACTGATCGCTTGGAAACCAAAAGCTGATTTTCCCCTTGTCCTAAGCACAAGAAATTCTTCTGATGCTGGAAATCTTGAGGGACACACATAAAATGCTGGAGGAACTCAGTGTGGAGGGGAAGAAAGGTGGGGTGGAAGGGAAGGAGCACAAGCTGGCAGGTGATAGGTGAAGCCAGGTGAGGGGGAAGGTAGGGTGCTTGGGGGGGGGGCTGAAGTACAAAGTTGGCAGGTGATAGGTGAAGCCAGGTGAGGGGGAAGGTAGGGTGCTTGGGGGGGGGCTGAAGTACAAAGTTGGCAGGTGATAGGTGAAGCCAGGTGAGGGGGAAGGTAGGGTGCTTGGGGGGGGGCTGAAGTACAAAGTTGGCAGGTGATAGGTGAAGCCAGGTGAGGGGGAAGGTAGGGTGCTTGGGGGGGGGGCTGAAGTACAAAGTTGGCAGGTGATAGGTGAAGCCAGGTGAGGGGGAAGGTAGGGTGCTTGGGGTGGGGGCTGAAGTACAAAATTGGGAGGTGATAGGTGGAAGAGGTCAATAGCTGAAGAAGAAGGAATTTGAAAGGAGAAGACAGTGGACCATGGGAGAAAGGGAAGGAAGAACAGGACTAGAGGGAGTTAATAGGCAGGTGAGCACAAGGGGTAAAAGTGGAGCCAGAATGGGTAAAGGAAAAAGAGATGGGGGGGGGGGGAGAACTTACCAGAAGTTGGAGAAATTGATGTTCATGGTATCAGGTTGGAGGCTACCCAGTCAGAATATAACTTCACAAACACGAGAAAATCTGCCGATGCTAGAAATCCAGAGCAACACACACACACAAATGCTGGAGGAACTCAGCAGGCCAGGCGGCATCAATGGAAGAGAGCAAACAGTCGACATTTTGGGCCGAGACCTTTCATCGGGACTATGAAGTGAATATCAGGAATGTGAGGTGTTGCTCCTCCAACCTGGGTGTGGCCTCATCGTGGCAGCAGAGGAGACCATGGACCAACATGACGGAATGGGAAGTCAAATTGAAAAGGGTGGCCACACGGAATTCTCTCCTTTTGTGGTGGAGAGAGCGAAGATGCTTGACAAAGAGGGTCTCGCAGATGTAGAGAAGGCTACACAGATACAGTAGATGAAACAGGTGAAGTTTAGAAGGATTGTTTGTGGCCTTGAATGGTGGGATGGAGGTACTGCTCCCCCTTTTTCTTGTCTCAGAGATGTTTGAATTATCGTCAATACTCCCCTTTTCTCGGTAATAAAACCCCTTCACTCTCTCACAACCCCCAACAAAATGCTGCAGAAAAACAACGACTCGGGTATTGTTTCTTTTTTTTTTATTAGTCACGATGTTCCAGGAAGTAGAGAGATGGTGGCTGAGAAACTAGGGTGTTAGATCTGTGAAAAAAACAGGCTAATGGCAGAGACATTCGTCTCATTCCTTAAGTCATATGGCATCTAAGAAAGTTTATAATAATAATCATGAACAGTGTGGCATGTAACATCGCATACATTTACAGAGGGTTTGCAGAGGTAGTTCCCTTGTGCACACGCTAAAATCTGATGAAGAGCTGCTCATCGGGAAATAAGGTGGCCTCCGCGTGATTACATACAAAACTGATAGCGACAAGAGTCCGGACAGGAGTTCGTACAATTGTGTTTGTGTAACAGAGTGCTCGGTGAGGGGCTCCCCCCACTCGCAGTGGAAGTGGGTTCAGGCAACGTGACTGATGTAACTGGGGTGGGCAGTGGGAAGTCACATTCTGCCATAGGGCTACTGGTCGGTCCTTCTCATTTCCCGGAATTACCAGTTTCGAGACACGGGTTGGCCGGCTGCTGATGTGTCGACTGGCTTACGTCCCCTGGTACCTACGTTTACATCTACATCTGCTGCCAGTCCTTTGCTGCAGCCCAAGGCTGTTAGGTTCAGATAAAAGACCGTGGAAGGCATCACAACCACACCTCATCTGATTCTGCCCCAAGAGTCTGGAAACCCCTTCTATTAATTTTCCTCAGTTGTCTCTGAGTTGCTAGGCAATCCGGTACAGACCTAGCTGAGATTGGCCCAATTAAGAGAAATGATGGGGGTTTCGTCAGAGGACACAAGGCACAAACCTTCCCAGTCTTATTTTCCGAAATTTACCAAAATTTTTAAAATATATATCTCATATTTTTATTGTAATTTATGGTAATTTTTATGTATTCCACTGTACTCCTGCCACAAAATAACAGATTTCATGAAGTATATCAATTAGACAAGAGATCCCACAGATGCTGGAAATCCAGAGTAAAACACACAAAATGCTCGAGGAACTCAGCAGGCCGGGGAGCATCTATGGAAAGGAATAAGCAGCTGACATTTCGGGCCGAGACCCTTCATCATAACTTCTGAGTCATGGATCCCGATGAAGGATTTCAGCCCAAAACGTTGATTGTTTATTCCTCTCCATAGAAGCTGCCTGGCCTGCTGAGCTGCTCCAGCATTTTGTGTGTGTTCCTCACGGCATACTGTATATCAATGATACTAAACCCGATTGTGAATCTGAATCTGGTCTCCTTACCTCAGCTCTGCGCTGGGCAATGGACTCCCACTCGCAAGGCGACTCAGCTCCTGACTTGGTAAACCTCCAGAACTCTGCTTGACAATCAGCTCAAAACCAATCACTCAAAATGAGCCGACGCCCAAAACATGTGATTTTAATTAACAGTCCCCAGAACTTTAAAACTGCATTGTTATTTTACAAAAGGAATGGATAGATTTTATACCTGGAACACATGATATCATAACTGGGTTTTATTTTTGGGTAGCAAATCTACAAATCACAATTACCATGATAGCAGAGAGCTTTTTCCATAGAAATCAAGCAATCGCCTAGTGAATACTTTGGAGAAAGTTGGGGGTAAGAAGGTTAGAGTGAGGGATGTGCAGGTGTAGACGGAAGCTTGAAATATTTCCTCAGCGTTGGCTTGTGTATTACACAGGAGATACCAACCAAAGAAAGAGCTATTGACTAACATTGGGCTTTGCTGTGGAGGCCTGGCATGTTCAGCAGTGAACTAACCCTCGGGGATCTCTCTACTACTGAACACCGTGCTTTACGCTACAGCAAAAACGATTGAAGATTTGAAGCGAGAGTCTCAGTCGTGCTTCACTAAATCCCCTTTCTTCAGGATGAGTTGCAGCTGCCAAGGTGCCAGTTTCGACTCGTCGTAACCGAGAGTGCGGAGTTTCTCGGACTGCTCCTTTCGCTTCTCCTCCTCCATTTTCTTCTGTTGCTCCTCTTCTTTCCTAAGATCACAGGGCGATCTGTGTGTTACTCTATGACCCCAGCAAGCCCACCTCCCAGAGAGAGAGTGAGACACGTGAGAGATACTCACAACTATATCATAGATAAAATTGATGCATGCATGCATACAATTACAGTGGCAAAAGGCAGTAGATACAATTACAACGTGCAACATTTAAAAGCCACTTGGACAAGTACTTAGATAAGAAAGGTGACAAGGGACAATGCAGGCAAATGGAGTAGTGTAGGGATCACAGTCAACAGAGACACGTGGACTGAAAGGGCCCTTTTTCTATGATAGTTTTCTTCTGGTTTCCACTGTCAGGGAGGAGGTACAGGAGCCTTAGGTCCCACACCACCAGGTTCAGGAACAGTTATCACCTACAACGATCAGGCTCCTTTCCAGAGTGGATGACTTCACTCACCCGAATGCCAAACAAACTCCACAACCTACTTGTTTATTTATTTAGCGATACAGTGCCCGTCCGGCCCTTTGAGTCAGCAACCCCAATCAACCCTAACCTAATCACAGGGACAATTTACAATGCCCAGTTAACCTACTCCGTACATCCATGGACTGCGGGAGGAAACCAGAGTGCCCGGGGAAAACCCAGGCGCTCAATGGCAAGGGCGTTCAGAGCCTCCATACAGAACAGCGCTGAACTTGAACTCTGAACTCCAGAGCTGTAATAGCGTCACGCTAACCACTGCGCCACCGTTCTCAGTAACACTTGTTTACTTTTTAAATTATGTACATGCTTTATCCTCTTTTGCACATTGGTTGTTTGTCAAACTTTGTAATTTATAGTTTTCATAAATTGTATTTTATTTCTTCATTTGCCTGTCGATGCCAACAGGAAAATGAATCTCAGGGTAGTATATGGTGACAAAGAAGTACTTTGATAATAAATTTACTTTGAACATTGTGTTGAGAGGGAAATGGATCAGCCATGATCAAGTGGCAAAGCAGACTTGATGGGCCGAATGGCATAATTCTACCCCTCTGTCTTATGGCCTTATAATCACATTGTATTGATAATGGCATAGAATGATGCCTGCTCAATTCATCCCACTCATCCCCTTTTCCCAATCAATAACCTATAACCTGTTCGCTCTCTCCACCATGGACAGCATCCACCATCACTACCTGGTATGCAAGGGCCACTGTACCAGGATCAGAAAAGCCAGCTTCATCGTGGGCAAGAGACTCCCCAGGATCAAAAGGTGATCGGTGAGGGTTACCGTATGAGGAACGTCTGGCAGCTCTTGGGCTGTATTCCCTGGAGTTCGGGAGAATGAGGGGGGATCTCATAGAAACATTCCGAATGTTAAAAGGCCTGAACAGATTAGATATGGCAAAGTTATTTCCCATGTAGGGGGAGTCTAAGACAAGAAGGCACGACTTCAGGATTGAAGGACATCCGTTTGGAACTGAGAAGCAGAGAAATTACTTTAGTCAGAGGGTGGTAAATCTGTGGAATTTGTTGCCACGAGCGGCTGTTGAGGCCAAGTCATTGGGTGCATTTAAGGCAGAGATAGATAGGTTTTTGATTAGCCAGGGCATCAAAGGGTATGGGAAGAAGGCAGGGGAGTGGGGATGACTGGAAGAATTGGATCAGCATATGATTGAATGGTGGATCAGTCTCGATGGGCCAAATAGCCTACTTCTGCTCCTATATCTTATAGTCTTCTGGTTTTGTGGTGATGCCTCAAAAAGGCAGCATCCTCATTAAGGACTCCTATCCTCAAGGCATATCCTCTTTTCGTGGTTTCCATCTGCGAGGAGGACCTGAAGACACACATTCAATATTTTTTAGCAGCAGCTTCTTCCCCTCCACCATCAGATTTCTGAATGGACAATGAACCCATAAACACTACCTCACTAATTTTTGTTCTTTTATTAATACTAATATTGAAATTATATACTTCATATTGTAATTTATGACTTCTTATGTATAGCATTGTGTATCGTAGTGGTTAGCACAACGCTTTACAGTGTAGGTGACTTAGGTTCAATTCCCATCGCTGTCTGTAAGGAGTTTTGTACGTTCTCCCTGTGAACTGTGTGGGTTTCCTCTGGGTGCTCCGGTTTCCTCCCACAGCCCAAAGATGTACCATTTGGAAGGTTAATTGGTCGCTGTAAATTGTCCTGTGGTTAGTCTAGAATTAAATTGGGTGGAGTGGCTCAAAGGGCTGGAAGGGTTTATTCCGCACTGTATCTCAATAAATAAATAAACAAATTACCTGATGTTTGCCTGTAATATAAAACCTGATTCGGATTTCGATTCTATCAACTCTCCTCAAATGCTCCACCAGTCACCAGTCACTAGAGATAGGTGACAGTAAGTAATCAATCCATCAACTAGCATGTCTTTGGGATATGGGAGGGCCCAGGGCAATCCGAACAATCACAGGGAGAATGCGCAAAATCCATACAGAAGCTCTGGGGGTAAGGATCAAACCTGGGTCCGTAGAGCTGAGAGGTGACAACACTAATTGTGGCCCCAACACAGCGTTACAGTTTCCTATAACCAGGTACTTGAATCTACCAGAGACCACAAGACTGACGGATTGCTGAGATGAGTCAGTAACCAGTCGCTGTGTCATGATTATTGTTTTATGTTGTAGGACATGGGGGGGGGGGGGGGTCATGAAACTTTCTTACTTACAATGGAAACGTTGGCGATGGTCAACCCAGCCCTCTTGACTTTCCCATATATTCGAAGTTTCTGGGCATACTCCAGGACCAACATTTGGTAACAGGGTCCCTGGCTGATATTATATACCCTCTTGGTTAGATAAAAACTATTATGTTGTCCTTTAAGTCCTTTACTATTTGACATCACTTTAGAACTTTTGGCTATAGCCATTCGTGAATCACCTAATATTTTGGGTATTACTTGTGGGTAGGGGACGTATAAGTTATCATTATATGCTGATGATTTGTTACTATACATATCTGACCCTTAAAGGTCTATTCCTGCTATTTCATCCTTGCTTGCTCAGTTTAGTAACTTTTCTGGTTATAAATTGAATTTTAATAAGAGCGAATTATTTCTATTAAATATGCAAGTTCCAATTTATAAACATTTACCATTTAAAGTTGTTACAGATTATTTTACTTATTTAGGTATTAAAATTACTAAAAAACATAAAGATTTATTTAAAGCTAACTTTTTACCCTTAATTGACCAAATTAAGCAACTTGTTATCAGGTGGTCTCCACTATCTTCATCATTAGTTGGTAGAATTAATGCTATTAAGATGATGGTATTACCCAAATTCTTATATTTATTTCAAGCATTACCAATTTTTATTCCTAAATCTTTTTTTGATATTATTGACTCCAAAATACCTTCTTATCTGTGGCAGAATAAAAATCCTAGACTAGGCAAAAAATATTTACAGAAGCCTAAGAAGGAGGGTGGTTTGGCTTTGCCAAACTTGAGATTTTACTATTGGGCAGTTAATATACGATATTTAATATTTTGGACACAAGAATTGACTACAGCTGCTTGCCCACAATGGGTAAATTTGGAATGTAAATCTGTACAAGATTTTTCATTGTTTTCAATCTTAGGATTTTCACTTCCTTTTTCTTTATCTAAATTGAATAAACAAACAACTAATCCTATAGTCAAATACACATTGCGAATCTGGTTTCAATTTCATAAATTTTTTGGTTTGAATAAGTTTATTTTATCATGCCCTATAATATCTAACTATTTCTTTTGGCCCTCTTTTATGGATCAAGCTTTTCTTTTATGGAAAACAAAAGGTATAACATGTTTTCGTGATATGTTTTTGGATGATAGTGTTATGTCTTTTGAACAGCTATCTAATAAATATAATTTACCTAAAACCCATTTTTTTTAGATATTTGCAGGTTAGAAATTTTTTGTATAATGAGTTACAGTCTTTTCCGAAACTACGTCCATTGGACATTACGGAAAGAATTTTAGCTCTGAATCCTTGTCAAAAGGGTTTAGTAGCTGTCATTTATAATATGATTGTGAAAATACAGCCAGATGTCTCAGAAAAAATTAAAAAGGAATGGGAAGAAGAACTTCATTGTCTTACATCCACTGAGCAGTGGGAGAAAATTTTACTATTAGACAATTCGTCCTCTATTTGTGCTAAACATGCCCTAATACAATTTAAGGTTGTACATAGAGCTCATATGTCAAAGGATAAACTTGCTCGATTTTATTCTCATGTTAATCCAACCTGTGACAGATGTCATTCTGATATTGCCTCATTGACCCATATGTTTTGGTCTTGCCCTTGTTTACAAAATTACTGGAAAGATGTTTTCAGTATTATTTCAAGAGTTCTAAATATCAATTTCCAACCACATCCTTTGACTGCAATTTTTGGTTTACCAATGGTGGATAATAGTCGTTTATCCTCTTCATCTTGACGAATGATTGCATTTGTTACATTAATGGCCAGAAGATCTATTTTATTGAATTGGAAAGAAATTAATCCTCCAACTATATTTCAGTGGTTTTCTCAAACTATCTCTTGTTTGAGCTTAGAAAAAATTAGAAGTGTTGTTTTTGATCTTTCAGTCAAATTTGAAGAAACTTGGAGACCATTTATTCAACATTTTCATTTGAGTTAAATTGTCTTTTCCTAAACCTTACTTTTATTATCCTTAATTATTTGGATGGAGTTTCAGAGTTATTGGCACTACTGTATGTGTTTAACATTATGCAATGGCCCATGTTGGTTAGTGTTTTTTTTTCTTCTCTTTTTTTGTTTTTTTTTTCTTTTTGTTTCTTTAGTTCATAAATACTATGAGTTTGGGAGGCTATATATATTGATTATTATATATTTGAATGCCTACTTAAACTATCAATTACGTACTCTCAAACACTTTGTATTCATGTTTAATTTATGTTTGTTTAAAAATCAATAAAAAAATTTAAAAAGAAAGAAAACTATTACGAACATGGAGTGCAAACTCCACACCGTCTAATGAATGCCCTGCCACCACCAAGGTCTTATTGCTAAGACTGTGAGATGTTTACTGTTTACCTGTGCTGCGCACTTCAAATGCATTTTGAATTATATTTTATTAACTGATTTGTGCTAATATTTTGTCTAGTGTGCTGTGTGAGATATTGTGGTTGCACTGTGCTCTAGAGGAACTTTATTTCACTTGGTTCTACAGATGACAATAAACTTTGAACTTTAATAAGGAATTAAGAGTGTTCCATTAACACCAGGCCACAAACAAATCACTTTGTTCTGTGTTTATAAATTTCAAGATTCATGAATTTTGATTCTTGAAATACACAACTCATCGGGTAAATTACACTAAAATTAATTAATACGCAAACTCCCTATGAATGAATCACTGAAACTCCAACACAACTCAATATGGCTCTTTATCCTCCCTTGGATTTCTGGTTGGTAATCCGCTTGTTAACTGGATCATGGTTTTGTGGAGGAGGCAGTGAAACCTGTCCAAGTAAACCCCCAGTGAGATTTGCCCTTTACCAGAAATAGTTTTGTTCTGAGACTTACACTGGTCCTGAAAGTTAATGAAAGAACACCAACCTTTTCTGGTCCCTGGAAGGAAAAGGAAAAAAAAAGAGAAGATTAGTTCTTGCAAAAATACTTTAAGCCACATTGAAATATTGGACAAATGCTTCACTCAGAAATTCCAACATCAATTACCTTTCTTCGTTCATTTTCTTTTTCACTATGTCTCTCCTCCATGCGGGCAGGCTGGCTAAACGAGCTGCTTCTTGATCCTCCTGCATAGGAGAATTGGAGAGTTTAGTGCTTAGCTTACAGATTTAACTGTGGAATCTTACAGCTCAGCCCAATGTACGTGAGCTCCTACTCGTCTCCGATCTTTCTCTGTTTGCAGTCTTTGCTTCATTTTTCAGGTATTTATCCCAATTCTCTGCTGAAGATCAACTCCCCCAGACTTTCAGACAGAGCACTCCAGAGTAACACACACAAAATGCTGAAGAAACTCAGCAGGGGGCAGCATCTATGGAAAGGAATAAACAGTCAATGTTTTGGGCCGAGGGCCTTCATCTGGATTAAAAAAAGGAAGGGAGGGGGGAAGAAGCTAGAATGAGAAGATGGCGAGACATGAAGGAGTACAAATGAGAAAGTGGTAGGTGAATCCAGGTGAGGAGGAAGGTCGGTGAGTGGGGGAGGAGGATGAAGTGAGAAGCTGGGAGATGATACGGTAAAGGGCTGAAGAAGAAGGAATCTTACAGGAGAGAAAAGTGGACCACTCGATAAAGGGAAGGAGAAGGGGCACCAGAGGGAGATGATTGGGAGATGAGGAGAAGAGAAGGGGTAAGCTGGGAGCCAGAATGGGGAATGGAAAAAGAAGGGGCTGGCATGTAGCAAATCTAATTGCACAACATTATTACAATGCCAGCGACTCTGGTTCAATTCCCCCTGCTATCTGTAAGGAGTTTGTATGTTCTCTCTGTGACCACCCCCAGGTGCTCTGGTTTCCTCCCGCATTCCAAAGACCTGTGAGTTAGTGGGTTAATTGGGTACATGGGTGTAATTGGGCTCATTGGGCTGGAATGGTCTGTTACCGTGATGTATCTCTAAATAAATTCTAAAAATTCCTGGGAACCCCCTGCATAGTGAATCTATCAGCAACTACTGTATTAATAAGCACAAAAGGTTCTGCAGAAGTTGGAAATCTTGAAGAACACACACAAAGTGATACAGGAACTCAGCAGGTATGGAGAGGAATAAAGAATCGACGTTTTGGACCCTCATCAGGACTGAAACATCGATTGTTTATTCCTCTCCATAGATGTTGCCTGACCTGATGAGTTCCTCCAGCATTTTGTGTGTGTTTAGTAACTCCTAATATTGACACAATAATGTTACAAATTGAGGACACAATTAACAGGGCAAGCCATAGCATACACTCAGTGGCCACTTTATTAGGTGCCTAGTAAAGTTGCCACTGAATTTATTTCTGTACGTTCATGGTTGCTGCTGCTGTAGCCCATTCACTTCAAGGTTCAATGTGTTGTGCATTCAGAGATGCTCTGCTGCACACCACTGTAGTAACTAATAGTTATGTGAATTACTGTCACCATCCTATGAGCTTAAACCAGTCTGGCCATTCCCTTCTGACCTCTGCCATTACAAGGCATTTTTGCCCAAAGAACTGCCGCTCTCTGGATGTTTTTTTCTGTTTTCAAACCGTTCTTTGTAAACCCTAGAGACTGTTGTGCGTGAAAATCCTAAGGAATCGGTAGTTTCTGAGATACTCAAACCATCCCATCTGGCACCAACAATCATTCCAGGGTCAAAGTCACATTTTTTCCCCATTCTGATGTTGAGTCAGGACAACAACTGAACCTTTTGACCATGTCTGCATGCTTTTATGCATTGAGTTGCTGCCACATGATTGGCTGATTAGGTATGTGCATTAGCGAGCAGGTGTACAGGTGTAGCTGATAAAGTGATACTGAGTGTATTTCTCTAAGACCAGGTTTTCCCACTGCTTTTCTAATTCACTGCCCATCCAGTCCCCTTGTCCTGGGCTAACACCATATTATCTATTATTGATAGAATCTTTCTTCTAAACATAATAAAATAAAGAATGTGGAGAACCCAGAGAGAAAGTACAAATGTTTGTACACTGGAATGAGTTAAAAGTTAATTGACTATATTCAGTTAGTATATTAAGAACACATAATGCAAATTATCCAAATTTGTTGTACCTTTATTTCAAGTCGATAAGAAATCTAAGCTCCTGTGGTGTTTTCAATGACCTAATTAATAGGAGCACAATAATTAATGAGACTGTTCTGAAAGATGACACCTCAGTGATAAGCCATTATGCTGTGAGTACTGACTGACTTAACCTCACACTACAGAGGCCAGACTTGGACAGCCCCCACTGCTTTTTGATGGATTAATTGACAGTAAGATAAACTGGTCTTTCAATAATTAATTATTCCCCTGGGAATTGAAATAAGGTAAAAAAAAAGACTCAAGTGACCACCATAAGGAAGGCCACCAGTTAGGTCTAACTTTATTTCAAAATTACAGACCAGGTTTACATCAAATGACAGTCACTTTACTACAATACATCATGAAAACAATAACTTCTTCCTAACTTTTGCAAGATATCTTTTTTATAGATCATAATTATTTATTAAACGGAGGCCCGATACACTTTCTGAATTTTTTTTGCTAAACTGCATGCAAATTTCTTCCACTTCAAACTGCAAACACATCCTTGTTTCACAGGAGTATTGTCAGACAAGATTAATTGAGAGACACAAGAGGGTACATCAGGGCCATTGAGCAAAAGCCTGGTGGTGGGCCTTAATGAATATCTTTCAGGAGGAACAACAGGGAGGCTTTGGGAGGGAATACTGGAGCTTAACCCAAAGGCATGGCCACTGTCAGTGAAGCAAATGCATTTAGGGATGTCCAAGGGTTCAGAAGAGGAGGAAAGCAGATCTCAGAGGCTTAGAAAGAGTCTAGTCAATGCAGAGGCTTCTATCCCAATTCGAAGTTCTCTTATTTATGGTTCATCTTGATAAAAAAGATACTTGAAAGCTTCAAAGATTTGCCTATGGAAATCACAAACCTCAGATACTTTTGTGGAATGGAGACTCCTGATGTGGAATCTGGAGCAAACAAAAACCAAACTGCTAGAGGAACTTAATGGATCAGGCTGCACCTGAAGAGGAAAATGGACATTTGACATTTTGGGTTATGACTCTTCATCTGACCTGATTGAAGACTATCGACCCAAAATGTGGACTGTTTTCCTCTACGGATGCAGTCTGACTCACTGAAATCCTCCAGTAGTCAATTTTATCTCCTGATAGTCCACAAAAGGCTGCTTTGAGTAAACAATGCTACACCAGTTGTTAGGCAGTTGTCAGCTTTGCTTGATTAACACACTCTTGCCTTCAAGCCCCCTTCAGTGAATGGCAAATGACACTTACAACTCCATTGCCATGCTGAAGAACCACTGCATTGCCAGGATCCCACCTTTCAGATAACACATTAAGACAATGAGACGTAGGAGCAGAATTGGGCTATTTTCCCTGTTGAGTCTGCTCTGTCATTCGATCATGGCTGATCCATTTTCCCTCTCAACTCCATTCTCCTGCCTTTTCCCTGTAACTTCTGACACCCTTACTAATCAAGAACCTATTAACCTCCACTTTAAATATACCCAATGACTTGACCTCCACAGCCACCTGTGGGAATGAATTTCACAGATTCATCACCTTTTGGCTAACAAAATTCCTCCTCATCTCTGTTTGAAAGGGACATTTTTCTATTCTGAGGCTTTGCTGCCTGGTCCTAGACTCTTCAATTGCTTGAAACATCCTAACCTTAACTGGTCCCTCATACGGACAAAGGCTAATGTGCCACTATTATGGCCACTGTTCAGAGTCTGACCAACCCACAACTAACTGCTGTAGCTTATGCTTTGGATATTTGCTGCTTTAATGTCTCTTGACAACTTTTAGTCCATTTAAGTTTGAACACTTCAAAGAATGTAGTCACAACTTTGTAAATACTGTAAATATTTCCAAACAAGCTTGGTAATCTGATGCGTGCTTTGGTTCACCATGCCAGTGTATGCTAGTGACAAGAATTTCACAATGAGATGGAAAGGAAAGCTTAAGTTTCAAAGTACACTTATTATCAAAGTATGTATGCAGTATCCAACCCTGAGATTCGTCTTCCCACAGCCATGAAACAAAGAAACATCATGGAACCCTTTCAAAGAAAATGTCAAACCCAAAAACGCAAAAAAATGAACACAGAAAAAAAATACACAGAATATAAAACATCAAACTGCAGAGTCATTTAAACAGTCTAGAAATGTTCAGTTCAGTTCAACTTAACTGTGTTTTTGCTGACTGCAGGCCACAGAACCAGTCCGCCCTGATCAAAATCGCACAAAATAAATCACCAGGAACTAGAAACGCATAAAAGGGATTGAAATACTGTTCTCTATTGGTGTGCTGATGATGGGAAGAAGAGAGACATTATGATTCTAGGGCCTCCAGTATGTGGTTAATCTGTGCCAAAGAAGAAATTCGAGCACAACTCTTAGAGAAGTTCTATTATTCACAGGTCGCAGAGATTCCTACTGAACAGCAGCAAGAATTCCTATCAAGCCAGTGGAGACAAACAACTCACAATTTAAAGAGGATGTGATTGTTCCTTGTAGATATGTGTCGACTTACTTAATGGCACAAAGAAATAACTGGGGATTATTAAGAAAAAAATTGTTTCTCCAAATAGTTTGAGGTGTGGTCAAAGTATCTATTCTCGATAAGACTTACAAACCCAGGAGATTCAAACACACGGATAACACTGGTAACAATTGGTCTGACACATCCCTGGTAAGAGAGAGGGAACACAAACCAATCCTCAAAGAGGGATCAGAAGTGGAGAGAGTGAGTAATTTTGAGATCCTGGGTGTCAATATCTCTAAGGACCTAACCTGGACAAAACATACTGATGCAGCTATAACAAAGATGAGACAGTGGCTACATTTCATTAGGAGTTTGAGAAGATTTTGTTTGTCACTACTTCTACAGATGTGCTTTGGAGATCATTCTGATTGGCTGCATCACTGTCTGGTATGGGGGTGGGGAGGGAGGCTACTGCACAAGATCGAAGTTGCAGAAACTTGTAAAATTAGTCAGCTCCGTTACGGATACCAGCCTCTGCAGTATTAAGACGTCTTCAAGGAGTGGTGCTTTCGGAAGATGGTGTCCATCGTTAAAGATCCCCATCACCCAGGACATGCCCTCTTCTCATTGTTACCGTCAGGAAGGAGGTACAGAAGCCTGAAGACACACACTCAATGATTCAGAAACAGCTTCTTCCCCTCTGCCATCCAATGGACATTGAACCCAAGAACACTACCTCACTCCTTTTTTATTTCTGTTATTTTGCCCTACCTACTTTAATAGACATATATATACTTAAGGTAACTCAGTTTTTTTCTCTATGTTCATTTATCATGTACTGCTGCTGTAAAGTTAACACATTTCATGACATACAATGATATTAAATCTATTCTGGTTCTGATTCAGGCAGCTGCATGACTGCCCGGTTTGGAAATTGCTCCATCTGGGATCGCAAGACCCTGCAGCGGATAGTGAGGTCAGCTGAGAAGATCATCGGGGTCTCTCTTCCCACCATTACGGACATTTACACTACGCACTGCATCCGCAAAGCAAACAGCATTATGAAGGACCCCACGCACCCCTCATACAAACTCTTCTCCCTCCTGCCGTCTGGGAAAAGGCACCGAAGCATTTGGGCTCTCACGACCAGACTATGTAACAGTTTCTTCCCCGAAGCCATCAGACTCCTCAATACCCAGAGCCTGGACTGACACCAACTTACTGCCCTACTGTCTTGTTTATTATTTATTGTAATGCCTGCACTGTTTTGTGCACTTTATGCAGTCCTGGGTAGGTCTGTAGTCTAGTGTATTTTTTTTCTGTGTTGTTTTTTACGTAGTTCAGTCTAGTTTTTGTACTGTGTCATGTAACACCATGGTCCTGAAAAAACATTGTCTCATTTTTACTATGTATTGTACCAGCAGTTATAGTCAAAATGACAATAAAAGTGACTTGACTTGACTTGATTTCCCAGTTTCTGAGGAAGTGTTTACATGGCCGGAAATTCCCTGGAAAAGAGATCCTCCACACTGCATGTTCTTTTCGGCCGGACGTCTTGCTTCATAACATTGTCTTTGTTTCCAGCTCCCCAGATCATAGAGATCTCCACTTTCTAGTCTACAAACAGTTTGGCGGAGGCAAGGGCTCCAAGATGTTCTACCTTGTCGATGACCTCTTCACAGACAGGCCCGTTTGGTGAGGTCTTCCCTTTACTCTTCTCCGGCCGTGACCGGTTTTTGATAGAGATGATTCCTCCCCTTGTGTATCCCAGAACTTGAAAAAGTAAGGCACAAGAAGAGAACTTACCAGCTTGTGCTCTCCTCTTTGGGAAAGCGAAGAATGAGATGGAATAAGAGGAAAAAAACAGTTGCCATGCGCAGACTGGATCTGATCAGGCTTTCGTGATCTCATGAACAACTAAGTCAAATGGGAATTGCATTTTTAACTGCGAGGACGCTAAGTATGTGGAACACATTTCAATACAAATTATGAAACAAAGATCAAGTCTATAGAAAGGACTGACCATGTTCCTCTGAACAAGTGATATCCAATATCCACTGATTATTGATCCCATTGGCCATACAATATAAAATGTCATGAGCTGAGCTGATGTCATTGAATTCCTGAAGTGACATCAGGTGACCAGATTGGCAGATACAGAAAACCACCAGCTACAGACTGAGTTCAAGGTTCAAAGATCAAAGTAAATTTATTATCAAAGTACATAACGTCACCGTGTACAACCCCAAGATTCATTTTCTTGCGGGCATGCTTAATAAACCCAATGACCATAATAGAATCAATGAAAGACCATAACAGGGCGGGCAACCGGTGTGCAAAAGACAACAAACTGTGCAAGTACAAAAAGAAATAAAATAATAAAATGATAATAATAAATAAGGAAGCAATAAGTATCGGGAACACGTGATTAAGAGTCCTTGAAAGTGAGTCCACAGTTTGTGGGAACAGTTCTGTGATGGGGTGAGTGAATTTAACCCCTTTGGTTCAGGAGCCTGATGGTTGAGGGGTAATTACTGTTCCTGAATCTGTTGGTGTGGGATCTGAGGCTTCTGCACCTTCTTCCTGATGGCAGTAGTGAGAAGAGAGCATGACTTGGGTGGTGGGATTCACTGATGATGGATGCTGCTTGCCCGTCACAATGCCCCGTTGTAGGTGTGCTCAATAGTGGGGAGGGCCTTACCTGCGATGAACCCATGAGGATTTTGATGAAAGATCATTCATATCAAACTATTTTTACAAATACTTCCAGAACCTACTGTTCATATCTTAGAAAATACGATGTGATTTTTGTAATAAGATCAGTGATGCTAATAAGATCAGTGGGACAAATAATGCTGTCAGCATACTTCATTATACTTCAGGCAACACACACAAAATGCTGGAGAAACTCAGCAGGACAGGCAGCACCTATGGAAAAACGTGGACTTGGAGAGGATGTTTTCTATGGTGGGAGTGACTAAGACTAGAGGACACAGCCTCAGATAGAGGGGTGCGGAGGAATTTCTTTAGCTAGAGAGTGGTGAATCTGTAGAATTTGAAGGCCAAGTATGCATGATTAAATCAGAGGTTGATAGATCCTTGAATGGGATACGGGGAAAAGGCAGGAGATTGGAGCTGAGAGGAAAGTTGGATCAGCCATGATGAAATGGCAGAGAACTTGATGGGCCAAATGGCCTAATTCTGCTCCCATACGGTGCCTTTAAAAAGTATTCAACACCCTTGGAAGTTTTCACACCCCTCACACCCAGGTACTTACCCAAATTTCTCTTAAGTGCTAAAGTGAACCGTATCTACCCCTTCTGCTGGCAGCTTGTTCCACGCTCTCACCAACCTCTGATTAAAAAATTCTCCCCTCATTGTTCGTCTTAAACATTTTGCCTTTCACCCTTAACCTCTAGTTCTGGTCTCATCCAAGCTCGGTGCTTGCAGTTATTTCTATACCCCTCGTACTTTTATATACCTGTACCAAGGTACAGTGAAGAACTTGGTTTTGCGTGCCTTCCATACAGGTCGTTCCACAGCAATGGTGCACAAAGGAAAGCAAAATCAAATGGAGGATACAGTGTTACAGTTACAGAGAGAGTGCAGAGGAGGCAGACAACGAGGAGCAAAGGCTGCGATGAGGAAGATCGTGAGGTCAAGAGTCCATCTATTTGTACAGGAGGTCTGTTCAATGGTGGTATCCTGACCTTGGGTCTGTAAGTCTACAAGTTCGCTGAGGAACTTGGAGGCCCAGTTTCTGTGAGTCTACTGGAGGCCTGGAGGTGGCCTGCCTGAGGTTGTAGTGCTGTCGACGTGTGTGAGTGGTTGAGTGTGAGGAGGAAAGGGGCTTGTTTTGCCATTGCCGTCGTTCTGTTGTCGTTGTTGCTCTGCCGAACACTGCGGGCACGCTACGTCGGTGCCGGAGTGTGTGGCGACACACTTGTGGGCTGCCCCCCGGCACACCCTGGAGTGTGTTGGATTACTAACACAAACGGTACATTTCACTGTATGCATTGACGTATATGTGATGAATGAATCTGCACATGAACCTGAATGTTCTATCAGTGGGATAAAACAAGGGCATCGGGCCTACCTCACCTCCGTCTCTTCTAGCCAGGGTCACTGGATATCCCCTGAGATGGAAATCCTGCCTGATCATCGCTTCTAACTGTAGGGATCCTGATATGAATTCATTGATCCTGGGTACAGTCTATCATTCAGTGTGCAGACTGAGAATTAAATATGGAGCCTTTAGGCCTATTTAGTTTAACACTGTACCCTGCAAACTTATTTGTATATTTTAATAAAATATATAATTACACGTATCATTTGCACCTTACAGTTGTCAGCCAGAAACTAGCTTCAGTAAGGTTGTGTCTAACCACCTACTGGCAGGGTTCAAAGCTTTGCCATTTTCATAGGTGTGGAATGTAATGCTCTGATTGTGCCAATAATCAGGGTTCAATTCCCACCGCTGTCTGTAAAGGGCTTGTACGTTCTCCCCATGACCGCGTGGGCTTTCCCAGGGTGCCCTGGTTTTCTCCCACATTCCAAGGGTGTAGGGGTTAGGGTTAGTGAGTTGTGGGCATGTGCTGGAAGCGTTGTGACATGTGTGGGTGGGCAGCACATACTTGGACTGGTTGTTGACACAAATAAAGCATTTCACTATAGGCTTCAATGTATATGTGACAAAAGAAGCTAATAATCATCTTTACTGATGTGCCGGCTGTTAACCACATTGTGGCAACCAGCAAAAGAGGCCGTGTAAGGAGGGGTGGGGGAAGGAACTCATTGATATCTGTCAGCAAGAGGTGTGATGGAATACTCCACCCTTTTCCGTTGACTGCAACTCTGACAATACTCTGCTTGACACCTTCCAGAACAAAGCAGCCCCATTGATTCAAAGCCAGAGTCAAAGTAAATTTATTATCAAAGTACATCTGAGGTGCATTTTCTCAAAGATACTCACAGTAAGTACAAGGAAACAAAATAAAAAAACAAGAAAAAGAATAATGATAAGTGTATAAGCAATAAAAATCAAGAGCATGAGATGAAGAGTCCTTGAAAGTGAGTTCATAGGTTGTAGGAACAGTACAGTGATGGGGCAAATGAAATTACCCCCTCTGGTTCAAGGGCCTGATGGTTGAGTGGTAATAACAGTTCTTGAACCTGGTGGTGTCATCCCCTTGACCGTACTAAGTGTTTAGCTTATCTCCCATTGCTGTACATTGTTGAGTACAGCACTTAGCCTCTCCCAAACTCACAACGTCTATTGTCCTGTGGGTTAAGGCCACTTTCAGTTTCATCCAAATTCTTGTAGGGAGCACCCGGAGGAAACACACACGATCATGCGTTCATCCTGAGCCTCCGTGGGTGAGGACAAGAGGTGTCAAAAGATGTGAAAGGGGCGATATAAATGAAAACTATACTTGGCTTTCAAAGGATTTTTCTAGATTTATTCTCATTGTGGGAGTGAAGAGCAACAACTTTTAATTTAACTGAAAATAAATGGTCAATAAAAGGGAAAATGTTGCAATTCTTGAAATCTTCCCTTCTCCTTATTCCAAGTTGTCAAGACAAAAGGTTCAGGAAACCTGGATAATGTGGGACGAGTCTGTGGCAAGGTGAAGCTCCCTCCTCCTCCCCCTTTACCCTCCCTATTCAAGGGCATTGATGGAAAGGTGGTTTCCAGTGGAGATGGATAATTTCACTCCAGTTCCCAACAGGAAAATCCCAAGTCCTTCTCGTACTGAAACAAACAATAAATAAATTATTCCTTAGCTCCAGAGGGAATTGTAATGAATTTATGTAAAGGTAACCAAGCTGCCTCAAGATGAATCTTGGAGGATTAAGGGACCTCAGTGGAATTCAAGCCTTTTCACAGCTGGTAAAGTCAGGAATGCAGGTTGTCCTGGGAACGTAGCCAACCACTGTGTGGAGGGAAGGCAACACCTCACCTACACTCCCGATACCTGTCCAAGCGGTTACAAATCATTCTGCGCAATATACTTATTGTGTTCACCCACGTCCCAGTCTGTCCCCAGAATCTTTAGCCCCTGGAGCCACGTTGTTAACACTCGGAAGCAGCCGTACACAAAAGCAACAGAACTCTTCAAGGATGGAACATTGTGGAGGCTGAGCCGGTTTTCAGAGAATAAACACCAGGTGGCAGCACTGACACTGGAGCGAGGAGCCCAATTGGTGAGGTCAACTCCTAACCTACTAAATTATAGGAAAGGATGCATGTGTGTAGGCCAGGTGCAAACTGACCTATGATCTTCCCCATCTAGAGCAAATAAACATCTTCAAGCTTTATAAACACAAGAGATTTTGCAGATACTGGGAATCTTGAGCAGCACACGCAAAATGCTAGAGGAACTCAGCAAGTCAGGCATTAAATAATTGATGTTTCAGGCTGAAATCTTTCATCAGGCCTGGAAAGGAAGGAGGGAGAAGCCAGAGTAAGAAGGTGAGGGAGGGGAAGGAGTACTAGCTGGTAGGTGATAGGTGAGACCAGGTGAGGGGAACAGTAGATGGGTGGGGGAAGGGGATGAAGTGAGAAGCTGGGAGGTGATAGGTGGAAGACTTAAATGCCTGAAAAAGGAATCAGATAGAGGACCGTGGACCACAGAAGAAAGGGAAGGAGGAGGGAGGTGATGGGCAGGTGAGGACAAGGAATGAGAGGGGAACCAGAATGGGGAATGGAAACAGAGAGAAGGAGGAGGGGAAAGAAATTTCTGGAAGTTAGAGAAATCAGTGCTCACGCCATCAGGTTTGAGGCTACTCAGAATGAATATGGAGTGTTGCTCATCGAGGCATCATCGTGACAGCAGAGAAGACCATGGACTGAGATATCGGAATGAAATGGGAAATTGAATTGAAAGGGGTGGCCACTGGAAAATCCCACCTTTTGTGGTGGACGGTCATCAGGCTGTGTCTCACTGACGTCGAGGAAGCTGCACTGAGACTACCAGATACAGTAGATGACATTGATTCGCTCTTCAAGCATAACTCTGTCTGGGTCCGACTGGCCAATGCTTTCCTTTCAAAATATTTTTGTAGCGTTTTGCCCTGATACATAACGCCCCACAAATTCTAACTTAAAACAATGTGCAGCCTTCTCTATAAAGCTCAAATAATTTTTATGATCCAACTGTATGTGTTTTAGTCAAAGGAAGATTTTGTAAAGTCTCAAGAATCAAGAGAGATACCTTGATGAGGAGCACAGGTAATTGAATTAGGTAAGATTCATTTTATCCATTTAAACAATCCCTAACTTTATCTTGAAAAATAATCCAGTTGACATCCTTTCAAAAAGTGACACTGTATGTAACACATATGTTTCAGATACTAATCAAAGCTCATTCTTCTAAATAAAATAACGAAGATAAAGGAAACTCATAAGCAATTCAAAGCATGCAATTATGACAAAAACAGAATAAATTGCATTAGATTTATGATTTGAAAGCAAAACCTTCGGTGCAGAAATTTGCCTTTCGCCGTTAATGGAGGACACGTGAGAACATCAGCCATCGGTTCCTTCAATCTAAAGCAGGGGATCCCAATCTGTGGTCCACAAACCCCTTGCTTAATGGTATTGGTCCATGGCATAAGAAAAGGTTGGGAACCCCTCATCTAAATATTTTCTTCTACCTCTGTGTGATGAAACCTGCAGAGAGCCGTCCAACCAGAGGCCACTATTTAGTGCAGACACCAAAAGACGTTTCTCTGCCTACAAACTGCGCCTTAAATAAAAACAGGCAGAATGACAAGCAGTGTGAGAAGGTACAAAACAACGCGGATGATGACTGCAAACAGCGGAGGCTTCTATTTCACTGCTCTGTTAAACGGTTTCTCATTCAATCTAATACCAATCTTCAGCAATGCGTCTCAAGTAAGGAATGACTGAATTGTGGAAAGGAAATGAGGGGCAAAAAGCAGGGGCAGGATCCCTGAGCATATACACACTGGTCTAATTCACGTTACAATAATTGCGTTAATGGTCCTTTTACATTTTATTAGTTTCCTTTGCCTCAAGGTTCTCCTTTCTCCTTCCTCTCTCCTAAGCTTAGAGAGCAGGGATGAAATCACGTTCCTGAGAGCAAGTTTTGACAGACTGGTTATCAGCAGAGTGTATTAGGGACAACACAAGCTCTCCTTGCACCTGACCCTTGCAGAACTGAATTACTGGAGGAACATGCACAAAATGCTGGAGGGACTCAGCAAGCTGGGCAGTATCTATGGAGGGAAATAAACAGTTAACGTTTCAGGCTCATACCCTTCATCAGGACTGGAGAGAACACGGGCAGAAGCCAGGAAAAGAAGGTGGGGGAGTGGAAAGAGTACAAGCTAGCAAGTGACAGCTGAGACCAGGTTTGGGAGGGGGTGGAACTAGGTGGGGCGGGAGTGGGGTGATGAAGTGAGAAGCTGGCAAGTGATAGGTGGAAAAGTGAAGAACTGAAGAAAAAAGAATCTGATAGGAGAAGACGGTGGACCACAGAAGAAAGGGAAGGAGGAGGGGAAGCAGTGGGAGACGATGGGCTAGTAAGAAAAAGAGAAGGTGTAGGTGGGAGACCAGAATGGGGAATGATAAAAGAGATGAAAAGTACCAGAAGGTAGAGAAATCAATGTTCACACCCTCAGGTTCGAGCATCTACAGAACATGTTACATTTATGAATGATTTGAGAAGAATCTTTGACTAATTAGTCCTTAGCCTCAGGAATATGCTTTCATAAAGAAGACGAGGAAGGGCTGCAGTGGTTTTTGTTGAGATTCAGCTGTTGCAAAATCCAGGAACAGACACTAAGAAGTGTACCAAAGTTTGGTGCAGTTTTACAAAGCCTTGGTTGGGGAACACAGGATAGAACCCTCCTATCATTGTATATCAAGGAGCTGGAATCAATGCAAAACCTTGAAAAAAATGTAATATCACAGAACCTACACTGGAAGTGGAGTGATACTGCTAGAACATCCATGTATGTAAACAGCAACATTTAGATGGCAGTGAGGACTATCTTTATGTATTTTATCAATAAAGTATTTTTGAAACAAGTTTTATATTTTTTATGCATTAATGCTGTCTTTATTTTCCTTTCGGCATCCATTGATTGATGTCATACACCACTAAACCAACACTGTGTACTTCAAGGGTTAAAAAAAAAGGGGCCCCACCTTTTCTGCATTTCACAAGGTCCACTCTCAGATCACAATTCCAGCCTGAGGGGATAGCATGGCAGCATAGCTCCAAGATCTGGGTTCAATTCGCGCTGCTGACTGTAAGAAGTTAGTATGTTCTCCCCGTGACCGCATGGGTTTCCTCCGGGTGCTCCGGATTCCTCCCACACTCCAAAGATGTACAGATTAGGGTTAGTAATTTGTGGCATGCTCTGTTGGCGCCTAAAGTGTGGCGGTATTTTCAGGCTGCATTCATTGCTGTGTTACTCGTTAATGCAAACAATGCCTTTCACTGTACATTTCAAAGTTTCAATGTAACATGACAAATAAGACTCATCTCTCTAACATCCGTTGGTCAACGAATATATTGAGAAACTATACCACAGCATTTATGTCAAACTTCAATAATTCAATGGTTCCAATTAATGGTTCAATTGTAGAATTGTCCTTTAACAATAACAGATAAGTTAATGTTTTAAATTTGCACTGGTCAGAAAACAGGATTATCCATCGGACTTTCTGGTGCGCACTCTCATCAGAGGCGGAATCCAGAAAGCCAGATGCCCTGTAAGGTGATACAGTGATGTGTTTCCCCAAAATATCAGCACTGCCTCAATGTTATAAACTTGAGCTGAGATTATAACATCCACCGACTATACGAGAAGGAAACCAAGTTATAAATGACCTGATGTTTGAGTACTGAGAATAGTGGGCAAGTTTACAACTTGGGCAGCCTGACAGTGCAGCACTTAGCATAACCCTAATACAGTGCCAGTGACCCAGCTTCAGTTCCACTTCTCCCCTGTGACAGTGTAGGATTCCTCTGGGCGCTTTGGATTCCTCCCACAATCCAAAGCTGTATGAGTAAGGGTTGGTACGTTGTGTGCCATGCTATGTTGGCACTGGATGCATAGCAAAGACGCCCACGTTAGTAGGTTAATTGATCATATTGGTGTAATTGGGCTTGTTGGATTGGAGAAGCCTATTATCGTGCTGTATTTTAAAATAATAAATGAATAAATAACACTGGCCTAGAATTTCTCAAATCCTGAAAAGAGGGAAGTTCCATAACTATCCCTTCACTTTGCGTCCGAATTAAGGAAGGCTTCAGAGAAGGGGAGGCGAGTGAAGCTTGCAAAGGGCTTGCGCCTTTGTACAGAGAGGGTGAAACAGTTCTCCAGTTTCACACTCGGTGTTCCTGTGCATCACGTGTGAGGACATTCACAGAGAAACCAGATCAAGGCAGGATGGACTCCCACCACTGCTTTGAAGGCTTTTCAGATAACGCCAGGGACTGCAGCAACAAAGGGACAAAATTGGCCAGGAAATGGAAGACAAAGAGCTGTGATGTGTTTGTTTCCTCAAACTGAGGGGAACTATATAATGGAGTTCCATAAGGTACCATACCACAGCTTATTGAAAGATCTGAAACAACGGACAGTGGACGTTTGTCGAGGACGTTAATGAACTATTACCAGTAGGTACAATACATAATTGGGTCTGGACAGGGAAATTACTAATTGGAGCAATCGTGTGGACACAGGAACTCAGTGCTGAGATGGTTTATGTTTGTGATCCTCTCTCACCAATTTCCTGCTCCCCACCCCCCGCCAAGCCAGGGCTGTTCCTCTGATACAACGTCCCCTCCAATCTGGTACTGCCTGACTTCCTCTCCCTGTCTACAGTAGCCTGCCCACTCAATACTTCCCACCATTTCCAGTATTTGGTGGCCAGCTTCCGAAGAGTCTCTCTCAGAAATTTTATCAAGGTCCATCCAAGATCTTTCTCTGCTGCAGTCTTGTCTAATCTACTACATTTGGTAATTCATTCCTCCCAGTCTACATGAAAATAAAACAGAAGATGTCAGAAATCCAAGAAAAAAACCCAGAAAATCATGGGAGATACTTAGCAGGTCAGGCAGCATCTGTCAAAAGAGCGAAAGGTACATTTCAGGTCAAAGTCCCTTTGTCCGAACAGGCATTCACCTGAAATGTTAACTCTTTTTCCATAAATACTGGCTGACCTGCCGCGTGTTTCCACCATTTTCAGCGTTCTCTTTTCCTTTGTTTCTTCACCACTGCGTACCTTGAAGAATCATGTTGCATCTTTCTTCTATATGGGTGGGCTCCATCTGGATTCAAAGAGAAGGCGTGTGGGATCAACAATCCACTCACACACATCCCCATAATACAATGATGGGTGTTTTAAGTTCTTTACAAGAGGAAATGGATCTATTTCAAAATAAGACAGGAAGAAATAACTAGGCCTCATTTGGTTTGGACCACATTGGGTGATGTGTTTGCTGTAAAAGCAAACCCAAGGAAGGAATGCAGTCCAAGTCACGTTCAGCACACACAAAATGCTGGAGGAACTCAGCAGGCCAGGCAGCATCGATGGAAAAAAAAGTACAGTCAATGTTTTGGGCTGAAACCCTTCGGCAGGACTGAAGAAAAAGAGATGAGTAGATTTGAAAGGTGGTGGAGGAAAGAGAGAAACATAAGGTGATAGGTGAAACTGGGAGGGGCAGGGATGTAGTTAAGAGCTGAAAAGTTGATTGGTGAAAGAGATACAGGGCTGGAGAAGGGTGAGTCCGGTTGGAGAGAACAAAGAGCCATGGATGAAAGAAAATGGGGGAGGAGCACCAGAGGGAGGCGATGGACGGGCAAGGGGAGAAGGTGAGGGAGGGAAAAGGGGATGGGGAACGATGAAGGCGGGGGGCATTACTGGAAGTTTGAGAAATCAACAGGTTGGAGGCTACCCAGACGGAATATAAGGTGTTGTGTGCCAGCAGGCTGGAGGCTACCTTCCCCCACTTTTAAAATCTACTCATCAGCATTTTTTTCCTCCAGTCCTGCTGAAGGGTTTCGGTCTGAAACAGCGACCGCACTTTTTTCCCATAGGTGCTGCCCGGCCTGCAGAGTTCCTCCAGCATTTTGTGTGTGTTGCTTGGATTTCCAGCATCTGCAGATTTTCCCTTTACTGAGACCAAGCCACTTAGGTCGTTAGTTCACTGTGGCCATACATGATGCCAAATAACCAGAGTAAACTAGGGAATTAACTGGAACAGTAGTGGATTAGGATACCTGTGAAACTGGTTTGTCCACAAAATTCTCACCAAACCAGGAATAAGGCGAACTTCTCTCAATGACAGAAGATGTGGGTACTGTTGGTGTAGTCAGTGTAAACCTGGAAATTTTACTACTGGTATTTGGCTTATCCACACAAAGACAGTTTAATTAGTGTCTAAGGATGGAGTTAAAAACCACTGACTTGTGTTTTCACTCAGAACAAAATAAGTTTTACAACTGTTGGAATAGTTTTTATAACTTGTGTCTGTCTACTTCCAAATTAAATAGATACTTGAAACTGATGCAGACTAAAGCCTCTCATCCTTGGCCACCAATGGCTCCAGAGCGAGGGGGTCACCATCTCGCTGTGAAGGATCAGCCTTTCAGGAAGAAGAGAGAAAAAAGCCATAGGACAGTGAGTCTCTGGGCTGCAGAGGCTAGGTTGGTGAGTACGGTCAGGACAGAAGACGGTAGGTATTTGGGCATTTGGGCCAGTTGGTTATTACACTATTGTAAAAGATCAGCCATGATTCTATTCACTAGTAGAGCAGGCATAAGGAACTGAATTGCCCAGCCCTGCTTCCATTTGCTATGTTCAAAATGGTTTTACTCACATCTTCAATCCTTCCCCGAGCATAATCTCCCCTTCTTGGAAATTAGCTGCCCTTTCCATTACCACATGAGCTACCTGGTTCAAGCCAAGAACACAAATTCATCAGTTTAAATATCAAATAACTCTGCTTCTTTCGCCTTCCAGAATGAAAAACTTCGATCAATATATCGACAAATCTCTTTGTTACAGAATTCTCCAAGTTCGGAGATGAGCTGAATTGAATCTTCTCTAATTTTGACTCCTTCGATCGTGTCATCTCCAGTATCATCACTGGCAGGGAGATTGACTGTGTTACTCATAAATGACTCCTGCGCAGATAGCTCTGTTGCCTGCAGCTCTGCCTGCTTGTTCTGGGAGGTTGCATTGTGCTGGTGAGAAACATCTAATTCAACTCTCTCTCCAAAGAACTGCTGCTTAATATCTTCAAATCCATCGCTCCAGTCTCGATTCCCAGACTCGACCTCTTCCATGACCACTTTGTGAAATCGCCGAATCAGCTCCCAAGGGTGGCTCCCCAGGCGATCAAACATCTCGTAGCAAAGAATGTGCCGAAACTTCCGCTCGGCTCGGGACATGTTCATGTCCAGTAACTGGAAGTACCCAAGCATGAAGAGATCAAGACTCAAGCTGTTGTAATCAACAGGCACACCATTCACATGAGGAAGAAAATGTTCTGGCCAATATATCATGTGATGCCGACTCAATCGTCTGATTTGTCGAGTTGGAACTTGCGAGATAATTGTCCTCCAATGGCCTATCAGCTTGCCGACCACTTGTCTCTGCTTCATGAAATAGAGGAGTCGATCATCATCACTTCGTCCCCTCATGAATTCTGACTGTAACTCAGAATTATTATACAAGAGTCCATCGTGCTGCTGAATATCTTCAAAATCCTCTGTCAGAGCACCTGAAATACTTGACCTCATCTGATTCTGCCTGGAAGATTCCACAAATGTCCACTTCTTCCAGTGTTCGAGGAAGAGGAACACAATTCGTTCCTTCCTCAAGTCTGTATACTGCTGAATGTAACTGAGGTCCGTCTGGACTGGAAGACTTCTGGTCATGAGGTCTGGACTAAAGTACGTCTCATCGTCATCTCTAGATAAACACTGGTTTACATCATTGTTGCTGATGTCTGTTGAATATAGTAATGGCATGTGTATTGGGACAATGAGTGGTTCTTCCACTATTCCTGACCCATGCTGGTCTGGGCACTGTTGCACGCTGCAATTTGACTTGGTGTTTTTAGATGCATTGGTACAAAAATTATGGGATTCTTCCAGAATGGTTTCTGTACAATGAGGTCCAACAGGCAGCGATCGTTTCCTTTTGTAGACCTTCTGTTGTGCCTCCTCTGTCATTCTTGACTGCAGTTGTAGTTCGTAGTTTGCCTTTATATTTTTGACCGACACGCCGCATTGCAGGATTTCTTTCTGAACATCCTCTCTAGTTGAACTGAACGACTGTGACCTCCCTATGCACAAGTTTGACTCCTTGGCTGAGGAAACCTTCACCGGCTCAGCCGCCGGACCCCTGTGTTGGTCTCTCGAAGGCATCAGGTCAAAAAGGCTTACCTCCTTCCCACCTAAGGTGGCCAGAAGAATGGCCATGCTCTTCAGCAGAATTGAAATCTTGTTGCACCAGGCAGGCAGGTCCTCTGCCTGGCCATGGACCTGCTTTGGGTTCACGGTAAAATGCTCGTGCGCTAACGCAGTGGACACGGGTAGCAGTTGCTGAAGCTCCAGCTCTAATTGCTCCAGCTCCGTCTCCACCTTCTGCACCTTGTGCATAACCTGGAGGTTCTCGATCTGCTTTTCTATACGGATGATATCGTCCTCTGTCATCAGTTCTCCAAATGGTCCCAGGATAGCATTATGTGCATGGGAGTATTTCCACCCCTCGGGCTGGTAATAATTACTGTCGTGAAACTGCCTCAGGAGAAAACACAGGGCAAAAATATCTCTCTGAGCAAATGGAAGACCTGATTTTCTCTCCACTGATAATCTTTCACAGGGTTAGTGGTGCAATATAACATCCATCAGACTTTAAATTCCATTTTTAGCTACGTAAATTAAGTTAGCATTTAAAATATTTGATCATCATTGTGTTAACTTATCAATCTTTATACAGACTGAATGGTGGTTGCTTGGATTTCCATTAAAGATATTCTAATCCTTTTGAGCTACTGTTCAATTAGCAGAATTAAATATTGATGATCATTTTTGCCATTAAAAATATTCTTTGCACCACTCACCAAGTAAAACCATTTAAAGTTGCAGTATCCTAATTTTGTAATTCAATTGGAATTTGGCATGTTACAAATACAGCATATTAGCTCATGAATGCTAATAGCTGAAGGAAATACATTCAGATATGAAAGGGTTAACATATGAGGAGTGTTTGATGTATCTGAGCTTGAACTTGCTGGAGTTCAGAAGAATGAGGGGGGCAATCTCACTGAAACCTATCGAATGCTGAAAGGCCTACACTGAATGGATGTGGAGAGGATTGTGGGGGAGTCAAGGTCCACAGGACACAACCTCAGAGTTTGGGGACATCCATTCAGAACAGAGATAAGGAGGAATTTCTTTAGCCAGGGGTTAGTGAATCTGTGGAATTCATTGCCACGGATAGCTGTGGAGGCCAAGTTATTGAATATATTTAAAGTGAAGGCTGATCAGTCAGGGCATCAAAGGTTACGGGGAGAAGATGGGACAATTGGGTTGAGAGGGTTATAAATCAGCCATGACAGAATGACAGAGTAGACTCGATGGGCTGAATGGCCCAATTCTGCTCCTATATCTTATGGTCTAATGGTATAAAGTAATTCTATACTATGAGGTGGACGCTGAAGCTCATAACAATGCAATTGACATTTTAGAACTTTCATTGTGCCAGCAGGTAATGAACGGATAGATTTTATGGTTGTAGTCCCAAGAGAAGCATTCTGTACTACTCTTGATTACCTTGAGTATTTTCCATTGGAAATGATAGTATGCCATAACAATGTGAAGATATAGAACAGCACTGGAATAGAGGGTAGAAATGTTGGCCTTTGGAAGTTCAGAGGCTGAATTAAGGAGATGCAGATTGTAAGTTCAATTAGGGTCAGTCTCTGAACATCTGAATCAACAATTCCTTCGTCCAGTTTATAGACTTAATATAACCTGTAACAGGAGCTTTTTGAACTACATACCTAAGAATGATTACACTGCCTTTCAAAGTTCAAAGATTGCTTCTCATGGGCAATGAGAGACGTCACAAATTTACTTGTGACATTTCACATTGGCCTGAGTGAAGCAAATCGGGAGACAAGGCAAGGGACAGAGAAGGCCTCCCTGGCTTGAGCCGATGTTAGATGTAAGCCCAGCAAAAGCCCAGAACTCCCAGGGCCGATAAAGCTGGCAGCAAAGCAAATTTATGTCTCTGATCCATTATCCTGAAACGTGTGCTCAAAAGACTTGCTGGTCCCAATGGACAAAGGTCAGGATATCCACCTATAGTGTTCAATATACCAAGTTACATCTTAAAAGGAAAATTTAGCATCGGCATTCTCAATAATAAGAACCTTTCTGGCAAGGTCTTAAGATGTAGTCAAAGCAAAACTCAGTATTACTCCCTTCTCCGCAGCAGTGTGGTGGTCAATGCATCTGTTGCATGTGTGTTTATCGTTCGGTTTCAAAGGTCAGTTTAGTTGCCAACATTTTTCACTGTTGTTGCCAGGTTTCATGGGGTTTGATGGCTCTTTTATAATAATGGAGGAGGAACAAAAGTGAAGGGCCACAATGTAAAGGACTGCTGGGGTGATCATCAGGATCTCTCTTCCCAACCTTCCAAGGTACTTCCAGCATCAGGAGCGCTGCCCTTACACAGGGCCCTTAGCATCATCAAGGATCCCTCCAATCCCTCCTAACCTTAACCCTAATGCACAATCACTTTGGTCCCCGACCATCGGGCAGATGGCACCACACCATGGGACAAAGATAGTTAGGCTGGGGAACAGCTTCTTCCCCTAGGCTATGAGACTACTGAACTCCCTGCTGGGTTTCATTATGATGAAGCGCCATTAGCATTGTACTGTTTATTTTTTAACTTGTGTCGTAAATGCACCTTATTCTGGAATACAGTACATTTTATTAATTGTTAATTTATTTGTGGTAATATTATTTAATGTGTTTTTTAACAGTGATATGTACTGTGTTGTGCACCTTGTTCTGCAGGACTGTTGTTCTGCTTGGTGGTGTTTACAGTTAATGACAATAAACTTGAACTTGATATAAAATGGATACTGCAGCTTTAATTCAACACTCCAAACAGCACCAAACCACCAAACTCATGCAATGCAAACAGACACTCACACACACACACACACACACACACACACACACACACACACACACACACACACACACACACACACACACGCACGCACACACACACACATACATTTTGAAAAAAAATGTAATAAAAGAAATGCTTAAGTATTATGCTCGTTGCACCTGGAAAGAGAATGTGTGAAGTAGACAATGGACAACAAAGGAATGTAACTCGATCTTCCCTTTCCAAGACTCTGGTCTGACATTTCTAAATCCATGCTGACAGCAGCCCCTGCCTTTAGAATTGCTAGGATTGACCCGGAGACTCCAAGAATTGAAGTTTTATCTGTGAGAAAAATCTTCAGATTTCTTATTCCATTTTCTTTGCAACTTACTGTTTTGGTTGGTATTAAAATATCAAAGAAGTGGGGTAATAATCTGTTGAACAAATCCTCTTATCGTTGCAATTGACACCTTCGCCTCCATGGATTGTACATTCTCATCCCTCTCTTAATCCTATCCACACAATATCTGGAGAAATTAAATACAAAATTTTGCTGCTTTCACTGAGCGTCAATAAAAATTCAAATGAAGGAGTACAATTCTCAAGCAAGGATTTGCCTGCTGGAAGGGTGTTAGGGATCTCATAAGCCTAAGAATAGCTAGGTTGTGAAACAACGTACACTGCTTCAGCAACACAATCTCTTGTGATAACAGTGGTCCATTATTGAAGAGTACAACATTAAAACTAATTTCGTGATATGCATTCAGTGGCCACTTTATTAGGTGCAGGAGTGTGTTCTTCCACTGCTGAATCCCATCCACTTTAAGGTTTGATGTGTTGTGGATTTAGAGATGCTGTTCTGCACACCACTGTTGTTCTGGGTGGCTACTTGAGTTACTGTCACCTTCCTGTCAGCTTGAACCAGTCTGGCCATTCTCCTCTGACCTCTCTCATTAACAAGGTATTTTTTGCCCACACCACTGCTGCTCAATGGATGTTCTCTGTTTTTCGCACCAGTCTCTGAGAATCCCGGGAGATCAGCAGTTTCTGAGATACTCAAACCATTCCATCTGGCACCAACAATGATTCTACCATCAAAGTCACACAGATCACATTTGTTCTCCGTTCTGATGTTTGGTCTGAACAACTGAACCTCTTGACCATGTCTGCATGCTTTTATGCACTGAGTTGCTGCCAAATGATTAGCTCATTAGATATTTGCATTAACAAGCAGGTATATATACTAAAGTGACTAATGAGTGTACGTCAGTGACAATAAACCTGATTCTAACAACTTAGATCGTTAAGAAGTTGCATTACAGCACCAATTATGCAACTCTTGATACAGAGAACTACAATCACCACTCATGAAAATTTAAAGAATACTTTCTGATTTAATGACTTTAAATTATAAAAGCCTAGTAATCTTGCTTATTTAAAAGCCCATTAATGAAGAACATAGCTTTATAATATTTCATCTGTTTACTAAATTCCTGATGTTTAGAAGGCTAATCAGCTACATAATAAGTGGCAGAGTGGTAGAGCTCCTGGCTCACAGCTCCTTAAACTTGAGTTCGATTCCCACCTCCGGTGCTGCCTGTGTGGAGTTCTCCTGCTCTACCAGAAGCAGTGTGGATTTTCTTTTTCTATTTATTTATTTATTGAGATACTGTGTGAAATAGGCCCTTCTGGCCCTTCTAGCCATGCCTTCCAGCAATCCCTCAATTTAATCCCAGCCTAATCACAAGGTAATTTACAATGACCAACTGATCTACCAACTGGGACATCTTTGGACTGTGGGAGGAAACCGGAGCATCTGGGGAAACCCATGCGGTCGCGGGGAGAACGTGCAAACTCCTTGCGGGCAGCAGCAGGAATTGAACTCGGGTCGCTGGTACTGTGCTACCCTAAATTCTTCCCACATCCCGAAAGTATAGCAGACACTGCAGTAGCATTGCGTTTAGCATAATGCTTTACAGCGCCATCTATATATTGGGGTTCGATTCCCGCCGCTGTCTCTAAGGAGTTTGTCCGTTGCCTCCATGTGCACTGGTTTGACTTTAATGATTCTTATCATTTCAGTTCACTTAGAACTGTACAGTGCTGTGCAAAACTCTTAGGCGTACCTCTATAGCTAGGGTGCCTAAAACTTTTGCAAAGTACAGTGTATGTCAACATGGAGCGGGGAGCAAGATTGTAAATCTGGTGGGAGCAAAGCATGTTGGGAATGGTGAGGGTTGAGTGCCGCAGGAGAGGTGTGGGACAGGTGGCAGAGAAGGAGTGCCAGGCATGGGAGGGTGGCGTGTGTGCATCCACTCCCAACCCTGAGACACCAGGCAAGGCCATTTCATTCCAAACATTTGGTGTATTGATCATTACAGAACATCTCTCTGGTGCTTCCCACTCTCTCTCCTCTTCCTCCCCCTTTTCTCAATCATGATTCCCTTCTCCCTTCCCTCTTCCCACTCTCAGTCCGCAATAGAAACCCATATTAGACAATAGACAATAGACAATAGGTGCAGAAGTAGACCATTCGGCCCCTCGAGTCTGCACCGCCATTCTGAGATCATGGCTGATCATTCACTATCAATACCCAGTCCCTGCCTTGTCCCCATATCCCTTGATTCCCCTAACCATCAGATATCTATCCAGCTCCTTCTTGAAAGCATCCAGAGAATTGGCCTCCACCGTCTTCCGAGGCAGTGCATTCCACACCTCCACAACTCTCTGGGAGAAGAAGCTCTTCCTCAACTCTGTTTTAAATAACTGACCTCTTATTCTCAATCCATGTCCTCTGGTACAGGTTTATCATCACTCACATGTGGCATGAAATTTATTTCTTTTTAAGGCAGCAGTACAGTGCAATTTGTAAAATCACTGCAGTACTGTGCAAAAATCTTAGGCATATACCTGAGATTTTGGCACAGTACTGTATCTGCCAATAGTACATCAGCAGTAGGCCACGCCACCCAGTAGTAAAACCGATTGTGATTTTTAAAACTGCCCTGCGACAAGGAGAGACTGAACACCTCAGGGCATTCCATTGCACTAAAGGGGCCATACAAATGCAAGTTGTTATTGTACCTGAGTGCATTGTTTTTAATTTTGATGCCGGCAGATTTTTCCACAAAAACATACCTCAGGTGTTACTAGTAATGAAGCTAAGCAAAAACATTTGGACCAGTGCCGGTGACCAAGCCAGCACCAGTGTTTACTTGCCTCTGGCAGCTAACAAAATGGATCTCAAAGTTGTTGTTTAGAACGTGGACCAATCTGTTCTCACTTACACCAGTTTTTCAACCATCTATGGAAAAGAGTAAACGGTCGACATTTCAGAACAAAACCCTTCTTCAGGACTAGAAAGGAAAGGGGAATGACTTCTTTCTTCCCAGTCCTAAAGAAGGGTCTTGGCCTGAAATGTCAACTGTTTACTCTTTTCCATAGATGCTGCCTGACCTGCTGAGTTCCTCCAGCATTTTGTGTGCTTTGCTTTGGATTTCCAGCATCTGCAGTTTTTCGAAAGTTTATTAACCATGTCCAGAATGGGATTCAGATCAGACTCCTTTCAGTGAGATGGCAGCACGCTTGGACGCAGTGAGGTCAACCAAAGGTGTTACTGTCTTTTTTAAATGCAGTCTTTACAATCACAAGGCTCTGCTGGGACTAAGTACTGCAGGTCCAACTCAGCTGCGAGTTGCCCATTGGTGGAGATCCTGGAGGAGCTGGACTTGGTGTGGATGGTGATGCTGCCTCCGACTGAGGGGTGTCGGTGTGCAAAGGAGGTGAGCTGCCTAACAGTGAGTGGTCACCTTAGTCCTTTTCTTGTGATCACAAGACACTGTTGGACGCCGGTGGTGTGCAATGTTGCAAGTCCAATTCATTGCCTGATTGGTGATTGGTGGAGGAGCTGTATGGCCTCGATCATAGCAAGGACTTGGCCTCAAGCTGCAGTGTCGCCTGTTTACAGCTGCCAGGGGGAGCATTGGAGTCAGGTGCTCCACTGCAGTGCTGGAGGCAGTGTGGTGCAGCGTCCATACTGGAGTCAGAGCTGCTCCTCAGTGTTCACTTGGCTGTATTGTGTTCGATTGCAGGCTGCTACAACATTCATTGACTCAGGGACTTGGACTATCTTTTAGTGTGTGACTTTACTTTCCTGCCATATGTATTATATATGCTTTGTGCTGTGTATGACTATTGGTACTGTGTTCTGCACCTTGGCCCCGGAGCAATGCTGTTTCATTTAGCTGTATTCATGGGTATTCCTGCATGGTTGAATGAACTTTAAACTTGAACTTTTCTTCCCTTTGGGCCTCTTAGTTTCCAGAATGAAAGGATTTTATTTTGAAAACAAAACTATTCATTTTAAAAGTGACTTGGAAGCTGGTTGTCCAAGTCTGTGAATATTGCAGGGAAGCTGGACCACACGGAGCAAAGTGAAATGATAATCTGGTTTCCAATGAACAACTATGCTACACTTATTACACAGAGGAAATTCAGTCCATTGCTGTCACAATGTGTGAAGATCTCTTATACTACTTCAGGCAAACTAAATATTTTATCTTTATTTTAAACAGCAGATTCAGTACACGTGGGATAGTTTTAGCTACCATCAATCTGATACCAGGTCAGTGCTCCATACACCCTTTATAATAACTTCCAAGCTGTGTATCAGACATGGCTATAAGGAGCACTGGGGCCCCATAGGGGACTGTATTGGCTCCCTTCCCTTTTACTCTGCATAAATTGGAATTTAGATACAACACTGAGTCATGTCCTCTGCGGAAATACTCTGATGACAGCAATAGTTGTGTGTATGAAGGGAGGACAGGAGGATGAATACAGGGCCTTGGTGGAGGACTTTGACAAATGGTGCAAGCTGAATCATCATCAACATCAGTAAGACAGAGGAGATGGTGATGGACTTCAGGAAGACTAATCCTGTTACTATTGATGCTGAGGATGTGGACGTACTGTGGACCTCCAAGTACTTGGGGGTGCACCTGGATGACAGACTTGAGTGGAGCACCAACACAGAGGCTGTGTACAAGAAGGGCCAGAGTCACCTCTACTTCCTGAGGAGGCTGAGGTCCTTTGGAGTGTGCAGGTCTCTCCTTCACACGTTCTACCAGTCTGTTGTCACCAGTACAATCTTCTATGCAGTGGTGTGCTGGGGCAATGACATCAACACGGGTGATGCCAACATGCTCAATGAACTGATTAGACAATCTGACTCTGTTATAGGAGTCAAACTGGACACACCGGAGGCTGAGGCAGAACAAAAGACCCTACGGAAAATCCTGGCAATTCTGGACAATATTTCTCACCCTCTGCATGCCACCTTGGCTGAATAGAGGAGCACATTCCGTAAGAGACTAGGACAACTGTGTTGCTCCAAAGAGCGCTATGTGAGGTCATTCTTACCCTCGGTCATTAGGCTCTATAATGAGTCAACCTATAGCCAGGGAGGTGATGATCCCCTCCTGTTAGACTGTTTGCGGTAACTTATTTTTAATTCTTTCTACTTCTCTTCTAATATTTATATCTGTGCACGTGTAATGCTACTGTGACACTGTAATTTCCCTTGGAATCAATAAAGTATCTATTTATCTATCTAATGGTAGCACTGCAAATCCTAAGGCATTCCCAGAACAATGTAAAAGTCTCAGTAATCTCTGGCAAATGTAACACGTTTCCTGAGATCACTCGGCACTCTCCCTGGGAACCCCTACAAACGTTAATATTCTCCCTGAGTTCCCCTGAAAACGTGATGCTTTCACTGGGAAATATTGACGAATTCCACAGAATGCTAGAAGCAGCTTCCAAGCAAAAGCCACAGCTACTTATCACATACACAAGAGATGGAGCAGTGGGGTAGCACGGGCGCAGGCACACCCAGCCCTGAGACACCAGGCAAGGTCATTCGATTCCAAACAATTGGTTTATTGATCACTCTCTCCCCTCTCCCTGCCCCCTTCCCACTCTCAGTCCACAACAGAGGCCCATATCAGAATCAGGTTTATCATCACTCACGTATGTCATGAAATTTGTTTTTTTTTTGTGGCAGCAGTAAAGTGCAATACATAAAATTACTACAGTACTCTAGATATCTCCAGCCTGCCAGCCACATACAACTATCTACAACTCTAAAGGTACTTCCATTCATCTCCAGTCCATATTTTACAAGGACATGTATTATATGTAGGATCCCAAGTGTATTTTAGAGAGTATAATTTTAGCTTATAATATAATATATATTATAAACTTATATTATAATATATTATAAAGAATATAATATAATTTAATTTAAGAATTGAGTGCAGAATGTGGAATCACTTGATACATTGTTGTACCAGGCACTTCCACTTAGTTGAGAGTCATTGCCTTCAATAAAGGAAGTTCTGTCAACAGGTCTATCCATTTACTTACTAATGCATGCAGCTACACAACACAACTTCAAGACACTGCACAATCAGTTTGTGTACAGGATGATGAGATCGAGTAGACAGCCAGGGTTGAAATAGCTCACGTCAGAGGGTATAATTTTAAGATGGCTGGAGGAAAGTATAGTGGGGGGGGGGGGGGGGATGTCAGAGGTAGTTTTTAATACAGAGAGTGCTGGGTATGTAGAACGATTGACGGTAGAGGCAGATATATTAGGGGCACTTAAGAGACTCCTAGGCACATAAATGACAGGAAAATGGAAGGCTATGTGGGAGGGAGGGTTAGACTGACCTTACAGTAAGTTAAAAGGTTGGTACAACATTGTGGGCCGAAGGGTCCGAACTATGCTGTAATGTTCTATGTTTTGTGTTCTTAATGGAAATTTCTGTATGAAAGCCCGCTAATGGTATTCAAGCAAACCACCACAATATTTATCTCCTGCAAATAACGTTTGTGTGTTGCATTCCAGCCTCCACACAGAGCTTCAAATTGACATCAGCACAGACATATACCAGCCAAGGGTAAATTCATCTGGCGAAGATCAAAAATCTGCAGATGCTATAAACCCGAAATTTAAACGAAACAGAAAATACTGTAACACTCTCGGGTCAGGCAGTATTGGCAGAGAAAAAATAGAGTTGATGTTTCAGGTTTGAGGAAAGAAGGGTCTTGGACCTGAACTATTAATGTCTCTCTCAAGAGATAATGCTTGTCCTGCTGAGTCCTTTCACATTTTCAGTTTTTTTTTAGCTTATCCAGCATTTATATGCCAATCACTGCAATGTGTAGCCTATGTTATATCAACTGCTTAGCAGCAAGGAGTCATAACTAACAAATACACATAGTTCCATTTCCCTTGTAGTTTGATGCCCTTTAATCATTGGCGTGTTTGCTGCTCCTGTTCCAATACACATTGTCTCACATTTCTTTAGATTAAACAAATTGCTTCTTTAGACCAACTCATTAATAGTGTTTAATCAGCTCATTTGTTGGGTAAACACACTACTCTGATAATTCCTGAGCTGTGCCTAGATAACGTGGATTATAAAGCTTTGTAATTTATCACAAGAAGTACTGTGGAAACTTATTCCATAATTATTCATATGAAAGCAAGCAGGAACTTACGTATATCCTTGCAATACAATATAGTTATCTAAGTATTTTCTTTCACTTCTAATGCTCAACCATCATACATTTTGATAAACAATAGCTCTATCAGATGCTGAGGAATTTCTATTTTCTGAATAGTTTTTAAACATTACATTTTAGGTTAGTTTCCTAAGAAATCCTTTTGCAAAGTTGCATTGTATGGTGAAGTACAGAGTTATAACTGATGCAATGTATAATCCTGAGAGGATTGAATGTCAGTAATTTACAAATGGAACACAATACAAGTTATATTTTGAAGGGTCATTTAGAAAAAGGCATAAAATGGAAAGTAAGTGCATGCAGTATTGTTTAGGTTAGTGGGAGGTCAGAGGGTCCGGAGGTTATTGAACAGCAGTTTGACGAGAAGAAATTATAAAGGAGGAGAACACAAGAGATTTCCCAGATGCTGGAAATTCAAAGTTCAAGGTTGAAAGTAAATTTTATTATCAGAGTACATGTATGTCACCACATCCAACCCTGAGATTCTTCTTCCTGCGTGCATACTCAGAAAATCTGAGAATAATAACAGGATCGATGAAAGATCAAGAAAAGCATAGAAGACAGCAAACTGTGCAAATGCGAAAATAAGTAAATAGCAATCAATACCAAGAGCCTGAAATAACAAGATAGAGAGTCCTTAAAGTGAGATAATTGATTTTAGGAACTTCTCAGTAGTTATCCCCTTTTGTTCAAAAGCCTAATGGTTGAAATTTGAAATCCAGAGTAACACACACAAAATGCTGAAGGAACACAGCAGGTCAGACAGCATCAATGGAGAGGAATAAAAAGTCAAAGGATCTTGGCCCAAAACATTGACTCTTTATTCATTGCCATAAATGCTGCCTGACCTGTTGAGTTCCTCCAGAGCCTTGTGTTACTATAAAGGGGAATTCGCTTGCAAATAACATAAGAACAGACAGTAATTGATCCCACGGATAAATAAAAAGAAAGAGAAAAGGCAAAGAAAGCGTAGGTGCTTCAGAAGATGAGACCGGGAAAGTAATAACGACAAATAGAGATATATAAATAATTACCTTGCATCACTCTTTACGGTAGAAGAATGGGAAAAAATCCTTAATATTTTAGAGAATCAAAGGGAGCACTTTAAAATAATCGCCACCTTCGAAATAAAATGCTGGCCAAATGAATGGCGCTAAAGTCACCTCGACCTAGCACAGTAGCATAGTGGTTAGCGTGCTACTACTAGAGTGCCAACGACTGGGTTTAATTCTGCCACTGTCTGTAAGGAGTTTGTATATTTTCCCACGACTGTGTGGGTTTCCTCTAAGTGCTCTGGTTTCGTCCATATTCCAAGGATATGGTTTGGTTTATTCCGTTGTGGGCATACCATGGTGCCGCTGGGAAGCGTGGTGACTCAGCACCATCCTCGTTCATTTGATTTGACACGAATGATACGTTTCAATGCATGCTTCAATATTTTGATGTGCATGTGACAAAGCTAATCTTTATCTCTTCAATCTTTTCTGATGGCCACCGTTCTAGTGCTTTAACATGTCGTTACTGACATAGTGAGCACATTGGTTTGAAGCTACTAAATTTCATTGGTGCTCGAGAGCTTCCAAAGGATTGAGAAAATGCTTATTCAATGCCATTATTCAAGAAAAGGAGACAGAAAGTAGGAAATTATAAAGTATTAGCTCTAAATTCTGTCTTTGGGAATATGCTGGATTTGATTATTAAGTAGGACATTTAGAAAAGGGTTGGATAATCAAGCAGAGTCAACAGAAAAGATTCGGCGGATTTGTTCGAATTTCCTGACAATGAAACACACAGGATTAATGTATGAGAGCTTGGTGACATAGTGTATTTGGATTTCCAGGAACAATTTGATAAAGGGCCACATAAAAGGTGACAACACAATACAAGAGTGCATAGTGTTGTGGGAGCAAATATTGACATGGGTAGGAAAGTGGCTAATTAATGGTTGGGTGAAATTGATCATTTTCCTTCTGGCTTGGTAATCAGTAACCAGTGGGATACCCTCAATTATTTGTGATCTACATACATGGTGCTGGATCTGGTGATTTTGAGGTCCAGAGGTTCTTTAGAAGAATAAAACTTGGTACTTATGGCCATTTATTAAGAATGAAGAACGAAACAAAAATGAAGAACAAAGAAGTTGTGGTCGTCTTAACCAAACTCAAACTAGAAATATAACAAGTTAACATGGGTTCAATTCCCACTGCTGTCTGTAAGGAGTTTGTACATTCTCCCTGTGACCACGTGGGTTTCCTCCCGGTGCTCCAGTTTCCTCCCACAATCCAAAGACGTACAGGTCGGTGGGTTAAGTACTCATTGTAAATTTTCCCATGATTAGACTCAGATTAAATCAGGAAAATGCTGGGTGGTTTGAAGGGCCGATTGGTCCATTCTGTGTTATATCTCAATGAATAAACAAATAACCTGAGAAAAAGCCAGGTTCAAGTGGCTTGACACCTGCTGCAGAAAAACCAAGAAGCTTCTAGAAAAATACAGAATCAGCTATACTACAATTAGAAGATATTGCACTGAGCAATTACACGTATACATAGTACTGTGCAAAAGTCTTAAGCACTCTAGGTTTTTTTATGCTTTCAGGTGCTATGGCCTCCATGGAACCCTGATCTCAACATCGTCAAGGTTGTCTGGGATTACCTGGAGTGACAGAAGCAAGTAAGACAGCCAAAGTCTGCAGAAGTACTGTAGCAAGATCTCTAAGGTGCTTGGAACTACCTACCAGCCAATTTTCTTTGTAAACTGCATGACTGTGTACGTAAGAGAATTGCTGCAGTTTTAAAGGTAAAGGCTGGTTGCACCATCAGACATGTCACTTGATGGCCTCCTTTTGTGCAAAGAAGAGGCCACCCTCAGCGTGGAGGAGCAACACCTTATATTTCACCAAGGTAGCCTCCAAACTGATGGCATGAATATCAAACATGAGAAAATCTGCAGATGCTGGAAATCCAAGCAGCACACACAAAATGCTGGAGGAACTCAGCAGGCCAGGCAGCATCTATGGGAAAGAGTACAGTTGTCGTTCTGAAGGGTTTTTATCGCAAAATGTCGATTGTACTATTTTCCACAGATGCTGCCTGCCCTCTGAGTTCCTCCAGTATTTTGTGTGTGAGGCATGAATATCAAATTCTCTTTCCGGTAATTTTTTTCCATCCTCCTCCCCTCTTCTTCTATTCCCCACTCTGGCCTTTTACCTCTTTGCACCTGCCTATCACTTCCCCTGAGCCCCTCCTCCTTCCCTTTCTCCTATGGTCCACTCTCCTCTCCTATAAAATCCTACTTCAGAAGCCCTTGACCTTTCCCACCCACCTAGATTCCCCTATCACCTTCCAGCTAGCCTCCATTCCCTCGCTCCACCTTTTTATTCTGGCATCTTCTCCCTTCCTGTTCAGTCCTGATGAAGGGTCTCAACCTGAAATGTCGACCATTTATTCATTTCCATAGTTGCTACCTGATCCGTTGAGTTTCTTCAGCACTTTGTGTGTGTTGCTTTTGACGGGGTAGATTTTTTTTACTGTTGACTGTTGTGTTTAGTAAATGTTTGATATTTTAAAACTTTCCATTTCATTATTTTTGAAAGCACCTTTGCTTAACAGTATTATTTTACTTTTGCACGGTTCTGTTGGTGTCAATATAAAAATATGAGTAAGCATAGTAAAAGATGAACTATGAGGAAAAATAATTTTGCATTCTAATCAAACTAAGAGCCAAATTATCTGAAGGTACAAAGACAGGTTGGTTTGGGACTTATGAGGCAGATGCAGAGGGATATTGGTAAATTATGTAAGTGGGAAAGAGGTTCCAAGATGGAATATAATGAGGTTGCCCACTTTGGAGGGTAGAAGGAGAATGGAAATTACTGTTTAAATGAGGGAGACTACAAAGTATTGTGATACAACGGGGTCATAGTTCATTTAACACAAAGGATTGGCATGTAGGCACAGCACGTAATGAGGAAGGGTAACAGAGTGTTGGACTTTATTGCAAGAGGTGGACAGCATAACAGCAGTGAAATTTTGATGCATATGTATAGAGTTGTGGTGAGACCTGTCATGAACATTGCAAAAAGTTTTGGACTCCATATTTCAAAGAAAATATTTGCATTGTAAACATGCAAGTTAGTTCGTGGCATGAAGTAATAAAGGAGAATTAAAAGAATTAGTTGTACAATATTCTGATGGGCATTGACAAATCAGTTGCAAAGAGGAATCTTCTCCTTATGGGGGATCTGGTATTAGGGGTATGGGCTCACAATAAGAAGTTGCTCCTTTATGATAAAGGAGGAATTCCTTTATTCTGAGAGTCGCGAGTCCTTGAACTGAGAACAATGAAGGTGCAGTCAGTGGAGATATTCAAACAGAGATTGACAGATACTTGAGCTACCAGGGATTCATGCAGTGTTGGGGAGAGAGCAAGGAAGTATCATTGAGGTCAAGATTAAATCAGCTATTATCATATTGAATGGCGTAGCAGGCTTAAAGAACTGATGGGCATAGAACTACATCTGTTCTTACATTATTATACAAAGTTTAATATTTCAGATATCTCACTGTTGAAATATTACATATCGCACAGCAATCCAATTTGCACCCACAAACAGCTATGCCAAGCAAACATTAACAAATCAATTTTCCATCAAAAACCTTATGGTCCATGGTGTGCCTTGATCATGATTTACAAATAATCTGAAGTTGTTATTCATTGCTTTTATTGGGAAGCAAAAATAAAATTTTGGAAGTTTGTGGCATTTGCACAGATCATTTTGGCGCAGATCAATTAAAAAAAACTGAGGACTATTATGATTTTGCAAAGGAGACATTATGTAAATAAGTCTGTAGGCCTGTACTGTTCTCCCGAGATTTGAACTTGCTATGGGACTGTAAACCCTATTAACTTCGCTGCCACTGGTAAATCACAGGGAAGCTCACAAGCTGCAGGAACATAGAACCACTGCTGGTGTGAACAACATAGTCTAAGCAAGAACGGTAACATAAAAGCTCAAGGACAGGAGGAGGCCATTCAGCCCCTTGTGCCTTTTACTCTGTTGTGGAGTTGCATCACAAGTAGGAAGTACAATGGGGACCCCAGTACTCCATGGAGATATGTTTGCCCATGGTCACTCTACGCTAAATGCCAAGCAGAAGATACCCATTTAGTCCATCACTGAAGTATTGATCCTGCGGAGGAGCTTATCCAAATAGTTGCTTGCTCTTGCTTGATAGCCCTGCAATTTTTATGTCTATTTATTTTTTTTCTATGAATCAGCTTTGAATCTGCTTCCCCACCTTGAATGGGTATCAAAGTTAAGCAATTCTTTTTCCCATACTAAGACTTGCAAGGCTGCTAAGTTTACTGAAAGGCCTACATAGAATTGATGTGGATAGGATTATTCTAATAGCGGGAGAGCCTTGTACCTCAGAATAGAAGGATATTCCTTCAGAATAGAGAAGAGGGCGAATTTCATTAGCTGGAGGGTGGTGTATCTGTGGAATTCTATGCGACAGATGGCAGTGGAGGCCAAATCTTTGGATATATTTAAAGTGGAGGTTGACAAGTTCTTGATTAGTAAGGATGTCAAAGGTTATGGGAAGAAGGCAGGAGAATGGGAGGGCTAATAATCAGCTATGGTGGCATGGTGGGGTAGAATCAAGCTGAATGGCTTAATTCTGCTCCTGAGTCTTATGGTCTTACGGTTTTTACTTGCAGGGTTAGTGGTTCAATCCTGAGCAGAGTCAATATTCCTTATTTGTTGGATGGGAGAAAAGGAACAAGGTAGATAAAAGTCTTAAGAACCACTATGAATGGGAAAAGATGATACAAACAGGAGTGGCAAATAATCTTGTTCCAATTATTATAGAATGTATTATATCCTAAATATTAATTTATAATATAATTTATACAATATATACAACTTTTCATTTTAACTTATAATCTTGAGATGCAATTCGAATTAATGGGCTTGCTCTAAAATGCTGGCATAGACTAGACAGGCCCAGTGGCCTTATTATCGTTAAAGGTATTAGAATACAATTCTGCAAATTCAAAAGATGAATATTTATATATATATCAAAAGATTGATATTTACTGTACATGTGTTTACTTGGCATAACCATGACAAAACCACTTCAGACAGGTTTGCCCCTTCACGATGTGTTCTGTACTGTCCAACTTCAAATAGATTTGGGTGCCAAGGTTTCTTAAATTTTTGAAGTTGATCAAAACCACAGCGGAGGGGGCACTTAAAGACGGAAATATGGTAAAGGCCATGTTACTTCTGAAAACTCACTTTTCGTTTCTGTTCTTCCTCCTCCTGGATCTTAACCTGCAGCTTCCGCACCATCACCTGCCTCTTCCACTCAGGTATTGGAACTCCCAGCTCATCGTGAGTCGGTACAAGTGACTCGGCATCAGCCGCAGCCGAAGCAACCCCATTTACACACGGTTCGGTCGGACTGCCGCCCTTATGCTTCACGTTTGTGTTTTTGGGCTGAAATGCAAGAAATGGAGCAGGGTAAAGGTGCAATGAGGCATCGAGCTTTCGTTGGATTTCTGATCAGCACTGGTATGTCTGTGGTATACTCACCATATTCCCAGAGTTTGAAAAGACCACAGTAGTCCCCTTGCTCTGGGCAGTTGGCTTCAGATTTCTTCCAGCCTTGATTTCAGCCAGTAACTCAGTGTTATCTCCATTTGGGGACATCATATTGAAGGACTTTGTACCTGTGTGTATCAGAGAAGAAGTCTTAGGTGAACAGGAGACACTTCGCAAGTTGCTTGAAAGTTTTCTACTTTCAAAATTGTCATCTATTCAAGAAATACACAGAATTTTCATGTACTACTTCAGTATTAGCTGAAGCACTGGGTCATGGACTATAGTTCTGATGGACTCTAGATCAAGATCTCTTTGGGGCTTTTGCTATTGCCTGCATGTTGGAAGGTTGGGGTTTCTGCTGGGGCAAGTGAGGGGAAGGGGACAGTCAATACTTCTGCAACTGCTCGTGTGTGGGAGGGGTGAAAGTTTTGATGTTTCTATATTCATTCTTTGTGGTTTCTTGTTTTGTGGGGAGTAAGAATTTCGCATTGTATACTGTATACATTCTTTGATGTTAATTTGAACTATTTGATTTGAATTTAAACTATTTGCCATTCCATTTACATTAAGCCAATGCAATGTCCGTTTCAGTTCAGATAAACTCCTTAAACTTCACTTCCATTGGGGAGAGAGTCAATAACACACCAAATCTCACTTAACAAAGTGACAAAGGGTCTCAGCCCGAAACGTCGAATGTTCACTCCTCTCCAGAGGCTGCCTGACCCTACTGAGTTTCTCCAGCATTTTGTGTGCATTGCTACGGGTTTTCTGCATCCGCAGAATTGCTTGATTATATCACGAAACCCTCACCCACCTCCCACTCACTCCACAACGTGGGTGGGTAACCGGCATATCTTTTTCCAGAAAAAGATCCCTTTTCCATAAATTTTCATAAATTGAGGTGTGGAATGCAACATTATTCTCAGAAATGCAAATGGTGTGGTTCTAAGCAAGCCACAGTTCCGCAGAGCGAATGCAAATCACAAATGCTATGTGAGAACATGTGAAGCACCACGATAAAACAGCCAATCATCTCTCTCTACTTTGGGATGTGGCGTTGCGAGCAAGACCAACATTTGAGTACATGCCAAGGGACGCACTGAAACTTGGCACAGTCACCACAAGGGCTCGGTGGGGAAGGAGCACGAATGGAGAGGGAGGGGCGGGTTGGGGGAGAAAGCCTCTCGATTATTACTGTAGCAGTATACCAACTCCAGAAGGCCAAGTGAATGACAGCAGTGCTACTGGTGTGTAGGACTGCAATATAACAGTACAGAAAGCATTGGCTATGAATGTAAAGAATGAAAAGGCAGGGAACAGTTTATTAGTACATAAGACCATAAGATATAGGAGCAGAATTAGACCATTTTCCCCATTGAGTCTACTCTGTCATTTCATCATGGCTGATCCAATTCCCTCTCAGCCCCAGTCTCCTGCCTTCTCCCTTCATGCACTGACGAATCAAGAATCTATCAAACTCTGCCTTAAATATACATAAGGGCTTGGCCTCCACAGGCACCTATGGCAAGAATTGTTCTTGTAAATAATCACCCAGCAACCCTTGGTTTAATCCTAGCCTAACAACGGGACAATTTACAAAGAGTTGTCGGAGGAAGCCCACGTGGTCAAGGGGAAAATGTACAAATGACGGGAATCGAACCAGGGTCACCTGGACTGTAAAGCATTGTGCTAACCACCATGCTACCATGTTGTCCTACATCTTACAATCTTCCCCAGTTCTATGTCTTCTGTAAACTTGGAGTTATTTTAGTTAGTCCCAAATGATTGATGGTGTTGTCAATAGCTGTGACCCAGGCAACTTTTCCCTGGGGTACTCCACCTATCACCCTCTGCTAGCTGGGAAAATTCCTGTATACTCCAAAATGCTCCTTAGAAGCATCCTGACCTATTGAGTTCCTCCAGCAATATGCGAGTGTTACTCCGGATTTAGAGCATCCCCAGTCTCCCTAAAGTCTCTGCATATTATTTATTTATTTGTTTGGAGATACAGCTTGGTAACAGGCCCTTCCTGTCCAATCAGCCCACAATGCCCAATTACACCCACGTGACCAATTAACCTTCTAACCCATACAGTACTGGGCACCCTAGCTATATATACAGTACAAGCCCAAGACCTTCGCCCAGTACTTCATAACCAGTTAACCTACTGACACATCCGGCTTTGGAAGGCAGAGGGACCAGGAACACCAGGAGGAAGCCCTCCCGGTCATAGGGAGAACATACAAACTATTGCAGACAGAGGTGGGGAATGAACCCTGGTGCCTGGCGCCGTGATAACGTTACGCTAACCACTACGTTAACGTACAGCCCCCAAATCCAAATACCAGTGTCTGCAGTCTCTTGTGACTCCAAATCTCTGTCTCTGCCGGAATAGTACCTCTACCCAATCTGGTTTAACCTCACATGAACCTCTGTGTCAATAGGAATTATTTGTCATTCCTAAACGTCCCATCAGCAATATGGTTCAGAGGTCTTTAGACACAGGTCCAGCGGTGAGAGGACACCAGACTGTGGCCTTTCCTCACAGATGCTGCACTGGGTTTCAGTGTATCCCTCAGCATCTAGTCCTGGACCTCTGACTGTGCCCCAGCTCACAACACCCAAGAGTAAATTAAAAGAAAGTATGATGACCTCCTTATAGTAAGTTATGCTTTGTCAGACGTCATGCATGATTTATACTCCCTTAAAGAACCTGTGCATTGCTAAGAACCACACCATTTGCACTCCTGAGAACTCTCAGAACCTGATTCGTAGCCTCTGGTAATATTTCAGTATCCCTACCCACTCCACAGATGGTAAGCACACCTTGTTTCCAACTCTGGGTCAGTTTTCTTTGTTAAATTCCAAATTAAACTTGAGAGGCAGGATTTATGAACATTTGGAGAGTCATAATATGATTAGGAATAGGCAGCATGGCTTTGTCAAGGGAAGGTCATGCCTTACGAGCCTGATTGAATTTTGTGACAAAAGACATTGCTGAAGGAAGAGCAGCAGATGTAGTGTATATGGATTTCAGCAAGGCATTTGATAAGGTACTACATGCAAGGCTTATTGAGAAAGTAAGGAGATATGGGATCCAAGGGGACATTGATTTGTGGATCCAGAATTAGCTTGCTCACAGAAGACCAAGAGTGCTTGTAGATGGGTCATATTCTGCATGGAGGTTGGTGACCAGTGGTGTGCCTCAGGGATCTGTTTTGGGAGCCCTACTATTCATGATTTTTATAAATGACCTGGATGAGGAAGTGGCGGGATGGGTTAGTAAGTTTGCTGATAACACAAAGATTAGAGGTGTTGTGGATAGTGTGGAGGGCTGTCAGAGGTTACAGCAGGACATTGATAGGATGCAAAACTGGGCTGGGAAGTAGTAGATGGAGTTCAACCCAGATAAGTGTGAAGTGGTTTATTCTGATAGGTTAAATATGATGGCAGAATAGTATTAATGGTAAGACTCTTGGCAGTGTGGAGGATCAGAGGGATCTTGGGGTACTCAAAACAGCTGTGCAGGTTGACTCTGTGGTTAAGAAGGTGTATGGTGTATTGGCCTTCATCAATTCTGGGATTGAATGTTGCAGCTCTATAGGACACTGGTCAGACCCCACTTGGAGTACTGCGCTCAGTTCTGGTCGCCTCACTATAGGAAGGATGTGGAAGCCATAGAAAGGGTGCAGAGGCAATATATAAGGATGTTGCCTGGATTGGGGAGCATGCTTTTTGAGAATAGGTTGAGTGAACTTGGCCTTTTCTCCTTGGAGCGACGGAGGACAAGAGGTGACCTGATAGAGGTGTATAAGATGATGAGAGGCATTCGTCGTGTAGATAGTCAGAGGCTTTTTCCCAGGGCTGAAATGGTTGCCATAAGAGGACACAGGCTTAAGGTGCTGGGGAGTAGGTACAGAGGAGATGTCAGGGGTAATTTTTTCAGTCATAGAGTGGTGAGTGAGTGGAATGGGCTGCCGGCAATGGTGGTGGAGGTAGATACAATAGGGTCTTTTAAGAGACTTTTGGATAGGTACATGGAGCTTAGTAAAATAGAAGGCTATAGCTAAGCCTAGTAATTTCTAAGGGTGGGACATGTTCGGCACAACTTTGTGGGCCAAAGGGCCTGTATTGTGCTGTAGGTTTTCTACGTTTCTCTGTTTTTATTAATAATAAGAAAAAATATAAACCACACTATGTATTTCCATTCTTATATTCATTGTCAATGCATTCAGCAGTGTTTTAATCATCATCATTACGTGCCATGTTGTATGAGCAGCTAGTGCATATCACAAGTTCTGGATATGCGACCACTGACACCAGGGTGACACCACTGACACTGTTCATGGCAAATTTTTCTACAGAAGTGGTTTTCCATTGCTTGCTTCTGGGCGGTGTCTTTACAAGACGGGTGACCCCAGCCATTAGCAATATTCTTCAGAGATTGTCAGCTGCTCATACAACCATCCACCACCTGTTTCCATGGCTTCATGACGTAGGAGAATGAGGGGTGATTTGACAGAGGTGTATAAAATTATGATGGGTATAGATAGAGTGAATGCAAGCAGGCTTTTCCCACTGAGGCCAGGGAAGAGGAAAAAACAGAGGTCATGGGTTAAGGGTGAAGGGGGAAAAGTTTAAAGGGAACTTGGGGGGGGGGCTTCTTTATGCAGAGAGTGGTGGGAGTGAGGAATGAGCTGCTAGATTAAGTGGTGAATGCAGGCTCACTTTTGACATTTAAGAAAAACTTGGACAGGTACACGGATGAGAGGGGTTTGGAGGGATATGGCCCAGGTGCAGGTCAATGGGACTAGGCAGAAAAATGGTTCAGCACAGCCAAGAAGGGCCAAAAGGCCTGTTTCTGTGCTGTAATGTTCTATGTTCTGTATGACCATAATCAGGGGCTAAGCAGGTGCTACCTCTTGCCCAAGGGTAACCTGCAGACTAGGGGAGGGAAGGAGTGCCTTGCACCTTCTTTAGTAGAGGCATATCTCCACCCTACCACATAATACTTTCCCTAAAACCAATCGGGCTGTTGCCACTGGGGTGGTATACTTCTACAATAATTGAGGGCCTTCCTCACTCAGCCTGGCCCCTAGGAGACTGTAATGTCTTCAGGTCCACTTGCACACAAACATTCCTAGGTACAACATCTCACATCTGACCTGGAGGAAGCAAATGCAAACTATTTTGTTTTTGATATCTAAATGCAATTTTCGAGCAACGTAGGAGTGAGCATAAAGTACCCAATGATACGCAATGAACTCATATTTAATCAGCACCTTAAGAGATTATGGTGGTTCCCAATCTTATGTGTGAGCAGGGTTACAATGTAAATTGTGGCATTTAAGGTTTATTCATAGCTGTACATTGAAATGTGGCATTTGCATTGACAGCCAACACACCCAAGGATGTGCCAGGTTCAGCCTGCACGTGTTGCCACAGATTCTGGTGCCAATCTAGAATGCCCATAATGCTCTGCAGAACAACACACTAGGCAACAACAACAACAACAACAAGACAACAACAGCAAAATGAGCCCCTTTCCCACTCCCTCCCACCCTCACTTGGGGTGGACAACCAACATTATTTCTTCCAAATAAAAATACCAACCCACTCTCACACACAGACGAGCCTCCAACCACAGGACACACTATCTCCGGGCCTCTGACCTCCAGTCAATGGCCACGGACTCTCAAGCCTGCAGACTTCTGGCCTCCAACCTCCAGTCCCTTCCTGGACTAACAGACCCTGGGCCACTCCAGACAAGCCAATTTAGGGGCTTCAAATTTTGGTCCTCAACCTCTGGACTTGGTGACTTTAGTCTTTGACCTTCAAGGAGTCTTCCTCAACCTGGAAGAGTCCTTATTCACTACCAGCTCTCCCAAACAATGCTAGGTCTATACATCCAAGTCTCTTTACAGAAGTATTATTAACAACCAAATTTGATTTTGAGCCATATGGTGATAAAAGCTCTTCAAGAAACATTTAAAACTATGTCTTAGAAGATGAGCGAAATTTAGATGTTCTGGAAGGAATGACAAAGAGAAGGCGGAGGCAGAAAATGGCAAGTGCCTCTGAATGGTATCACACTCATCCTACAAGCAGCTGAGGATACAAGAAGAAAGGCAGGGACTACAGGATATTTGCGATAAGCTTGGGTTGTATTTACTTATCAGTTTGCCAAATACTTCTACTGTGTACTGCACATTAATGCTGTAACGCACCGTGGAATTGATAGACACAGGTTCTTTGATGCTAAATTATTAAACATTATCCTCTTTGGCTACTTTCTCCAGTTCTCACTGGGGAGGGACAGCACCACATCCAAAGCTCCCTTGCCCCAGAAATTTCTCTTCCCACTCCCTCCTTAATGGTGACTTGAGGTGGACAACAAACTTTTATTTCTTCCAAAAAAAAACCATTATTCATAAATTTTCATAAATTGACTGAGATTTCAGATCAAATCCTCAGGAATGCAAATAGCAGAGTTCTAAGAAAGCCACGATCCACAACGGTGATGCAAATCACAAATGCCACATGAGAACACGAGGACATGACTGACTTACGACAATAAAACAGCTGATCACCTTTCTCTGATTCCAGTTTTAGGTTGTGGGTGTTGCAAGCATGGCCGCTATTTGTTGCACTCTCCAAAGTCGAGGCCTACATGCTGAGGGATGTACTGAAGCTGGATGCAACCACCTCAAAGTGTCGACACAAAATCTGCTGGAAGAACTCAGCGGGTCGAGCAGCGTCTGTTGGAGGAAGTGTTGACCTTTCGGGTCAAAACCCTGAAAGCCTGCTGCTCAATCCCACTGAATTCTTCCATCAGGTTATGCGCAGGTCCTGATCAGAGCATCTGCAGTGTCTTGTTCAAAGTTCAAAGTAGATGTAGTATCTAAGTACGTATATGTCACCAAGTACTACCCTGAGATTCATTTCCTTGCAGGCATTCACAGGAAAGAAAGGCAATAAAAACAATGAAAAGCAACACACAAAGACGAACAAACAGCCACAGAAGGCAAACTGTGCAAATGCCAAAAAATAATACGTAAGTGAATAATTAATACTGAGAACATGAGTTGCAGAATCTTTGAAAGTGGGTCCATAGGTTGTGAAATCTGTTCGGAGTTGGAGTTATTCATGCTTGGGTCTGCAATTCTAAAGGTACAGGGCTGTCCCACCACTGAACGTGGGCTGAGACACGTATAATAACCTCTCAACTGTATCACCGACAGAACATTTGGAAATGAAAAACTGATGCTGTGGGTTAGAGGACAGAGTGGAAGAGGTGCAGGAAGGATTCACACAGTGGAGGCCCAGGCTGTAAATGCTGTAGATATACAACCTGTATCAGTGTATTCTGGCTACACATCTGGCTCCAATGTGTGGAAGCAGGTGATGCCTGAACGCACACTAAATTCATGCAACATCGCAGAGTAGCAAGCCGTGTCTGAGGAATGTTAATCTTGCACAGTTTCATTCTGATTTTTCACATCAACAAGTAATTGTACAGAATCCCTCTGCCCTCAAAATGTTTAGTGGGAATATTAGCAACTGAACCAAATGAGTTTTAAGAAAACTTTCTCAAAGTTTTAGGCGGGGCGACTGGGTTTAAGGGTCAGCACAACATTGTGGGCTGAAGGGCCTGCATTGTGCTGCATTGTTCTATGTAAAACTGCACACCTGCTTCACAATCATCGGCACTGAGCTCCCAAGACAAGTTCAGTTTCTCACTTGTTCTACAGTACTTTACAAAGGTCTTAGGGACTTATATATAGCTAGGGTGCCTAAGACTTGTGCACAGTATTGTGTTTGTCAATGTGCAGCACAGAGCGAGTTTGTAACCCTGGCGGAAGCAAAGGAAGTTGGGAATGGTAAGGGTGGAGTGCTGCAGGATGGGTGTGGGACAGGTGGTGGAGGAGCACCAGGGGTGGAGACCTGCACAGGTACAGACACACCCAGCCCTGAGACAGAAGGCAAAGTCAATTTGATTGCAAACAATTGGTCTAGTGATCATTACAGATTGTCTCTCTAGTGCTTCCCTCTCCCTTCCCCTTTTCCCAACCATGATTCCCCTCTCCCTGCCCCCTTCCCACTCTCAGTCCCCAATAGAGACCCATATCAGAATCAGTTTTATCGTCCATCATATATGTCATGAATTTTGTTTTTTTGGTGGTGTCTGTGCAGTATAATACATTAAATTACTACAGTACTGTGCAAAAGATTTATGTACCCTAGCTATATGTATGTGCCAAAGACTTTTGCACAGTACTGTATTTCTCTCCCTATTATTCACACACCTGACCAGAAGAGGCAATAAAACACAAGGTGGTAAATTTTAAGCATAACAAAATGCTGGAGGAATTCAACAAGTCAGGAAGCAACTATGGAGGGGAATAAACTACAGTTTGGGGTGAGACTCCTTTCTCCTTTCAATTCCTGAACTGTAGAGTATCAAAATATCTGACAAAAAAATCCCAACCTCAATAACACTAATTGAAGCTCTAGGCAGTAACTTAAGGCTATTGCTATATGCTCATTGTACAACTCGGAGCATGTTTAGATATACATTATAGAATGTGGAACAGTACAGCATGGTACATGCCCTTAGGCCCACAATGTTATGTTGAACTTCTGCAGACACAGAGTCGTGGATTACAAGAGCACAGAAACAAGCCATTCTGCCCATCTATACTGCACCTGACCTTTACTCTGCTTAGTTCCACATTTTTCAAACCATTACAACCTTGACACAGAACATTACAGCACAGTATAGCCACTTGGTCCACGATGTTATGCTGACCTTTTAACCTACTCCATGATCATTTTAGCCCTTTCCTTCTACATAATCCTCCAATTTTTTTCAACTGTGCACCTACCTAAGAGTCTCTTAAATATCCCGAATGTATCCGCCTCTACCATCAGCCTTGGCGGCTTTTTCACACAAATCCTCTGTTCTCTTTAGAACTGAGATGAAAGGGGATCTCTTTAGCCAGGCAGTGGTGAATTTGTGGAATTTATTGCCACAGGCCAGGTCTTTGGGCATATTTAAAGCAGAGTTTAATAGGTTCTTGATTATTAAAGGAGTCAAAGGTTACAGGGAGAAGGCAGGAGAATGGGGTTGAGAGGGACAATAAATCAGTCGTGATGGAATGGTGGAGCAGACTCGATGGGCTGAATGGCCTAATTTTTCTCCTGTGCCTTATTGTCTTTTGATCCAATGGCTGTTTGCACAGCAAAGATTTATCTTCCCAATAAAAGGTGAACTCCAATAATAAATATCCAATTTCCAGGTGAACAGGGCAGGAAATCACAAAAAGCAGGATGAGCTGTGACATTTCTACGTGTACCCATAAGATATAGGAACAGAATTAGGCCATTCAGCCCATTGAGCTTTCCCCGCCATTCCATCATGGCTGATCCTGGATCCCACTCAACTCCATACACCTACCTTCTCACCATATCCTTTGATGCCCTAACTGATCAGAAAATGATCAACTTTCACCTTAAATATACCCCTGAACTTGGCCTCCACCGCAGTCTGCGGCAGAGCATTGCACAGATTTATTACTCTTTGGCTAAAAGAAAATTCCTCCTTACCTCAATTCTAAAAGGTCGCCCCTCAACTTTGAGGCTGTGCCCTCTAGTTCTGGGTACCCCCACCACAGGAAACGTTCTCTCCACACCCACCCTGTCTAGTCATAGAACATAGAATAGTACAGCACATTACAGGCCCTTCGGCCCACAATGTTGTGCTGACCCTCAACATAGTCCTTTCAACATTCGGTAGGTTTCATCAGTGCTCTTGAAATATTTACACTATACATAAATTTTCCAAAGAAATCCAGCTGGGACTACTGATGAAACTTTCAGAAGGTGGTGAGAATGTGAAACTCACTCCCACAGGTGGTGGCTGAAGTGAGCAGCAGTTAAAAGAACATAGTCAGATGGCAGCACACTCAGACGCAGAACTCGACTGGTTCAACCAAAGCTGTTATTGCCCTTTCTTAAGCATATTTTTTATGATCACAAGACCCAGCGGGACATTCAGAACTTAAAGTACTGCAGGTCTACCCCATCAGCGAGTTGCTCATTGGAAAAGAAACTGGATTTGGTGTGGACCATGATGCTGCCTACGACGGAGGGGCATTGGTGCGCGAAGGAGGTGTGCATTCTAATAAGCAAGTGATCATCTTAGTCACTTTTCTTGTGATTGCAAACCCCTGTTGGACTTTGGTGGTGTGTGAAGTTGTATGTCCAGTTCATTGGCTTATTAGTGAATGGCAGGGGAGCAGTGTGGCCTCGGTCGTAGAAAGGACTGGGCCTCAAGCCGTGGCCTCACCAGTTTGCAGCCGCTTAGGGGCAGGCATTGGAATCAGGTTCTCTGCCGGAGTGACAGTGGTGGTGTGGCAGACATCCATGCTAGAGCCAGTGCTGTCCCCAGTATTTGCTTGGCGAAAGACAAGGAGATTGCTTTATATTCAACTTCAGACTGCTGCAACATTCATGGACTTTGTGTGCCTATTTTTTACTGATTCTTATATGTGCTATTTGTGCATTGTGCTGTGTGTGACTGTTGGTATTGTGTTTTGCATCTTGGCTCCCAGAGTAACGCTGATTCATTTGGGTGTATGTATGGGTATTCACATATGATTGAAGGACAATTAAACTTGAACTTGAGACTATAGATGCTAGAATCTGAAGCAACAATCTGAATCAGAATCAGGGTTAATATCACTGGTATATGTTGTGAAATTTGTTGTTTTGCAGCAGCAGTACAGTGCGATACATAGAAAAAGCATAAATTACAATAAAAGCATAAATTATGTATACGTAGCACAAAAAGAGACCAAAACATAGTGAGGTGGTGTTCATGGGTTCATTGTTCATTCTGAAATCTGATGGCAGTGGGGAAGAAGCTGTTCCTAAAATGTTGAATGTGTGTTTTCAGACTCCTGTACATTCTCCTTGATGGTAGCAATGAGAAGAGAGTATATCTTGAGTGAAGGGAGTCCTTAATGATGGATGCCAGCTTTTTGAGGCATTGCATTTTGAAGATGTCCTTGGTGCTGGGGAGATTAGGGTCCATGATGGAGCTGGCTGAGTTTGCAACCCTCCACAGCTTTTTCTGATCCTGTGCAGTGACCTTTCAGACCAAATGCAGCCAGTTAGAATGCTCTCTATCATACATCTGTAGAAATTTGCTCATCTTTGGTGACATTCTAAATTTCATCACACTCCAAATAAAATATAGCTGTTGACATGCTTTCTTTGTAATTGCATCAATACGTTGGGCCAAGGTTAGACCTTTGAAGATGTTGACACCCAGGAACTTGATTCTGTCTACTCTTTCAACTGTAGATTCCTCGATGAGGATTGGTGTGTGTTCACTCAACTTCCCCTTCCTGAAATCCACAATTAAGTCCTTGGTCTTATTGATGTTGAGTGCAAGGCTATCGTTGTGACACCACTCAACCCGCTGAACTACCTCACTCCTGTAGGCCTCTGCTGAAGAAACTCAGCAGATCTGTGGAGGAGAGAGAAGTTTTTGACAAGCCCTTCCACCACCCCCTCCCCACTAATACTGAGTTCCTCCAGTGTCTAAGGAGAAGCAGGAGTGGCAAATGAGGAGGAAGGAGACAGAGGTGAAAGATGGGAGAAGGGTATAGTGGAGCAGACGTGCCAGCATAAGCTGGTTGGGCCTAAGGCCATTTCTGCACCGTTCATTCCTTGGAAAGCTATAAACTGTGTGGAAAAAGAGCATTTCAAATGCATCACAATCTGAAACGTAATGTGCAAATTCTGGGTTCATCTGTGTTTGGTAAACATTAACCAGTGTGAAAGAATCATGAATAAACAGTGCCAAGCAAACAATATCATTGATAACAATAGTTAATACTAGCCTTAATGGCAGCTACACACCTTTAAAAAGAATAGTCCTTATTTAATTGTGGTACTGAATGGGCTAATTTATTTAAAGTAAAGAGCCTTTGTTAAAATAATCAGTAAGTGAATTTTAAGAACACTGATTTAGTGTGTCCATTACAAATATCGCCCAGTGTTAATCAATCAAAGGATTTTAATGAGATGGTAAATGATAATTCAGGGAATGAAAGCTATGTTAAATAGCTTACTCCAGTTACTGACTCATTGCAAGCCTCTGCTTACTGTCCGATCATGCTGCTGACATTTCGGACAGCAATGAAGGTCCCCCATTTCTGCCTGTGCATATAGTCACACTCAGATAGAGAAAAATTCTTCATTGCTGTTTCCGTGACAATTTTTGTTTGTTATTCACGGTTGTTAGCCCTGAGCTGTAGCCCCAAACCTGGAGGACCAGTGGAACTCTCCTGGTCCAGGCTCTACCCTTTGACCTGTTTGGCATGGGTAACCCAACCATGATCCAAAGCCCAAGGCCCTGGCTCCAGCCCACAAAGCTCTCCAGGCCACTAAGGCATGCAAGCCTCCAAACCCAACGAGAAGCTTGTGGTCCGCATGGAGATCTGCAATTTAATCAAACATGAGGATTAGCCAAAACCTTCTGGCAAAAGGTAGCAAATTTAAACTAGTAATAGCTCTGGATTGATTGCCTTTTGTGTGAATAGCAAGATTGAAACTGGAAGCTCTTGTCATCTGAGCAAATCAACAGAAACAGAGACAGAGCTTGAAACATATTTAAAACACAAGAGATTCTCTAGATGCTGGAAATCAGAAAAACACACACAGAATGCTGGAGGAGCTCATCAGGTCAGGCAGCATCTATGGAATGGAATAAACAGTTGACATTTGAGGTCCTGATGAAGGCTCTCGGTCTGAAACTTCAACTGTTTACTCCTCTTCTGAGTTGCTGAGTTCCTCCAGCACTTTTACAAAACCTGTCATTGAAGTTCCAAGTTTTTTTTGGTCACATATATGTCACACAAAGTACATATATGTCACCATCTAAGAAAAAGGAACAGGAGTAGGCCATCTGGCCCATTGAGCCTGCTCCACCATTCAATAAGATCATGACTGATCTGGCCATGGACTCATCTTTACTTTACTTTATTGTCACCAAACAATTGATACTACAGCGTACAATCATCACAGCGATATTTGATTCTGCGCTTTGCCTACCTACCTATCTTTTCCCCATAACCCTTAATTCCCCTTTATACAAAAATCTACCCAACCTTGTCTTAAATATATCTACTGAGGTAGCCTCCACTGCTTCAGTGGGCAGTGAACAACCCTAAGATTCATTTTCTTGCGCACATACACAGTAAGTACAAAAAACCGCAATGGGGACAATGAAAAACTGCCCCCCCTCCCCAGCAGGATGGACAATAACCAGTGTACTAAAGCCAACAAACTGCAATACAAAATGAAATAGTAATAATAATAAAAAACAAACAATAAATATCAAGAACATGAGATGAAGAGTCCTTGAGAGGGGGGTCCATATATTGTGGAAGCAGTTCAGCGATGGGGAGAGCCAAGTTGAATGAAGATATCCCCTTTAGTTCAGGAGTCTGATGGCTGAGGGGCAGTAACTTCCTGAACCTGGTGGGATGGATCCTGAGGCTCTTGAACCTTCTTTCAAATGGCAGCAGTGAGAAGAGATCATGGCCTGGGTGTTGGGGATCCTTGATGATGCATGCTGTTTTCCTGCGACAACACATTTACTCTCTATGTAAGTGTGCTCATTGACAGGGAGGGTTTTACCTGTGACAGACTGGGCTGTATCCACTCCCTTTTGTAAGCTTTTTGCCCGAGGGCATGGGCACTTCTCTATCAGGCAACGATGCAAACAGTCAATATACTCTCCACCTCACAGCTGTTGAAGTCTGTCAATGCTTTAGACGTCATGCCAAATCTTCATAAACTTCTAAGAAAGTACAGGTGTTGCTGTGCTTTCTTCATAATGGCACTTGCGTGATGGACCCAGGACAAAACCTCTGAAATGATAACACTGAAGAGTTTAAAGTTACTGACTTCTCATCCCTTGATGAGAACTGGCTCATGGACTTCTGGTGTCCTCCTCATGAAGTCAATAATCAGCTCCTTGGTCTTGCTGACATTGAATGAGAGGCTGATGTTGTGGCACCACTCAGTCAGAAAGTTAGTCAGACTTTCGCAGTTAACTTATTAAGCAACTAGAGCTCCAAGCTTAATTGTGCAAAATACAATGCAAGTCAATTTCTACTGTTCCAATATAACTTGCCATCATGGTACAAGAAAACCCCGTCTATATGTGCTGTCAAACAGACTGAATTTTCAACAGTCAGCTCTGTGTTCAAAAAGGTGTAGAGAGACTCAGTCCTAAATACATTGGAATATAAGGTGAGTGTCAACAGATCTCTGCACATTGCACGATAACTAATATAATACCAAGGGGAATGGGAAAAGTCATTAGGTGTAAGTTTATCATTCAATCTATTTAGGACCAACAGTAATTGAAACAGGCACTGAATGGCTGCCTGCTTGTGGTGAAGCTAAGTTGCTGTATAAAGTATGCGACCTTAGCTTAGAGATAGATGCATCCAAAGGTGTATCCAGAATAGAGGGACATCCCTTTAGAATGGAGAGGAGGAGGAATTTCTTCAGCCAGAGGGTGGTGAATCTCTGGGATTCATTGGCACAGACAGCTGTAGTAGCCATGTCATTGGGTATATTTATAGCGGAGGTTGAAAGGTTCTGGATTACTCGGGATGTCAAAGGCTCTGGGGAGAAGGTAGGAAAATGGAGTTGAGAGTGATAATAAATCAGCTACGATGGAGTGGCAGAGCAAACTTGATGGGCTGAATGGTCTAACTCTACTCCCATGTCTTATGGTCTTAACATAAGGAGCAGCAGAGTAGTGGACACAGTGAAATGTAACACAAAACATATCTGAACCCACCAGTCGATTGTATCTTCATGAGGGACTGCCTCAAGAAGCAACACCTACCATCAAAGAACCCCACGGTCCGGGCCATACCATCTTTTTGTATCTACCACTGGAATAAAGGTACAGAAGCCCAAAGTCCAACAACATCAGGTTCAAGCACAGTCACTTCCCTTCAGCCATCAGATTTTGAACCAATCTGCACAACCCTAATCACAACCTCAGGATGGCAACTCTATGACCACCTGCATTACAAAGGACTTTGTATCTTTGGCTCTAGTTATGTTTTCTTGTATAATTTATGTTTTATTTATGTGTTTCTCTAATGTTATGTCTCTAATGCTAAGTGCCTGAGATGCTGCTGCAACCATATTTTTCATTGCATCTGTGCACACATGTACTTGGGCATTTGTCTTTGAACTTTAACTTGGACTACTACCCCCCAGGGCAGAACAGTGGTGTGACCTGTGACTGGGCAGGACTCCTCCCACATCCCAGAGACGCGTAGACTGATAGGCTCATGGGTGCGAGCATCACTCATAGATTGTCCTGATTCAACCACACAGATGAGACGGCCAAGAAAACTCACCAATGCCTCTACTTCCTCAGGCTTTCCTCATAAAAGCCCTGCGCCAGCTCTTCACTCTGTTCGGATATCCCTGCTATATCCACAGTGATAGAGGGTCCTCCTTCATGAGTGACGAGCTGCGCCAGTACCTGCTGGCTAGGAGCATTGCTACTAGTCGGACCACGAGCTATAATCCCCGGGCAAATGGACAGGTGGAGAGGGAGAATGCCACAGTGTGGAAGGCCACACTTTTAACCCTTAAGTCAAAAGGGTTGCCGGTCTCGCGATGGCAGGAGGTCCTCCCTGAGGCACTCCACTCTATCCGCTCCCTGTTATGTACGTCCACCAATGCCACCCCTCACGAGCGCCAATTCTCTTTTCCCAGGAAGTCTGCCACTGGGACTACCCTACCAGCTTAGCTGACGACCCCAGGGCCAGTGCTGCTCCGGAAACATATGAGGAGCAGTAAATACTCCCCGCTGGTCGAGAGGGTTCACCTTCTATATGCGAACCCCCAGTATGCCTATGTGGTCTTACCCGATGGGCAGGAGGACACGGTCTCCGTCCACGACCTGGCGCCCTCAGGAGCAGCAGACCACTACCTCAAGCACTCCACGGTAACTATGAACCCTGTACCCGAGGTGACACCGCGCACATCAAGTCCTACACAGACTCCTCACGACACTCCTATACCGGGCGCCTCATACACGCATATACCAGGCGCCTCGCACACGCATGAGGGATCACTGACCCCTAGTGGGCTGACACCTCCAGTTAGGCTGGAACCAGCACAACCTCCGTCTCTGGTGCAATCGCCACCGGCACCTGTGCAATCACAGCCGGTGCTACGTAGATCGCAGCGACAGATTCGACCACCTGATAGACTTAACCTGTAAATATACTTGTAAGAAACTTCGCCCCATGGGGACTCTCTTTTAAAACAAAGGGGGGGCGAATGTGGTGAACTACATATACCTGTCTGGACACGCCCCCTGCTGACTGCTCCTGGGGCCCCTCCCACTGACTGTGGCTCCTCCCACAGACCCTGGTATAAAGGCGATTGAGGCCTGAGCCCGGCCCTCAGTCTCCAGGATGTAGTATGGTGGTCAACCACTGCTTGTTCCTTCTTCCAGTCAATAAAAGCCGATATCTCGCCTTCACGTCTCAGAGAGAGTTATTGATGGTGCATCAATATGGTGGTTGTCTGTTGTATCTGACGACGGCAGGAGAGTTTTTAAAGTGTAACAGCTGTTACACTGAAGCAGTTCCACTCTCTTGACCCTAGTGGACCAGGTCTAGTAGTATGAACAAACATCACCTTTGGTGGCGGTGGATGACCATGACGTCTTCCATGCCTTGTCATGCCCTTTGCTCTCTCCATGGGGCTTTGCAGAATCACTTTCCTGGTCGTTGGATCTGACTGTAGCTCTTATCCGCCCAATCTGCTGGAGCTGACTTCGCATGCTGGGACATCGCTGTCAACACTTACTAATTTATATCGATGCACCATAGGAGACAATCTGTCTGGGTGCACAATGGCTTGGCGTGGCAACTGCTCCATGGGAACCGGCAGAGCGCTGTGGATACAGTTCCACACATCATAGCAACAGCTTCACCCTTTATGGATTCTGTCAATGATTCTTGCTGGCTCAGTAAGGCAGCCAGCAAAATCGAAGACCCTACCCACCATAGATAATCCCCTTTCTCCTTACTCCACTGAGCCAAAGTTACAAAAGCTGGAATGCACCCCAGGCTCAGGAACAGATTTCATCCCTTTGTTATCAGACTCTTGTACAATAATATGGATTCTTGGCCTCCCAGACTGGCTCGTTATGCACTTCAGCGATTACCTGCACTGAACTTTATTATGCATTGTTATTGTTTTTAAGACAGACAAGCTTTTAACTGTATCTTGGTGCATGTGACAATAATAAACCAATACCGTACAGTACATATCCCTAACGTGTATAGGTAGAAACTGAAGGCAGTTGATGGGAATGGATGTGGCTGATGGGAAAATAGGTTACAGGGTATATGAGAGTTTCATTATGTACCGTGTCGTATGACGTAGCGATCATGGTCTTTCCATGACCATGATCTCTCTTGGCAAATTTTTCTACAGAAGTGGTTTGCTATTGTCTTCTTCTGGGCAGTGCCTTTACAAGACGGGTGACCCCAGCCATTATCAATACTCTTCAGAGATTGTCTGCCTGGTGTCAGTGGTCACATAACCAGGACTTGTGATATGTATCAGCTGCTCTTATGACCACCCAGCACCTGCTCCCATGGCTTCACGTGACCCTGATTTTGGGGTGGGGGGGAGATGCAGGGTACTAAGCAGGTGCGACACCCTGCCCAGTGGTGCCCTGCAGGCTAGTGGAGGGAATGAGCGCTTTACACCTCCTTTGGTAGAGACGTATCTCCACCCGCCACCCTCATATGAGAGTAACATACACAAAATGCTGGCTGAACTCCACAGCTCTTGATGAAGGGTCTCAGCCTAAAACTTGACTGTTTATTTCTTTCCATAGATGCTGCCTGATTTACTGAGTTCTTACAGCGTTTTGTGCGTGTTACTCTGGATTTCCAGCATCGGCAGAATCTCCTGTGTGTATGACAGAGTATATGAGCTGTATGGACTTGATGGCATGAAATGGGCTCCACCTACGTTACTAGGAAATATGGAAATATTAAAGGAAGTCTGGAGTCTTTACTTATGCATTTGTGATTCCAAACCCACTCATGTGACTGACTCATAACTGCCTCATTCAGGGACAATTGGAGATGCTCAATAATTGTTAACCCTACAAGGAACCTTCAATAGATCAGTCAAGAGACACACAGGATCTGGAATGGAAGTAACTCAAAAAATGTTATTCGCCAATCTCAGTCATCTATTTGCAACTGTTCCACCACCATACAAGAAGACATCATCAATCTCGAATTGTTGGAGGAACTCAGCAGATCAGGCAGCATGTGTGGAGGCAGACGGTTGGTCAATGACTGATGTAGTGTCTTGAAATGTTGACCATCCTTTTCCCTCACTGGATGCTGCCTGACCCACGGAGTTCTTCCAGCAGCTTGTTTGAATCAAACAGTATGTGCTTGACCAAAGGGAGTGGCTTAGCTGACGGTGTATCTCACCTGCCAACTCCCACAGCTGAGCAAGGTGCCAGCCGTTGTTCAGGGGCCGTACACATATCCCTGGGTAAATGGGTTGTGATGAAGGGCCTCTAACTGATCGCCATATAGATTGCTGCGCATAACTTATCTAAATGGAACAATTTAACAAATTGTGACTGTGTGCAATGTGGATACTGCACCCCACCTTAGTATTGTGACTCCACTTGAATGCAAACAAAAAAAAAATAGCTGGAATTGTGAAGGACGTTTTACAAATACTGGTTTTAACCTGCAACAAGTTTGTGGAATGGAACATAGAACTGTACACCCAGGACCCTTTAACCTACTCAATAACCAATCTAACCCTTCCCTCCCACCTAGCCCTTCATTTGCCTATCCATAGTCTCTCAAAAGTCCCTAATATATCTGCCTCTACCAATAGCCCTGGCAGCACATTCTACACGCTCTCCACTCTCTGTATAAGAAGCACCTACCTTTGATATTCCCCCCTATATTTTCCTCCAATTATATGAAAATCATGCCTGCTACCTTTAGTCATTCCCATGCTAGGAAATATATCCTTCCTGGCCACTTTATTAGGTACACCTACTTGTTAATGCAGATATCTAATCAGCCAATCATGCAGCAGAAACTCAATACATAAAAGCATGCAGACATGGTGAAGAGGTTCAGACCACACATCAGAATGGGGAAGAAATATGATCTGAGTGACTTTGACTGTGGAATGATTGTTGATGCCAGACAGGGTGGTTTCTCAGAAGCTGCTGATCTCCTGGGATTTTAATAGACAATTCTCCGGAGTTTACAGAGAATTGTGCAAGAACGAAAAATAAATCTAGTGAGTAGCAGTTCTGTGGGCAAAAGCTCCTTGTTAATGAGAGAGGTCAGAGGAGAATGACCAGACTGGTTCAAGCTGACAGGAAGGCGACAGGAACTCAAATAACCGCACGTTACTACAGTGATGTGCAGAAGAGTGTATATGAATGCACAACACATCAAACCTTGAAGTGGATGGGAGACAGCAGCAAAAGACCATGAACAGATTCGATGGCCAGTTTATTAGGTACAGAAGATCCCTAATAAAGTTGCCACTGAGTGTTTGTTAAGCTGCTATGCACACAAAAATACAGTTCATTTATTCCACTGCTGTTTCAACCCTCACACTTCTATTAACCTGCTGTTAGTACACAACTAAATAATTCATTCCTTAACCACTTTCAAATAGGATATTCAAAGCAACCTGGTACCTGACTTAATTTGACAAGAACTTGCTTTAGTTGTACAGAATAGAGCTCATCAATTATTTACTCGTCCAAACATTGCAAGCAACAGCCTCTGTCCAACTATTACTTGTAAAGTTAACACAAAAGTAATGCTGGGAACACTCAACAGGTCAGGCAGCACCTGCAGAAAGAGGATCGAAGTTAAGACCATAAGACATAGGAGCAGATTTAGGCCATTCAGCCCATTGAATCTGCTCAGTTATTCCATCAGGGCTGATTTATTTTCCCTCTCAACCCCATTTTCTGGCTTTCTCCCCAAAACCTTTGACACTCTTACTATATAAGAACCTATCAACTCCGTTTTAAATATACCTAATGGCTTGACCTCCACAACCATCTGTATCAATGAATTCCACAGATTCCTTTTAAACTTCTGTTCTAAAGGGATTTCTTTCTATTCCAAGTCTGTGCCCTTTGGTCCTCGACTCCCTCAGTACTGTTTACTTGCTTTCCATGCCCACGCTTTTCAATACTAGGTAGGTTTCAATGAAATGCCCCCCTCATTCTTCCAAGTCCCAATGGGTACAGGCCCAGAGATATCAAAAGATCCCCTACCATAAACCTTTCATTCCTGTGATCATTCTAGTGAAGCTCATCATGACCTCCTCCTGTGCCAGCACATCCTTCCTCAGATACGGGGCCCAAATCTACTCAAAATGCATCAAACTTAATCAAGAGTCCTGATGTAGGGTTTTGAGCTGAAACGTTGACAATTCTTTTCCTTACACAGATCGTTCTTGACCCACTGAGTTCTTCCAGCACATTGTTAAGTTTAAGCACAGCAACTGCGGTCTCTTTTGTCATCAAAGTTAATGCTTCTGGTTGAAGAACTCTCATCCAAGATTAAGAGTCTTTGGCCTGAAATTCTGGTTCTCTTTCCACAGATGCTGCCTGACCTGCTGAGTATCTCCAGCATTTTCTGCTCATATTTTAGACTTCCTGTATAAGAAGCTTTTAAAAGAATTTCATTGATTGGATCTTTTAGTCATAGAGTCACCCAGCACAAGAAAAGGCCTTATGGCCTAGTGTGTTCATGTTGACAATTAAGGTACACCAATCCTACACTAAGCCATTTTATTCACAATGCTCTCCCATGATCTCCTCTCAGATTCTCCCCACTAGGAGTAATTTACAGCAACCAATTAATCCACTGCTGGCTTAGACTGCAGAATTGTTATTTTTCTAGTAATTTCCTTGTAGTTTAACTTTCTTATGCTTACTTATAATTTTTATATTATCACCTATATATGTTCAATTGTTCAGTAGATTTTCCAGTCATTGTTGTGTAGCTGATTCTGTATTTTTCTAGAAGCTTCTTACTTTTCCTGCATCAGATGTCACGCCCCCTGAATCTGCAATTTGATATGTTAATTGTTATCATGGAATGTCTGAGTTTGAGACGAGCACAGCTTCTGTTCGATTGTCCTCTTCTCGTGTTCCTTGTTCTTGCAACACTTAATAAAATGCAGCCACTAAGATTCATGCCTCATTCTTGACCTCTGAAGAAGCTCAGGATCGACATCACCAGATCCAACACCACCTACCCACACGCCTTTGGGATGCGGGAGGAAGCCCACATGCTCACAGAGAGGATGTGCAAACTCCACATGGACAGCATGGACTGAAGCGTTAAGACAGTGATGCCAACCGCTGCTCCATTGAGCCACCCCAAACCAATGAACTATTAAGAAATCTGCTGCAAAAAACACAGATTCTACCCAGAAATCAGTGAATCTCAATGTAGATCTATTTCATAAGCGTCTTGGCGGATACACCAGGTTTCTAAAACTACAAAGAGTTAGCCCTCTGAGTTAAGAAATGATTCCACATCCCACTCCAGAGACCCATTGTCCTGAGACCATGTCCCTTAGTTCTGGCTTTAGAACTAGTCATCTTGTATGGGGTGGCACGGTAGTGCGGTGGTTAGCACAGTGCTTTACAGTACCAGCGGCCTGGGTTCAATTCCTGCTGCTGGCAGTAAAGTGTTTGCATGTTCTTCCCCATGACCACCTGGGTTTACGGTTTACTCTGGGTGCTCCGGTTCCTCCCACAGTCCACAGATGTACTTGTTGGGAGGTTAATCGGTTATTGTAAACTGTCCAGCGTTCAGGCTAGGGTTAAATTTGAGAGCTAGTCTCAAGTAGCCACTGACAACCAATTCCAGCTCCTGGCCTTCACGTTGGGCTTAGCTACTAAGCCAGACGCAACTATTTCTACTGACAGGAGAAGGGGCCAAGGCGGGTTACTGGTGTCTTAAAACCAGTCACTTGGGAGCAAATGGGGCTCGTCAGCTGTGGTTAGCAGCTCATTGAGGAGAAGGAAATCCCTGATCTCAAAACTCCACTGCCTTGTGGCTATACCCGCTCAAGGCAGTCCTACATTGAGTTCAATGTTAACTGGCAACTCCTGCGGTGCTGTTGATATCAAATTGTATCCGGTTCTGCCATTCCTTTGGGTGCATCAGATGCGTGGAGCGGGGGAGCTTGCTACTGGGCAACAGCTTGCTCCCCATATTGTACTGCCCAGACTTGCAAACCTAGACAGGTAGTTCGCAATATCCATGGTCAACTCAGACCAATGCAGGCCTCAGAATCTCAGAAATTGAGGATTGCAGGGCAGCACAGACTGAAAGGCTGAAAGGACACATTTCATGTTGTCTCAATTATTAAATAGCTTAACAGTAACAGTAGAGATTCTTCAGATACACAAAATGCTGGAGGAACTTAGCAAGTCAGGCAGCATCGATGCAGGGGAGTAAGTAATCAATGTTTTGGGTCGAGACTCTTCATCAGGTCCCGAGCAAAGAGGGTAAGTTTGTCACAGAGGCAAGAAGGCATATTCAGAATCAAAGTGTGGTGAGTGTCTCACATAGCAGGATGGCCAGTTTTCTGTTAGTCGATGAAAATGGCTGCTCTCCTGTTGTGATCTGCATTCAAGCCAAAGTGTAGGCGACAGCAAGGCCATGAATAACAATGCCATGCATCTATGTAATACCATTAATGCCAGTAGCATATTCTGATGTGGAAGCACCAATGCTGAAGAATAGAAAGCCTACAAAAGGTGGTGGATACAGCCCAGTCCTCCCCACCATTGAGCACAGGAAAGCAGCCTCCATCATCAAGGACACCCACCATCTAGACCATACTCTCTTGTCATTGCTACCATGGGGAAGGAGGTACAGGAGCCTTAGATCCCACACCACCAGCATCAGGAACAGCTATTACCCTTCAACCATCAGTCTTGTGAATCAGTGTGGATAATTTCACTCATCTCAACTCTGAACTGATCTACAACTTACGGGCCCAATTTCAAGGACTATACAACTCATGTGCTTGGCATTATTTATTTATGATTATTAAAATTTGTGTTTTTTTTTGTATTTGTACAACTTGCCTTCTTTTGCATAATTGGTCATTTGTCATTTTTCATTGACTCTATGGTACTTCTTTGTCCTACTGTGAATGAGTGCAAGAAAATGAATACATGTCTCCCCACCCCCTTTACATTTCTTAAGCCGAAATGGCATAAAGTGTAGAACCATCAATTTATATGGCGAAAATAAGCAAAAATCCTCTTTGTAATGTAGGTTACTTTGTAGGTTACTAATGTAGGTCTTTTGTAGAAGCAAAGTGGCGTCTAGCAAACATTCGTGAAGCGGGTGGGGGGGGGGACCTGTATATGGTGAGTATATGATACTAAATTAATTTTGGTCTTTGAACTTTGAAAATATCCCAAAATATATGCCAGGAAGTTATTAAATAAATTACGACTTTAAAGACATTTAAAACATGATTAGGAGAGGAGACCAAAAGTTTTTATGATAAAGGAGTTTTCGGGAAGGTCTTAAGAGGAAGGTCTAGGAGTCTTGGGCCTTAGGCAAGGTCTGACCTGCGTGGTTTGTGGATTGAACACACATTTAGAGAACACTCTTCAGTTCATGTTGTAGTTTTTTTGGGGGTTCCGGTTACTCCTTTTCTCATTGCTACTTTGTGCAATTTTGATCAGGGCCGACACAGCACTAAAGTGAACTGAACTGAACGAAACCGAACATTCCTAGACTGTCTCAAGGACCTTGTGGTTTAATGTTTTATATGCTGTTTTTTACTTGCTTGTTCTTAGCCATTTGTGCGATTTGTTCTTTCTTTTGCCCGTTGGGGGTTCGCTGTTATCTTTGAATGGGTTCCATGGTGTTCTTTTGTTTTGGGGTTGAATGCGGAAAAATGAATCTCAGGGTGGTATACTGCATGAACACTTTGACAGTAAATGTACTTTGAATCTTTGAATCCTTGATAGGTGGAGAGATTTGAATGGGGATTTCCAGAGTTATTGTCCAATTACACTCAACATGTGATTGAATTAAAGATGAACGATATTAGCACTGTGGCAATCATGTTTTAAAATAAATACTGAACCAGGTAGGTCCTATGTACACCTGCTCACCTACACTTATCCTGTACCAGTGCTGAACCAATGTCAACTATGCTAGGGTATGCTTATTTACGTATTTACTTAGAGATTCAGCACAGACCAGACTCTTCCAGCCCAGTGAGCCACACTGCCCAGCAACCTACCTATTTACCCCAAGCCTAATCACAGAAAATTTACAATGACCAATTTACCTACTAACTTGTATATCTTTGGACTGTGGGTGTAAACCAGAGCACCAGGTCAAAACCCATGCGGTTCATGGCAAAAATGTACAAACTCATTACAGACAGTGCCAGGATTAAACTTAGAACTCCAAGTGCCCCAGGCTAAAATAACATGCCGCCTGAAGTTACATTGTGCACCTGGATAGGGAGAAAAAAAAGCAGAACTACAGCACAGTGTATTGTATGGGAAACACTGTGTAAACTTACTTCAAACAAACAACCTCTCCTTCAAACAGAGTCGGTGCATCAACATACCTCTCCTGGGAAACTCATCAGCCCCTGTTATTGGCATTGCTCATTCTAGTTTTTAAGTTGGACAGTTTACACCAGACAATTTTTATCTGCAACAATGTCCAGTAACAAGACACACGGGAAGTGTCATTATAAATGCATTTATGAAAACTCTGTTCATTTGGCATTCAGCAGCATAAACCACAATCATTTACAGAAGGAATTTTTTGATCCCAGGCTGACACTTTGCCAGAGTAATCCAAGTCTAAGCCTGTTGCCTTGTGTTCTTTCCTTGATCTAGAATTTTGCGAACATTAATAACTACTGATAACATTAATAACTCATTCACTTTTCCTTAGGAAAATGAAATCTTTTCTGCTACAGCCTCTCATGTATTGAATTGAAATGAATTGACTATTTCTTACATCCTTCACGTATGTGAGGAGTAGAAATCTTTACGTTACGTCTCCAATCGCTTTGCAGTGCCAGCAATCATGGATTGGGGTTTGATTCCCCCCGCTGTCTGTACATTCTCCTGTTAACTGCTTGAGTTTCTCTGGGTGTTACAGTTTCCTCTCACATTCCAAAGACGTATGGTTAGTAAGTTGTAGGCATACTATGTTGGCACTGGAAATGCAGCAACTCTTGCAGACTGCTGCCAATGCAGCCCATGTTGATTTGATTTGACAAAGGAGCCACATTTCACTGTAGGTTTTCATGTTTCGACATTTTGACAAATAAGACTAATCCCTTTTTCTTTTATTAACTATTCTGAGCTCCAACCACCATCTGCGTAAAGCAAAAGATTCTGTCGATGCTGGGCACCTGGAGTAGCACACACAAAATGCCGGAGGAAGTCCTGATGAAGGGTCTCGGCCCAAAACATCGACTCTGATAGATGCCGCCTGACCTGTTGAGTTCCTAATCGGTCACATAAAGAGGTTCTGCAGATGCTGGAACATCCACAAACTGCTGCAGGAGCTCAGCAAGACAGGCAGCACCAATGGAGGGGCATATACAGTTGATAGAACAGCATTTTTACATGTGACATGGTGGGAAGTGGTATAACCAAGATAACTGTGAGAAACACTAAGTCTCTCACAAAACTTAATAACTGATAACTTTTAATGAGTGACTCCCAAAAGTCTAATGAAGTCCTAAGGATTGTTCTTCCAAAACATTTACAGTTTCTCTAGTTAGCTCTCAACAGAGGACAACTCCACAACTTATCGATAATTTCACTGTGTATCACGCCTCCCTCAAATAATATTGCACTGTCCTACATGATAAATCCTTTAATAAAAAAAAAACCCTTGCAAAGGTAACTGCATCCATACATAAGCTGGACTTTTGGTTATACTACATTTGAAAAAAAGACATAGCACAACTGATCATCAAGAAAACACGAGATTCTGGAGATATTGGAAATCCAGGTGAACACACACACACACACACACACACACACACACACACACACACACACACACACCCACACACACACACACACACACACACAACACACACACACACACACACACACAACACACACACACACACACACACACACACACACACACACACACACACACACCCACACACACACACACACACACACACAACACACACACACACACACACACACAACACACACACACACACACACACACACACACACACACACACACACACACACACACACACACACACACACACAATGCTGGAGAAACTTGGCAGGTCAGATAGCATCTACAGGAGTAAATACACAGTTGCGATTTGGGCCGAGACTCTTCATCAGGACTGAAAATTCAAGTAACAGAATATTCACTCTGGAATATTTCAGTGTAACTCACTAAAATCAATCATCAGTCTCCCGCAAGGTCTTACACTGCAAAGACTTAGTGGGGCAGTTGGAACAATAAATGCACATTGACCATTGAGAGAAACTTTACAAAACCTGATGAAAATAATCTTGGCTACTTCTGAATAAATTGATCACAAAACAAAAGTATAATATCTACAGTACTTGGATTTCCACCCACCTTTGTTATTACAGGAGTCAATAAGGATTCTGTTAGCTCAGTATTTCCTCTGGTTCTGCTGACGTGTACTCATCTGGTTTCACTGTCTTACTAAGGACTAACTAACACAAGGTACAACCTCGATCAAATTACTTACTCTTCATTAGCTTTGGTCCTTTGCCTTCTGGATGGTGAGACACATCTAAGAGAGGAGAAGTAGCCATGGCAAGGGATTTGCCGGTTCCGTGCACACCGATCATTGAGAGAAACGTTACACAATGGGAAATCACATGGCAAGAGGCAGGAGGTGCCGTGATCCGCAGCAAAGGATGACACGAGGGAGCGTTGTTTGTCAGTACAGTGTGGAGAGAGCAGGCAGCAGGAATGGAACAAATACACAACAGTGGAGAGAGAGAGAGAGAGAGAGAGGGGGAGACAAAAAGAGATGACAGGAGGGGAAAAATAAACAGTTAGAGAAAGCAGGGGCATAGAAATATAACATGCAAAATTGATAAAGTTTTGGAGAGAAATGAATGGACTAAACAAAATTTTATTTAACTAATAAACAATATATCCACTCCTTTGTAAATTTCATCTTCATTATCATCACCATAATGTGCCGAGTCATATGACATGGTTGATCATGGTCTTGACCATGATTGTTCTTGGCAAAATTGCCATTGCCTTCTTCTGGGCAGTGCCTGTATGTGACAGGTGATATCTGACATTCATCAATACTCTTTAGAGACTGCCTGCCTGGTGTCAGTGGTCACATGACTAGGACTTGCTCATATGACCATTCACCACCTGCTCCCATGGCTGCATGTGACTGGGATTGGGGGCTAAGCTGATGCTATGCTTTGCAGACTAGTGGAGGGAAGCAGCACCTTACACCTCCTTTGGTAGTGATATATCTCTACCCTGCCATTTTGGTGACTGCTGTCACTGAGTTCTGGGAGTGATTCTGCAGTGCAGTCATGGGCTAGAGATCCTCACTGGACCCATTTCACTGCCCGTGGCTTTTCAGTCCTACACTTGACCACTTTGTAATTTCAGTCCATTCCTCTTGCAGATAGGCTGAGATAAACAGACACAATTACACTGGGATACAAGAAACTGATGCCATTCAGCAGGACCTGAAATGTCGACTGTACATTTTTCCATAGATGTCGCCTGGCCTGCTGAGTTCCTCCAGCATTGTGTGTGTATGGCTCGGATTTTCAGCATCTGCAGATTTTCTCTTGTTTGAAATTTATCAGGCAAGAGTTTCCCCTGAGGAAACCATGCTGACTATGGCCTATTTTATCAGGTGCCTCCTATTACTCTGAAACCACTTCCTTAACAATCCAACATCTTTCTAACCACTGGGGTCAGACTAACTGGCCCATGATTTCCTTTCTTCTGCCTCTCTCCCTTCTTGAAGAATAGGATGACATTTGAAATGTTCCAATCTTCTGGAACCATTCCAAACTTTAGGTACAGGTATATAGAAACCATTTTTACACTGGAGAAAGTCTCATCAGCCTTACCTTGTCATGTAATGTGAATGAGCACTATACACTCATGCTCTGTAATACAGTGTGAATGGGCATTGACTACAGATGTACACACACTTTATACAATGTTAGATTACCAGGAATGAGAAAAATTCAAAACAGCAAAATTTCAAAAAGGAAGTCAAAAAGTGGACTACAGAAAAATCAAATGCAAAGAACACAATGGTTACTAGATTCTATCAGGACAATGAATGTAAGGGAACTTTATTTGAATGTCTGTAGAATTTGAAACAAGGTCAGTGAACTTATGTCACAGATCAGTATAAAAGGGATATAATTTAGTGGCCAATACAGAAATGTGATTCCTGGGTGGAGATGAATTACATTCACAGAAGGAGTTTCAACTTCCAATCTATTAAAATAAATTTAAATAATATTCCCTTTACATCCTTGTTCCAGTTATGAAGATTTATTTGTCGCATTTACATTGAAATATACATTCTGGAAAATGTATCATTTGCATCAACGACCAACACAGTCCAAGGATGTGTTGGGGGCTGCCTGTACACCAACATAGCACTCCCACAATTTACTAACCCATACGATGAGGGAGGAAACCCACACGGTCACGGGGAGAACATACACTGTCGGACAGTGACAGGAAGGGAATCCAGATCAGTGTGCTGTGAAGTGCTACACCAACTGGTATGCCACCATAACACCCAATTTGGCACCATCAACTATGATAAATTTGGAGTGGGCATCACCTCATATATAATTTATAAAAATGGTCAAGAAAATATCTTCAACAGATTTCGGAGAAATTTGAATAGGTACATGGATGGAAGGGATGTGGAGGGCTATGGTCCAGGCATGGGTCAATAACACTAGGCAGAATACAATTCAGCATGGACTAGATGGGCTGAAGAGCCTGTTTCTGTGTTGTAGTGCTCTATTAATCTAACAACCGTACCGAATCGCGACCTGGAAAGCTCATCTTAACTTGCTCAATGTTCATCTCTACAACCTTTTCACTCTTAGGCTGGTTTATTGTGGAGATAGCAGCTTGACCAGGTTCTTGGAGCTGCAAATGTGGAAAACCGTCAGTGTGTCCTCTTTCACTATACAATACTTATGACAACATCTGAGGTCTGCATTCGAAGAAACTCATTACTCAATGTCAGTGAGATTTGCTAATCCACAAATGCTCTGCTGATCCATTTGGCACTAAACCAGCAATTTGATGAAAACAGGGTATTCTTTCTTTAGTTTGATCTTACCAAATTTGGCACAACATGTGGGCCGAAGGGCCTGTACAGTGTTGAACTGTTCTATGTTATTTACAGATACAGTATGGAATACTAAGCTGCGTTGCCCAGCAACCCACTCATTTAACCCTAGCCTAATCACGGGACAATTTACAATGACCAATTAACCTACTAACCGGTATGTCTTTGGACTGTGGGTGGAAATCAGAACATCTAGAGGAAACCCATGTGGTCACGGGAAGAATGTACAAACTTCTTACAGAAGTTGCCGGAAACGAACTTTGAACTCTGATGCCCCTGGTTATAATAGCATCATGCTACCGACTACACTACTGTGGCACCCTAAAATTCAGCAATCCCCTCCCCCAGAATACTCATAATTGAATAGAATACCTCAACTCACCGTCTCTGGGAGGGCTCGAACTCCAACCTTTCAGTTAACAGCTGAACACGCTGACTGATTACACCATGGAGACAACTGCACTCCATGGTGGTATCTCATCTGCTGCCTGAACCTACTTCCCACCACCAGCAATGAACAGTGGGTTCAGACTACATCAATGACAATATTCAGGCCCTTCCAAAGTGGCCAAGAAGGACCAGGGTAGCAGACATACCTAATTGTCACCTGCTCAGGTTTCTCTCCATGTTACACACGTTGTCCTTTGAACATCTGAGCAAAGTCTTGCTGCTGTCAAGCAGGATGGTGGAGCTCAGATCTGTAAACTGGCCCCATCTTACAGTCAATGCTTTACTGCAAAGTATAAAGCCTTAGCTCGCTCAACCCATCCTCATAGGACATGCTCTCTGAACCAAGCAGCATACTGGTAGATCTCCTCTGCTGTGACTGCAAGATATTCATGGCGGGAAACTTGGTGATGGTAATGCTACTGAAGACCAAGGTAAATGGCTTGATGTAGGTGGACCACTGTGTTTATGTTATCTGCCACTTATCAGCCAATCAACTGGTCAATGATCTCAAAGATGATGTGGTAAACTGGAACAGCAAATATATGGAAACACGATGGTGGGGTGTACTGGGTAACAGCTTCTTCCCTTGGGCTGTGAGACTAATGAATATCCTGCCAGCACTGAAATCTCATCACTGGGACAGCGAGCTGTTTACAATTTACCTGCGCTGTACACTACATGCATTTTTTAATTATATTTTATTGGCTTACATTATTTATGGTAATATTATGTTTCATGAGCTGTGTGTGACATAAGTTTTGTGGGTGCATTGTGGTCTGGAGGAATTTTGTTTGGTTTGGTTGTATATGTGTACAGTCAGATGACAATAAACTTGAACTAGATTTTTTAGGGAGAGCAAGGAAAAATATCAAAGCTTGTGGCTGGATCTGGACCAGCTGGAAAAAATGGCAGCTGGACTTTAATGCAAGAAAGTGTGAGGTGTTGCACTTCGGGAGGACAAAACAAAGTAGGACGTACACAGTGAGCGGGAGGGCACAAGGTTGTACGGTAGAACAGAGGGATCGGGAATACAGATCCATAATTCCTTAAAAACGGTGTCATTAATAGATAGGATTGTAAAAGGAGCTTTCGGCACATTGGCCTTCATAAATCAAAGTACTGAGTACAGGAGTTGGGATGTTATGATGGACTTGTTAAGACGTTGGTGTGAGACAAAGTTCCCTCTAAGGCGTGTGCACATACAGACATCTTTTGCTACTAGCACACAGAAGAATGTAAATAGCGCACTAAATGTTGTCGCCCTCTACATTCTTGGCATGTTAAGTGTATTTCATGATTGTACATAATCATATTTCCTTTTCTGGTTTCTGATGTGGACAATGTTGACTATGGGGAGCTTGTTATGATTTGCCTGCAGATTTTAGAACTGGCTTATTTATGCAGTTATTATTGAAGAAATTATTCAGAGCGCACATGTTGTTGTCACTGGATTTTTGCTCACACTGGTCATTATAAGTTATGGGGAACATCAGTATGAGGCCTAATTTGGAGTATTGTGTGCAGTTTTGGTCACCTACCTCCAGGAAATATATCAATAGGATTGAAAGGACAGATTAAAATTTATAAGGATGTTGTTAGGACTTGAGGACCTGAATTAAAAGGAAAGGTTGAACAGGTTAGGGCTTTATTCCCTGGAGAATAGGAGAATGAGGGGAGATTTGATAGAGGTATACAAAAACTATGAAGGGTATAGATAGGGTAAATGCTTTTCCCATTGAGGTTAAGCAGAGGTACAACTAGAGGTCATGGGTTAAGGGTGTTAGGTGAAATATTTAAGAGGAACATGAGGGGGAACTTCTCACTCAGAGGCTGGTGCAAGTGTGGAACAAGCGGCCAGCAGAAGTGGTGGATTTGGGTTTGATTTCAACATATAAATTTGGCGAGGTACATGGAAGGGAGGGGTATTGAGGACTATGGTCAGGCTGTGAGTTGATGGGACTGAGGAGAATAATAGTTCAGCATGGACTAGATGGCTCGAAGGGCCCGTTTATGTGCTGTGGCACTCTATGTCTGGGTGTGTTATGTTTTATGGTATTTGGACATGGGCTGGTTCTTTTTCAATGGGGCTGCAAATGAATTTAACATTATGCAATCATCAGCGAACACTCCCCCTTCTGACATGGAAAGAAAGGCATTAAAGAGAAAGCCAGGAATGGCTGAGCCTAGTTCACTGTGTTGAGGACCTCCTGCAGTGAGTTCTGAGGCTGGGATGAACAACCATTGACCATAGATGGCATAGTGTATGGATAACTTCACTCACCTCAACTCTGAACTGATTCCACAACCAAAAGACTCACTTTTGAGGACTCTAAAACTCATGTTCACAGCATTATTTTTTCCAATTTGCACAAATTCTCTCCTTTTGCATATTAGTTATTTACCAATCTTTATTTATGCATAGTTTTTCATAAATTCTACTGTATTTACTTTCCTGTATATGTCTGCAAGAAGATGTATGTCAAAGTATAAAATGGTGACATACATGTACTTTGACAATAGATTTCCTTTGTCTTTGACTTTTGCAAAGTATAATTTTTGCCATTGGAGTGTTTTTTTCTTAATGCTCTTGACTTTACATCCTGCTCCATTTTAAATTCTCAAATGAAATTGCATTTATGTGCCCTGCTTCCCATAACCCTTGGAAGTCCCCGAAGCAGGGGTGGGTCAGCCATAGTTAGACAATAGGTTCAGGAGTAGGCCACTCGGCCCTTTGAGCCAGCACCACCATTCACTGAGATCATGGCTGATCATTCATAATCAGTACCCTATTCCTGCCGTCACTCCATATCCCTTGACTCTGCTATCTTTAAGAGCTCTATCTACCTTTTTTTTGAAAGCATCCAGAGAATTAGCCTCCACTGCCTTCTGAGGCAGAGCATTCCATAGATCCACAACTCTCTGGGTGAAAATGTTTTTCCTCAACTCAGATCTAAATGGCCTACCCTTTATTCTTAAACTGTAGCCTCTGGTTCCGGACTCCTCCAACATTGGGAACATGTTTACTGCCTGTAGCGTGTCCAATCCCTTAATAATCTTATATGTTTTAATCAGATCCCCTCTCATCTATCTAAATTCCAGTTTACACAAGCCCAGTCACTCCGATCTTTCAACGTATGACAGTCCCACCATCCCGGGAATTAACCTCATGAACCTACGCTGCACTCCCTCAATAGCAAGAATGTTCTTCCTCAAATTTGGAGACCAAAACTGAACACAATACTCCAGGTGTGGTCTCACGAGGGCCCTTTACAACTGCAGAAGGAACTCTTTGCTCCTATACTCAACTCTCCTTGTTATGAAGGCCAACATGCCATTAACTTTCTTCACTGCCTGCTGTACCTGCATGCTTACTTTCAGTGACTGATGAACAAGGACACCTAGATCTCGTTGTACTTCCCCTTTTCCTAACTTGACACAATTCAGATAGTAATCTGCCTTCCTGTTCTTGCCACCAAAATGGATAACTTCACAATTATCCACATTAAACTGCATCTGCCCACTCACCCAACCTGTCCAAGTCATCTTGTATTCTCCTAACATCCTCCTCATATTTCACAATGCCACCCAGCTTTGTGTCATCTGAAAATGTGCTAATGTTACTTTTAATCCCTTTATCTAAATCATTAATGTATGTAGTAAATAGCTGCAGTCCCAGCACTGAGTCTTGCGGTACCCAACTAGTCACTGCCTGCCATTCTGAAAAAGACCTGTTAATCCCTACTCTTTGTTTCTTGTCTCCCAACCAATTTTTTATCTATGTCAGTACCCTACCCCCAATACCATGTGCTCTAATTTTGCCCTTTAATCTCCTATGTGAGACCTTATCAAAGGCTTTCTGAAAGTCCAGGTACACTGCATATACTGGCTCTCCCTTGTCCATTTTCATAGCTACATCCTCAAAAAATTCCAGAAGATTAGTCAAGCATGATTTCCCCTTCATTAATCCATGCTATCCAAATGTGCTGCTATTTCATCTTTATAATTGACTCCAGCATCTTCCCCACCACTGACGTCAGTTTAACTGGTCTATAATTCCCTGTTTTCTCTCTCCCTCCTTTCTTAAAAAGTGGGATAACATCAGCTACCCTCCAATCCTCAGGAACTGATCTTGAATCTATAGAACATTGGAAAATGATTACCAATGAGTCCACATTTTCTAGAGCCACCTCCTTAAGTATCCTGGGATGCAGACCATCAGGCCCTGGGGATTTATCAGCCTTCAGTCTCATCAGTCTACCCAGCACCATTTTCTGCCTAATGTGAATTTCCTTCAGTTTCTCCGTTACCCTAGGTCCTCTGGCCACTATTACATCTGGGAGATTGTCTGTGTCTTCCCTAGTGAAGACAGATCCAAAGTACCTGTTCAACTTGTCTGCCATTTCCTTGTTCCACATAATAAATTCACCTGTTTCTGTCTTCAAGGGCCCAACTTTGCTCTTAACTAATTTTTTCCTCTTCACATACCTAAAGAAGGTTTTACTATCCTCCTTTATATTCTTGGCAAGCTTACCTTCATGCCTCATCTTTTCTCCCTGTATTGCCTTTTTAGTTATTTTCTGTTGCTCTTTAAAAGTTTCCCAATCCTCTGGCTTCCCCCTCATCTTTGCCATGTTATACTTCTCTTTTATTTTTGTACCTCCTTGACTTCCCTTGTCAGCTACGGTCGCCCCTTACTCCTTTTAGAATCTTTCTTCCTCTTTGGAATGAACTGATCCTGCACCTTCTGTATTATTCCCAGAAATACCTGCCATCGTTGTTCCACTGCCATCCCTGCTAGGGTATCCTTCCAGTCAACTTCGGCCAGTTCCTGCTTCTTGCCTCCATAATTCCCTTTGTTCAACTGTAATACTGACACTTCCAATTTTCCCTTCTCCCTCTCAAATTGTAGATTAAAACTTATCATATTATGGCCACTACCTCCTAATGGCTCCTTTACCTTGAGTTCCCTTATCAAATCCGGTTCATTACACTAGATCCAGAACTGCCTTCTCCCTGCTAGGCTCCAATACAAGCTGTTCTAAGAATCCATCTCGGAGGCACTCCACAAACTCCCTTTCTTGGGGTCCAGACCAACCTGCCTTTCCCAGTCTACCTGCATGTTGAAATCCCCCATTACAACTGTAGCGTTACCTTTGTGACACACCAATTTTAACTCTTGATTCAACTTGCACCCTATATCCAGGCTACTATTTAGGGGCCTGTAGGTAACTCACATTAGGGTCTTTTTCATTGTTGTTTCATTGCAGTTCCTCTCACCTGGACTGAATCCTGCTTCCTGTGTGAAATTTGAAAATTGTATTTGCAATCCCGTGAGTTTCCTTTGAGTGCCTGGTTTCTCTCCACATCGAAAAAATTTGTGGGTTGCTAGGATAATCGATCAGTGTAACTCAAAGTCAAAGTCAAGTTATTGTCATATGCACCAGCACATGTATGCAGTAAAATATTTACTTACAGCAAACATCACAGCCATAGGTTTTAACATAGTAAGCAGCCTGTACTCTGTTAGAAATTAGATGGGTTGTAGTTGATTTAAAAATAACAAAAAAGGATTAATGTAGAATTGCTGTAAATGGGCGTCTGATGGTTGATGGCCGATGTGGGCCTGTTCCTCTATGGTATCTCCCTATTACTCTATGATGCAAACTTTAGGTGCATTTGATCTTGTGACATCAGGCAAGTGAAGATCCCATCTGAGAGGACACTAGGTGTAACACAGCAAGGTCGCACAGATGGCAGTGTGATAATGACACAGATCAGTTATTAGTTTACTGAGACTGGTTGTAGAATGGCTCCTTAAGGTTGTTATAGCCGGAAGTGGTAGTGGGGACAAGCTCCCACTACCTATTAATTGCTCGCAATGGCATGTGTCTCAAACAGCCTCCGACAACCAAGTCCAGCTCCTGGCCCTCATGTGTGGCTTAGCTACTAAGCCTGGTGGAAATGTTGCTACTGACAGAAGAAGGGGCAAAAGTGGCTTAAAACCAATTACTTCTGGTAGTTGGCAGCTCACCTAGGAGAAGGAAGACTCTGATCTTAGACCTCCCCTGCCTTGTGGCTATACTCACTCATGGGAAAAGCTTCAGGAGTAAACTCCAAGGGAATATCTGGAACTGGAGTCCCTAAGACAGTCCTACGTTGAGTTCGATGCTGACTGGCAACTCCTGCGATGCTGCTGGTGCCAAACTATATCGGTCTCTGCCGTTCCTTAGGATTCATCCTTAGGAGAGCAGGAATTTGCTACATGGGCAACTGCTTGCTCCCCATATTGTTCTGCCCTGGCTTGTGTGTCGAGGCAAATAGGGGCATCATTTTATTCCCAAAGTCCAAAGACCTACCAGTTATTGTAAATTGCCCTGTGATTAGGCTAGGGTTAAATCGGAGGGTTACTGGGCAGCACAGCTTGAAGGACTGGAAAATCACAAAATCAGTAAGAACTTTCCTTCCTTGAGACACCCAAATGAACAATGGGACTTCCTATAAGGCAGCGATCCCTCAATCCTTCAAGGGTACATCTGTCTAGAGTTAAAACTCAAATCTCTGGAAGGCGATTTGCAATATTGCCCCCACGAGATCTCCTCATTAAGCCACACAAATCATTAAGTTATCTCTTTTTGGGATGTTTCAAGAATGTTCATAGACAGTATTGTTCTTTTGGGAAAAAACTGTTTCTTGCTTTGTGATTCTACCACATTGTAGCAAAGCAACAAAAAAAAAGGTATTGAGCATGACAACTTTAGAAATAATAGATTTAGATTTATGATTACGCTGGTTTTAATCACCGGGTCTTTATAGAACTTCCAGGTGCTGGCAAGATATCCAGGCCAAATGTTTTTCTTTGCAAGAGGTTTGTTTCATTCCACATACTATTCAGCAGAATGTATCTCATTACTTAATTTTTGATTTTATCTGGCCTGAACATTTTTTTCGTTCAGAATCAGGTGAGATCTTTAAAATAGTTTCCATTACTGTCTTCTTAAAAATAAGCCTAGAAGTAAGCATCTTATTAAAATCTGGACCCAATAGCTTCTTGTTGCATAAATATTAAAACCCATTTAATCTGATGCTTTAGAACATACGGGTGTAAGACCAGATGACAGCATCAGCCAACGAATGACCTAAACCCATAAACACAAGAAAGTCTGCAGATGTTGAAAAGTCCAAAGCAACACACACAAAATGCTGGAGGACATCGGCAGGTCAGGCAGCATCTATGAAAATGAACCAACAGACAACATTTAGGGCTGAGACTCTTCTTCAGAACTCAAAAAGAATAAAATGGTGGCGGGAGGGGAAGGAGGCTAACTGGAAAGTGAAAGATGAAGCCGGGTGGCTGGGACAGGTAAAGGCCTGGAGAAGAACGAATCTGCTAGGAGAGGAGAAGGGACTGTTGGAGAAAGTGAAGGAGGAGGGCACTCAGGGGAAAGTAATGGGCAGGTTGTTGTTGCTGAGTGCCGTTGAGTGGTCGTTGACTCATGGCGACCCTATGGATAGTGTAATTGTCCATGGGGTGTTCGTGGCAGGATACGGAAGTAGATTGCCAGGCCTTTCTTCCACGCAGATACTGCTGCTGCCCAGGTTGGGACCCGGCTGGATTCGAATTCAGGACAATTCACCTCAAAGTCCAGTGCTGATGTTATTACACCACCAAACTGGCAGGTTGGAAGAGGTAAAAGACCAAAGTGGAGAACAGAAGAAGATGGGAAGGGGAGGGAAAAGATTTTTCTTACCAGGAGGAGAAATCGTTATTCATGCCATCAGATTGGATGTTACCCAGATGGAATATAAGGCGTTTCTCCTCCACCCTGAAGGTGGTATCATTGTGGCACAAGAGATGGCCATGGCCAACATATCGGAATGGGAATTAAAATGTTTGGCCACAGGGAAGTTCTGCTTCTAGCAAATAGGGTGGAGGTGCTCGATGAAGCAGTCCCCCAATTTATTTTGGGTCTCAGCAATGTAGAAGAGGCCAGATTGGGGACAGTGGGCACTCAGTCATTTTAAGAAGAGAAAAGTTCAGCAACGAAAGGTTTCTCAATCTGTATATCAGGTCCCTTCAGGTCCCTATCCATGTGCTCTTTAAAGGCATCTGTGCTGTTCAGCTTCACAAGCTCCACATTCTACCTACTTGTTGTAAAAAGGTCTCTTCCTGAATTCTTCATTGAATTTATGTTTCATGGTTCTTACTATGAACTCCTTCATGAGTGGGATCTCTACTTTGCGCACGCCTTAGCAAGCAAATTCTTGTTACTTTGTTTGTTGTTCCTTGTGGCCCATTGGGCAGAAACCTTGCCATTTCTTTAGCATTTTTGTCTGCTCTTTATACAGCCAAGTTGGTAGCTGAGCGGTCAACCCAGCACGGACGGAAAGTGCGCATGGGGCTGGCCGCTCACCTCAAAGCCCAGTGCTGATGCCACTATACCACTGGCTGCCTATCAGGCAGGTAGTTAACATTAAATTCTTTAGCCCTCAGCCAAGGTCTGTCCAATTGGACTACGATGTCACCAAGTACTTACTTCCTGCAGAGGATGAAGAAGGTCTTCGCTGGTTGCTGCTAGACACGGTGGTCTCTGTTGGCAGTGGAGGTGGAGGTGGAGGAACGGGGTTTGACACAGTTTCTGGGAGAGGGGGAGGGGGTGGGGGAGCAGGTATTTCGCTGATGAGCTGGTTTTCTGGAATGCTTCCATTCCTATGACCTCCCTCCAGTGCAAGAGAGCCCTAGGAAGAATAATGAGTGAACTGTGAATAAAAGTTTGAGTTGGGAAGACAGAAAATTAGTGTTCCTGCAGAACGTACTGTCTTGGAGTTGTCCAAAGGAAATGCATCAGTAGTTTATTTATGTCAGCTTAGTTCAGAGGTAGGCCACAATCCTTTCTAGATGAGGAGGCACACCTTAAGATGTTTTAATTCAATGAACAGTGAATGATGAATATCTGAAAATTAAATCAGAAAATGCTGGAAACAACCAGCAGGTCAGGCAGCGTCTGTGGAACAAGAAACAAGAATGAAAGTTACAAGTTGAAGACCCGTCTTCAGAACTGAGCAAGAGACAAAATAACACATGTGAATCTGTAGATGCTGGAAATAAATAAAAACACAAAATGCTGGCAGAACTCAGCAGGCCAGACAGCATCTATGGGAGGAGGTAGTGACGACGTTTCGGGCCTGATGAAGGGTTTCGGCCCGTAACGTCGTCACTACCTCCTCCCGTTGATGCTGTCTGGCCTGCTGAGTTCTGCCAGCATTTTGTGTTTTTAAGAGACAAAGTAAGGCAGTTTGAAGTTGAAAAGAAATGATGCCTATTTTTTTGATGAACTTCAATAAAAAAAATTACAAAGAAATGATGCCAATTTCTGACATTTAAGATGGTTCTGCGGTTGTAAACAAGTCATTATATTGGGCAAGCAGAATCAGAATTAGATTTATTACCATCAACGGATGTCGTGAAATTTGTGGAATTTCTTTTGTGGCAGCAATACAGTGCAAGGTGTAAAATTTTCAACAAGTTATACTATAGTTAATTGCAAACTCAACATGGGAAGTCAGTCAGTCTATCTATTTAGATACAGTGCCGAACAGGCCCTTCCGCCCCTATTTGTTGTTGTTCCTTTCTCGCACCTTGTGGCACATTGGGCAGCACTTTTGACACTTTCATGGCATTTGACTGTTTTTTTTAATGAGGCAGATTCGCTAGCTCGACACCCAACGCATCATGGATGAAAAGCATGAAAGGGTTCAGCCGGATTTGAACCCGGGACGATTCACCTCAGTCTGGTGCTGATGCCACTACACCACTGGCCACCTATCACCTATTTAGCACGAGACTAATCACAGGGCAATTTGCAGTTCTTCACCTTCCTTGCGTCCAGGAAGGATCAGAAGATTGCCCATCTCCAGACCGCAGATCGCGCTGTCATCCACTCCGCTCCTGAGAGCCATGGACGCCTCCAGATTGCAGTCCCTGCCACCCTTTGGACTGTGGGAGGAAACTGAAGCACTTGGAGGAAACCTATGTGGGGGGAACGTACAAATTCCTTATGGACGGTGCCAGGTTTCTGAACTCCCATGCCCCGAGCTGTAATAGAATTTCACTGGCCACTACACTACCGTGGGTAAAGATTGTATTTTTTATAAAGCAATCTGAAATAATTCACTGCAGTCTTACAGTCCTGTTCATAGCCTCAAGTAGCAGCAAGAATGGCTGTTGTCAGATTGTTGGACAAACCCAAATGATGCTCTTCTTCTCTTCAGCGAAGGGGACCGAGCCATTCTTAGCATGTCAGGCCAGCAGGCCCATACCCATGTGGTTGGCTGTTAACTCCCCTGAAGAGCTGAGTCAATACTTATCAAACGGCAACAGTCTTCAAGATGGTAATGGGTAACCTAGCAAGAAAACCGCTTCTAAGAGTCGGGAGAACTACTGAAAATCTTAGCTACACTGTTGGAAATTTCCAGGTTGAATCTTGCCTTGGTATCTCTTGATGTCTTCTTGAGCCAGTGTACATATTGTGGCATGTTAGCCAGCCAGTGATGTAGTTACATCCAGACCGAATGTGGTGGTCCCGGGTTCAAATACGGCCAGCTCCTTGCACACTTACCATCCATGCTGGGTTGAGCGTTGAGCTAGCAACTAAATAAATGGAAAAGTTGCCGCCCAATTCACCACAAGGTGTGGCAAGGAGCGATAATGAAGAAGGCATGTCAGTGGCTATATTCCATTAGAAGATTCGGTATGTCACTCCTTTCTATGGATGTATCGTGGAGAGCATTCTAACTGGTCGCATTACCATCTGCAGAGCTCCATCATGGGCGCTAGCCTCCCCAGCATCGAGGACATCTTCAAAAGGTGATGCCTTAAAAAGGCAGCGTCCACCATTAAGGACCCCCATCACCCAGGAGATACCCTCTTCTTATTTCTACCATCAGAGTGAAGGTACAGGAGTCTTAAGACACACAATCAACAGCCTAGACCCTAAGACCACAAGATATAGGAGCAGAATTAGGCCATTTGACTCATTGAGTCTACACTCAATGATAAAATGACAATGACTCAATGATAAAAAGGTAATTATAATTTTCCATCTCAGCACCAATCTCTTAACTTTTCCTCTACCATCAGACAATAAACCAATCCATGAACACTACCTCACTACTTATTTAATTTAATCTTTTAAATATATATTTCTTATTGGAATTTATAGTTTTTTAATGTATTGCACTACACTGTAGCTGCACAGCACCAAATTTCACGACATATGCCAATGATAATAAACCTGATACCAATGGTCTTGATTAACAACATAATTGTGGAAGAAATTCGTCTTGCTGAAGTTACCAGCCTCAGTGATCCATTAAAAGGACGGTAGATGTGCATGGAGCTGAGGCCGTTCAGCTTTGAAACCACAACATTTCAAGACTGAACACGGATGTCCAAAGCCTCCAAACTGACTGTGGCCTGAAATTTTAGACTCTGTGTCTACATTGGTGACAATCTTGTGATACAATTGCTTGTTTCAAAGTTACTAAACGTGCATAGTCAAGCTTGAGGGAGGCAGGTGGCAGGCAGACCCTGGACCTGGACCCAGAGGTCCACTGGTTCCTCAAATGGGGCAGATGTTTCTCTCTCCCCGCTTTCTTCTGAACCCAGCCAGTCACGCTGGACCTGCCAATCGACTGAACCCCTCCACCCAAGAGATCGAAGAGCCAAAGCTTCAAGATTCTAGGGAGTAGATTTAGGATGGAGATGAGGCAAACTGCTATTTTCCCCTCAGAGAGTAGTGAATCGGTGGAAGCTGTGGAGGTGACTAGGTGGGCTGTTGTTGCTGTTTGTGCTGTTCTGCTGAACATGGTAGGAATGCTGTTTTGGTGCCAGAATGTGTGCTGACGTTCTTGGGAGTGTTGGTTGTTAATGCAAATGATGCAATTCACTGTATGTTCAGAGAATCATAGAACACCACAACCCAGAAACCGAGCCCTCAGCCCATCTAATTCATGCCAAACTGTTAATCCGCCTGGTCCCATCGAGCTGCACCTGAACCATAGTCCTCCATACCCTTCCAACGTACACATGATAAATAAACCTGTATCTAGTTCCTCTTTGCTGTAACAGCTCTCACCTATGTTCCACAGGCCTCCCTCGTTTACCAGGTCCTTCTGTAAACTCTGGCATCTCTTCACCTTACAAGACATTATATTTATTTATTTATTGAGATGCAGCACCCAACAGGCAACCCCTCCAACACCCCCCCCCCGCCCCCCACTGCCAGCCCTTCAAGCCTCACTGGCCAACTATCTCCGATTTAATCCCAGCCTAATCACAGGACAACTTACAATATCCAATTAACCTACCAACCAGTACATCTTTGGGCTGTGGGAGGAGACCAGAGCACCTAGAGGAAACCCACACGGTCACAGGGAGAACATACAGACTCCTTACAGGCAGTGGCAAGGATTGAACCGTCCATAAATATTGGAAAAGTGAAATGTTTTAAGAGAGGGTGTGAGGAATGTAAAGGATAAAGATTTATTTATTTATCATATATACATGGGAAGGTAATGGAAGGGCAATGCTTCTCTGACCTGTTTCCCTTTCCACAGAAGCTGCCTGACTTGCTGAGTACTGTATTTTCTGTATATTCTATTTTCTAATTTTCTTTAAAAGAATGACGGGAAAATCCTTTCGAATATTCAAAGGGCTATAGAGTGGTTGCAGAGCTGATGTTTCCTATAGTGTGGGAGTCTAGGGCCAGAGGGCATAGCCCACTGAACAGTGATGAGCAGGAATTTCTTTAGCCAGAGGGTGGTGAATCTGTGGAGTTCATTGTCACAGATGTCTATGTAGGCCAAGTCACTGGGTAAGGGGTGGCATGGTAACCTAGTGGTTAGCACAACGCTTTACAGTACAGACGACTGGGGTTCAATTCCCACCTCTGCCTTTAAGGAGTTTGTACATTCTCCCTGTGACCATGTGGGTTTCTTCCGGGTGTTCCGGTTTCCTCCCATAGTCTAAAGGCATACTGGTTAGCAGGTTAAGTAGACATTAAAAATTGCTCCATGATTAGGATAAGATTAATTCCGTGGATTGCTGGGTGGCAGTGCCTATTCGCGCTGAATCTTATTAAGCAAATATTTAGAGTGGAGGTCGATAGGCTCTTGATTATTAAGGGTGTCAAAGGTTCGGAGAGAAGGAAGGAGAATGGGGTTGAGAGAGATAGTAAATCAGCCATGATGGAATGGCAATGGGCTGAATGGCCTAATGCTGTTCCTATGTCTTATATTATAATTGGTGTATGTAATTTACCAAATATCCTTTGTTAACTTTTTATCTGATGATTTGACTTTGATACATTGTTGAACCAAGACACCATTGTTCATTTAAGAGTTTTTTGCTTCAGTAGACTATATTGTTTTCCAGCACTAAATCAGTTTGACTTCCCGAGTCTGGCAGTAACGTAAAAGGTTGCCAGAGTCATTACTGTAATGGCTGAAACTCACCTCCTCATTAGGTGCCATTTGAGAGCTTTGCTGTGCACTGTTTCCAAGGGACTTGTAATAATCAGCCGTGCTGGGTTCCTTGTTGAAGCCTCTTGACTTTCGATTTGATTCAACCCTCTTCAGTCTGTCTGGATTTATTTCATTGGGATTTAACTGTATGTGGAAGCAAAAAGAGGTCAGAGGTTATGAATGAGAGAACTGAACTACTGGTCCACAAAAATAATTTACTGTGTACAGTCAAACAGTAAAATAGAAATTGTATCACTTGGATTGACTGAAGAGTGTACGTTGATTTTGTTTTATTTAGAGACACAGTACAGTACAAGCCCTTCTTGGCCAATGTAACTCCCACTGTCCAATTACACCTACTAACCCGTATGTCTTTGGAATGTGGGAGAAAACTATTCTATAAATTTATTGATAATAATGTGACATATATGTACCTTGATAATAAAATTTACTTTGATCTTCGAAGCACCTGGAGAAACCATGTGGTCACCAGAAAATCGTACAAATTCCTCACAGACAGCGGCGGTCACTGGCACTACAATGTCAATTCACGAGCCACTACACTACCTTGCTGCCCGTTAAGTAAACTTACCTAGTTCAATTTGTTTTTAGGAAGCATCATACTACATCAATTGTCTTCTACTTCCTGAGCTGATGGGTGGATTTCAAGCAACTAATACCTCATAGTGGCATCTGAATTAAGCCTTCCCGATGGGACTGTGGTCATATCCAAACAGGAAATGTATCTCTGTTTCTTTGCAGTTAATGGGTCAAAGCCATGGAATTCCATACTAGTGTAGTGGTTAGCGTAATGATATTACAGCTCTGTCTATAAGGACCGGAGTTCAATTCCTGCTGCCGTCTGTAAGGAGTTTGTACGTTCTCCCCGTGACCACAAGGGTTTCTTCCAGGTACTCTGGTTTCCTCCCACATTTCAAAGATGTACCGTTAGGGTTAGTGAGTTGTGGGAGTACTACTTTGGTACTAAGAGTGTGGTAACATTTGTGGGCTGCCCTCCCCCAGCGTAAACAACACATTTCACTATATGTTTCGATGTGCGTGTGACAGATAAAGCTAATCGTTATCTTCATCAGATCTCAAGGACTGCAGGAGTTCAAGAAGGCAACTCACCACCACCTTCTCAGGGGTGTTAGGCATAGATAATTAAATGATGCCTCAGACCACATCTGATGAACAAGTAACAAACAAATCACTTCCCCTTTCCCAAACATCCTATAGATTCAAGAGCATGGAGCCAACTCAAGATTGTCATTTCCCATACACATGTAAAGTAGAACAAAATATTTGAAATAATCTCAAACTGACACCTAAAACAGTTCCCTTGGATTACTGAATTCAAGTTTTTAAATGCCTATAGTGTTATTTAAAATCATAACTGCTAATGCAATATCTTAACCCCAAACCGTCCTTCCAGGTGAGGCAACATCTCACCTCCGAGTATGCTGGGGCTCTCTATTGTGTCCGGTGCTCCCGATTTGGGCTTCTCTACATTGGTGAGACCTGTTGTAAATTGGGGGACCGCTTCCTTGAGCACCTCCACTCTATCCGCCAAAAGTGAAACTTCCCAGTGGTCAAACGCCTAATTCCGATTGCCATTCCCACTCTGACATGTCAGTCCATGGCCTCCTCTTGTGCCACGATGAGACCATCCTCGGGGTGGAGGAGCAACACCTTATATTCCGTCTGGCTCACCTCCAACCTGACGTTGTGGTCCTTTTATTCTCCTTTCAGTGAAAAAAAATTTCCTCTCTCTCCCCTCTTCTTCTATTCCCCACTTTGGCCTCTTACATCTTCTCACCTGCCTATCACTTTCCCCGGGTCCCCTCCTTTCTTCCCTTTCTCCTATAGTCCCCTCTCCTCTCCTATCAGATTCCTTCCTCCCCAGCCCTTTACCTTTCCCACTCACCTGGCTTCACCCATCACCTTCTAGCTATCCTCCTTCCCCAACCCCCACCTTTTTATTGTGTCACCTTCCCCATTCCTTTCCAGTCCTGAAGAAGGGTCTCTACCCAAAACATCAACTGCTTATTCATTCCCATAGCTGCCGCCTGACCTGTTGAGTCCTTCCAGCAATTTGTGTGTGTCTATTTCAGTCAGCATTTACTTTGGAAGATCTTATTTTGTGTTACTATCTCTCTAAGGGACACTTTCATAGCAGCCAGACTTTTCTTTCGAAGTACACTGGGAAGAATGGAAGAAACTTGGCTCTGCCAAAGTGATTCCTGGCTCGCTCTCCTTCCACCTGTTCACTTGTCTTGTTCTCCATTGTCTGTGCTTGCATTCTTGAAATAACACTGCGATTACAGAGAAGAAAATACATTGCACGTATGCAAAGAGCCATTGACCTGGTTTCAAATAGGCTCCTGTATTCACACACAGCATTTGCGTCATCAGCCAGAAGATTATACCTCTGGTAAAAGCCCCTACAATCAATACTCTCATTTCCTCACTGATGAAGTGGGGACTGAGTGGCACTGTGGTGCAGCAAGCAGACCTGTTGCCTTACAACATCAGAGACCTTGATTCAACCCTGACCTCTGGTGCTGTCTTTGTGGAGTTTGCATGTTCTCCCTGTGTCTGCCTGGCTTCCACTGGGTGCTCCGGTTTCCTCATACGTCCAACAAATATACAGGTTGCTAGGATAACTGGCCCCTATAAATTGACCCTAACATATCGGTAAGTAGTAGGCCCGGAGGGTGTACTTAAGGTTGTCATAGCTGGGGGAGATAGTAGGGATAAGCTCCCACTATCTATTAAATGCTCCCAATAGCCTCTGACAACTATCCAGCTCCTGGCCTTCACCTGTCGCTTTGCTACTAACCCCGATGGAACCATTTCTACTGACAGGAGAAATAGCAAAGATGGGTAACAGGCACTTAAAACCAGTCACTTTGGGCAGATGGGGCTTATCAGCCATAGTCGGTAGCTCATCTAGGTGAAGGAAAATTCCGATCTCAAACCTCCCCACACTGCCTTGGGGCTATACCCACTCATTGGGAAGGATTCAGGAGTAAACCCCAAGGACAAATCTGAAGCTGGAGTCTCTAAGGTTATAGGGAGAAAGCAGGAGAATGGTGTTGAGAAGGATAATAAATCAGCCATGACAGAATGGCAGAGCAGACTTGATGGGCTGAGTGGCCTAGTTCTTCCCCCATGTCTTATGGGCTTCAGTTTTCTTAATTGCTACAGCCTGACAAGATACTATAAACTGCTCAACAAAACTGGGGCAGCTCCGTCAAAAAAAAACACCAGATGCTAAACCAGTTTTGGATTGGGGTGTTACCAATAAACCAAAACCTCCCTTATTCCAGTTGTTTTCATAACTGGAATAAAGTTCAGGAAATGTGAATTGTCCATCCTAGAATCTCAGGAGGAACTACATTTTAGTATTTTGATATAATAAATCTAAAGTCATTCAAGGTATGGAATCTTATCTAGATACAAAATATTGAACAAGTTCCTCATCCAATGCACATACAACACAATCACTGGAAAGGTCTGGGGATTAATTGTGCCCAACAAACCTCTAAGAGGACCACAACCTTGTTGTGGGTTGGAGGCTTGCATGCCTCAATGATCCAGAAATCTATGTTGGCTGGAGTCAGGATCTTATGCTTTGGTTAGGGTCACCCATGCCAAGCAGGTCAAAGGGTAGAGGCCAGACTAAAAGTGGTCCACCAGTCCTCCAGCTTCAGGGGCTCAGCTAAGGGCTAACACCCCTGACTGATAGAACAAAACTGTTATAGGAACATCAACAAAGAGTCCATCTATATCTGAGTGCGATGGTATCTCTGAGTCTCCGCCCAGGACTTGCATGACTGACAGTGGTGAAAACTGAGAGGAAGCTACTGACATGATGAAGGAAGCCCTGAACACCACCAGAGATGGAGGACCTTCGTTGCTGCCCTAGATGACAGTAAATAAGTCTCAATAAAACACTGTAAGTCAGAGAGGAATGTGGGTACGACTTCAGAACTTCTGCTTCTCAATGGGAATAAAATGTTCTCTTGTGGCCGCACAGTGGCAATGCCTTTAAACTGGTGGTTAATAAAAAGCCACAGGAGAGAGCCTTTCTGATAAGTAAATGCATCACATAAACCTAACCCATAGAGACGTTACAGCCATGAAAACGTTAGCTTCACACACTTCGTGTCCTCCGGCCAGAAACTGCCCATGCACTTAAGAAAATCAGAAAACTCTATCCTACATAGAATCACAGTCACTAATTCATCCATGCCGGCCCATCTAATCTAGACTCACATCCCTTTTAATGAGGGTTTCCCAATCTGGGGTCCACTGAATTGGTCTATGACATAAAAAAGGTTGGGAACCCCTGCTCTAAACCATTCCTATCCATTTACCTGTCTAAATGTCTCTTAAATGTTGTTACCGTACCTGCCTCAACCACCTCCTCTGGTAGCCTGCTCAATTTACTCTCCAAGTGAAAAGGTTGCCTATTTAATCTTATCCTTCACCTTAAACCTGTGCCCTACAATTCTTTATTCCCTGAACCTGAGGGAGAAGTCTGTGTGTACATGATGGAGGCTTCTTTCCTGCAACAGTGCTCCATATAGGTGTGCTCAGTAGTGGGAAGGGCTTTACCTGTGATGGACGGGGCCATATCCACTAATTTTTGTAGGATTTTCTGTTGAAGGGCATTGATGTTTCCATTACCAGGCTATGATGCAACCAGTCAACATACTCTCCACTGCACATCTATGGAAGTGTGTCTAAGTTTTAGATGTCATGCTAAATCTTCACAATCTTCTAAGTAGAGACACTGCCGTGTTTTCTTGGTAATTGCACTTACCTGCTGGGCCCAGGACGGGTCCCCTGAAATGTCAACACCGAGGAATTTAAAGTTGCTGACCCTCTCCACCTTTGATCCCCCAATGAGGACTCCTCTGATTTCCTCCTCCTGAAGTTAATAATCAGTTCCTTGGTCCTTGATTAAAGGTCACCCCTTGGTCTCCTTTGAGTAAAGTCCCTGCATGTGCAATCTCTCCTTGTAACCTGGTCCCTCAACTTTACTGCACGCTTACAAGTTCAACTTTAGGATTTTGCTCTTGGAAGGATTAAGCCTTCCTGCCATTCAGCGGAACCTTTCACTTAATCACCACTTCCCAGAACCAGTCTCATATCCATCAAAATCCAAAAATAAGTTAATCTTTACTTCAAATTATTCCTTTATGTTTAAAGAATTTCAGGCATTTTCTGCTCTCCAGATGAAGAAGCTCCTTTTCACTTGTCTCAAATGGCCAATCATTTTTCTTTCACAGTGTTTCTATTCATCTCCAGAAAGGGAAAGTGTCATTTGTATATATTTATTTATTTAGAGACACAAAACAGTAACAAGCCTTTCACATCCAATGAGTCCGCACTGTCCAGTTACACCCACGTGACCAATTACCTTACTAACCCATATCTCTTTGGAACGTAGATGAAACCAGAGCACCCACAGAAAACCCACGTGGTCAGGGGAGGATGTAAAAAATTATTACAGACAACGGCGGAACTGAACCCGTGTCAGTACGGTATTGATATCCACTCAACAATGTGGATAATTTCCCAGCTATATCCGGTTCATAATGAGCAGATCAAAACTAATTGGGTTAATTGCCACTGATTCAATCTACTCTCCATCATCAGTGAAATGATGTCATTGATGGTACTATCATGTGGCACTTAGTTCCCAGCGATCTGCTCACCAGTTTGGGTTTCACTATAATACTGGATCCAGATTTCATTAACAGCCTTTGTCCAAACAGGGAGCCAAGAACCGAACTCCAGAGGTGAAGGGAGAGTGTGAACCTTTGGCCAAGTATGGCATCATGGGGGAGTATGGCACCAATGCCTGGAATAACACCTCACACAGAGAAAGATGGTGGTGATTGTTAGAGGCCAAACATTCTTACACCAAAACATTCTTACACCAGGATAACAGTACACACGTTTCCTGGGTAACGCACACAGAGTGCTGGAAGAACTCAGCAGGTCAGGCAGTATTTATGAAGAGGAATAGAGAGTTGGTTTCTAACTTCATCTGGACTTGACAGGTATCAAGATGTCAAAACAGCAAATCTTTATTCCTCTCCATAGATGCTGGCTGACCTCCTGAGTTCCTCCTATATTTTGTGTGTGTTTCTCTAGATATCCAGCATCTAATGTCTAGGAGTTTGCCAGAGTAATGTCCCCGGACAAACAATCTTCAGCTGTATCATTAATAACTTTCCTTCAATCACAAGGTTAGAACCATTGCTGAAAATCGTTCAATATTCAACTCTATTTGCAACTCTTGGTGCCAGAATGCAGCAAGCCTTACACGGCACCTAGGCATGAAAGGATAGGTGACATCTGTGCCACAAAACTACCATGGTGCTGCCTGGATTAGACAGCATGTCTTATGAAGAGAGTTTCGGCGAGCTAGGGCTTTCCTCTGGCGAGAAGGAGGATGAGAGGTGACTTGAGAGAGGTGCATAAGAGGCATTGATACAGTGGACAGCAGACTCCTTTTCCAAAGGTGGTAAAGGCTAATAAGAGGGGGCATAAATTTAAGGTGTTTGGGGGAAAGTATAGAGGGGATGTCAGAGGTTTTTTCAGACAGAGAGTGGTGGGAGTATGGAAGGCACTCCAGGGGTGGTGCTAGAGGCAGATACATTAGGGACATTAGAGACTCTTAGATAGGCATGTGGATGAAAGAAAATGGAGGAGCATGTGGGAAGGAAGGGTTAGGTTGATTTTAGAGTAGGTTAAAAGGTCTGCACAACATCGTGGGCTAAAGAATCTGTACCTTGGGTCCACGAATCTCTGCAAGTCCGCTGGGGTAGCCGAAGGCTTGGTGTCTGCGTGTCGGCATCTGAATCCCAGTCTGCTGAAGGCTGGAGACTGAAGAACCGGGTTTAGGGAAATGTGCACGTGCACGGGTGAGAGGGAGGAACAGGGTCTTGTTTTGCAGTTGTTGTTTCGCTGCTTGTTGTCTTCTGTCCTGTTCTGCCAAGCATTGTGGGTATGCTTTGTTGCCGCTAAAATGCGAGGCAACTCTTGCAGGCTGCCTCCAGCGCACCCTTGGGTGTGTTGGGTGTCAACACAAACAAGATATCTCACTGTGTGCTTCGATGCACGCTTGATAAATAAACTTGTTCTCTGTTCTAGAAGTGATTACCTCTAGCAAAGGAGAATCAAACTGCCTAATCCTTGACGTTCAGTAGTGTTGCGTTACTCCCCAAATGTCGGAGTACTTCCGTCGTGGTGCAAAAGCATCCAGTGAGTGGCGGTTCTGAGGGCGAAAACGCCTTGTTAATGAGAGAGGTCAGAGTGGTTCAGGCTGACAGGAAGGCGACAGTAACTCAAATAACCGCGTTAGAACAGTGGTGTGCAGAGGAGCATCTCTGAACACACAACATACCGAGCCTTTAAACGGATGGGCTACAGCAGCAGAAGATTGCAAACATTCGCTCAGTGGCCACTTTATGAGCTGCCTCCCGTGCCTAATGAAGTGCCCGCCGAGAGCAATTCTAAAAAGCACATCATCTCCATTTGGAAGTCTATCATCTTTGCATCAGCATTGCTGGGGGTAATTCCCAGAACTTACTCCCGGTTGCGGAGTACTTCCTTTAAGAGTACTGTGGTGGTTCGAGCAGGCAATTCAAGGGTCAGCTATGAATGGACATGCAGAAAATGAGCGAAAATTAACTCAATTTTGAACAATCAGTCATGTGGTTAGAGGGCTAAGCACAGAATGCTGGTGAAGGAGATAATGAGGCTGGGCAGATGGTGTTATCTGCTCCATCGTCAACATCCTGGAGCTCTTCACTGACCGGTTGTTACTCAACCTGGTCAGCCATATGTGTCTAGAAGGAGAGGCCAGAAATAAAAGCAGAAGATGCTGGAACAGACTCAGCCGCATGGAGAAAGAAGCCATTTCGTCACAAATGGTATACACTTTGTGGCCACTTTATTAGGTACATCTGTACGCCTGCACATTAATGCAAATATCTAATCAACCAATCATGCAGCAGCAAGTCGATGCATAAAAGCATGCCGACATGGTCAAGAGGTTCAGTTGCTGTTCAGACCAGACATCAGGATGGGGAAGAAATGTGATCTCAGTGATTTTGACTGTGGAATGATTGTTGGTGCCAGATGGGGTGGTCTGAGTATCTCGGAAACTGCTGATCTCTTAGGATTTTCATGCACAACAGTCTGTAGAGTTTACAAAGAATGGTGAAAAAAAAAACAAAAAATCATCATGACTGTATATGCTTGTCAGCTGCAATTGGTAGGCTGTGGGGACTAACATACAGCATGCAGACTGGGACATATGAAGCAAAAAGTAAGCAGTTCATTCCTAGGGCTGATTAGATATTTGCATTGATGATTAGGTGAACAAGCGACTGAAATAAAATGGGCACAGTGTGTATATGTATAGTATATTAGAGCAGATGTACCAGACATAGAAGAACTGGGGGAATGGAACGGAATTCATGAAGAAGGCAAATCCAGAGAATTACTGATGAGAATAGTATTTAATAGTGAAATGGAAATACACCTACCAATATGAGGAAGTATTTTTTTGATTCGCCATTTTAAATTTTAACTGTCATAAATGTAAATTGAGCCATAGAGAAATACAGCACAGAAAAAAGTCCCTTGGCCAATCTGATCCATGCTGAACCATTTAAACTTTAATTTAAACATTTGAATTATTCTGTTGACTGCCAGCAGATCTTAGATAGCTGATTTTAGTTGAATGTAACCAAATTGATACTGGTGCTCTAACTGGTCTTAGTTGCCTGAATGTGCAAAGGATGCTTCCTATAATTGGAGAGTCTAGGACCAGAGGGCACAGCCTCAGAATAGAGGGGCATCTATTTAGAATGGAAATGAGGAGGAATTTCTTTCAGCCAGAGCGTGGTGAATCGGTGGAATTCATTGTCACTGACAGCTCTGGAGGCCTGGTCACTGGGTGTATTTAAGGTGGAGTTTGAAAGATTCTTGATAAGTCATGGCATGAAAGGTTACATGTGTCATGAAATTTGTTCTTTTTTTGCAGCAGCCGTACAGTGCAATACATAAATTTATACAGTACTGTGCCAAAATCTTGGACACCCTAGCTATATATATGTGTGTAAGACCTTTGCACAGTACTGTAGATGTGATAAATAAATTGGAATCTCAATCTGAATTACTTTATCAGCTGCAACTCACTCTGAGGTGATCTGATAGGTGCTTTAGGACTCCTAGTGTTTTCTCCTCGTGAGGAGTAAAGGCTTCAGCAGTCAAGAACTCCCTAGTAGAATTGTGTCCTGGTAGATATGTCTAACCTGTACGATGTGATTCAGTACTGCAGCTTCTGTATGGCTGTTCAGGTCGGTTCCAATCTTATCATGGAAAAGTGTCAGTATAAAAGCAGTCAGAACGTGATCTGCAGGAATCCATTTTTGGGTCGTCCCCTCAGGATCAAGGATGACTTCCTTCCACTCCAGTTCTGTACTAAGAGTAGTGGGTACAGACCAGTCCATCGCTGGAAAAACCCTTCCCACATCCTCAAGGAGCACTGCCACAAGAAAGCAGTGTCCATCATCGGCGTCCCACCATCCAGGCCACGGTCCTCTCTCACTGCTGCCATCGGCCAGGAGGTAGAGGAGCCTCGGGTCCCACACCACCAGGTTCAGGAACGGTTATTACCCTTCAACCATCAGCCTCCTGAACCAGTGTGGATAACTTCACTCACCTCAACACTGAACTGATAACCGAACACAACCTATGGACTCTACAACTCATGCTCTCAGTATTATTTAGTGGCATCCGTCTCACGAGACCATGGATCTGTGCCTGGAATGGTCTCCAGGGTGCAGGCCTGGGCAGGGTTGTATGGAAGACCAGCTGTTGCCCATGTGGCAAGTCTCCCCTCACCTCAACACCGATATTGTCCAAGGGAAGGGCAAGGGCCGATACAGCTTAGCACCAGTGTCGTCGCAGGAGTTACCAGAGTGAGGTTGAAGACAACATTGGACTGCCTTAGGGACTCCAGCTCCAGATTTGTCCTCAGGGTTTACTCCCGAAGCCTCTCCCATGAGTGGGTATGGCCGCAAAGCAGCGGAGGTTTGAAATCAGAGTTTTCCCTCTCTTAGATGGACTGCCTTTCCAGGCTGACGAGCTCCATCTACTTGTTCAGTATTACTTATTTGCTTATTTATCATTGTTATTATATGTGTTCTTTTATTTGTATTTGCATAGTTTATGTCCTTTTGCACATTGCTTGCTTGCCACTCTTTGTGTGTTCTTTTTCACTGATTCTATAGTATTTCTCTGTATCTGCTGTGAATGTCTGCAAGGAAATGAGTCTCAGGGTTGTATAAGGTGACATGTACATACTTTGATAATAAATTTACTTTGAACTTTGTAAGTTCCCAGACCGCTGACAATATCAATGTGGGAGCTACAAACTCATCCACGGACGGATTGGGAGGTAATGCAGAGTGGTGAGTGTGTGGAACGCCCTGCCAGGGTGGCAGTAGAGGCAATTATATCAGGGACATTTAAGAAACTCTTCAATATAACAGGGTATATCTGCAAAATATATTAGCCCCTTCCTGAAGAAATCAAACACTGTTGCAAAATCACTAGCCATAAAACCATATGCCATGCAGCAGAATTAGGCCTCTCAACCCTTCTAATCAATCATGGCTGATTTATCATCCTCCTCGATGCCATCCTCCTGCCTTCTCTCGAAAACCATTAATGCTCTTACTAATGAAGAATCTATCAACCCCCACTTTAAATATACCCAATGATTTGGCTTCCACAGTCGTCTGTGAGAATGAATTCTACAGATTCACCACTCTCTGGCGAAATTAATTCCTCCTCCTATCTGTTGTAAACAAATGCTCTTCTATTCAGAGGGTGTGTCCTCAGGAACTAGACTCCCCCATTATAGGAAACATCCTTTCCATATTCACTCTACTTAGTCCTTTCACTATTCAATAGGTTTCAAATGGGATCCCCCTCATTTTTCTAAACTCCAGTGAGTAATTGTCCAGTGTCATCAAATGCTCCTATGTTGTTGTTGTTGTTGTTGTTCCTCTCCGCACCTCGTGCTACATCAGGCGGTAACTTTTGCTGTTTCTTTACTATTTGTCTTTTTATTTTAAACAGGGCCGAGTGACGCTCAACCTGCCACGGATGAAAAGCGTGCAAGGGGTCAGCCGGATTGGAACCTGGGTCTACTCGCCTCGAAGTCTGGTGTTGATGCCACTACACCATCAGCCAATGTCCTCATATGTTAACCCTTTCATTCATGAGACCACTCCCATCAATCTCCTCTGGACCCTCCTCCAAAGCCAGCACAACCTTTCTCAAACATGGGGCCTAAAACCAATGTCTTTTAAAGCCTCGGCATAACATTACTGCTTTTATATTCTATTCCTCTTGAAATAGATGCAACATTGCATTTGCTTTCCTCACTACCAACTCAACCTGCAAGTTCACCTTCATGGAATCCTGCACTGGAAACCCCCCTCCCACCCAAGTCTCTTTGCACCTCGGATTTCTGAACTGCAGTCCCATTTATAAATTAGTTTGCCTCTTGACATTAGGACTTCCTGGAATTTGGATTGTTACTGCCATGTCACAGTTATTAATAGAAACATGGAAGTTACATTCCTGAGATGTACTTTCATTCTGTGCTTCCTCTCTCACAGTATATAAAGCAGATGAGGCAGTCTCATCTCTGAACATAGGCTGAGAAACCAAACCTTTCATAGTCCCATTGAGCACGATGAAAGCGTGTCCCATGTGCTTGGAAGTAGAAAGCAAATATGAAACAGTATAAATTATATGAGTAAGACCTCAGGAGAGGGCAAGTTTCAAGCAAGGCATGAACTGAAATTATTTAGCATATATTTTAATTATTTATTAATTACCATAGATTTGCATTGGAAACTAAGAATAACACAAGTCACTTGATATATCATGTAGTCTAGGCACTTAACCAATCCCATCTTTTAAAAACCACCATGGAAAGGGCTTAATGAGAGGAAATAAAATGGTAAGTTGGCAGTGGCCTACCAGTGTTACTTCAGTCATCCAGAGGTGGTTTCTGTGGTTTTGCTGAGAAATTCTTAGCAATAGTCATGATAGTGCAAGTTAAGAACTTAGATGGAATGAACAAGGGTTTGAGCCTATGAAAAGATTTAATTTTCTTGAGTCTTGAAGAAGGATCTTGGCTCAAAACGTCAACTGTTTATTAATTTCCATGGATGCTGCCTGACCTGCTGAGTTCCTCCAGCATTTTGTGTGTGTTGCTTTAATTATTTCACTTGGTTTTTGGAAAGGAGGAGGAAGGCGAAAGTAAAGTAAAAGAGGGGAGTTATGGCGGAGGATTTTGGGAAGAGCTCCAGAGGGTACGGGTGTTAGACGTAAAGGGAGTTCCTCGCAGAGGATGAGGAGGAAATGAGAACAGCGGGCGAGGCTGTGTGGCTGAAAGAATGTGTGGTGTAAGTAATTATTGCACGAGGTCAGGACAAGGGCAACGCTTTTATAAGTGAGGATGAGGAGGGTGACGGTGATTCATCAATGCATGTGATATCAGTGGAACCAGGTGAGAATAGTATTGCTGCTACCTTACAGCTCTGACCTTTGACGCTACTGTGTCTGGAGCGTGCTCCACTCCCTTCCCACCCCTTGCCTGTCACTCTGCTTCCCTCCACCACCCCTTTCCACCCAACCATCAACATTCCTGGCCATGGGCTCTCTACCAAACACCACACGGGTTTCCCCTACGTTCTCCAGTTTCTACCCACATCCTAAACATGGGCTGCATGGAATCTTATAAATGGTTGGTGTGCGTGGGAGAGAACAGGTTGCAAGGAAGTTAGCAGGGGGAGCTGGATTGACAGAATTACCAGAAGAGGTGAATGGCCTCTTGTATCCTAAAGAAATTTGACACTGACCGGCAGAGAGTCAGGTCAGATTGCAAAAAATGAAAATGTTGTTGGCAATGGAGCAGACGTAGGAATGAGGTTCAGGTGAAGGTCAATCTCCATGCAAATCAAGCAGCTGTTGTCTGTTGTCTCAGATCCTGCTCCCCATGGAGCCCTCTGAGTGCAAACCAATAAATGGACTCTATTGGGTGGTTCTACCATGGGGCTCCTCTCCCCCACCCCAGCACTCTGCTTCCCTCCACAGTTCCTCTTCACCCATCAACCTTCCCAGTTCTGGCTGCTGTATTGAACACCACAAGCAGAGGAAAATGAGCAACAAAAGCTCAAAACATGACACAATGCACGCCTTTCATAGCACGTATCAAATACGAGGCACAACTCCATGCTGGTGGGGTTCTCACCTTACTTGTGGCTTGTATTTTATTCTGCAGTCATTAAAACAACACAGAATCTGCAGATGCTGGAAATCCAGAGCAACACACACAAAATGCTGGAGGAGCTCAGCAGGTCAGGCAGGATTATGGGAAGACTCATGACGGGGGGTCTCAGCCCAAAATGTTGACCGTTTATTCCTCCCCATTGATGCTGTCTGACCTGCCGAGTTCCTCCAGCATTTTGTGTGTGTTGCTCCTTTATTTTGCAGTGTAGGGTTTAGTACAGAGATAACTCTAATGCAGTCATGATGCCACAGATGATTTTTGTGACACTTTCCACTGCAGGTGAACTTAAAAGAAAACATACAGTGCAGAAGTTTTATGTATAGGGTGCCTAAGACTTTTGCACAATACTGTAGTAATCTTTTGCTGCCACAAAAAAAGAACAGATTTCATGACATGTGAGTGATGATAAACCTGATTCTGATATGGGTCCTGGGATTGTGGACTGAGTGGAAAAGGGGTAGCAAGAGGGGAATCATGGCTGGGGAAAGGGGAAAGGAGAGTGGAGGGAGTGGGAAGCACCAGAGAGACATTCTGTAATGATCAATAAACCAATTGTTTGGAATCAACTGACCTTGTTGGTGTCGTGGGACTGGGTGTCTGCACTCATGCCCCCGGTACTCCTTCTCTGACACCTGTCCCACATCCCTCCCACAGGGCTCCACCCTCGCCACTCCCAACATCATTTGCTCCCACCCAGATTTACAAACTCACTCTCCACTTCCCATTGACCAATACAGTTCTGTGCAAAAGTCTTAGGCACCCTAACTATATAGATATGTGACTAGAACTTTTGCACAGTACAGAATCTTGCAATGAGTAGGAAAGGGTTTTAGATTGGAGAAGGGATCGAAGGAGCATGACATGGTCAGCAAGTATCAGCTTCAGACCGCAATGTCAGGGAAGAAAATTTTGTTTAGACCACAACGGAAAGAGCGAGCAGTGAGAACGGTCAGATCAGAGTGCTGGCATAGTTGATGCAGATCACCAAGCTAAACCCTGAAGAAACATTTCAGTAACCTGACTTGTCTTCCCTTGAGACCTGTAGATTGAAGAATTATCTGTTGCACTGATTTATTATACTGAAATGCTTATTTGGTGGAGGTGCAGGTGATAGAAAAATGGAGGGAAGAGTTGGATTGACTTTGGAGTAGGTTAAAAGGTGGGCACAACATCATGGGCTAAGGGCCTGTATTGTGTTGTAATGCTCTTATGTTCTATTACTTCCAGGGAATCAGGAATAAAGGAGTCATTTGCTTAATATCATAGATATTTCCTTAAAGTGTAGAAGGAGCCCATTCGGCCCCTTGAGTATAGCAGCTTGCAGAGCAATCCCATCAACCCCATTCTCCCATTTACTTTGCTGTAACCAATCCCCTCTCATAGTCCATCTCTGATTTTCTCACTATCCAGCTACAGTGAGGGGGGGCGGGGTAATTCACAGAAGCCAATTAATTCATCAGTGTGTCTTAAGGGAAGTGGCATGGAACAAAGCACCCATGGGAGATCAGCAGGGAAGGCATGCAAACTCTACCCGGACAGCAGCAGGAGTCAGGATGGAACCTGTGGCTGTGGCTGCTAGTACACCAATGTCTCACCTGTCGGCCGTTTGGAGGAAAAGCAGCTGGCAATTTCCAAAAAGATTAGGGAAGCTCTGTAAAGTTTCTCCCATAGAGGGCTGTGGATGCTGGGTGATATCTGAAGCTTTCAAGTCTGAGACTGACAGATTTTTGCCAGATTGCAAGGACTCTGCAGCTAAAGTTACTAAATAGACCATTAGACCATAAAAATTAGGTGCAGAATTAGGCCATTCAGTCCATTGAGTCGGTTCCATCATGGATGATTTATTATCCCTCTCAACCCCCTTCTCTTGCTTTCTTCCCATATCTTTTGACACACTTATTATTCAAGAACCTATCAGCTTCTGCTTCATATGTACCCAATGACTTGGCCTGCACAGCCGTGTCTGGCAACAAATTCCACAGTTTCACCACCCCGCTTACTAAAGAAATTCCTCCTGAAGGGACATCCTTTTATTGTGAGGCTGTGCCCTCGGGTCCTAGACTCCCCCACTATAGAAAGCATCCTCTCCATGTCCACTCTATCCTGACCTTTCAATATTCGATGGGTTTCAATGAGATCTCCTCCTCCTTCCAACTCGAGTGAATACGGGCCCGGGCCATCAAATGCTCTTCATATGTTGCCCATTTCATTCCTGGGATCAGTTCATGAACCTTCTCTATACTCCCCCTCCAATGGCAGTGCATCCTTTCTTTGTTAAGGGGCCCAAAATTGCTCACAATACTTCAAGTGTGGTCTGACCAACGCATTATAAATTCTAAGTATTACATCTATGTTTTTATATTCTACTCAATGGAGCCTATTCAGCATAAAGGGCCAAATGGCCTTTAGGTACTGGATGCAGGCCTCTGGATGGAAAAGCTGAGGTTGCCTCCATTCTTGACGTTACCTATATTTATGGGTTTAGACAAACTCCTGACCAAAGAAAAGAAATTTTTGGTAAAATCATCAATATGGTTATTGATGTAGTGACGTTTTCTGTTGTATGAAACTCTTTGGCAGGCATATGGATGATAGAAAAGTGGAGGGCTATGTAGAGGGGGAGGGTTGGATTAACTTAGAGTAGGTTAAGAAGTCAGCACATCGTGGGCCGAATGGCCTGCACTGTGCTGTAATGTTTTACGTTCTATATTCTATCATCATTTAACAGTGGTGAGCGCCCCAGCTATTCCTCAAATGCATTCCTCTCAGTACTGGAGAAGATAATTTCTAAGATACCATGGAGGATCCTAACCTGTGATTTAAGTAACCTCTTCAGTGTGGCTCTGCAGATTCCTGGCATGCATTTTATTAAATCAGTCCCCCTGTCTACATCAGCCAATATTAATCTCGTGCATTTGCAGCAGTGTAGGATGAACATATGGGGATCCCTCAAATAGAAATGTGCTGTTCAGAACATGGAACGTTGAACATGACAGCACAGTACAGGCCCTTCGGCCCATGATGTTGAGCCTACACTTTAACCTGCTCTAAGATCAACCTAATGCTTCCCCCTTGTATAGTCCTCCATTTTCCTTTCATTCATGTTTCTATCTAAGAGTTACTTAAGTGTCATCATGCTCCCTTCAGTATTCTGGAGTATTTCACTTCAACTAGATTCAGCAAGAGTGAAGTGTGAATCATCTCTGTTCTACTGCACTGCATATTCCAATCCCTTATTGATATTAGACTCCACAATTTGTTTCACTTAGTCTTTTATTGCTATCTTACTTCTATTTAGAGATATGGCACTGTAACAGGCTCTCCAGGCCCAATAAGCCGGCATCGTCCAATTACACCCAAGTGACCAATTAACCCACGAACCCATATGTCTTAGGAATGTGGGATGAAACCGGAGAACCCGGATGAAGCCTATGAGGTCACAGGGAAAACAGCAGACTTCCTGCCCACATTGGTGGAATTATTCCTGGGTCACTGGCACTGTAATAAAGCCACAGAAAAGTACAGCCTAGAAACAAACCCTTTGGCCCATCTAGTCTGAGCCAAACCATTTACACTGCCTGCTCCCTGCACCTGGTCCATAGCCCTCCATACTTGTGCCATCTATGTATCTATCTAAACTTTGATTAAGTGTCGAAATCAAGCTTGCATGCATCACTTGCACTGGCAGCATTTTCAACACTCTCACGACCCTCTGAGTGAAAAAGTTTCCCCTCATGTCCCCCTAACCATGTTGCTTGTCGAGGTAAACCTGATAACTCCCCACTCCTCCATCTTTCCAGGTGGAAGCAGAAGCTAAAAAACCAACGGCTAACTTCTCACACTCTACCTCTGCTCCAATATGTTCACTCAGGCTCCCACGGAGAGCTGAGTTGAAAACTGAAATGTCTTTGCCTAGTGTACTGGTTTGAAATAGATTCAAAACCTATTGATTTCAAAAAGGCTTGCATGAAACTTGCATTTCAGAAACTCTTAAATAGGTATATTGATGATAGAAAAATGGAGGGGTAAGTCGGAGGGAAAGGTTCGATTGATCTTGGAGTAGGTCAAAAGGTTGGCACAGCATCATAGGGTGAAGGGCCCGTACTGGCCTGTCATACTCTATGTTCTATGAAACTTACCTCAAGAACTTGGATCATTGCTGTTCGATGGGTTCCACAGGAAGAGCATGTGTGGGCAAGGTGCAGCCTCAAAATAGAGGGACATCCTCTTAGAACAGAGATGAGGAGGGATTTTCTTAGCCAGAGAGTGGTGAATCCGTGAAATTCATTGCCACAGGTGGCTGGGGAGGCCAGGTCATTGGGTGTATTTAAGGCAGAGGCTGATGTGTTCTTGATTAATCAGGGCATAAAAGGTTATGGGGAGAAGACAAGGGAATGGGATTGAGAGGGAAATGGATCAGCCTTGATTGATACCGCAGCAGACTGATAGGCCGATTGGCCTAATTTTGCACCTATGTTTTATGGATAGAAACTGGCTTGAGTCTGATTATCTCCCCATTGTTTCCAGTGACGACCACCAGGACTAATCCACGAACAATGAACACGGAGAATGGTCCAGCATCTTCAGGGAAGGTAGCAGCAAACCTCTTTCATAACGTCCTCCCCTGAAGGTTCAGGCTGAAGCAAGGTTGTACTGCCTGCGCCGAACAGTGCGTGGTTAGTAAGTTGCGGGCTTGTTATGTGCTGGGCGGCACGGTAGCGTAACGCTATTGCAGCACCAGCGACCCGGGTTCAATTTCCGTCACAGACCGTAGAGAGTTTGTACGCTATCCCTGTGACCGTGTGGGGCCCCCCCAGCTTCCTCCCACAAAGACGTATGGGTTAGTGGGTTAGTTGGTCAGAGGGAGGTCATTGCGTGTCACAGGACGTATTAATGTGCTGTATCTCTAAATAGAACGTCAGCGCCAGAAGCATGTGAGCCTGTGAGCTGCCCCAGCAGCACAAGCAGCATTCAAAGGGTTAAATTATCAAGCATGGCTTTTGTGTGTGAAAACAAATACAGCTGTCTCCTCCATTTGATCCAGATCACCCGAGCAATACAATAAACCGAAATGAGGAAGCAGGCTACAAAAAAGACATGGATTTGTACAGTACGACAGTCAACGGAATACAATAGATGTCTAAATTCTGCCAAATTTCACACAACAAGCCCCCTCAAAGATAATCATCAGTTCCTTTCTCTTTGTCTCAAGGGACTTTTGCACCCATTGTGAGGACAGATGGACATAAATGCAACTTTGTCTTATCACCAGCATATCAAATACAGGCAGTCCCCATTTTATATAAGGGTTTTGTTCCCGAGGATTGTTTGCATGTTGACTTAAGTCAGAAACATCCATTTTCTGTACTAACCCCTATCATGTCACTTTACATACCCCTGCCATAATTGTTTCATTCCATCCAATAATCACTCTAATACTAATTACAATTAAAGATGAGCTTTATTTGTCACACACATCGAAACATATAGTGAAATGCAGCTTTTCCATCAATGACCAACAATGTCCGAGGATGTGCTGGGGGACAGCCCACGAGTGTCACCATTCTTCAAGCACCAACATAGCATGCCCGCAGCTTACTTATTCTAACCAGTGCATCTTTGGAATACGGGAGGAAACCGGAGCGCCTGGAGGGAAATCACGTGGTCACACGGAGAACAAAGCTTCTTACAGACAGCGGTGGGAATTGAACCTGGTTTGCTTATCGCTGGTGTAATAAAGCATTATGCTAACCACTACACTATCATGCCACTATCCGTAACTGGATACAGTGTAAATTGATATATTGTATCCAGTTATCATTATCACTGAAATATGTTATGAAATTTGTTCTTTTGCTGCAGCAGTACGGTGCAAGAGATAAAACTTACTCTGGTACAAGTTCATGTGTTCATGGACCATTCAGCAATTCAGTGTTGGATGGCAAGGAGCTGTTTTAAAATTAATGACTGCAACAAAACGTTTTAGTTTTCTTATTATTAGTTATCCCTCTCTGTGCCTTCTGGCACATCAGGCGGAATTTGCTGTTTCTTCAGCATTTTTGTCTGTTTTTTAACGAGGCCGAGTTGCTAGCTCGATTCTCAACCCAGCATGGATGGAAAGTGCACACGGAGCGGGCCAGATTTGAACCTGGGACCATTCGCATCAAAGTCCGGTGCTGTTGCTTCTACACCACTGCCCATTATTACCAGCTTAAAAATACTTTAAGAATGTAAGGGAGAAACAGAGAAACAGAGACCCTTCGGCCCACAATGTTGGGCTGACCATGTACTTAGAAATTACCAAAGCTTACCCATAGCCCTCTATTTTTCTAAGCTCCGTGTACCTAAAAGACCCTATTGTATTCACCTTCACCACCATTGCTGGCAGCCCATTCCATGCGCTCACCAGCCTCTGCGTAAGCCTCGACCCCGATATCACCTCTGTACCTACTTCCAAGCACCTTAAAACTGTGCCCTCTTGTGCTAGCCATTTCAGCCCTGGGGAAAAAGCCTCTGACTATCCACACAAACAATGCCTGTCGTCATCTTATACACCTCTATCAGGTCACCTCTCGTCCTCCGTTGCTCCAGGAGAAAAGGCCGAGTTCACTCAACCTATTCTCATAAGGCATGCTCCCCAATCCAGGCAACATCCTTGTAAATCTCTTCTGCACCGTTTCTATAGCTTCCACATCCTTCCTGCAGTGAGGCGACCAGAACTGAGCACAGTACTCCAAGTGGGGTCTAACCAGGGTCCTATATAGCTGCAACATTACCTCTCGGCTCCTAAACTCAATTCCACAATTGATGAATGCCAATGCAACATTTGGCTTCTTAACCACAGAGTCAACCTGCGCAGCAGCTTTGAGTGTCCTATGGACTTGGACCTCAAGATCCCTCTGATCCTCCACACTGCCAAGAGTCTTACCGTTAATACTATATTCTGCCATTATATTTGACCTACCAAAATGAACCTGCTCACACTTATCTGGGTTGAACTCCATCTGCCATTTCTTAGCCCAATTTTGCATCCTATCGATGTCCTGCTGTAACCTCTGACAGTCCTCCACACTATCCACAACACCCCCAACCTTTGTGCCATCAGTAAATTAACAAACCCATCCCTCCACTTCCTTATCCAGGTCATTTATAAAAATCATGAAGAGTAGGGGTCCCAGAACAGATCTCTAAGGCTCACCAGTGGTCACCAACCTTCATGCAAATTATGACCCATCTACGACCACTCTTTGCCTTCTGTGAATAAGCTAATTCTGGATCCACAAAGCAAGGTCCCTTGGATCCCATGCTTCCTTACTTTCTTAATAAGCTTTGCATAAGCTTTATCAAATGCCTTGCTGAAATCCATATACACTACATCTACTGCTCTACCTTCATGAATGTGTTTAGTCACATCCTCAAAAACTCAATCAGGCTTGTAAGGCATGACCTGCCTTTGACAAAGCCATGCTAACTATTCCTAATCATATTATGCCTCTCCAAATGTTCGTACATCCTGCCTCTCAGGATCTTTTCTACCAACTTACCAATCACTCAAGTAAGACTCACTGGTCTATAATTCCCTGGGCTATCTCTACTCCCTTTCGTGAATAAGGGAACAACATCTGCAACCCTCCAATCTTCCGGAACCTCTTCCATCCCCATTGATGATGCAAAGATCATTGCCAGATTTTCAGTAATCTCCTCCCTCACTTTCCACAGTAGCCTGCAGTATCTCTCATCCTGTCCCGGAGACTTATCCAACTGGATGTTTTCCAAAAGCTCCAGCACATCCTCTTTCTTAATGTCTATATGCTCAAGCTTTTCAATCCGCTGTAAGTCATCCCTACAATCACCAAGATTCTGTTCAGTAGTGCACACTAAAGCAAAGTATTTATTAAGTATCTCTGCTATCTCCTCCAGTTCCAGACAGACTTTTCCACAGTCACACTTGATTGGTCCCATTCTCTCACATCTTATCCTCTTGCTCTTCACATACTTGTAGAATGCCTTGGGGTTTTCCTTAATCCTGCTCACCAAGGCCTTCTCATGGCCCCTTCTGGCTCTGCTAATTTCATTCTTAAGCTCCTTCCTGCTAGCTCTCTATCTAGATCTCTATCATTACCTAGTTTTTTGAACCTTTTGTAAGCTTTTCATTTCTTCTTGACTAGATTTTCAACAGCCTTTGCACACCATGGTTCCTGTACCCTCCCATCCTTCCCCTGTCTTATTGGTACGTACCTAGACAGAACACAACACATCTGCTGAACATTTGCCACATTTCTGCCTGAGAACATCTGTTCCCAATTTATGCTTCCAAGTTCCTGCCTGATAGCCTCATATTTCACCTTACTCCAGTTAAACACTTTCCTAACTTGTCTGTTCCTATCCATCTTCAATGCTATGGTAAAGGAGATAGAATTGTGATCACTATTTCCAAAATGCGCTCCTACTGAGAGACCTGACACCTGATCAGGTTCATTTCCCAATACCAGATTAAGTACAACCTCTCCTCTTGTAGGCTTATCTACATATTGTATCAGGAAACCTTCCTGAACACACCCAACAAACTCCACCCTATCTAAACCCCTTGCTCTAGGGAGATGCCAATCAATATTTGGAAAATTAAAAATCTCCCACCATGACAACCCTGTTATTATTACACCTTTCCAAAATCTGTTTCCTAGCTGCTCCCCTTTGTCCCTGTTACTATTGGGTGGTCTACAAAAACCACCCAGTAGAGTTATTGACCCCTTTCTGTTTCTAATTTCCACCCACAGAGACTCAGTAGACAATCCCACCATGACTTCCTCCTTTTCTGCAGCCGTGACACTATCTCTGATCAGCAGTGCCACACCCCCACCTCTTTTGCCTCCCTCCTTGTCCTTTCTGAAACCAAGTAACCATTCCTGCCCCTGAGCCATCGAAGTCTCTGTGATGGCCACAGCATCATAGCTCCAAGTACTGATCCATGCTCTAAGCTCATCTGCTTTGTTCATTATACTTCTTGTATTAAAAAATATGCAAACTTGTGTAAAGTTGAATATCTGTAAGAGAGATCATCTGTGTCCTGAGGCATTCCTGTATTTAAAATGAGGATGGTGACCCAAAGAGAAAGTGAATCAAACATGTGTTTGTTCTGTCTCCTTGTCACTGGTTCAATCATAGAGACAGTTTATAAAATGTCACAGTAATACCAATAACTTGGAAGAAATTCTGTCCTGGGTTTGCCATCTGACCAAGTATAAACAGTGATATATATCGGCCTCAATGTAATCTTGTAATTAGGCATTTTGAGCATAAGACATGGGAACAGAATTAGGCCATTCAGCCCATCAAGTCTGCTCCACAATTCCATCATGACTGATTTATTACACCTCTCAACCCCATTCTGATGGCTTCTCCCTGTAACCTTTGACATCCTTGATAATAAACAACCTATCAACCTCTGCTTTAAATATACTCAATGATTTGGCCTCCACAACCATCTGGTAATGAACTCCACAGATTCACCTAAAGAAATTCCACCTCATTTATTTTTTAAAGGGGCATGCTTGAAATCTGAGGGTCTACTTTCTGGTCCGAGCAACAACCTCTCCATGCCACTCAATATTTGGGCTCTGAACCTCCTCGTGCAAACCAGCAGTGTTGTTTTCACACTGTTTCATTGGATTAACCATCTCAGGAGGCCATTCAGCCCATCTTGTTTCTGCCAGCACTCAGAAAGGGCCATCTCATTTAATCCACTGACCCAGGACGCTGCTGCCATCAGGAAGAAAGTACAGGAGCCTCCAAACCCATTTCACCAGGTTCAGAAACTGTTATTACCTTTGAACCATCAGGCTCTTGAACCAGAGGGGATAATTCTCTCAACTTCACTTGTCTCATCTGTGAAATGTTCCCACAACCTATGGATTCAATTTCAAGGACTCTTTTATCTCATGTACTCAATGCTTACTTATTTATTATTTTTACTTATTTCTTTATGTATTTGCACAGTTTGTTGTCTTTTACACACTGGTTGAATGCCCAGGTTGGTGTGGTCTTTCATTGTTTCTGTTATGGATTTACGGCGTTTACCTGCAAGAAAATGAATCTCAAGGTTGTATTTGGTGGCATAGCTTACTTTGATGATAAATTTATTTTAAACTCTTGGACTCTGAATCTGTTTCCCACGAAACCCCTCCATTGATTGTGAGTATTGATCTAATTCCCTTTGAGACTAGCCTGTTACATTTATTCCCCCTCTTCTCTTTGATGTTACTTTGCAGACCCTTTGGCCCACAATGTTGTGCTGGCCCTTTAACCTACTGTTAAGATCAATCTAACCCTCCCCACCCCACAGCTCTCCATTTTCCTATCACTTTGCCTTCCTCTGTGGAAACATTACAATTTGAAAGCACAGCATTGACCTTATAACAAATGTAGATAAGGAAAAACAAACAGATTGGATGTTAAAACCATTCCAATAAGCCAATGTTATTAGGAGTGGGACTGACAGCCTGTCACCTGCTTGGCTGCATTCTATTCTTTAGTCAGTATTCAGGGCCACTGCGCAACCTTCTTTTTACAATAGGGGATCTGATTTTGAAAAGACAATTTGCATACATCTGTGGATGCGTCTATTGAAGACTTACAGGCAGGTGTCAGATTCAACCTGAAATGGCTGTGAATTCACTGCTGCTCCACTGTAACCTACAAATTCCAGCAGGAATGAGCTGTTCACACGAAATCATTTAGTTCACATGGAATCATTTAGTCCACAACATAACATGTAAGGAGATATTCTGTGCTGGGAGATTGTCCCAACTTGTAAGGTGCCCTGCGTTATTCATTAAGGACCAAATTTAAAACAGATAGCTACAAAGAGCTCTTTTAAACTCACCATCTTAGAAACTTGAGTTATTTTCACTATTGCACGCAGCCTAACTAGAAGTCATCTTTTATAATTATTGTTGTATCAGGTGATGATGGGGATTAGTGAGGCATTTCTAGGTAACACGCACAAAATGCTGGAGGAACTCAGCAGACTAGGCAGCAGCTATAGAAAAGAGTAAACAGTCGAAGTTTTGGGCCGGAACCCTTCATCGGGACTTGTTTACTCTTTCCCATAGATGTTGCCTGGCCTGCTGAGTTCCTCCAGCATTTTGTGTGTTTTGCCAGTGGATTTCCAGCATCTGCAGATTTTCTCTTGTTTAGCTATTTCTAGTTGACCGATTCCCACTGGTAATATGCTGATTGGGGGGATGGCCCTCACATCCTCGGCTGGTACTGCACACTCTCAGAATGCCAATTTTACCCCCTAACCTCTTTGTCTTTATGCCCCCTTAAATGAAGGAAGAAGACCTGCAATAAACCACAGATCAAAGTCCCTACTCAAAAGCACAGACAATCCCCGTTTTTACTCCCAACATGTTAAGTGGGGTGGCTTACTCAAATACATTCCTCACCTGAGGGGAAGTAGTTGAATGCTGAGAGTACAGAGGCTAAGATTCAGACCAATAATATTATAGAGAAATTTTAGATAAACATGGAGCACAATGTGAAAGAACAGCAAGTAATGCATCTTATCTACTGTGAACTTTGCTGATATCTTAACTAAATCACATAGTAAGTAAGTCTGTTAAATGTAAAATAAAATTTCTTCTTAAGTGTTATGTTGTTGGGAAGTCTTTGAATGACAAGGATAAAATTGGGAGTAAGGACAAATATTTCAGTTTGAATGGGTCAAAATTTCTGATTCCTAACTAGGATATTTTGGTTTTGAACGGTTCTTCCAAAAGACACTTCTAATTTTCTTTTTAATGTCTCCAGTCCTACAGAACTCAGAAACTGATAACTCCACATCAGATATAAACAGTTATCATGTTGAAACACAGAGCAGGCTTGAAAATTAAAACATTCCACTTACCTGAGGTTGCATAAGCACAGCTGAGAAGAGACCGATGCTGTCCCAAGTATGAGGATGGCACTGGAGCCCAGAGTTGATACCTGACTCACCAGCTACACTCTGGCTAGCTTCTACTGTTACCATGACCTTTAATAAATTATATAAACCTATCAGCTGTAATGCAAGTGACATCATTCATTGTCACTGCCAATCAAATTCCGCTTTCTCTGTGTGTGGGTTTTATTCTTTACATACTGAACAATAAGTAATGGTTAGATTATTGTCTCTGAGCTAGGTAAATATCATTTATGGCTAAACGTGTAGAAACCAGGATAGGACTGTAGAGAACAAAAGCCCCAATAACAACAAATTAATATGAATGTTTATAAAGCACTGGGTGTCTTTTGGAAGTTGAATGTTTGTCAACTGCCTGAAATAATTTTTCTGAAAAGACCTCAAGGAAAAGAGATCATTAGAGAGAGCAGGTACAGGGTTCTGAGTTGGGTGATCAGCCATGATCATACTGAATGGCGGTGCAGGCTCGAAGGGCCAAATGGCCTACTCCTGCACCTATTTTCTATGTTATTTTCCCTTTGTGCCAGTGGTGAGAATCCAGCTGACTGGGATAAGGCTGTTGGAGTCAGAGGCCTCCCTGTCTGACCTCCAGGTAGTTCTGAGATGGTAATGTAAATCAGGGTATGAAGGAAGAGGGACAAAACTTGGAATCACTAATGAGAGAAAAGATCAGTCAGGAAAGTCTGCTTCATTCTACGACAGTGCCTTCGCCTTCCTCAGGGTCAGAAGTCTGAGAGTTGCTTCCCACTGTGGAGCTCAAGCAGGTTGCTGCATGCTGACCCTCTATGGTCGGGGGTGCCAACTGTCAGGCAAAACATTAAATTTCCCTGGCTGGCAGCAGGAGATGTGAAATATTCCACCGCACTTCTCGAAGAAGGACAGGAATGCGTCCTGGTCACCTGCCATGCCAGGAACAGATGATGCAGTCATTATCGTGTTGCACTTTCTGGGATCTTGCTGTGCATATGTGTGCAGGCTGGTTTCCAATATTGCAGCATTCATTCCAAGATCTAGCATCTGATCCTCCAGAAATTTTGAGGGTGTGGAAGGCGCGACAAAATACAGGCCTTTCTTTTATGTCTGAGGGTCCAGAGACAAGGGCTGGAGGCCTGTCCTGGGGTTCAGGGGCCTTTCTGGGTGTTTGAGTGGATGGGAGGGTGGGAGAGGGGCTCGTTTTGTTATTGTTTTTTTTTTGCTTTGTTATTGTTGCATACCATCTGGTCCAGGTGACTTATCTATCTTTTGACCTTTCAGTTTCCCAAGAACCTTCTCTCTAGTTATGGCAGCTTCACACACTTCATGTCCCCTGACATCTGGAACGTACACCATACTGCTAATGTCTTCCACAGTGAAGACTGATGCAAAATATTTCTTCAGTTTATCCACTATTTCATTGTGTCCTGTTTCTACCTTTCCAGCATTGCTTTCCAGCAGACCGATATCCAATCCCACCTCTCTTTCACACTTTATGTAACCGAATAAACTTTTGGCATTCTCTTTAATATTATTAGCTAGCTTACTCTCGTATTCCATCTTTACCTTCTTAATGACTTTTTTAGTTGCCTTTTGTTGGTTTCTAAAAGCTTCCCAATCCTCTAACTTCCCATTATTCTTTGCCCTATTATATGCCCTCTCTTTGGCTGTTATGTTGGCTTTGACTTCTCTTGTTAGGCAGAGCTGTGTCATCTTTCTTTTGGAATACTTCTTTCCCTTTGGGATCTATACATCCTGTGCTTTTCTCTGTATTTTTCTAGAAGTTTCTTAGCTTTCTTGCAACAGATTCCACAAGATTATAATCTGACTATTTTATAGTAAATTGATATACGTAACTAGAATGTTGGTATCATTTTAGTCAGAGCTAGTTTCTTTTCTAGTCAAGGTGCTTTACAGGCCCAGAAGGCACTGGTGAGGCCTCATTGAGAATTGTGAGCTGTTTTGGGCCCCTTATCCAAGAAAAACTGTGCTGACATTGAAAAGGGTTCGAAAGAGACTCACGAAAATTATTCTGGGTTTGAAAGGCTTATCATACGAGGAGTGTTTGATGGCTCTGGGTCAGAACTCACCAGAATTCAGAATGTTGAAAGGCCTTGATAGAATGTATGTGAAGGTGTTTCCCATGGTATGGGAGTCTTGGACTTGAGTACACAGCCTCAGAATAGAGGGATGTCCTTTTAGTACAGAGATGAGGTTGAATTTCTTTAGCCAGAGAGTGGTGAATCTGTGGAATTTGGTACCACAGGTGGCCGTGGATGTCAGGTCACTGGGTGTATTTAATGCAGAGGTTGACAGATTCTTGATTAATCAGGGAATCAAGGAGTATGGGGAGAAGGCAGATGATTGGGTCTGAGGGGGAAATAGATCAGTCATGATAAAATGGCAGAGCAGACTTGATAGGCCAAGTGGCCCAATTCTGCTCCTATACTGTATCTTATGGTCTTACAAGATAAGAAAGGGAAGTTTTAAAGGGAATTTGAGAAACAATTTCTTTAAGCAGAGGGCCATGAGTATCTGGAATGAGCTGCCAGAGGAAGTGGTTGAGGTGGGTACAACTGCAACATCTAGGAGACATCTGTATATAATACTGGGCAGAAGTCATGGGCGCATATACTGTGCATAGCTATGGTGCCTAAGACCTTTTACACAGTACTGTAATAATTTTATGCATTGCATTGTACTGCTGCCACAAAGCAAATTTCATGACATATGTGAGTGATGATAAACCTGATTCTGATTTGGGTCTCTATTGTAGACTGAGAGTGGGAAGGGGGCAGGGAGAGGAGAATCATGCTTGGGAAAAGGAGAAAAGAGAGGGGAGGGAGCAGGAAGCACCAGAGAGACATTCTGTAATGATCAATAAACCAATTGTTTGCAATCAAATGACCTTGCCTGGTGTCTCAGGGATGGGTGTGTCTGCACCTGCATCAACCCCCTATCCCTGGCACTCCTTCTCTGCCACCTGTCCCACACGGTACTCCACCCCACCATACCCAACACTCTTTGCTCTCACCTGATTTACAGGCTCACTCTCTGCTCCATGTTGAGAAACATAGCAATGTGCAAAGGTTTGTGCATATATGAATGAGGGTTATGGACCGTACACAACTAACTGGGACTAGTAGGATGGAAGCCGTGATTGGCAAGGACAGTTGGTCCGAAGGGCTAACTTCTCCCTGTATTACCCTCTAACTCTAGGTAGGTACCTGGCTCATCTTTGCAAAGCTCACTTTTTCAGATGCAAGTAGATGGTGTGGAGGAACCACTACAACTCCATCCATGAGCCAATTAAAATTACCAAGGAAGACAAACACCAGCAACTTATCATTGATCTGATGCACACCACGCACTGTGATAAAGACGGGAAAATAATCATTCTGAGGATGCTACTGAAACTTCACACTGTTTAACTTCTGTATGTTTCTGCAGTCAAATTATTGAGGAATCAAGACAACATTTATCTCAATGGCCAGGATGTGCTGAACTCTAATAGATTGTTTGAAAGGCCTGATTGTTTCTGTGTTTGCTGAAATGAAAAGAAAAAAAACTGATATACTGTAAGGCTTTTCCTCAGGAAATTTCAACTGTACCCAATGAATACCCACTCGAAATGTACTTCATGAGAATAAGATGCTTAAGGGCGTTCTACAGGTAAGTATTATATAAATAAACAAGAGAAAATCTGAAGATACTGGAAATCCAAGCAACACGCACAAAATGCTGGACCAACTCAGCAGGTCAGACAACGTTGATGGAAAAAAGTACAGTCGACATCTCGGGTTAACACCATTCCATAGATTTTTTTCAAACATGCTGCTTGGCCTTTAAGTTTCTCCAGCGTTTTGTGTATTATATAAATATATGGGTTTTCCTCATTAAAGCAATCTGTTACTGAAAAAAACTACAATTTCTTCCTGGTAATACAGTGGTGGATTCCTGTCGCCACAAGAAAAGTTGCCTCAGTGTCTCGGGTGATTGTACGGCAGGGATTTTGTGCTGTGCCACTCCCACGGTCCCACAAGCAGCCATGGACAATATCCAAATAATGGAGTTAACCAAGGGATAACTATTGTTTCAGACGATCTTGATCGGATCCATGACACCTTCCTGGTTATTGTCTCACCTACAGCTGCCAATTTGGCCAAAGCACTCTAGTTTAAGGGCAGGTGTGTGACTTACCCAGTTACAGTTGGCACTACAGAAAGATAGGCGTGAATATCTGGGGTTACTCCAATTTGGCTGTGGTGGGACAGATATAAGCAGACAATAACTCTCAGAGCAACTTGTGCTTTAGTTGAATTAAGAACACCGGGTAGATCATGGAGGATGTTCCTTACTGTTACTTGACTAGTGGAGTGGGATCTTCTACATGCCCAGACTGTGTTCCTCGTTGTTAGAAGATTGAGAGAGAGAGGGAGCAACCAATATACGTACTTTAATACATGTATCGGTGTATTCTGGTCTGCCATGACCACCAACCATGTCCTCCACCACATTGACCAAGTCCATTGGAGGACTGAGAGGAGAGAGACATTTCCTTTCCCCCTCATTTCTAACCCAGCCATGGGCCTGCTCCATTTTTTCAATGGTGTCACTGAGCTGGATGTAAAGGGTTAATCAAAGCCTGTGGCTTCCTTTGTTTGACTATCACTACATCATGACACAAAATGGACGAATGAACTGTATCTATAATCAGTTAAATATATAGCCATAGCTTTTCTCTTTGGAGTGAAGGAGATGGGAGGTGATTTGATCGCCGTGTACAAAATTATGAGAGGCATGGAGGGAGTGGACAGCCAGCACCTCTTTCCGAAGAGGGCAATGGTTAATTGTAGAGGACATCCCTTTAAGGTGACTGGAGGAAAGTAACAGAAGTAGGGTTTTTGACTGCATTTAAAACTATTTAAAAAGTATGGTACTATGATCATGTAATAAATAACAGCAGTCAATTGGTAGACCGCTCATCATCAGCATCATTATTGGCTGTGTCGTGTGACGTGGGCTGTCATGGTCTTTGCATGAACATGATTGTTTGTGGCAAATTTTTCTACAGAAATGGCTTGTCATTGCCTTCTTCTGGGCAGCGTCGTTACAAGATGGATGACTGCAGCCATTATCAATACCCTTCAGAGATTGTCTGCCTGGTGTCAGTGGTCTCAGGACTTGTGATATGCACCAGCTGCTCATACAACCATCTGCCACCTGCTCCCTGGCTTCACCTGACCCTGACCTGGGGCAGGGTGGGGTGGGGTGGGGAAAGCAGGAACCACACCTTGCCCAAGGGGCTAGTGGAGGGAAGGAATGCCTTGCACCTCCTTTTGTAGGGACATATTTCCACCCCGCAGTTCACTGTAGACTGCTAGTTCTCACAAAATAATTTTGTTACTGGATTTAAAGATGTTGAATGAAGGGATGTCAGATGTAGACTTTTAACACGGAGAGAATTGGATGTCTGGAACCTATCAACACTTGGTTTAAATATACCCAATGACTTGGTCTCTACAGCTGTCTGTGGCAATGAAGTCCACAGATTCTCCACCCTCTGGTTAAAGAAATTCCTTCTCATCACTGTTTTAAAAGAATGTTCCTCTATTGAGGCTGTGCCTTCTGGTCCCAAACTCACATCCTCTGCACATCCAGTCTTTCTAGGTCTTTCAATATTCGATAGGTTTCAATGAGATCCCCACCCCCCATTCTTTAAAACTCCAGTGAGAACTGGCCCAAAACCATCAAATCCTTCTCATATGTTAACCCTTTCATTCCTGGGATCATTGTCAACCCCCTCCATGCCTTCTCCAATGTCAGCACATCCTTTTTTAGATAAGGGGGCCAAAACTGCTCACAATATCTGGCTCAGCCACCTCGGGCAGCTTGTTCTATTTACCTACTTTCCTCCGTGTGAAAGACTTGCCCTTCAGACCCACTTAAATCTTTGCCCTTTCAGCTTAATCCTAATCTCTCTGTAGACTCTTCTATGCTGGGAAAAAGACAGTGACTATCGCCTTTGACAAAGTTCCACATGGAAGGTTAGTTAAGAAGGTTCAGTCGTTAGGTATTAATGCTGGAGTAATAAAATGGATTCAACAGTGGCTAGATGGGAGATGCCAGAGAGTAGTGGTGGATAATTGTTTATCGGGATGGAGGCTGGTGACTAGCGGGGTGCCTCAGGGATCTGTTTTGGGCCCAATGTTGTTTGTAATATACATAAATGATCTGGATAATGGGGTGGTAAATTGGATTAGTAAGTATGCCGATGATACTAAGGTAGGAGGTGTTGTGGATAATGAGGTGGATTTTCAAAGCTTGCAGGGAGATTTATGCCGGTTAGAAGAATGGGCTGAACGTTGGCAGACGGAGTTTAATGCTGAGAAGTGTGAGGTTCTACATTTTGGCAGGAATAATCCAAATAGAACATACAGAGTAAATGGTAGGGCATTGAGGAATGCAGAAGAACAGAGAGATCTAGGAATAACTGTGCATAGTTCCCTGAAAGTGGAGTCTCATGTAGATAGGGTGGTGAAGAGGGCTTTTGGAACGCTGGCCTTTATAAATCAAAGCACTGAGTACAGAAGTTGGGATGTAATGCTAAAGTTGTACAAGGCATTGGTAAGGCCAAATTTGGAATATTGTGTGCAGTTCTGGTCACCGAATTATTGGAAAGATATCAATAAATTAGAGAGAGTGCAGAGACGATTTACTAGGATGTTACCTGGGTTTCAGCAATTAAGTTACAGAGAAAGGTTGAACAAGTTAGGTCTCTATTCATTGGAGCATAGAAGGTTGAGGGGGGATTTGATCGAGGTATTTAAAATTTTGAGAGGGATAGATAGAGTTGACGTGAACAGGCTGTTTCCATTGAGAGTAGGGGAGATTCAAACTAGAGGACATGATTGGAGAGTTAGGGGGCAGAAGTTTAAGGGAAACACGAGAGGTTATTTCTTTACTCAAAGAGTGATAGCTGTGTGGAATGAGCTTCCTGTAGAAGTAGTAGAGGCCAGTTCAGTTGTGTCATTTAAGGTAAAATTGGATAGGTATATGGACAGGAAAGGAGTGGAGGGTTATGGGCTGAGTGCGGGTAGGTGGGACTAGGTGAGATTAAGGGTTCGGCACGGACTAGGAGGGCCAAGATGGCCTGTTTCCGTGCTGTGATTGTTATATGGTTATATATGGCTATACTTATTTATACTCCTCATAATTCCATATACCCCTCAGCCTCCTTCGATCCTGGGAAGACCATCCCAGCCTAAATAACCTCACTTTTTAACAAAAGCCCACCAGCCCTGGTTGCTTTCCTCTGAACTTTTTCTGCATCTTCTAATTGGTAATGTTTATTTATGAATTGGAAAGCATCCAGTCAAAATCATACAATTACTCAGCAAGTCAGACAGCAGCCATGGGGAGAAATAGTTATCATTTCAGCCAATGACTAAAGTAAGTACAGAGAGACAATTTTACATAGGACTCTTCCAAAGTATGCCTCAGCTGTTGAAATACATTAATACTTTACTGATCTTAAAACCACTTGAAGAGCTGGCACTAAGGAATGTTGCAGTCAGTCTATTGACTGCTAGCACCTTATACACCAATAAGCACTTAGCACCAATACAACAGTTTAGTAACCAGATTCAAAGAGGTTGAAAGAAGGATAACTTCTGGAAATATTAGAAATCATTCCCTGACCTCCGGTTAAATGAGATGACAAGATTCATTTGTTTATGTTCACCTGTTAGAGGACAGGGCCTTGGTAGATGATCTTGTCTAACATTGCACAGAACTCCAAACAGATGGTTTATTACAAGGGGTGGATTTGAACCCACAACCTTCCCAGCCACAACAGTAAGACTACAGCACAATAGTGTAGTTGTTAGCACAACGCCTTACAGTACCGGCGACCTGGGTTCAATTCCCGCCACTGGCAGTAAGGAAGTTGCATGTTCTTCCCATGACAGGGTGGGTTTCCTCCGGGTGCTCCGCTTTCCTCCCACAGTCGAAAGACGTACTAGTTGGTAGGCTAATTGGTAAATTGTCCTGTGATTAGGGAGAGTTAAATCAGGGGTTTCTGGGTGGTCTGGCTCAAAGGGCCGGAAGGGCCCATTCCGCACTGTAACTCAATAATAAAAAAGAGTAGTAACTCTTCCCACCCCCACCAATTCTGTCCAAATAGCCTCGAGTCTGATGAATGAACATTGAATCCTTTAACTGCTGGTAATTTCTACCCTTCCGCCTCTCTCTTTTTCTGTTCTCCGTTCTGGCCCCCCTCTTACTCCTTCTCCTCTCTTTACCTGCCATTGCCTCCCTTTTGGTGCTCCTCCCCTTTCTCCCATGACCTGCTGTGCTCCCCTATCAAATTCCTTCTTCTCCCAGCCTCTCACCTGCTCTCACCTCTCATCCTTCTCAACCCCCCCCCCCAAACCCCCACCCACCACCTTATTCTGGTTTCTTTGCCCTTCCTTTCCAGTCCTGACGCAGGGTCTCAGCCCAAAACAGCAACTGTTTATTCCTGTCCATAAATGACCTGCTGAACTCCTCCATCATTTTGTGTGTGTGTGTGTGTGTGTGTGTGTGTGTGTGTGTGTGTGTGTGTGTGTGAGTGTGCGTGTGTGTGTGAGTGTGCGTGTGCATGTGTGTGTGTGTGCGTGTGTGTGTGTGTGTGTTACTCTGGATTTCCGGCGTCTGCGGTATCTCTTGTGTTTATGCACCCACACCTGCCCATTCTTGAAATGTTGGGCTGCTGAAAGAAGTTTGATATGTTATAGGTTTCATTAAACTTTAAAAAGAAATATGTACTGTACTTGTTTGCTTTCTCTTTTGTTTTCCCTCAATAATCACTCTTGCTCTCTGCATTTGTTTTGCCTCCAGTTTTGCACAGCTTTCTTCTCTAATGACCTAATTTAAAAGTATCATTTTCCCCGAATAATGAATTGTCACCAAATACTTGCAGGAGGGAGCTTCAATTTTTAATGAGTTGATAGCTTGCTGGAGCCATGATCAAAATCACAAGGGAAACACCAAACCACACAGAAAACAGACAATTAATCCAAGGACTAATCTGACCAAACATCGTTTTCAAGTGGAGTCTTAATCAAGTAGAGTGCTTGCGAAGAAGTGGGTTTGAACAAGATGGACCACTTCTCACTAACCAGATTTTCTTTTCAGTCATTTAAAAAACCCATGCAGAGATATATTGTTTCAAAGCACAGTCTACTGTAATGGGCAAAATCTAGAAATCAAACTCCGGATGAATTTCAATGTGCTAATGCATGAGAGATAAATATTGGCCAAGATGAGCAGGAGAATTGCAAACAGGAAAAAATCTACAGATGCTGGAAATCCAAAGCAACACACACAAAACACTGGGGGAGCTCAGCAGGCCAGGCAGTGTCTATTGAAAATTGTAAACAGTCGACATTTCAGGCCGAGACCCTTCATCAAGACTGGAAAGTAAGTACTCTGATGAAGGATCTCAGCCTGAAACGTTGACTGTTTTCTCTTTTCCATGGATGCTGCTTGGCCTGCTGAGCTCCTCCAGAATTTTGACTACAAGAGAATTCTGCTTTTCTTCGGGATGTTCCATGGGATTGCTGCAGCTGCACTTTGCGATTGCAACCCTTTACCCCACAAAGCTTTACACAACTTGGAATGTTGGGTTGTTGAAAAGGGTTCTATATGCTATAGGTTTAAATTGGGGGCGACTTAGTGACCGGGTTTAATTGTCGCCGCTCTCTGTAAGGAGTCCGTCCCTGGATGGTGGGGTGGGGATGCGTTCCTGCCAAACGAGGTGTAAAGTGCTCCTGCTCTCCGCTGGCCTGCAGGTCACCCTTGGGCAAGGAGTAGCATCTGCTTAACCACCTCCCCCCCACCCGATCTGGGTCACGTGAGGCCGTGGGAGCAGGTGGGGGACGGTTGTATGAGCAGCCGGTGCACATCACAAGCCCTGGTTATGTGACCACTGACTCCAGTCGGTCAGTCTCTGAAGAGTATTGATAATGACTGGACTCACCCATCTTGTAAAGACACCGCCCAGAAGATGGCAATGTCAAACCACTTCTGTAGAAAAACTTGCCAAGAATAATCTTAGTCACCATGTTTGCCTATGCCATATGACGTGGCACATAATGATAGTGATAATGACGTTCTCTAATTAATATAGGTTAGATTGATTAATGTACTATTTTTTTGCTGATATTTTAATAAGATATTGCTATCTTATTACTAATTCAACTTTAAGTCTAGTGCACTCATAACCTATTCAATATTACGATATGTTTTTTATATATGAAATTCAATAAAAAGATTGAAAAAGAAAGATAATGACGTTCTCCTCGTCATCCAGTTCCCTCCCACATGCCAAAGACGTACAGGTTTTTAGGTTAATAGGTAACACATGGGTGTAATTGGGCGGTACAGACTCATTGGATTAGAAGGGCCTATTACTGGGCTGTATCGCTAAATAAAATAAAACATGAAATCAAGTTTTAAAAGAAACACACACTGAAACACAAAGGATTCTGTGGGTGCTGGAAATCCAGTGTAATACTCACAAAATGCCAGAGGAACTCAGAAGGTTCATCTATGGAGAGGAATAAACAGTCGATGTTTCAGGTAGAGGCCCCACATCAGGACTGTTTTCTTTCTCTTTTTATTTTCCCTCAATAATCACTCTTGCTCTTTGGATTTGTTATACCTCCATCTCAATCAAGATGGTTGGAAAATCCACAAGAAGTTCTGGATATGGCCCAGTCCATCATGGATAAAACCCTCCCAACTATTGAGCGTATTTACATGAAATGCTAATGCAGGAAATCATTGTCAGGGGCCTCCACTACCCAGGCCATGCTCTCTTCTCACTCCTGCCATCAGGAAGAAGGCACAGGACTCTCACCTGACTCACACCACCAGGTTCAGAGACAGTTATTACCCCGCAACCATCAGGCTCTTGAACCTAAGCGGGTAACTTCATTTAATCTCACTTGCCCAATCTTTGACATATTCCCACACCAGTGGACTCACTTTCAATGACTCCTCATCTCATGTTCTTGATATTTATTGCTTGTTTGTTCATTAGTATTAATTTATGTACTTGCACAGTTTGTTGTCTTCTGCACTCTAATTGAATGCCTAAGTTGGGCAGTCTTTCATTAATTCTGTTGTGGTTATTTTTCTATAGATTTATTGAATCTGTCCACAAGAAGAAGATCTCAGGGTTGTATATGGTGACATCTATGTACTTTGATAATAAATTGACTTTGAACTTGGCACAACTCTCACTGTTTCTCCTCCCATGGATGCCACACATCCTTCTGACTGTTTCTAACACATTTTTACGTTTTGATTTTTATTTCAAATAAAGGCAAAATACTTCCCCCAATTCAGGGTTCTTAAAGAAGTGTTTACAATATTGGAAGTATATTAGGAGGGACCTGGGTGCCCTTGTGCGTGAACATAGAGGATCTAAGACCAGGAGAGCTTCTGCGTTCCAAATGTGCGTGCTCCTAGAACACTGGGTACAGGTACAATCTCACTACCTGGGACATACTGTACTTACAGCAAATGTTCACCAGATTGATTCATGGCTGGCAGGTGGAGAGATTAAGTGCTCTAGGATATTGAGATTACAAGAATGGGAGGTGATCTCATTTGAGTCATGGAGCCACAGAGCACAGCAGCACAGAAACCTGGTCCTTCAGCCCATCTAGTGCCAAACTGTTATTATGCCTACTATCATTGACTTGCACCTGGACCAAACCCCTCCCATTCATGTATTTACCCAAACTTTCCTTAACCATTGAAATCAAACCTGCATCTATCACTTCCTCTGGCAGCTCCTTCCACACTCTCACCACCCTGCGAGTGAAGAACTTGCCCCCTCGTGTTTCCCTTAAACATTTCTTCAATAAGAGGGGAAGTGAGAAAAGATGGTGCCAGAGGTTTTTGTAGAACTGGGTGATTTTGTCCAGTTTGTCCATGCAACAGCTTATTTTTCTCTTTTCAAGGTGGCTGGGGTCCTGTCTGAGACTGTGATCTACAGCTGCAGCTCAAACTACGGTTCTCTGTGAACGGTGAGTTTTCACACCGGCCATGCGGCCTGGCATTTCGATATCTCCAGGTGCGGCCTGGAAGGTCTGTGTCTTCAGGGTGCGACCCTGTAGGTGACCCAGTTCCTCACTGATGTCGGCAACTGAAGTGTCGTGGGAGACTGAAACATCGAGATAGCAGGCGGTGTGCGCTATTGTCAGAAGCAGGCATCTGTAGTCGGGTGACTTTCTTTCTTTCTCTCTCTCTCTTTTGTGGTGAGTGAAAGCCTGTAGGTCCTTGAATGGGAGTGCTTGGAGAGCTGGTCTCCCGCTCTCGTTGTTGCAGGAGTGATCGCTCTCTCCCTCGCTAGTGAGGGAGAGTCTGTCCGAGATACTGACAAATGGACAAATGCTAGAAATACTCAGCATCTGTGCAGAGTAAATCAGAAATAATATTTCACTTTGATGATCATTCATGAAAAATGTTCTGATGAAAGGACATTGGCCTAGAATCAGAATCAGCTTTATTATCACTGACACATGTTGGGAAATTTGTTCTTTTGTGGAGCATTGCAGGGCAATACATTAAAAATACCGCAAATTACAGTAAGAAATGTATAAAAGAAATATTACTTTAAATAAATAAAGTATTATTCTGTTCTCTTTCCACAGATGCTGACTGACCTACTGAGTGTTTCTAGTATTGCTTGTGTTTAGTTCTTCCTTAGTGCTTGGCCGATTCAGGAGCTTGGGACGAGCAGCTGGTGACCAGTATTAATCTCAATATCACAGCCGAGGAATTTAAGTTCAGGTAATTAAAGAAATATTTAACTTACATACAACTGAAATCCTGAGATTACTGAACTAATGTAAGAATGCACACTGCATTCTTAGAATGAGCTAAGAACTGGGCTTTAAATTCTAATCCTTAGAACCGGGCGAAGAATTACATGAGCTGATGTAGGAATCCTGCCTTGGCCCAATCATGTCGACTGTTCATTTTCCTCCATAGATGCTGAGTTCCTACAGCGTGCTGATGCATGAGTGCATTGGTTGACTCTTGTCCAGGAAGGAAATGCACCAGCTTTACTAGACAGGCCCATGCATGGCTCCAGACTCACAACTCATTGTGCAGTAACTGATTTCCAAAATGACAAACAAATCCCACAGGGATGGGAATAAATTCTGCCTTAGATAATAACACCCACTTCTTGCGGGTTAATAAAATGAATCTAGCAACGTATAATGCGGTATTAATATCACATTACTCTCTGTGCTTGCTCCAATACAATGGCAACTATGCTTCATTAGCGGTAGACTTTGAGATATGAAAGGTGAGGCAAGCTAAAAAAAAATCTTTCTACGTCCACAAATGGGAAAAACAGCCAAAGTTCCCAGGGCGATTATTAAAAGGAATGAATTATTTTGTTACATTGAGATAGTCTTCAGCACAAGTCTGATGCTCATTAAACAGTGAAGGTTTTGCTAATTAGACAGGTTAGTCAGTGCTCTCGGATCAGTAAATAACAGCAATCAGAGAGCAGGTAATTGTGAACTCACACAATGGGGCACTATGCTTCCTTCAACACCTAATAAGTTTAATCAGCGCTGAAGGGTTTGACACGGGCGTTCAGCTGTAAAATGTGTTTGTAATTGCAGTTTTTATAATTAGTTTAATTGCAACATAACAACATATCTTGTTAAGTCTGCTCACAAAGGAACCAAGAAATCGGAGTAGGGAAGGCAACACGGCCCCTTCAATCCACTCCACATCCTTCAGATAGACGAAGAGGCTGTTTTGCCCATCGGTGTCTATGCTGGCTCTCAGAGCAATCCTATCATTCCCATTGCACTTTTATTTCCCACAACCCAATCTCTCTTTTGTGCCTCTTAACATCCACTCATCCTCCCATCAGCCACTAGGACTGGGATCAAGGATCGCCACCAACCAGAAAAGTTCTCCTTTATCCCACACTTCGCCTTCTGCCAGCCATGCAGTCTGTTCATGCTAGAACCTCTCCTGTAATACAATGGCCTCTTATCTTGCTTAGCAGCTTGATGCGTGGCATCTTGACAAAAGCCTTCTGAAAATTCAAGTAAACAACATCCATTGACTCTCCTTTGCCCATCCTAACTATTACTTCCTCAAATAATTTCAACAGACTTCCTTCAGGAAACCATGCTTTCAAAGAGCTAGGACCAGCATAATGGCCGAAATAACTCCCAGACTGTCGTCTTTCAACCAAACAACATGAACATTAATTTCTCAAACTTCCAGAATTTTTCCCCCTCCCCTCACTTTTTCTCTTCTCCATTCTGGCTTCCGTCTTATCCCCCTCTTCTCCTCACCTGCCTTTCGCCTTTCTCTGGTGCCCCTCCTCCTGCCCTTCCTCCCATGGCCCACTGTCCTCTCCTATCATATTGATCCTTCTCCAGCCCTTTACATTTCCACGTATCACCTCCCTGCTTCTCACTCCCCTCTTCCCCCACTCACCTATCTTTCCCAACTTTACTAGGATCAAGATTTAAGGGCTAACTTGCTTCGCTGTATACCTTTCAATGTATTAGGTATTTGCTGTGGTTTGTTGGTCAGGGACATACAACAAGAAACAACTTCAATAATTATAAATAATTATAGAAAGATGTAAAATGTGTATAAATACATAAATACCAGCGTGTATTTACAAGGCAAACAGCATTATAAAAAAAAAAGTGGTTTAAATGGTTACAGTGTAGTGTAGTCCATACAGGGAAAGAGCACCTTACATCTCCTTTGGTAGAGACGTATCTCCACCCCACCACCCAGTGCAGTCATGGTGATAACAGAGCGAGGGGATGGGAGGGGCTAGGTAGAATGGTGGATCAGATTAACTGCATGGGGGAAGAAACTCTTAAGATGGGGTAGAGGTAATTAACCCAATGTCTTTGGGACGTGGGAGGAAATTGGAATACCCAAGAGAAAGCAACAGAAGTGTTCTTTGGTTGATCTTACAGTTGTTGTCCCATGCACCAAGATACAGTGAAAAGCTTAAGTTTGCGTAACATCCAATCAGGTCGTGCTATGCATAAGCACATTGAGGAAGGAAAAAGTAAAACGGAATGCAGAAAATGGTGTTACAGCCACGGGGTAATTGCAGTGCCGGTAAACAAGTTCAAGGAACATGATGAGAGTGACTGGGAGATTGAGGGTTAATGTTTAGTGTATGAGAGCTTCGTTCAAGAGTCTGATAACAATGTGTGAATGTGTAGATGCACACAGATAACATGGAATTGGATCTAGGTCAACGAAGGTGTGGGACATTGGCACTAAACCATGTCTCCTGTGGTCTGTTCGCTTTCCCAAATCATCTGCCTCTCCCCGGTTCTTCTGTAGACATGAATGGAATGCTGGGAAGAACATCAGATATTGCTGGAAGATCATTAACTCCTGAAAGACCGACTTTTCGTCTTCCTGAAACTTGCTGGGCCTTCCAGCACAGTGAGAAGTCCGTAAAGGAACGCTGTCAACTGGCATATCCTGGGCTGCAGTACGTGCTGAATGATACACCGAAGCCTGGCGCAGCCAACGCCAAGGGCTCTGTGGGGAAGCAGCACAGTCTGGTGTTCTACAACTACTGAATGGGGAGGAGCTGGGACAGGTGGGGCAGGACCACAGCCCTAGTGCTCTTCTACTGCTGAGTGACTGGAATCAGGAGCTGAAGCCCCTCAAGCAAGGGGTGTTCTGCCTTTTGGGCTATTGGTTTGATTTTACCACGTGATTAAGCACATTTGGCTTTTCTTTTGAAATGAGCAGTTTCAGATCTATATTAGGCCACTTCCTGTGCAGACAGGAAGTAGTAAGTAGGAAATCACATTGGCTGGCAGAAGGCTGGAGGTTTATGTTAGGAGTGAAAGGAGTTTCTATCTAAAACCGTCCTGAACAGAAGCATCGTCTTTTCACTCCTTGTTCGCTATGTCATGCCACTGAGTCAGCGATAAAACCAAGAAGCTAGGAAGCTATGTTCTGACTCTCCTGTCATCTTTGAATGGAGTTTGGCTGGCTGTCTAGTTGATATTACAACACATCATCGAGGGCAGTGGAAGGGGTTTCACCCCAGAGGGCCACAGGATGGCATTAAGTATAGAAATGTGTTCATACTATCAAATGATACAAAGAGGTTTAAAGAGTACCTCCCAGTAATACCTGTGTGCAGTGACATGCTCTGCCAATATTGTGAGGACTAAAACAAGATGCACAGGAAGGAAACCCTTCCCTTCTCTCAGTGAGTCCATTTATTTGATGAATAGCTTGGTTGGTTTAGCTCACCACCTATCCCACAGCCTAGAGACGTACACTCAGTGGCCATTTTATAGGTACACCTGTACACCGGCTTGTTGATGCAAATATCTAATCAGCCGATCACGTGGCAGCAACTCAGTGCATAAAAGGATGCAGGCATGGTCATGAGGTTCGCTGGTTGTTCAGACCCAGAATGGGGAAGAAAAGTGACTTTAACAGTGGGATGATTGTTGGTGCCAGACAGGGTGGTTTGAGTATCTCAGAAACTGCTGATCTCCCGTGATATTCGTGCACAGCGGCACCTAGAGTTTACAGAGAATAGTGTGTAAAACAGAAATCATCCAGCCAGCAGCAGTTCTGTAGGCAAAAATGCCTCGTTAATGAGAAATGTCAGAGAGGAGAATGGCCAGATAGATTCAGGCTGCAGTAACTCAAATAACCACACGTTACAACCGTGGTGTGCAGAAGAGCGTCTCTGAATGCACAACACTTTGAACCTTGGAGTGGATGGGTCATAGCAGCAGCAGAAAACCACGAACGTACACACAGAACATACACTTCGACAGCTACAGGAGGTACCTAATAAAGTGGCCACTGAGTGTATATTAATATCCAAACATCGCTCTATAAGGTTTGAAGACAAACCTAGTAATAATCTACCCCTGTGATGCATCTGGATTGTGTTTGTTGTGTACTTACTCGTGGGGATCACTGAGAGAGTTTGAGGTATAAATCTTCACAGTGGAGACTCAAGTACCCACAGTCGGTGGGGAACAAAGATTTAACACCCTGCTGTGGTGTTACTTTATCCGCTGTCAGAAAGGATTTAAAATAAGTCGATTAACACCAGTATTAAAGCAGCTTTGATCTGAAAATACCAAATATCTGACCTTGAGTTATCAAACACTGCCTGAAAGGGTGCTGCAAGGGGATTTAGGTGTCATTTTCATTGTGTGTGAACACACATCATGGAAAATAAAATTGGAGGGCTGTGGGAAAGAACACATGGGATAGAAATAAAAAGATAGTTCTTTCATAAGACAGAGGGGCGGAATTAGGCCATTCAGCCCATCTGGCGTGCTCTACCATTTGATTGTGGCTGCTTTATTTTCCCACTCAACCCCTTCCCCTGCTTTCTGCCTGTAGTCTTTGACACCCTTACCAGTCAAGGACGTATCAACTTCCGCTATAAACTTGACCACATCATTGACGTATAACACGCAAAGTAGCGTTCCCAACACCGACCTCTGTGGAACACTGCTAATCACCAGCAGCCAATTAGAAAAGGTCCCCTTTGTTCCCATTCTCTGCCTTCTGCCAGTCACCCGATCATCCATCATTTTAGCATTTTTCCTGTAATACCATGGACTTTTACTTTGTTTTGCAGCCTCACATGTGACCCTTGTCAATGGCCTTCTGAAAATCCAAGTACACAACATCCACCAATTCTACTTTGTGTATTCCTCAAAGACTTGTCATTTCTCTCTCGGAGCTAGGATCAGTGTAACAGGCCAAATGTCTTTCTGCTCTGATTCTAGTTTTGGCTGTTATAACTCCCAGACTATAGTCTTTCAACCCGACACCATGTACATTGATTAATCTAACTTCCAGTAATCCCTTCCCTCTCCCCCTTCTCTCTTTTTTTATTCTTCTTTTACCTCTTCTCCTCACCTTACCTGCCCATCATCTCCCTCCAGTGCCTCTCCTTCTTCCTTTTCTCCCATGGTCCACTCTCCTCTCCTATCAGATTCCTTCTTCTTCAGCCCTTTACCTTTTCCACCTATCACCTCCCAGCTTCTTACTTCACCACCCCCCAGCCCCCAGCCATCTATCTTTCTGCTCACCTAACCTCACCTATCACCTGCTAGTTTGCACTCCTCCTCCACCCAATTTTTTATCCTGGCTTTATCCCCCTTCCTTCCCAGTCCTGATCCATTTTGTGGCTCCTTTGGAAAGTTTCTCCAAGGCATGCCAAACTTGAAGATGTTTGCTTCCTCAGTTTAGCGGGAGTTCTGTGAGATCCTCGCTCTCTGTTACCCCTTTGGAACACCATCATGAATCTATCCTGCACCCTCCCTCACTTCATGACATCCTTCATGGCAACCAGACCGCACAAGATCCTCGAAGTAAGGTTTCGCCAGCCTCCTGTACAGCTGTATTGTTTTCCAGAGAAGATCTGAGCTCTGGTGGTCATGTCAACTTATCAACCATCCTCACCTCCAGTTTATTCGATGCTTCGTTCTTGATGTCCCGAAGGTTACTCCTCGTGTGCGGGTACACGTCCGCCGAGGGCTCTTCCACCGGGGGGTGTGGTGCCGGGTAACAGGGTGGAGGTGGCAGCGGCTGAGACGTCGCCGGGGGAGACGGAGCCGGGAACGTAGGAGGTAGCGGAAGAGCTTTGCTTCCAGGTGCCTGGTTTTCCCGAGGGCTCACCTCCGGGTTCAGCATGTCCATGTAAGTGTCCATGTCCATATTCGCTGATGGCCCTGGGAACAAGGAAGTTCAATCAGAATCCAAGGAAAACTTCGGAACTCTTGGGGGAAAAAAAATCAGGCTATAAAACTCTAGTTTGCAAGGGGAATCCACTGGTTGTATTAATGAATCTTAAGGAGTGTTGCAATAATTGCCATGCAATAAAAGTAAAAATTGCAAGGAATACTCAGCAGGTCCGGCTCTCTCTCTCTCTCTCTCTCTCTCTGTCTCTATCTTTCTCACTTTTGCCCTCCCCCCCACAGGTGTCCCAGGCCTGCTGAATGTTTCTCACCCGTTCTGTTCTATTTTGGATTTATATCATTTCCAGCTTTTTGTGCTTCATAATCGTTGTGCAGCTTGTAACATCACAGGTGATTCCTCAGAGGCGCAAGAGGTCCTGCAGACCTTGAGCAAAGTGCACAAAATGTTGAAGGAACTCAGCACATCAAGCCACACTTCTGGAGGGAAATAAGCAGCCCATCCAGACCTGATGAAAGCCCTCGGCCTAAAACACACACCGTTCATTCATCTCCGTGGACGCAGCCTCATCTGCTGATTTCCTCCAGCATTCAGTGTGTGCAATGTTGTTGAGAATATTTTGGAGTGTGCTAAGATCGGAAAAGGTGCTATATAAATGCAAGGCTGCTCTTTTCTTCCCTTCCCAAATATAAATGTGTGAGTCATCTTACCTGCCCATCATCTCCCTCTGGTGCCCCTCCTCCTTCTACGGTCCATTGTCCTCTCCAATCAGATTCCCTCTTCTTCAGCCCTTCAACCTTTTACACCTATCACCTCCCAGCTTCTTGCTTCATCCTTCCCCACTCACCCACCTTCACCTGGTCTCACTTGTCACCTGCCAGCTTGTTCTCCCCCCCTCCCCCACCTTCTTATCCTGGCTTCTGTCCCCTTCCTTTCCAGTCCTGATGAAGGGTCTCAGCAACCCCTCCCCCAACAAAAAAATCAACTGTTTATTCCTCTCAGTAGATGCTGCCTGACCTGCTCAGTTCCTCCACCATTTTGTGTGCGTGTTGCCGGCAGTCAATTCGACATAATTAATTTTACGTTAAGTGGGCTTCAGGATTTGTACATTTGTAAATCAGTCTTGCTCACCAGAGGCCAACAGCTGGTCACAGAATGAACAACCTCATAAAGGAGACCTTTCATCTCATATTCTCGATATTTGTTGATTTTTTTTTTGCTTCCTTTGTATTTGCACAATGTGTTGTCTTTTGCAGACTGGTTGTTTGTCCATAATGTGTGGGATCTTTCAGTAATGCTGTGGTGTTTCATTGTAATTACTGTTAATGCCCACAAGAAAATGAATCTCAGGGCTGTATACAGTGATATATATGTACTTTGATAATAAATTTACTTTGAACTTCAAGACTGCAAGATGAGCAGTGGGAATCACGCTGGGTGCATTAATCACGTCCCCCCCCCCCCCACCCCCACTGGCTGACCTCCAGTCAATCAGGGGCCGTGACGTGATCTTTTCTCATCAAACTGCCAACACTGATGTTGACTGAGGAACAGTCTCCACCCCCACCCCCCTGTCACGGAGGAGGGTTGAGGAAGAAATCCACCAGGGAAAAGAGAAAGAAGGTAAACCCCTTTCGCAATTATTTCGCTCATTAAAGGAACACATTTTCTCTGTCTTTTTTAAAAACTTGAAGCAGAACATAAGCATTTTCAGGTTTGATGCCATCAGTATTTGAAGCTCCATTTGTTTTTTATGAATCATAAAACAGTACAGGCCCTTCGGCCCACAATATTCTACCTATCTACATAAACCTACTACCCTTCCCTCCTACACGACTCATTACCCTACATGTTTTTTTATATCTATGAGACTACCTGTGACATGCTGTGACATGCCAATGCTGGAAATCCAGAGCAACACACACAAAATGCTGGAGGAACTCAGCAGGTCAGGCAGTATATCGATGGAAATGAATAAAGAGCGAGACCTTTCATTAGGACTGGAAAGGGAGGGGAAATAAAATGGTGAGGAGGTCTGGTGAAGCCAGGTGAGTGGGAAAGGTAAAAAGCTGGAGAGGAATTAATCTAATGGGGAGGAAAGTAGACCACAGGAGAAAGGGAAGGAGAAAGGGGCACGGGGGGAGGTGAGAAAAGGCAAGAAGTCAGTGTGGGGAATAGAGAAAGAAGGGATAGGGAAGAGAATATTTTCTCTGGAATGAGAAATTGATATTCATAGCATCAGGTTGGAGGCTACCCAAACAGAATACAAGACCATAAGTCCATGAAACATAAGAGCAGAATTAGGTCATTTGGCCCATCAAATCTGCTCTGCCATTCAATCATGGCTGGTCCATTTTCCCCTCCTCAGCCTTCTCTCCGTAACCTTTGATGCTGTGTCCAATCAAGAACCTATCAAGGTTTGCCTTAAGTACACCCAACGACCTGGCCTCCACAGCTGCCTGTGATAACAAATTCCACAAATTCACCACCCTCAGGCTAAAGAAATACTCCACATCTCTTTTAAATGGACGCCCCTTTACCCCGAGACTGTGCCCACTTGCCCTAGACTCCCCCACCATGGGAAACATTCTTTCCACATCTACTCTGTCTAGGCCTTTCAACAATTGAAAGTTTTCAATGAGATTGTCCCTCATCCTTTTAAATTCCAGTGAGTACAGACCCAGAGCTATCAAACGTTCCTCGTATGATAACTCTTTAATTCCCAAAATCATCCTTATGAACCTCCTCTGGACCCTCCCCGATGCCAGCATATCTTTCCTTAGATGAAGAGCCCAAAACGCTTGACAATACTCAAGGTGAGGCTTCAGCAGTGCCTTATAAAGCCTCAGCATCACATCCCTGCTCTTGTATTCTAGACCTTTTGAAGTGAATGCTAACATTGCATTTGCCTTCCTCACCACCAACTCAACCTTGGATTATCAGAAGGCTTTTGACAAGATGCCGCACGTGAGGCTGCTTAGCAAGATAAGAGCCCATGGAATTACAGGGAAGTTACTAGCATGGGTGGAGCATTGGCTGATCAGCAGAAAGCAGAAAGGGATCCTATTCTGGCTGGCTGCCGGTTACTAGTGGAGTTAAACAGGGGTCAGTGTTGGGTGGGACCGCTGCTTTTTTACGATGTATGCCAATGATTTGAACTATGGGATTAATGGAGTTGTGGCTAAATTTGTCAATGATATAAAGATAGGTGGAGGAGCAGCTAGTGTTGAGGAAACAGAGAGCCTGCAGAGAAACTGAGATAGTTTAGGGGAATGGGCAAAGAAGTGGCAAATGAAATACAATGTTGGAAAGTGTGTGGTCATGCACTTTGGTGGAATAAATAAATGGGCAGACTATTATTTAGATGAGGAGAGAATTCAAAATGCAGAGATGCAAAGGGATTTGGGAGTCCTTACGCGGGACACACTAAATGTTAACCTCCAGATTGAGTTGGTGGTGAAGAAGGTGAATGCAATGTTGGCATTCATTTCTAGAGATATAGAGAGGGGACTTGATAGAGGTATTTAAAATTATGAGGGGGATAAGATAGAGTTGACGTGGATAGGCTTTTTCCATTGACAGTGGGGGAGATTCAAACAAGAGGACATGAGTTGAGAGTTAAGGGGCAAAAGTTTAGGGGTAACATGAAGGGGAACTTCTTTACTCAGAGACTGGTAGCTGTGTGGAATGAGCTTCCAGTAGAAGTGGTAAAGGCAGGTTTGATGTTGTCATTTAAAAAAATATTGGATTGTTATATGGACAGGAGAGGAATAGAGGGTTATGGGCTGAGTGCAGGTAGGTGGGACTAGGTGAGAGTAAGCGTTCGGCACGGACTAGAAGGGCCGAGATGGCCTGTTTCCATGCTGTAATTGTTATATGGTTATATATAATATAAGAGCTGGGATGTGATGTTGAGTCCCTATAAGGAACTATACTTGGAGACCACACTTGGAGTACTGTGTGCAGTTTTGGGCTCCTTATTCTAGAAAGGATATACTGACATTGGAGACGGTTCAGGGAAGATTCACAAGAATGATTCCAGGAATGAAAGGATTACCGTCGAGGAACGTCTGGTAGCTCTTGGACTGTATTCTCTGAAGTTCAGGAGAATGAGCGGGGATCTCATAGAAACATTCTGAATGTTAAAAGGCCTGAACAGATTAGATATGGCAAAGTTACTTCCCATGTAGGGGAGTCTAGGACAAGAGGATTGAAGGACATCCATTTAGAACAGAGATGCGGAGAAATTACTTTGGTCAGAGCGTGGTAAATCTGTGGAATTTGTTGCCACGAGCAGCTGTGGAGGCCAAGTCATTGGAGGCATTTAAGGCAGAGAAAGATAGGTTCTTGATTAGCCAGGGCATCAAAGGATATGGAGAGAGGGCAGGAGAGTGGGGATGACTGGAAGAATTGGATCAGCCCATGATTGAATGGCAGAGCAGACTTGATGGGCTGAATGACCTACTTCTGTTCCTGTATCTTATGGTCTAAGTTAACCTTTTGGTTGTTCTACACAAGGACTCCCAAGACCCTTTGCATCTCAGATTTTTGGATTTTCTCCTCGCTTAGAAAATAGTCTGCACATTTATTTCTACTACCAAAGTGCATGACAATGTGTTTTCCAACATTGTATTTCATTTGCTACTTTCTTGATCATTTTCCTAATTTATCCAAATCCTTCTGCAGCCTACCTGTTTCCTCAACACTTCCTGCCCCTCCACCAATCTTCACATTGTCTGCAAACTTAGCGACAAAGCCATCTATTCCATCAGCTAAACCACTGATATACAGCATAAAAAGATGTGGTCCCAACACCGACCCCAATGGAACACCACTAGTCACCGGCAGTCAGTCAGAATAGGATTCTCTCATTTGCACCTGCTGCTTCCTACCAATCAGCCAATGCTCTAACCATGCCAGTAACTTTCCTGTATACTTAGTAAACACCCTCATGTGTGGCAGCTGGTCTTATGGTCTAAGTCCAAATATATAACATCCACTGAATCCTCTTCATCTCTCCTACATGTAATCTCCTCAAAGAATTCCAACAGATTTATCAGGCAAAATTTTCACTTGAAGGAACCGTGCTGACGTTGTCCTACCTTGCCTGGGTCACCAGGTACTCCTCCACCCTGAGGGTGGCCTCATTGTGTCACAAGAGGAGGCCATGGACCGACATTTCAGAACGGGAATGTTTGGCCACCAGGAAGATCTGCTTTTGGTGGATGGGGTAGAGGAACTCGTGAAAGCAGTCCCCCAATTTATGGCAAGTCTCTCGATGTAGAGGAGGCAGAATCTTCTAAATATCTGTACTGTTTCAGTCTCTACCACCGGTGTGTTCCACACACCCACCACTTTCTGTATAAAAAGCCTAACTTCTGACATCTCCCCTTAACATTCTTATGACTCGGCAGCTTTACGAAAACTTGGCACAGTATGTGGAGGTCCCCATTCTGAGATGAACCTCGAGGCTCTGGGCGCCATCTAGTGGAACTACCCAAATCCTCATTTGTCCACAACCCTTCTGTGATGGAATCCAAATGGAACGAGCAATTTGCTTCCTCACCCTTCAGACCTGAAGCAATTTCAATAAAACCTAACTATTACAATTTGCAAGAAGGGCAGGACCTCAGCATAAATGAAATATTTTTTTTTTCATTTAAAAAAAACCTCCCTTGTTGAGTTAATCAAATTTCTCAGGCAACATTCAAATTGCTCTCAAGCACAGAACCTGGTTGAACCCGAAAAAATGACAGAACATGTAATGTTTATCATTACCACTAGATGGAGACACAGCTTCACTAACAAACCAAAAGGAGCCATTCTACAGGTCTGACTAACGCAGTAACCCAGTCCAACAGCAGTCTTGGCCCGATACCTTCACTCTTTTCCCCTTTCCACAGATGCTGCCAGACCTACTGAATTCCTCCAGTACTTTGTGTGTGTTGCTCTGTTTTTTCCAGTATCAGCAGAATGTCCTGTGCTTATAGGATGACCGGGTGGAGATACATCTCTACCAGAGGAAGTGAAGGGCACTCCTTCCCTCTGCTAGCCTACAAGTCACCCTTGGGCGAGGTGTAGCATCTGCTCAGCCTCCCCGATCAGGACCACGTGAAGCCACAGGAGCAGGTGGTGGACGGTCATCTGAGCAGCTGGTGCAGATCACAACTCCTGGTTGTGACCACTGACACCAGGCAGACAATCTCTGAAGCGTGTTGATAATGACTGGGGTCACCCCGTCTTGTAAAGACACCGCCCAGCAGAAGGCAGTGGCAAACCACTTCTGTAGAAGCTTTTACCAAGAACATGGAAAGACCACGCTTGCCCACGTCATGCGACATGGCACATAATGATGATGTCATATGGCATGGCACATAGGGAATGTGCTTGTGTTTATGCTGTGGTCACAGAGGTTGACCTTACACTCCACATTACACCGTGGGAAGCCTTAAATCATAGCTACCATCAGGCAGGAGCCTGAAATCCCAAACCTTCAGATTCCAGAACAGCTACATGCCTTCAACCAGTCATTTCTTGAACTAATCTGCACAACCCTCATTTATTAGCCACACTGCGACCATTTTGACCACTTTCCCAATGCAATGCAGTTTGCTTGTTTCTGATCTAATTGTGTTCTGTCTTGCACCATTTATGTACAAATAATGCTTTTCTTCAGAACATCGTGCCTCTATGTGCCTGAAAAGTTGCCGTAAGTTTTTAAGTTTTTCATCACACCTCTGTCACCAACATCATCATTATGTGCCATGTTGTATGACATCATCATTATGTGCCCTAATGTATGATGTGGGTGATCATGGTCTTTCCATTAACCTGATTGTACTTGGCAAATGCTTCTACAGAAGTGGTTTGCCATTGCCTTCTCCTGGGCAGTGTCTTTACAAGACGGGGTGACCCCAGCCATTATCAATACTCTTCAGATTGTCAGTGGTCGCATCACCAGGACTTGTGATATGCACCAGCTGCTCATACGACCATCCACCACCTGCCCCCCCCCCTTGGCTTCACGTCACCGATGGGGGGGGGGGGGGGAGGCTAAACTTGTGCTGCACCTTGCCCAAGGGTGACCTGCCGGGTAGCAAGGGAAGGAGTCCCTTACACCTCTTTTGGTAGAGACGTATCTCCACCTCACCACACACAACCATGCACCAGCTTGCATACATGACCGTTAACCTGATCTTCACCTGGGTCAGCCTCCAGAGTACCCTGAGGTAGGAAGTTCCAAAGGTTCCTCACTCTCCGTGGAAATGAATTCCTCATGCCTGAGGACTTCCCTTTGCCCTCCAATTCCAAAACCATGCCCCTTTCTTCCCTGGTTCTGTTCTAGCCTTAAGCTCCTTTCTCAGAGTGACAATGCTTTACTGAGCCACACCTTGTCCCCGGCCCTGGGCCTGCCCCTCCGGGCTGCCCCTCTTTTCCCTGGTACTGGATTGGCTGGAATGGCAGGAGTTGTAGTTGGACAGTGTGCTGGAGGGGGAGCCCAAGTCGGTCCCAGTCGGCTGCTGCGATGAGATGGTGGTGTTGGGAGATGACATCCCCGAGTCAGGCTGTTTGCATTCGAGGTCCAGGGACGGGTCCCGAGACAGGACCCGGTGCTCCACACTCTGAAAGGAGACAGGGAGATGAAGTAACACAGCATGAACGTACCCTGTTCCTCCCAACCAGTCCAGCTTGCTCCCTTATACCAGATATGGACAAACTCTTTACACTTCCATTTACACAATCATATTCCCAGGTTGCCTGAGTCAGGCTTGGCTACTGAACCACATCCTCAACTGTCCCCATCACACAGGAGACCAGCGCTCACACTGGGACCATTCACCAACTCACACCAGGACCATTCACTAACACACACCAGGACTGTTCACTAACACACACCAAGACCGTTCACTAACACACACCGGGACCGTTCACAAACACACACCGGGACTACTCACTAACACACACCGGGACTACTCACTAACACACACCGGGACTACTCACTAACACACACCAGGACTGTTCACTAACACACACCAAGACCGTTCACTAACACACACCAAGACCGTTCACTAACACACACCGGGACTACTCACTAACACACACCGGGACTACTCACTAACACACACCAGGACTGTTCACTAACACACACCAAGACCGTTCACTAACACACACCAAGACCGTTCACTAACACACACCGGGACTACTCACTAACACACACTGGACTACTCACTAACACACACCGGGACCGTTCACTAACACACACCGGGACTACTCACTAACACACACCGGGACTGTTAACTAACACACACTGGGACCAGTCACTAACACACACCAGGACTACTCACTAACACACACCGGGACTACTCACGAACACACACTGGACCATTCACTAACACGCACCGGGACCATTCACTAACACACACCAGGACTACTCACTAACACACACTGGACTACTCACTAACACACACCGGGACTGTTCACTAACACACACCAGGACTACTCACTAACACACACTGGACTATTCACTAACATGCACCGGGACCGTTCACTAACACACACCAGGACACCCAATTAGAGCTAATCACAGGGTCCTGGTTTTGAGAATGTTACATCTCATGGTGTCACTCTGCTGAACTACTGACGTTCCTTTAGAAATATTACGAATGAACTCAGGTCACTGTCTCTACGTCGGAGTCTGCCTTTCCTCCACATTTGGGTTCTGATATTGCCAGCGCGCCTGCTGAGCTACCGTGGCACTTGTAGCAGGGCAATAGATCTGTTGTTAAGTATTCTATGGCATGTGAACACAAGCTTTCCCCTCCTTCTCAGCAGGCTGATACAGATTGGCAATGAATTTCCACCCTCATTAATCTAACAAACAGGTGAATATCTGAATCTCAGTGGATTTAATTTGGCTTTTTTGACACTGATCAACAGAAAAAGACTCTTTACTGTCAAAATGGAAACCGATCTCTACAAAGTGATCTAAATTAATTACAAATATCAAACACAAAATAATTGATTGCCTAAGTATTCAGTCCCTTCAAATCAGTATTTAGTAGATGCACCTTTGGCAGCAATTACAGCCTGGAGTCTGTGTGGATAGGTCTCTATCAGCTTTGCACATCTGGACACTGCAATTTTTCCCCATTCTTCTTCACAAAACTGCCCAAGCTCTGTCAGATTGCATAGGGATCGTGAATGAACAGCCTTCTTCCAAGTCCAGCCATAAACTCTCAATTGGATTGAGGTCTGGACTCTGACTTGGCCACTCCAGGAATTAACTTTGTTGTTTTTCTGCCATTCCCTCAGAGTCTCCCACATGCCTTCTGGCAAGCTCCGGCTGAGATTTCATCTGAGTCTTTTTGCAACAACAGCTTTCTCTTTGCCACTCTCCCATAAAGCTGTAACTTGTAACTCCTCCAGAGTTGTCGTAGGTCTCTTGGTGGCCTCCCTCACCAGTCACCTTCTTGCACGGTCACTCAGGTTTTGAGGGTGGCCTGCTCTAGGCAGACCTACAGCTGTGTCATATTCTTTCCATTTCTTGATGATTGACTTAACTGTACTGTAGGGATATTCAGTGACTTGGAGATTTTCTTGGATCTATCTCCTGACTTGTGCTTTTCAATAACCTTTTCACAGAGTTGCTTGGAGTGTTCTTTTGTCTTCCTGGTGTAGTTTTTGCCGGGATACTGACTCACCAGCAGTTGGACCTTCCAGATACAGGTGTATTTTTACTAAAATCAGTTGAAACACCTTGACTGCACACAGGTCTCCAAAAACAGATCTCCATTTATCTGATTATGTGACTTCTAAAGCCAATTGGCTGCACCAGTGACGATTTGGTGTGTCATATTAAATGGGGGTGAATACTTATCCAAACAATTGTTTTGTGTTTTTTATTTGTAATTAATTTAGATCACATTGTAGAGATTTGTTTTCAGTTAGATACGAAAGTGTATTTTTCTGTTGATCAGTGTCAAAAAAGCAAAATTAAATCCACCGTGATTCAATGTTGTAAAACACTAAAACATGAACACTTCTGTGGGAGGTGGTGAATACTTTTTATAGGCACTGTCTGTCTGTATGTATGTATATATATATATATATATATATATATATATATATATATATATATATATATATATATATATATATATATAAGCTGCTAAAATTTAGAAAATAATCTTGTGGACAAATAAAATTGATCCTCTGCCCTTTGATGTCAAAGGTGAGAGTAATATTTAAAACAGTGAAATTAGAACATTAGAAACCAGAAAAATGAGATAACAGAGAACATGGTAAATATTCAGCAAAGCAGGCAGCCTCTGTGGGGGAGGAGAACAAAGTTTATTGACTGATGACATTAACTCAGTTTCCCTATCCACAGATACTGCCTGAGCCGCTGAGTGTATTTAGGAGCGTCTGGGTTTGCGCCATACACTGTTGGCGAGTTAATTACCCCTAACTGGTGGATACCCTGACACCCATCAGAGGAAGATGGCACAAAATTATTTGCCAAGGTTGTGCCCCCTCTCCACCTCTCCCTCATCAGCATCCGCAGTCTCTTCACTCATTGGAATAGGGCAAATTATGAGGGCATTAGGCTGGAACTAAGATGCTTTAATTAGGACCACCTTTATGTAAGCCCATATCAGATGTGGAGGGGATTTAAAGATCAATTGTACAGAGTACAGGAAAGGTATGTTCCTGTGAGAAGGAAGGACGGGGATGGAAAGGTCAGACAGAGACCCTTGGATGTCCAGAGGGGTGATGAAAGTAGTCAAGAAGAGAAAGGAAAAGAATGCAAAGCTTCAGAAGTCAAGGTATGGAGTATAAAGAAGCCAGAAGCTAGAAATAAAGAAGGGAAGTAGGAAAGCCAGAAGGGGCCATGGTAAGTCCTTGGCAAGTAGGATTAAAGTGAATCCCAAGACATCCTATACACACATCAAGAGCAAGAGGATAACTAGGAAGAGGATGGGACCACTCAGAGATAAAGGGGGGAACATTTGCTTGGATGTGAGGTACTTAATGAGTACTTTGCTTCAGTATTTCCCAAGGAAAAGGATTATAGAGCACCAGGAGATCAGTGCAGAGTGTATAAATGTTAGTGTGTTTAGAGGTCAAGGAAGAGCGCCTCCTAATTAGTATTCAGGTGGATAATTCCCCAGGATCTGATGCGATTTACCCCACAGGGAGGCAAGAGACGAGTTTGCTGGGCCCTTGACCGGTATCCTTGTGTCCTCTCTGGCCACAGGCGAGGTCCTGGAGGACTAGCTCGTGGCTAATTTTGTACCTCTATTTGAGAAGAGAGCAAGGGAAGTTCCTGGGAACTATAGACCAGAGAGTCTGATGTCAGTGGAAGGGAAATTGCAAGAGAAAATTCAGAGGGATCGGATAACTTGGAAACCCACAGCCTAATGATGTCATAACAACTTGACTGAGTTTTTTGACAAGATGATGAGAGATCTTGATGAGGGTTGGACAGTGGATGTTCTTTACATGGATTTTAGTAAGGTTTTTGACAAAGCACCTCATGGGGGGGGTGCTAATCCAGAAGATTAAGGTGCATGGGTGCTGGGGAAAATTGGCTGCTTGGATTCAGAACTGGCTTGTACATAGAAGACAGGGGGTAGTGATTGAAGGGACTTATTCAAGCTGGAGGTCTATGATTAGTGGAGTTCCACAGGGAGCTGTGCTGGAACCTCTGCTGTTTGTGATGTATATAAATGACCTGGATCAAAACGTAGATTAGTAAATTGGCGGATGATACCAAGATAGTGTGGAGGATTGGCAAAGAACATTGTGTGATATAGAGCAGTTGCTGATACGGGCAGAGAAATGGCAGATTGAGTTTAAGTCAAGTCACTTTTTATTGTCATTTCAACCATAACTGCTGGTACAGTACACAGTAAAAATGAGACGTTTTTCAGGGCCATGGTGCTACATGAAACGGTACAAAAACTACACTGAACTACATAAAAACAACACAGAAAAAAAAACTACACTAGACTACAGACCTACCCAGGACTGCATAAAGTGCACAAAACAGTGCAGGCATTACAATAAATAATAAACAAGACAATAGGCACAGTAGAGGGCAGTAAGTTGGTGTCAGTCCAGGCTCTGAGTATTAAGGAGTCTGATGGCTTGGGATGGCTCAGATAAAAGTGAAGCGTTGCTCCTTGGTAGGGAAAATGCAAGGAGACGATACATGGTTAAGGACAAAATACTTAATGGTGTTATTGAACAGAGAGGTCTTGGGATCCAAGTTCAGCGCTTCTTTAAAGTGGCTCACGGGTCGATACAGTGGTTAAAAAGGCTTATGGAATGTTTGCTTCTATTAGTCGAGGCACTGAGTTCAAAAGTCAAGAGGTTATGTCGCAACTTTATAAAACTCCAGTTAGGTCACATCTGGAGTATTGCGTACGGTTCCGGTCGCCGTGCTACAGGAAGGATGTCGAGGCTTTAGAGAGAGTCCAGAAGAGGGTTACCAGGATGCTGCCTGGTGTAGAGGGCATGTGCTGTCATGAGAGGCTGGGTAAACTTGGGTTGTTTTCTCCGGATCGCCAGAGGCTGAGGAGAGATCTGATGGAGGCTTAGAAGATTATGAGAGGCAGAGATAGAGCGAGTTTTCCAGGGTTGAAATGTCTAATACCAGAGGGCATGCATTGAAGGCGAGAGGGAGTAGGTTCAAGGGAGATGTGAGGGGCAGGTTTTTTACTTGTGAATGCCTGGGGTGCGTGGCCTGGTATGGTGGAGAGGCAAGTACATTAGAGACACTTTACCAGAGGTTTGTATAGGCATATGGATACAAGGAAGATGGAGAGATATGGACATGGTGTAGGGAGGAGGGATTAGTGTTTGGGTGTTTTTGATTTGCTTTATACCTGGTTCAGCACAGCACTGCGGGTTGAATTGCCTGTACCTGTGCTGTACTGATCTACGTTCTATATTCTATTAGTAGTTGTGATCAACATAGCCAAATAATCATAAGTTTGCCTCATAATATGGGCAAAGGTCAGGGGTCAGGGAGTTGCTCCTGTCTGTGGAATTTTACCCAAACACAGATGCTTCTATCAGGAGCAGGTAAATGAATAAATTTCAAAGTCCAGTCAAAGTAAGTTTCTTAGCAAAGTATGTATATGTCACCATATACAACTCTGAGATTCATTTTCCTGCAGGCAGTTGCAGGAATATAAAGAAATACAATAGAGTTTACGAAAAAAATACAAAAATAAAGACTGACAAAGAATAATTGCACAAAAAAATGGATACATAGGTAGAGAGAGTTAAATAAATAAATAAATAAATAGATAAATAGATAAATAAATACATACAGAGAAATCAATAACTATACATTCAGATACATAGAGATAGAGAGATAGATTAAGATTGATGACATAAGATTGGTGGATAGATAGATAAATGCATTGATAGACTAATAGGGAGACAGATTGTAATAATCTTTTCAGTCCTGTGCAGGGCACCAGAGAGCAGTGGGTGCCAAAGATTTTAGACCACCTGAATTGGTTAATTGTTTAATTGTTTACAGTTCCTCGTGTGTTTTTTTTTCACAAACGACTCGCTCTTTGTAACATGGTCTCCTAGTGCTTTCCATTTAAACTTGTTAAGTTTGTTTTGATAGTCTTGGGTGTTACTAAGGCAGATGCCTGATTAGAGTTAATCGCAAGGTCCCAGTTTTGAGAATGTTATGCCTCGCGGTGTTGCTCAGCTGAGACACCAACTTTCTATTGGAATTATTATGAATAAACTCTGGTCGCTGTCTCTACATTGGAGTCTGTCTTTCCTCTGCACTTGAGTCCAATATTGCCAGTGTACATCAATACAATAGATCGATCGATAGATAGTGCTGTGAATATGAGTTTTAGAGTCCTTGAAAGTGAGTCAGTTCACAGAATGGGAACAATCGTCCTGCTTCTGGAGGTCTGCATTTGTGGCATTAATCAGAGGGATTTATCCATGACTCCAAATGTAATTCCCTGGCGGATTTCTCTTACCATGTTCTCAACTGTCTTGAGGTACTTGGCGCATTGACTGTGTCCATTATACTCAGCCAACTCTGCAGCTGTGTAGCCATCGTCATCGCGAATGCCCAGGTCGACACCGTTGACCACCAAGATCTGGCAGCACTGCAACAGGAGAAATACATGTCAAACAAACGTAATAAACGTTACTGATCCGGCCGCCACTACTGGAGAAAGACAGACACTAAACTACCAGGTGACTGCAAGAGCTGGTCCATTTTGTGACACAAAGACTGCCCAGACTGCAGCGATACTCAACACTGCTAGCAACCTCGTTGTGTCACTGAATAACACAGCATGGGACTGGGCTCTTTAGGCTAACTCACCCACGTGAACTAGGGGGCACTCATCCATATTAATCCCATCTCCCAGCTCTTGGCCCATGACTTTCTATGCCCAAGTTACTCAAGTGTTCATCTGGGTACTTCTTAATTGCTGGCAGAGACCCAGTTGCCACCACTCTCTCAGGCAGTGTATTTCAGGTACTAAACACCCTCTGCCTAAAGAAATTCAAAGCAAATTGAGATTTTTTTTTGCAGGTATTCATAGTACATTCAAAGAAACACAAAAGAATCAATGAAGAACTGCAAACAAACAGACAAACAACCTCCGTGTAAAAATTGACTGTTGAAAGGGTTGGACAGAGTAGATGTGGAAAGGCTGTTTCCCTTGTTGGGTGAGTCCAGGACAAGAGGTCACAGTCTTAGAATTAGAGGGTACCCATTTAAAGCAGAGATGAGGAGAAATTTTTTTAGCTAGAGGGTCGTGGATTTATGGAATTCATTGCCACGTACAGACGTGGAGGCCCAATCATTGAGGGCGTTTAAGGAGGAGATTGATAGGTATCCAAATAGTCAGGATACCAAGGGATATGGGGAAATTAGCCGGAAATTGGAACTAGATGGGAGAATAGTTTAGCTCATGGTGGAGTGGTGAAGCAGACTTGATGGGCCAAATGGCCTACTTCTGCTCCTTTGTCTTGTGAGCTTGTGATGACAAATTGTGCAAATGCAAAAAATAAAAAAGATTAGATAGATAGACAGATAGAAAGAAAGTCATAGTGTCCTTGAAAGTGAACCCATAGGTTGTGGAATCAGTTCAGTGTTGGGGTGAGTGAAGTTATCCTCTCTGGTTCAGGATGGCTGAGATGAAATAACAATTCCTGAACCTGTTGGACCTTAGGCTCCTGTATCTCCTTCCTGATGGCAGTAATGAAAAGAGAGCATCCTCACCTCCGTTCTAAGGGACGCCCTTCTATTCTGAGACTGTGCCCTTCTCTAGGTCAGCTCAGCTTGGACGTGGATAAAGAATGGACATACACTGTCACAGCAGTCAAGTCTCTGGCACTGAGTCTGGCTCTGTGGCTCAGATGGCAAGGGGTGGGGAGAGAAGAGTCAGGTTGTAGTGGTAGAGGATTTGTTTGTTAGGGGAACATAAAGGAGGTTCTGCGGATGAGAACAAGGCTCCTGGATGGTACGTTACCTCCCAGATGCCAGGGTCAGGGAGTCCGCAGCATTCTGGGAGGGTGAGCAGCCAGAGGTAATGGCCCAGTGAGTACCACTGACATGAGTAGGAAGAGGGACGATGTGAGTTCAGGGCGTTAGGTGCTAGGCTAAGGAACAGGACTTCCAGTGTTTGTGATTTCAGGATTACTACCTATGCCACATGCTGGTGAGGTCAGAAATAGGAAGACCGTACTGTTTACCACGTGGCTGAGAAGGTGGTGTGGGGGGGAGGGATCATTGGCTTTCTTTTGGGGAAGATTGGAACGTACAGATGGGACGGTTTGCACCTGAACTGGAGGTGGACTAATATCCTAGTGGGAAGGTTCACTGGTGGGGAGTTGGGGTTTAAGTGGGAGTTGCCGGTAAATGGGAACCAGGGAGCCAGAACAGATAGTGGGATGATTGTGGAGAAAGATATTGTTAAGCCTATGTATGAAGTCAGGAATAAAATCGTTGAGCATGGTGGGATTAATGTTCTAAACTGCATATATTCCAACGCAAGCAGTGTTCTAGGAAAGGCGGATGAGCTTACGGCATAGATCAACACGTGGAATTATGATATTGTAGCCACTGGTGACACTGCAAGAGGGGCAGGACTGGGGCTTTTCAAAGAAAGGGGCTTCCCTTCTTCCACCATCAATGTTGTCCTCAACCATGTCGGCCCGAAACATTGACTGTACTTTTTTTCAAAGATGGTGCCTGGCCTGCTGAGTTCCTCCAGCATTTTGTGTGTGTTGTTTGGATTTCCAGCATCTGCTGATTTTCTCTTGTTTGGAACTAGGGTTCTGTTGTTTTGGACGTGATAAAGTGGGAGGCAGCAAAGGAGGAGGGATGGTGACCCTAGACAGGGAAAATATCATGGCAGTGCTCTGACAGGGAGAGACTGGAGAGCTCATCTCGTGAGGCTCTGTGGGTACAACTGAGGAATAAGAAAGGTATGATCACATTAATATGGCTACATTACAGACCACCAAACAGACTGTGGGATTTAGAGGAGGAAGTTTGTAGAGAGATTACAGACTGATGCAAGAAAATAAGGTTGTGGCAGTAGGTGATTTTAACTTGACACATATTTACTGGGATTCCCATTCTGTAAAAGGGCTGGATGGGAAAGAGTTTATTAAATGTGTTCAGGGAAGTTTCCTTAATCAGCCCATAGAAATCCCAGCTAGAGAGAGTGTGGATACTAGATCTCCTGTGAGGGAATGAGATGGAGCAGGTGACAGAAGCTTGTGCAGGGGAATACTTTGCATCTTGTGATCGTCACACCTTTAGTTTCAAGGTAAGTGTGGAAAAGGATTGGTCTGGTCCTGGCGTCAACCTGAAATTATTAACCTGCTCAGTTGAGGAAAAACACCAGAGACATGAAATTACCTCTGGAACGGTTTTTATTCAGAGAGGAGTTCGCAGCCCCACGCACTTCGGGCGTAAGGTAGCCAACTCCCAATTTGTCGGTTTACAAAGGTCTTTCTTATACCCAAAAGCAGGGTACTACATTCGCAAATATGGTTACCGATTCAAATCCATCAATTGATTGACCATTGCATAGCTAAGCACGCAAAATACTCGGAATAAGCATAGACACAGCGTAATACTTGGAATGGGTATGGATGCAAGCAAAACACTCGAAATAGCTATATAGCTCAAAATACTTTGCCGAACACATTGTCTTGTGGTCGCAAGGTTCCTCTTCGTTGTGGTTGTCACATGCTGTCTGGCATCTTATTTTAGCTACCTCTTCCCTGTCCTCCTACACTCCCCCAATGACGTATCCTCTCCCTGGTCCTGTCTACATAGTTTGCTACACTTACCCCTTGCCCACCCCTTCTACATGTACCCCTTACCCTCTTCACATTCTCATTCCCTCCTGTGATCATGAAATGATCACTCTTGAGCTGAGATTCTAAAGTAGAGAAAGGCCAATGTTGATGGCATTGGAAAGATCAGGCAAGTGTGGATGGGGACAGGTTGTTTTCTGACAAAGTTGTACTTGGGAGGCCTTCAAAAGTGAAACTTTGAGAGTAGAGAGTTTTTATGTTCCTGTCAGAATAAAAGGCAAGGATAACAGGTTTAGAGAAGCTCGGTTTTTGAGAGACATTGAGGCTCTGGTTCAGGAAAAAAAAGGTGCATGGCAGGAAGGAACAAATGAGGTACTTGGATATAAGAAATGCAAGAGAGCACTTAAGAAGGAAATCCGGAGGGCTAAAAAAGGCAAGTGGTTGTTCTTGCAGAGAAGGTGAAGGAGAATCCTAAGGGCTCCTACAGATACGTTAAGAGCAAAAGGATAGCAAGGGGTAGGTTGATCCTCTGACGTATCAGGGTGGCAATCTGCATGGAGCTGAAAGGGATGGTGGAAATCCTAAATTGATTTACTCAGGAGATGGACGTTTATAGAAGTGACGCAAAACAGTTGCGAGGTCATGGACCGTATACAGATTACAGAGGAGGTGATGTTTGCTGTCTTGAGGCAAATTAGGGTGGATAAATCCCCAAGGCCTGTCAACGTGTTCCCTTGGACCCTGTGGGGGGCCAGCGCAGAAATTTCAGGTGCCTCAACTAAGATATTTAAAACATCCTTATCCACGGGTGAGATGCCGGAGGATTGGAGGATAGTAAGTGTTGTTCCGCCAGGAAATTATAGTCTGGCAAGCCTGGCATCAGTAGTGGGAAATTTATTGCTAGGTATTCTAGGGAATGTATATCTATGTATTTGGATAGACAGAGACTGATTACAGATAGTCAGCATGGTTCGTGTGAGGTGGGCCATGTCTAGCCAATCATAAGAGTTTTCAAGGAAGTTGCTAGGAAGGTTGATGAAGGCAAGGCACTGAATGTTGTCTTCATAGACTTTAGCAAGGCCTTTGACAAGGTCCCACATGGGAGGTTGGTCAAGAAGGTTCAGTAGCTTGGCATTCAAGATGAGGTAGTAAATTAGATTAGACATTAGCCTCATGGGAGAAGCCAGAGAGTGGTAATAAATGATTGCTTCTCTGACTGGAGGCCTGCGAACAGTGGTGTACTGCAAGAATTGGTGTTGGGTCAGTTACTGTTTAACATCTATATAACATGGTTAACTAGATCAGCACATTTGCAGATGACACCAAGATCGGAGGTAAGGTGGATAGTGAGGAAGACTACCAAAGCTTGCAATGGGTTCTGGACTAGCTGGAAAGTGTTAGATGGAATTTAATGGTTAATGTTGATAAGGAGATGTTGCACTTTGGGAGAAACCACCAAGGTAGGTCTTACTGAGGTCTTGGGTGAGGCTACAACCAAGGGTTAAGGGTGAAAGGTGAAATGCTTGAGGGGAAACTTCTTCATTCAGAGGGTAGTGAGAGTGTGGAACAAGCCACCAGCTCACGTGGTAGATGTGAGTCAACTTCAAAATTTAAGAGAGATTTGGATAGGTACATGGATGGTAGGGGTATGGAGGGCTATGCTCCAGGTGGAGGTTGACAGGACTCGAGAGATTACTGTTTTGGCATGGACTAGATGGGCTGAAAGGCCTGTTTTGTGCTGCACTGGTGCCAAGCTGTATGGGTCCTAATGCCCTTCCCTTGGACAAATTGGTGGCATGGAGAGGGGAGACTTGCAGCTTGGGCAACTGAGGATTTTCCATTAAAAAAAACTTCGGAAACTTTCCAAGGCGCAAATCCATGGTCTATTGAGACTAACGGTGGCCTACGTCCATAATAAAAATCTCATTACCCCGTATTCATATAAGTTAATCAATAGTTATATTGAACTATACTAATTTATTACAAAAAAAGAATCTAACCCTGACCAAGACTGAAGCTGTTCAATAAGGAGAAAAAAAAGGTAAATACCTTCCCATTAATAAAAATTAATAATAGCCAACATCTGAATTTAAACAATGAATTGAAGGTTTTGAAAATAATTCAGACAAGTTCCCCACAATGTTTGAAAGAGGAATTTTTTTATTGGCATCTGCTTCCAAAGGAAAGTCTGCCCTCCCGGAGTAACTCCAGTAGGAATATTATGTGACTTGAATCCGTCCAGCAACAGCATTGACACCTGTCGTTGTGGGACTTTTTGAGATCACAGCAGGAAGTGTAACACAGAAAGGGTGAGAAGAAGGATTGCACAGATACACAGAGCTTCCCTGCCAGAGACCACAGGAGGGAAGATTTAGGAATACCTACAGCTGTGTCATCATTATTGCTGAAGGGGGGGGAGCCTGGGGCAGGGAATAACAATGCCAACCTAACGCTTAATTCCAGTTTTCCTTGGTCTTTCTGTACAATAATTCTGATACAATATTTTCCCATGTACTATGATTCTGGGAACAAACATCAAATTATTAAACTCCCCACTGCAGTGGCGTGAGTGTGGAATGAGCTGCGAACGGGAGTGGTGGATGTGGGTTTGATTGCAACATTTAAGAGAAGTTTGGATAAGTACATGGATGGGAGGGCTATGGAGGGCTACAGAGCAGGTGTGAGTCCATGGGACTAGGCAGAATAACAGTTCAGCACATACTCGATGGGCCAAAGACAGACAGACAGACAGACTTTATTGATCCTGAGGGAAATTGGGTTTCGTTACAGCCGTACCAACTAAGAATGGTGAAGAAATATAGCAATATAAAACCATAAATAATTAAATAAAAATAAATTAATCATGCCAAGTGGAAATAAGTCCAGAACAAGCCTATTGGCTCAGGGTGTCTGACACTCTGAGAGAGGAGTTGTGAAGTTTGATGGCCACAGGTAGGAATGACTTCCTATGACGCACAATGTTACATCTCGGTGGAATGAGTCTCTGGCTGAATGTACTCCTGTACCTAATCAGTACATTATGGAGTGGATGGAAGTCATTGTCCAAGATGGCATGCAACTTGGACAGCATCCTCTTTTCAGACACCACCATCAGAGAGTCCAGTTCCACACCCACAACATCACTGGCCTTACGAATGAGTTTGTTGATTCTGTTGGTGTCTGCTACCCTCAGCCTGCTGCCCCAGCACACAACAGCAAACATGATAACACTGGCCACCACAGCCTCGTAGAACATCCTCAACATCGTCTGACAGATTTTAAAGAACCTCAGTCTCCTTATTCTGTGCTCTAGTGCTCTATGATGGCCTCAGCTTTCTGAGGGAAAAGTTGCTCAAAAACCAAGACCTCAAAACCAGGCACCAAGTTCATGGCTCACCGAGCTGCAGTGACCTCTGCCCCCTGTGGGGCTGAGAGACACGGACAACCAGACAGCAGGAGAGCACAGGAGAAGTATCACCAATGCCATCTCAACCAAGTTTTCCAAGCCCATTAGCAGGGTGGGATACCCAGTATCAGTCCTGTTCAAGATCAAGGCTAACATAGTGTCTGGGAGCATTAAGGTGTTATGTATTCACATCCTGACATCTCATAGTTACAGGGTCAAAGAGAGCACAGAAACAGGCTTTTCAGCCCAACATATACATGCCAACCTTTTTGGCTACTGAATCCTACACTCAGTGGCCACTTTATTAGGTACCTCCTGCACCTAATAAAGTGGCCATTAACATACGTTTGTGAATTTCTGTTGCTGTAGTACATCCGCTTCAAAGCTTGATGTGTTGTGCTTTCAGAGATGCTCTTCTGCACACACTGTGGCTACTTGAGTTACTGTCACCTTCCTGTCAGCTTCAGCCAGTCTGGACATTCTTCTCTGATCTCTCTTATTAACAAGGTGTTTTCACCCACGAAGCTGCCACTCACTGGATGCATTTTGTCTTTCTCACCATTCTAGAGACTGCTGTGTGTGAACATCCCAGGAGATCAGCAGTTTCTGAAATACTCAAACCACCTCATCTGGGACCAACAATCATTCCACAGTCAAAGTCACTTAGATCACATTTCTTCCCCATTCTGATGTTTGTTCTGAACAACAACTGAACCTCTTGGCCATGTCCACATGCTTTATGCATTGAGTTGCTGCCACATGATTGGCTGATTAGATATGTACATTAACAGGCAGGTGATCTGGAGTGCATTTCCTACGTTAGGATTATGTCCTGCAATGCCTTGTCTATTTAAATGTCTGCCAAAATGCCTCTTAAATGTAGGAGGAGCTGTTTCACTAAGCCAGTTTACATTGAAATACATGATTATATGTAATGACATATAATAGATATAGATATGGTTGCTCAGGTCCTTGAAGCAAAAGGCAATCTTCAGGCCAGCCCTATCCAGCTCTGATGGGTGGGTTACATTGGTACCAAGCACCCAAAACAAGGTCAGCTCCAATTTGTGTCACAGCAGGAGATTTCCAGCATAGAGGAAAGTCATTCTCATAGAGAGAGATGAAACATCCTCCCAGGCTCAGGGTAATCCCAGACGAGCTCAAACTGGAGAAGAAGCAACTGGGAGGAGGTGGAGGTGATTCTCCACACAACCCCCTACTATGCACCACCTGTGACAGAGACTGCATCGAGCTCCTTGCCAACCTCAAAACCCACTGAACCGCAGTGGAGCAAATCAACTTTAGCTTTCAGGGCATCATTAACACCCAGGTTTACATCCAACTAATGGTGCCTGTTCTTCAAATCCTCAATACAAGCATTAAGTTCTACATCGTTTGAGCTTCATTCTATGTGGCACTCAGACCGGACAGTTGGTGAGTTGACCAGCATCAGTACAGTAGTGTAGTGGTTAGCACAACGCTTTACAGTACCAGCGGCCTGGGTTCAATTCCCACCACTGCCTAGAAGGAGTTTGTAATGTTCTGCCCATGACTAAAGATGTACCAGTTGGTAGGTTCATTGGTCATTGCAAATTGTTCTGTGATTAGGCTAGGATTAAATCAGGGGATCTGCTGGATGGCACAGCTTTAAGAGCTGGAAGGGCCTATTCTGTGCTGTATCTCAATAAATAAATAAATCGATAGATAAATCAACAAGCTGGGATGTTGCAAGGTTAGCACAGATGACGACCAGAACCCTCTATCTCATTCAGTCCATGGAAATGGTGACAAGGTAGTTTCCAAATTGTGCATCAATACTTCCTCCCTCCACTGAACATAGAACATTACAGCAAAGTGTAGACCTTTCAGCCCACAATATGGTGCCGATCTTTTAACCTGCCCTATAATCAATCTAACTTTTCTCTCCTATATTAAACTTCCATTTCTCTATAATCTTTCTCAACTTACATGCCCCTAGTGTATCTTTCTCCACACGACCCCTGGCAGGGTGTTAATTTCTCCAATCTTCTTAAAATAATGCCCCCTTGTATTAGCCATTTCCACCCTTGAAAAAAGGTCTTTCAATACCCACTTGTTCTGTGCCTCTTATCATCTTGTACACCTCTCTCAACTCTCGTCCTCCTTTGTTCCAAAGAGAAGAACAGACGTTCACTCATAAGACATGCTCTCTAACCCAGATAGCATCCTGGTAAATCTCCTCTGCATCCTTCCAATGTTTTCACCTCCTTCCTACAATAAGATGCCCAGAATCGAACACAATAACCCGAGCTCGGTCTCACCAGGGTTTTGTAGAGCTACAACATTACCTTTTGGCTCTTGAGCTCAATCCCACGATTAATAAGGGCCAACACACCGTATGCCTTCTTAACGATCCTATCAACGTGCATGGCAACTTTGAGAGACTTTATTGGGGGACCTTAAAGCATGCAGAAAACTCTCAGAAACTAAATGAGCTTCAAAATGTTAAAATGAATATAACGCAAGTCACTGCCTTTATTGAAATAACAGTACAACACACCACACACTGAGCAGAATTGCATGAAATATATTTCTCATCTCTCAAACGCCCTGCTTTTTTTTTTCAGCTGTTACACTTCATTCTGCATTGTTATTGTTCTACCTCAATGCACTGTGTAACAATCTGATCTGTATGAACAGTGTGCAAGACCAACTTTTCACTGGATCTTGGTGCATGTGACAATAATAAGCCAATTCAAATTCTCCTAATGCCTGTAACGAACATTGATTCCATGAGAAGCAAGTAATTTACTTTGGAGTCTACTCTACAGATGTGTGCCCAGAATCAAAATCAGGTTTATTATTGCCGATATTTGCTGTGAAATCTGTTGTTTTGCTGCAGTGATACGGTACAAGACATAAAAGTATTATATTAAAAAATTAATAACTACAGGAAAAGAGGAATAGGGAAATGGACTGTCCAAGCAAAATCCTCACTGCTGGCTAAGGGGTCGCCATTCACTACTGACATTACTGGACAGCTATAAAGAAAGAACACTTGATTGACATCACTGCTTTGAGAATTTGGGGGCATGCTGTTATCGCCCCATAACTGATTGAGGGAAAACTTATTTAATATCTGAGCACTATAGTACTGTATAAAAGTCTTAGGCACATATGCATAGCTAGGGTGCCTAAGACTTTGGCACAATACTGTATTTGTCAACGTGGAGCAGATAGCGAGTTTGTAAATCTGGCAGGAACAAAAGATGTTGGGAATGGCGAGGCTGAAATGCAGTGGGGGGGGGGTGGGACAGGTGGCAAAGAAGGTGTGCCAGGGGCAGGGAGTGGCATGGGTGCCAATGCATCCAGCACTGGCACACCAGGCAAGGTAATTTGATTCCAAACAATTGGTTTATTGATCATTACACATCTTTCTGTTGCTTCCTGCTCCTTTCATTCTTCCTTCCTCTTTTCCCAACCACGATTCCCCTCTCCCTGCCCCCTCCCGCCTCAGACCACAATAGAGACCCAAAGGGGTCTGGATTGGCACCCTTCCTATTTACCCTGTATACCTGAGACTTTAAATTCAATGCTGAGCCATGTCATCTGCAGAAATTCTCTATTGACTCAGCAGTAGTTGGGTGTATAAAGGGAGGACAGGAGGATGAATACAGGGCCCTGGTGGAGGACTTTGCTAAATGGTGCAAGTTGAATCATCTGCAGCTCAACATCAGTAAGACAAAGGAGATGGTGGTGGACTTTAGGAAGATTAAGTCTGCACTGTTTCCTGTTACTGTTGATGGTGAGGACGTGGATGTGGTGAGGACCTACAAGTACCTGGGGTGGTCCTGGATGACAGACTTGAGCGGAGTACCAACACAGAGGCTGTGTACAAGAAGGGCCAGGGTCCCCTCTACTTCTTGAGGAGACTGGGGTCCTTTGGAATATTCAGGCCTCTCCTTCACAAATTCTACTAATCTGTTGTCACCAGTACAATCTGCTATGCGATGGTGTGTTGAGGTAATGGCATCAACACGGGTGATACCAACAGGCTCAATAAACTGATTAGAAAGGCTGGCTCTGTTGAAGGAGTCATACTGGAGGCTGTGGTAGAACAAAGGACCCTACGGAAAATCTTGGCAATTCTGGACAATGTTTCTCACCGTCTGCATGCCACCTTGGCTGAACAGAGGAGCTCTTTTAGTAAAAGACTAAGACTACTGCACTACTCCAAAGAGCACTATAGGAGGTTATTCTCACTATTGGCCATTGGGCTCTATACTGAGTCAACTTATAGCCAGGGAAGTTAGACTCTTTGAGGTAATTTATCTTTTATGCTTTCTTACTTCTCTATTAATATTTGTGTATTTGTGTATCTGTGCACTTGTCATGCTACTGTGACACTGTAATTTCTTTTGGGATCAATGAAGCATCTATCTATCTATATCAGAATCAAATTTATCATCACTCACATACGTCATAAAATTTAATCTATTTTGTGGCAGCAGTTCTGTGCACTACGTAAAGTTACTACAGTACTGTGCAAAAGTCATAAGCACCCTAGCTACATTTAAGTGCCTAAGACTTCTGCACAGTACTGCAAATTCGGGAACTCAGTTTGGAAACTCTCTTCCAGTGCACCTTTTGATGTATTTACAAATTAAACCAGGAGAGGGCTTTCTGCAAGACTTTAAATTATTTCCATATATCCTTATACAAAAGAATGAGGCCATTCAGCCCTTAAATCCATGTTCACAGAGTAAAACCATTCACTTTAACATACGTGACTTGATGTTATATATGATGACTTTAATTAATACCAACTAATTCAAAGTAAAATTATTCTTAGGTTTTAACAAAGCAGAGTTAGGTTTGTCAAAGCACAAAGGAAAATAGTAAGTAAACATAAAGAATCATAGGAAGTTGAGCTCTTTATCTATTAATTACTTCATTTCATCTGCATCACAGTTCAGATCCGTGTGGTGTTTGGAAATTTACCTCCAGTTCTCCATTCTCAGCAGCATCGTGCAGTGGGGACCCTCCCCAGTTATCTGTGGCAATTTCACCTCCGTGCAACAATAGCCAGCTGAGAACCTTGGCGTGTCCTTTACTGGCAGCAAAGTGCATTGCTGTGGCCCCTTCACCATCCTGGTCCAACAGGCTAATGTCTGAGAAACTCACCTGGATGGGGCAATGGAGAGGATAGGTTAACCAGTGAATGGAGTCTGACAACCTGAGGTGAAAATTTGTTATAGATATTTGTTCAGTTTTTCAAAGAAATGATCACTCAGTTTCAAAATTTAAGAGAAATTTGGATGGGTACATGGATGGGAGGGGTATGGAGGGCTATGGTCAATGAAACTAGGCAGGATAACAGCTTGGCATGGACTAGATGGGCCGAAGGGCCCGTTTCTGTGCTGTACCACTCCATGACTCTTTGAGAGCATTTTCTTAACTTTGATCATTTTCTTGGAATTCAGAAGAGGTTAGATTTAGAGTTAAAATAATCATTGTCTGTCACAGGGATTGCAAACATCTCTGCTCCACATCCCCCTCCCCACCAAGTCACTCTTTAATTCAATCCTTTCACCAATATCTAAGCTTTATGAATATTTGTTGTCTTGGCAAAGGGGCCATAAATAAAAGGAAGATGAATCTAAGATGATATCCCATGGCACTTCATAAACAGCCACTCATAGAGTCATGGATTATACACCACGGAAACAGAACCTTCAGCTCAATTTGTTCGTGCCAACCAAGTTGTCAACCTGAGCTGGTCCCAATTCCTCATGTTCGGTCCTTTCCTATCCGTGTACTCTCTAAATGTTATAACTGTATCCACCTTTACCACCTCCAATGACAGCTTGTTCCATATGGCCCCTACCTCTTTTAAATCTTCACCCCATTTTTTAAACTCCCTGACTCTGAGGTAAAGACAGTGACTGTAGCCCAAGACATGATGGGAAACGGAGGAGGAGCTGAGCAGGGTAAGTGTTTTCTCAATGGGGAAATCAGCTTCTTTCTTTGGTGCCCTCTAACATTCTTTTTAAATTCTCACTGAGGAAACCAGAGAAATGGAACAAATTCTTTTCTTTCAGTGTTGTGGGCTTTTGACCTTAGGGAAAGAAACCAGAATATTCAGTGTCAGATGAAATATTGTTATCAAATGAGCAATTGTAGGTACTGATCATATATTAGACCATAAGACCACAGGAGCAGAATTGGGCGATTCGACCCATTTTGTCTGCACGTGGCTGATCCATTTCCACCCTGAATCCCATTCCCCTGCCTTCTCCCCATAACCTTTCACGCTCTAATCAAAAACCTATCAGTCTCCGCCCTAAATACACCCAATAACCTGGCGTTTGTGGCAACAAATTACACAGATACACCACCTTCTGACTACTCATCTCTGTTCTAAATGGATGCCGCTCTATTCTGAGGCTGAGAATATTCTCTATTCTGTACCCTCTGGTCTTAGACTCTCACACTATAGAAAACATCCTCTTCATATCCATTCTATCTAGGCCTTTCAATATTCAATAGGTTTCAATGAGATCCCCCTCATTCTTCTAAACTTCAGTGAGTACAGGCCCAGAGCCAACAAACACTCCTCATATGATAACCCTTTCATTCCCGGAATCACTGTCGTGAACCTGTTCTGAACCCTCTCAATGTCAGCACATTCTCTTTTAGTTAAGTGGCCCAAAACTCTTCTCAATGCTTCAAGCGAGGCCTCACCAGTGCCATATAAAGCCTCAGCATTACATCCTTGCTTCTATATTCTAGTCCTCCTAAAATGAATACTAACATCGCAAACACGAGGAAACCTGCAGATGCTGGAAATTCAAACAACAACACACACAAAATGCTGGTGGAACACAGCAGGCCAGGCAGCGTCTATAGGGAGAAGCGATGTCGACGTTTTGGGCCGAGACCCTTCGTCAGGACATTGCATTTGCTTTCCTCATCATTGACTCAACCTGCAAATTAACCTTTAGGAAATCTTGCACGAGGACTCCCAAGTACCTTTGCATCTCAGATTTCTGAATTTTCTACCCATTTATAAAATTGCCTATGCTTTTATTCCTTCTATCAAAGTGCAGGACCATACACTTCCCAATACTGTATTCCATCTACTACTTCTTTGCCCATTTTCCTAATCTATCTAAGTCCTTTTGCAGACTCCCTGCTTCCTAGTGAAGTTTAAGAGACTACTAGACAGGTATATGGAGGAATTTAAGGTGGGGCGTTATATGGGAGGCAGGGTTTGAGGGTCGGCACAACATTGTGGGCCGAAGGGCCTGTAATGTGCTGTACTATTCTATGTTCTATGTTCCTCAACACTACCTGCTCCTTCACCTATCTTTGTATTGTTCACAAACTTGGCCACAAAACCATCACTTCCATCATCCAAATCATTGACAGATAGCATAAAAAGTGTCAGTCCCAATACAGACCCCTGTGGAACATCGCTAGTCACCGGAACCAACCTGGAAAGGCTGCCTTTATTCCCACTCTTTGCCTCCTGCCAGTCAGCCAATCCTCTATCCATGTTAGCATCTTTCCTATAATACCATGGGTTTTTATCTTGTTAAGCAGTCTCTTGTGAAGTACCTTGTCAAAGGCCTTCTAAAAATCCAAGCACGCAACATCCTCCTATTCTCCTTTGTCTATCCTGCTTGTTATTTCTTCAAAGAATTCCAACAGATTTGTTAGGCAAGATTTTCCCTTGAGGAACCCATGCTGACTGACTACAGCCTATTTTATCATGTGTCTCCAAGTACCCTGAGACCTCAACCTTAACAATTGACTCCAATGTCTTCCCAACCACTGAAGTCAGACTAACTGGCCTATAATTTCCTTTCTTCTGCCTTCGACCCTTCTTAACAAGTCGAGTGACATTTACAATTTGCCAGTCCTCTGTGACTATGCCAGGGTCTAGTGATTCTTGAAAAACCAGTACCAATGCCTCCACAATCTCCTCAGTACCCACTGTCAGAACCCTGGGGTGTAGTCCAACTGGTCCAGGTGACTTATCCACCTTCAGACCTTTTAGCTTCCTAAGCACCTTCTCCCTAATAATAGCAATGGAACCACCTCTGACTGCTGACATTCTCAAACTTCTGGCACACCGCTGCTGTCAGATGCAAAATACGTGTTCGGTTCGTCCGCCATAACCTCCTTGACCACCACAGCTACTGTACCTCTCCAACGTCATTTCCAGTGGTTCACTATCTACTCTCACCTCTCTTCTACTCTTTATGTATCTGAAGAAAAACTTCTGGTATCCCCTTGATGTTATTGGTTAGCTTATCTTCATATCTCATCTTTTCCCTTATGCGTTTTTTAAAAGTTGTTTATTTTTAAAAACTTCCCAACTTCCCACTAATTTTTGGTCTATTATATGCCCTCACTTTTACTTTTATGTTGTTTTTGACTTCGCTTGCAGTTGCATCATCCTGCCTTTAGAATAGTCCTTTGAGATGTATATATCATGCACCTTCAGAATTGCTCCAGAAACTCCAGCCATTACTGTCCTGCTGACATCCCTGCTGATGACCCTTCCAATCTCTCCTACTTCTATAATTCCCTGTACTCCACTGTAATACTAATACATCCGACTTTAGCTTATCCCTCTCAAGTTGCAGGTGAACTCTATCATATTATGGTCACAGTCTCCTAAGGAATTAATTAATAAGGAAGGCCTGGTATCACAGCCTTCCCTGCCTTGTTCTCCCTGGGTCTCTGATTTCGAGGCATCCCACTTTCACACAAACCTAGCAGACGCTGGTCTACGACATTTGAGAGTGTGCATAATCTTCTCTTCCCCCGGTGTCCATGTGCAAAACCCTACCTGTGTATGTATCTGAGATTTAGCGATATCCCGTCCCACTGAAAGATGCAAAGATGCAGAAACAGCCAACAGGCACCAGGAAAGGTAATGAAAAGTTACCCAGGAATGTCACGTTGAGACCATATCAGATCAACATGATCTTACAGAATGACTGGTTCTATGCTCCAGGATTTAATGGATAAATAAAAATAACAACTTTTAAAAAGCAGTTTTATCAGTTCACAGATAGTAAGGGTTTAGGTTATGGGTCAGACACTAGCAAATGATGTTTTTGTGATACCAAGGCTATTCAGAAGTCAAGAATGAAGCAAAAAATTTGGTGTTGATGACTATTTTATTAAGGGCAAAGAGGAATTGTTGAAAGAAAGAAGCAGGCTATAAAAGTAGTGTGTTCTTCTCCTACCAAACTAGATGTAACAGAAATTCCAGCGATAATAGTTAACCAGTAAGATAGCCACATTCAAGTCATGTAACACCTGCTGCTGAAAATAAGCAGTTTCCGGTAAAATATGAGGCAACTGTATCATTATTACTGTAAAATTCACTGAAAAATGACAAGGATGAAGGTGATTATATTAAAATACAAGCAAGCATGGTTAAACTACAGGAAAAATAACAATTCTACAGCCGGATCCATGATGGGATAGGTCTGGATGGACATCTTGCTCAACGTGGACCAGTTGGAGCAAAGGGCCTTTTTCCGTGCTGTGTGAGCCTGCGACTCCGAGCGGAAAAAGCTTCACTCTTCTGCTAAACTCTGCTCACTTGAGTTAAGGATTCCACACCTTGAGGGTTTACTTCACGCTTTCTGCTCAGAGGAAGGAATCTCTTCAGTCAACAGTTCCCCTTAAAGTGGTGCCATTTCTGCATTTCATGGCATGGAGGAGAAACCGATGCCTCCCTATTCTCCCGGAATGAAACTTTTCACTATTCCAGCACTTTTAATGGCTGTTCGAAGCAGCCTCAGGAACGGGTGATGAGTGAATTTAAATGGCACTGACAATTATAACTCATTAGTGACCCCACTTTACTTCTTCCCCAGTAGGCTTGTTTCCACAACACCAACTTGATGTTCCTCAACACGTTACAATGGGATTCCCAGTTCCTGTTTTTCTACTCCCTCAAGGGCATTACACTACCCAGCAACCTTCAGTCCTCTATCTCCTTCCCCCAACACTCCCACTCTCTGTGGCTTCTAACTCACTCCATTCTACCACCAGCACCCCAGACTTCAGGGAATCCCCTTTCCACCTGCCAAGCTTCTTCAAAGTCCTTCAGCTATTTCTTCAGTCAAACCTTCTACCTCCTTCTAGGTTTCTCAGCCTTGGATCAGAATCAGGTTTATTATCACTGACATACCTAATGAAACGTGTTGTTTTGTGGCAGCAGTACAGTGCAAAACATAAACTATACTATAAATTATAGTAAGAAATATATATTTTAAAAATTAAATAAGTTATGCTAAAGGAGAACAAAAATTCATGAGGTAGTGTACATGGGTTCATTGTCCGTTCAGAAATCTGATGGTGGAGGGGAAGAAGCTGTTCCTAAAATGTTGAGTGTGTGTCTTCAGGCTATGGGTGAGCCTAGTAATTTCTAAGGTAGGGACATGTTCGGCACAACTTTGTGGGCCGAAGGGCCTGTATTTTGCTGTACGTTTTCTATGTTTCTTTGTTTCTATGTTTCCTGTACCTCCTCTCTGATGGTAGCAATGACTACCACCGCTTAATGATGAGTGGCACCTTTTTGAGATATCACCTGTTGAATATGTCCTATTGTTTTGTTACAGGCATTATTTAATGATAGCTCCAAACCATTTTGTGATGTATTCTAGACTGAAGATGCATCTGAGAACCTGCGTTAAGAACCCAACCTGAGTTAGAACACCAAGCTACAGGAAATGGATCCAGGTAGTCTAAGCAGAAACTGCCGCCCACCAGACCACGACTCCTGGAGCAGTACTTACCAGCCAGACGATGACGGTGTTGTGTCCCATCTGGGCTGCTGAGTGGAGAGCAGTCATCCCATCATTGGCTCGTATGTGTGGGTCTGCTCCACATTCTTTCACAAGATACTGGACAGCCTCCAGGTGACCCTCCTGGCTGGCCAGATAGAGGGGAGTGGCACCATTTTTCATTTGTGTATTTACAACGCTGGAACAAAAACAGAAAGCCTTACTCAACCTTTGACCAATTCATACTAGAAATATGCATTTTTTGATGTTTTATTTAATTTAGAGTTACGGCACAGTAACAGATCATTCAGGCCCTACAAAACTCTGCCATCTATCTATCAATCAATTGATTGAGATAAAGCACACAACAAACGTTTCTGGCCCTTCGAGCTGTGCCACCCAGCAATCCCCTGATATACTCCTAGCCTAATCATGGGGTAATTTACCATGACCAATTAACCTACAAACCCTTAAGTCTTTGCAAGACAGGAGAAACCAAAGCACCCAGAGGAAACCCACGTGGTCTCAGGGAGAACATACAAACTCCTTACAGACAGTGGTGGGAATTGAACCTGGGTCACTGGCGCTGTAATAGTGATACGCTAACTGTGCCACCGCTTTACAGGGGGCCTCTGTTATATAAGTGGTTCACTTGTGCAGGTCATAAGATTTAGGAGCAGAAGTAGGCCATTCGGCCCACTGAGCTTGCTCCGCCATTCAATCATGAGCTGCATCCCCTGCTTTCACCCCATACCCTTTGATGTCCTGGCTAATCAAGAACATAGCTTTCTCTGCCTTAAATGCACCCAGTGACTTGGCCTCCACAGCCACTCTTGGCAACAAATTCCACAGATTTACCACCCTCTGACTAAAGTAATTTCTCCGCATCTCTGTTTCCTCATACGGTAACCCTTTCATTCCTGAAATCATTCTCGTGAATCTTCTCTGAACGCTCTCCAATGTCAGTATATCCTTTCTAAAATAACGAGCCCAAAACTGCACACAGTACTCCGTGTGGTCTCACGAGTGCCTTATAGAGCCTCAACATCACATCCCTGCTCTTATATTCTATACCTCTAGAAATGAATGCCAACATTGCATTCGCCTTCTTCACCACCGACTCAACCTGCTGGTTAACCTTTAGGGTATCCTGCACAAGGACTCCCAAGTCCCTTTGCATCTCTGCATTTTGAATTCTCTCCCCATCTAAATAATAGTCTGCCCATTTATTTCTCCCACCAAAGTGCATGACCATACACTTTCCAACATTGTATTTCATTTGCCACTTCTTTGCCCATTCCCCTACCTAAACTATCTAAGTCTCTCTGCAGGCTCTGCATTTCCTCCCCGGACACCCGATTTAACCTGTAAAATGATAACCTGTACATATGAACGTCATTTATCTAGAGATACAGCCCAGCAACAGGCCCTTCCAGTCCAAAGCACCACCCAATCACACCCATGTGACCAGGTAACCTACTAACTCGTACCTCTGTAGGAATGTCGAGGGAACTGGAGCACCCAGAGGAAGAACAATCCGCCCCCATGCCTTTCTGATGCAGCTTTACAGCAATTTTTCTTTCACAAATCCTTTCTTTTTCTCCCTACTCTCATTAATCCCTCTTTAATTACAAAATCAAACCTTCTAACACACCGAGCAGCAGAATTACTTACTTACAGTACTGTGTAAATGTCTCAGGCACACATACATTTAACCAGGGTGCCTAAGACTTTCGCACAGTACTGTAGTGTTTCACGGAACTGCTGTTGCAACAAAAAAACCCCACAAATTGAGTGATGATATACCTGAAAGGGGCAGGGAGAGAGGAATCATGGTTGGGAAAAGGGGAAAAAGTAGGAAGGACCAGGGAGACATTCTGCAAAGATTAATAAACCAGTTGTTTGGAATCAGTTGACCTTGCCCAGTGTCTCAGAACTGGGTCTGTCTACACCTGCAACACCCCATCCCTGGCACTCCCTCTCTGCCACCTGCCCCACACCCCTCCCACGGTGCTCCACCCTCACCATTCCCAACACCCTTTGCTCCTGCCAGACTTACAAACTCGCCCTCCACTCCACGTTGACAAATACAGTACTGTGCAAAATTCTCAGGCACACTTGCTATGTATGTACGTGCCTACAACTTTTGCACAGTAGTGTGTTTAGATATAGAAAGTGAAACAGGCCTTTCTACAACAATGAGCTGCACTAGCCAGCAACCCATCGATTTAACCCTAACCTAATCACGGGACAACTTACAATGACCGGTACGCCTCTGGACTGTGGGAGGAAACCCACACACGCACTAAGTTGCAGTGGTCATTTGCAACCATTGTGTCATGCCTCTCTGCCAGATGTAATGTGAGGGATTTTTATCTTCACAGCACATTTGTCAAGAGTAAAGAGCTCCAAATACCCTTTACAAAGTGGCTGGGTGTGTACAGATGACATTCCTCCATGTATGCTACATGGAGGAGTACCCTCATTGAACCCCAACCTAATGTCCAGAAGGCATACTTTATCCCCACAGGATACCTGGAGTGGAACCTAACGAGTCTTGTTGCCCTTGAGGGGAGAGTTCCACTAGTAAACCAGTGAACTTCCTATTAGCAACATATTCCCCGATGAACCCAGTAATAAGAGACCATATTCTAATCATAGCTCCCAATAACTGTGTGAAGCTTGGTTAGAACCATGTAAATTCTGACTCATGGGATTTTATTTCAAAGTTAAGATGGTTTGTGGCTTTGAAAGCAGCTTGCACATGGCTGTGGTTGTATGCTGCCCTTGTCCCGACTGTAGAAACTGCACTGTGAGAACAGGAAGGCTCTACAACGGGTAGTCAAAGTTGGCCAATGCATCACCAGCTGACCCACCATCAAGGGCGTATGTACAGAAAGGTGCCGGAAATGGCCAGTGAAGGATCCCACACACCCTGCTCTCGGACTGTTTGTCCCACTCCTATCAGGGAAGAGGTTATGACGTATCCAAGCCAGAACCACCAGACTCAAAACAGTCACTTTCCCCAAGCAGTCAGACTGATCAACACCTCCACACCCCCAACTACCTCCTGTCAGAGTCACCTTATGTACAGACACTCCTGTGCCTAATGTCACTTTATGGACATACAATCCTACCGTGTATATAAGCTGTCTTATGCATTTATATTTATTGTGTTTCTTCTATTAGACTTATTGTGTTCCTTACCTGATTGTGTGTTTTTGTGCTGCATCGGATCTGGGGTAAAAATTATTTAGTTCTCCTTTACACTTGTGTACTGGAAATGACATGAAGCAATCTCAAATCTTATTTCAAGTGGTTCATGTAGGTGTTTCTACTCCCCTAGAGTCTCCTCCCCGTCACATTATCTCACCCGCTGCACAGGCCCTAATGCGGTATTTTGTAATCCCGACCTGAATCACCAACAATTCCTTTGCTGCTTGACCTGTGGATTACCTTCAGCAGGTTGTTGATAAAAGAAAGAGATGTTGTGCTCTATTACCATGGACATACACTCAGTGGCCACTTTATTAGGTATGCTGGTACACCTGCTCGTTAATACAGGTATCTAATCAGCCAATCATGCGGCAGAAACTCAATGCATAAAAGCATGCAGACATGGTCAAGAGGTTCAGTTGTTGTTCAGACCAAACCTCAGAGTGGGGAAGAAAAGTGATCTAAGTGACTTTGACCGTGGAATGATTGTTGGTGCCAGACGGGGTGGTTTGGGTATCTCAGAAACTGCTGATCTCCTGGGATTTTCAACCACAACAGTCTCTAGAGTTTTACAGAGGATGGTGCGAGAAACTAAAAAATATCCAGTGAGTGGCAGTTCAGTGGGCAAAAATATCTTCATAATGAATGCAGTTGGAGGAGAAAGGTAAGACTGGTTCAAGCCAACAGTAACTCAAATAACTGCACATTGCAATAGTGGTGTGCAGAAGAGCATCTCTGAACACATTGAACAGCTACAGGAGACCACAAATATGCACTCAGTGGCCACTTTATTAGACACAGGAGATACCTAGTAAAGTGGCAACTGAGTCTACGAATACTTACTACTGCTAGTTCAACAAATAAGGCATATATTTTTGAGGGAAAAAATTGCAGTGATATTGAATTGAATAATCTTTATTGTCATAATACATAGGTACAATGAAACTCTGTTTGGCTTCCTCTCAGGCAATTAAATAAAGCGGTAGATAAAAACAAGACAGTATTAGAAAAACAGTATTAAATAGATAGGTAGCAGAAAATAAGTTGCAGCAGCACTAGAATATCACAGTATTGCACTAAGTGCCATTGGTGCAAGTATTTGAGTCCTTGTGTGTGCTCACAGTTTCAGTCATTGTTCTGTGGGAGTGGTGTGATGGAGGCCACAGCTCTGGGGTAGAAGCTGTTCCTCAGTCTATTTGTTCTGGCTTGTAGTGTCCTGAACCTTGTGCTGGATGGCAGCGGGTCAAACAGGGAGTGGCCGGGATGTGTGGTGTCTCTGATTATGCTGATTGCTTTCCTCCTGATTCTGCTGGAATAGTGTCGTCCGGGAGCTCCATCCTGACAATTCACTGGGCCGCCTTCACCACGCGATGCAGGTCTTGTCGCTCAGCGGCTGTGCAGCTGGCATACCAAACGGTGGTGCTGTTGGTCAGGATGGTTTCAATTGTGCTTCTGTAGAAGTTAAGCAACAGCTTTTGTGGGAGTTTGTCCTGTTTCAGCTTTCTGAGGAAGAAGAGTCTTTGTTGTGTCTTTTTTACAAGCAGCGAGGTGTTGGTGGTCCATGTCAGCGAGGTGTTGGTGGTCCATGTCAGCGAGGTGTTGGTGGTCCATGTCAGTGAGCTGTTGGTGGTCCATGTCAGCGAGGTGTTGATGGTCCATGTCAACGAGGTGTTGGTGGTCCATGTCAGCGAGGTGTTGGTGGTCCATGTCAGTGAGCTGTTGGTGGTCCATGTCAGCGAGGTGTTGGTGGTCCATGTCAGCGAGGTGTTGGTGGTCCATGTCAGCGAGGTGTTGGTCATCCATGTCAGTGAGGTGTTGGTGGTCCATGTCAGCGAGGTGTTGGTGGTCCATGTCAGTGAGCTGTTGGTGATCCATGTCAGCGAGGTGTTGGTCGTCCATGTCAGCGAGGTGTTGGTGGTCCATGTCAGTGAGGTGTTGGTGGTCCATGTCAGCGAGGTGTTGGTGGTCCATGTCAGTGAGGTGTCAGTGGTCCATGTCAGCGAGGTGTCGGTGGTCCATGTCAGCAAGGTGTTGGTGGTCCATGTCAGCGAGGTGTTGGTGGTCCATGTCAGCGAGGTGTTGGTGGTCCATATCAGCGAGGTGTTGGTGGTCCATGTCAGCGAGGTGTTGTTGGTCAATGTCAGTGAGGTGTTGGTGGTCCATGTCAGCGAGGTGTTGATGGTCCATGTCAGCGAGATGTTGGTGGTCCATATCAGCAAGGTGTTGGTGGTCCATGTCAGCGAGGTGTTGATGGTCCATGTCAGCGAGGTGTTGGTGGTCCATATCAGCGAGGTGTTGATGGTCCATGTCAGCGAGGTGTTGGTGGTCCATATCAGCGAGGTGTTGGTGGTCCATGTCAGCGAGGTGTTGGTGGTCAATGTCAGTGAGGTGTTGGTGGTCCATGTCAGCGAGGTGATGATGGTCCATATCAGCAAGGTGTTGGTGGTCCATGTCAGCGAGGTGTTGGTGGTCAATGTCAGCGAGGTGTTGATGGTCCATGTCAATGAGGTGTTGGTGGTCCATGTCAGCGAGGTGTTGGTGGTCCACGTCAGCGAGGTGTTGGTGATCCATGTCAGCGAGGTGTTGGTGGTCCATGTCAGCGAGGTGTTGGTGGTCCATGTCAGCGAGGTGTTGGTGGTCAATGTCAGTGAGGTGCTGGTGGTCCACGTCAGCGAGGTGTTGGTGGTCCATGTCAGCGAGGTGTTGATGGTCCATGTCAGTGAGCTGTTGGTGGTCCACGTCAGCGAGGTGTTGGTGATCCATGTCAGCGAGGTGTTGGTGGTCCATGTCAGCGAGGTGTTGGTGATCCATGTCAGCGAGGTGTTGGTGGTCCATGTCAGTGAGGTGTTGGTGGTCCACGTCAGCGAGGTGTTGGTGATCCATGTCAGCGAGGTGTTGGTGGTCCATTTCAGCGAGGTGTTGGTCGTCCATGTCAGCGAGGTGTTGGTGGTCCATGTCAGCGAGGTGTTGATGGTCCATGTCAGCGAGGTGTTGGTGGTCCATGTCAGCGAGGTGTTGGTGATCCATGTCAGCGAGGTGTTGGTGGTCCATGTCAGCGAGGTGTTGGTCGTCCATGTCAGCGAGGTGTTGGTGATCCATGTCAGCGAGGTGTTGGTGGTCCATGTCAGCGAGGTGTTGGTGGTCCATGTCAGCGAGGTGTTGGTCGTCCATGTCAGCGAGGTTTTGGTGGTCCATGTCAGTGAGGTGTTGGTGGTCCACGTCAGCTGTTTTGACAACATAACTCCAAGGAACTTTAGGTTTTCCCACACTTTCCACTACCTCTCCATGTATATGGAGGGGGGTGTGTACTCTGTCCTTTGATCTCCTGAAGTCAATGATCATCTCTTTAGAAGTGTTAAGGACATATTTATGTTGCATTGATCTGATCCAATGGCCTCAAACTGTGACTGAGCACCAAGCAAGCACTTGGAATCCACCGACTATAACCACCCGATGCGCTGCGACAAGTTCTCAGCTACAGTCCAGTTATGTCCCGGATGACCTGGACTAGAGGGTGATCCTTTTAGCCCGACTGAGCTCCTGCTGTCATGCAAAGGCAACAGATAAAAAAAACACCAACATTTAAAAATACCCAAAGAGATGTCAATTGGACCACCAACACCTCGCTGACATGGACCACCAACACCTCGCTGACATGGACCACCGACACCTCACTGACATGGACCACCAACACCTCACTGACATGGACCACCGACACCTCACTGACATGGACCACCAACACCTCACTGACATGGACCACCGACACCTCACTGTCATGGACCACCAACACCTCGCTGACATGGACCACCGACACCTCACTGACATGGACCACCAACACCTCGCTGACATGGACCACCAACAGCTTGCTGACATGGCTCACACAAAGAGATTCAAGATTCAGGATTGTTTGTTTATTTATGTTGTTCAGACGTCTCCCCATCTCCCAGTGTAAGGTGCCCTCTTGCTTCAAAACATCCACCATTGTCCCTGTACCTAAAAAGACCAAGGTAACATGTCTGAACAACTGGCGTCCTGTCGCACTCACCTCAATAATAAGCAAATGCTTTGAGAGGCTGGCCAAGGACTACATCTGTAGCTTGCTACCACCCACACTAGAACCCCTACAATTCGCCTATTGACACAAGCCATCAACAGATGGTGCAATAGCTACAGCTTTACTCACCGTCCTTACACACCTGGAGAAGAAGGATGCTTATGTGAGAATGCTGTTCTTGGACTACAGTTCAGCATTCAACACCGTAATTCCCTCCAAGCACGACAAGAAGCTCAGAGACCTCGGCCTTCACTCTGCCTTGTGCAGCTGGATCCTGGACTTCCTGCCATATCGCCAGCAGGTGGTAAGAGTGGGCTCCCTCACCTCTGACCCTCTGACCCTCAACATAGGAGCCCCTCAGGGCTGTGTCCTAACCCCCTCCTTTACTCTCTGTAAACCCATGACTGCTTCGCCACCCACAGCTCCAATCTGCTAATTAAATTTGAGGATGATACTGCATTGATTGGCCTAACCACAAATAATAATGAGGCTGCCTACCGAACAGAAGTCATCACCCTGACACAGTGGTGTCAAGAAAACAATCTCTCCCTCATTGTCACAAAAACAAAGGAGCTGGTTGTGGATTACAGGAGGAATGGAGACAGGCTGACTCCTATTGACATTAACGGATCTGTGTTGAGAGGGTGAACAGCTTTAAGTTCCTCAGCATCCACATCACTGAGGATCTCATGCGGTCTTACTGACTGTGTGATGAGAAAAGCACAACAGCACCTCATTTAGCTCAGACGGTTGAAGGAGTTCGGCATGAGTCCCCAAATCCTAAGGACTTTCTACAGGGGCACAATTGAGAGCATCCTGTCTGGCTGCATCGCTGCCTGGTATGGGAACTGTACCTCCCTCAATCGTAGGACTCTGCAGAGAGTGGTGTGGACAGCCCAGCACATCTGTAGATGTGAACTTCCCATTATTCAGGATATTTACAGAGACAGGTGCGTAAAAAGGGCCCGCAGGATCACTGGGAACCCCAGTCACCCCAACCACAAACTGTTCCAGCTGCTACCATCTAGAAAACTGTACCACAGTATAAAAGCCAGGACCAACAGGCTCCAGGACAGCCTTCTCTCTCAGGCCATTGGACTGATTAATTCACACTGATACGATTGTATTTCTATGTTATATTGACTGTCCTGTTGAACATACTATTTTTTTCAAATTACTATAAATTGCACATTGCACATTTGGATGGAGAAGTAATGTAAATATTTTTACTCCTCATGCATGTGAAGGATGTAAGAAATAAGGTCAATTCAATTCAAAGAAGACTTCAAATGTATGTGTATATTGATAATATTTTGTCCTTTACGAGACAGATAGCTTGGGGAGCCATCATAATCTTTTTGTAGACCATTCTGCATTGTATGTAATGCATTACCAGCTTTAAAGTGGTTAAATCTATACATGTGAACTTGAACATAAAACCATACAGCACAGTGTAGGCCTTCTGCTGTGCTGGCTGACCCTTAATCCTACTCATAGTTTGATCTAATCCCTTCCCCTGACCCACCCAATTATTTTTCTTTCAACCCTGTGCTTATCAAAATCTTTTATATGTCCCTAATGTATCTGCCTCTACTACCATCCTTCTCAGTTCTGTGTACTACCACACTGTGTAAAAAAACTTCCCCTCACATCCCTCATGAAGCTATCCTTATAGAACATGCTCTCTAATCCAGGCAGCATCCTGTTTGGATTAACTATGTGTGAATTTTGCACACGTTCCAGGAATCCTTGAGGAAATCTCTCAATACCAAAATTCACCCGACCTGCTAAGCTCTCCATCCAAACAAAAAACCCCAAGAAACCACTGAATGTTTCAGCAGGGAGAGCATTAGTTATTGTGTCTGCTGATAATGAGCACAGTTAGATTAATAATTCAAGACAGTAACAGAAATCAGTCCCTGTCCTTAAACTGTGTCGCTTTGTGCTGGAGTACTGACCTCCACACTGACTTCATTCATTCCGACAGCAAGCAATAGATCTCAGCTTGCAGGACAAAGCATTCAAAAACATTCCCTTGTGTTCCCAGCTCTGGGAAATAAACAGTAAGAATTCAGAGGTGTCAGTGAGAGATGCCGATTGGTTGGCACGTAACAACAATGAATGTCCAATCGAGCAATAAGAGCTTTCAATGTTCAGGACGAACTTTCAGACAATGAAGTACTCAGTACCAACACTGAAAGGACGCTTAATGAATCAGAATACTATCAGTAACACTGTTAGATGAATTTTGATCAATAACAGCAGCCAATCAAATGATCAATCAATAATGGCACAAAAAGATCAATCGCCTAATATAACCTTGACAAATCCATTACATCCACTCTTACATTAATGTAAGGGGAGCATTTGATGGCTCTGGGCTTGTACTCTCTGGAGTTCAGAAGAATGAAGGGGGATCTCATTGAAATCTACCAAGTACTGAAAGGACTAGATAGATTGGACATGGAGAGATGTTTCCTGGAGTGGGAGAGTCTAGGACAGGGATGGGCAAACTACGGCCCGGGGGCCATTTGCGGCCCGTTAAGCTTTTTAATCCGGCCCGCAGAACTTGATGAAATTATATTAATAAACCTTGTTAACGTTTTTTCCCCGCAATTCTGGCGTTTTCCCAATAGATGACGCACTCTATATACATTGACCTTTGTTGAGGTGCAGCGTATTACTCCACATTTGCGCTTTACTCTTTGTTCGGCTCGACCTATTTGTGTGAACAGGCGTTCAGCGTCATGAACATCAACAAAGCCAACCACAGATCCAAGTTAACTGACCAACACCTCAGATCCATCCTGAGAATCGTCATAACAAAACTAAATCCAGACTTTGATGCGCTGGCTAAAAAGGGAGACCAACAACACTGTTCCCACTGAAATTAAAAATAAGTTTCTTCGTTGTGTTATGTAAAAAATGCATTTGAAAATATTTTTTTCAATAAGCCTTACATGTTACATGTCATTTCTGTAAAGTGATGGACATGAGTAGTGCGCAGGTGCACGTATGTTCTCAAAATAAAAAATGCGCTCCAGATCAAATAACGCGCTCTGCATACTGGAGCGCTGTCACTGTTCTGTCCTTGTGCCGGTCGTTGTTGAGTTTTGGCACAGGGGACAATTGAATAAGAAGGAGCAGGACAAGTAGACCTGCATCTCCTACTGTTTTTGAAATAAAGACAGTCAGGAGGAGAGTGATGATGATAATATCTTGAAGGATAACAGAATTTTCAGTGCTTTAAAATAATAACTGTTACTATTAAAAAAAGCTGTATTTTATTCATTTAATTTTCAGTGTTTTAAAAATCATTTCAATAAATAGCTAAATACCATGGGACTTCAAAGACAGATATTTTGTTGTAATGCATTTGTTCATTTTCAATTGAAATTAAAGCACATGTTTTCTACATATCCCATGATATTTTATTTTCTCTTATGAGGTGTATTACCAAAACATTCCGTCCATCTGCTCCTGGTCCGGCCCCCCTGTCAAATTTTAGAACCCTTTGTGGCCCACAAGTCAAAAAGTTTGCCCACCCCTGGTCTAGGATCAGAGGGCACAGTCTCAGAATAGAAGAATGTCCCTGTACAACAGAGATGAGGAGGAATTGCTTCAGCCAGAGGGTGGAGAATCTGTGGAATTCATTGCCACAAACAGCTGTGGGGGCCAAGTCATTGGCTACATTTAAAGCAGAAGTTGATAGGTTCTTGATTAGTAAGGGTATCAAAGGTTACAGGGAGAAGGCAGGAGACTGGGGTTGAGAGGGATTATAAATCAGCCAGGAAGGAATGGTGGAGCAGACTCAACCTAAATGCCTTAAGATCCCATGGCCTCTCTGTCACTATAATATCTTTACTGAGCACCTGCTTTCCAGGAAGTTGAATTGCCCAATTCCATCCTCCATGTTTCAAATATTGCAACTACAATATACAGCGGATTCAGGTTAACTGGCCGTCGACTTAGAGGGTAGCTGCTTACTTGGGACAAATCTTGGAGAACAAAATCTAACTGAGAAAATGGCTGTGATTCCCTTTGTTTATTTGGGACACAATGCTGCTTAATTGTGGCAGCAGACTGTTGCCAAACTTGTAACAGTTGCGTGCACTTGCGTGATGGTTAGACACAACACCATGCTTTGAGCGAACAGCTTTTAAATTTTGTCAGTTACATGTGTTCATGTCAAAAAGCAGTGATTTTTGTCACTGATAGTTGGCAATCATTAAGCATTAAGACAGTTCAGAACCGTTTTGCTCACTGCAGTTTCAAACATTCAGGACTGGAGATGCTAAAAATGGCCGGGAATGAAAAAGAAACAATTTCAGTACTTCAACATGTTTGAAACTATAATGAATTTGTTGGTTTCAACAATCATCTTGAATGTTACAATGAAAATGAAGATTCAGAGGATGCAATCATCTACCCGAAAGCATTAGATGAAGGCAGTCCATTATCTGTACTGGGTGTTGGCACTGATTTTGGTCATTTAGTCAAAATAATGCAATGTAGATTATTTCTTCCATCATTAAAGTACTAGGAGCTAATACAGTTCTATAGTTCAGTAGTGTTCTAATTTGTTTAGTATTTCATTTATATATATAATTTGTCACTCAGCTTGTCTTGTTTTTAAACCTTTTTAAACTATTTCCATGAAACTTCAGCTAATTGGGGCAGCCGCATAATTCAGCAAAAATGTACTGGTCCTGATGTATCCCAATTAACTGGAATCTACAGTGTTTCAATATGACAATCTGTGGTAGCTGATCACAAATGTAACTCACTTTGTACATTCACAAACTAAGCCTGTCAGTTAATTCCCTCCTATTTAACACCCCCTGCTCCCGTGCAATCTAATGCCCTCATTCCTCGATATACTTTCTTCTAACAGCCAAAGGCAGTCCTCACCCCCCCACCTCCCTATTAATGGTGTTGAGCAGACAACTTTTCAATCATCAGCAGCAAAGAAGACAATCAATCTAAGGGCAACATACAGTAATTCTAAAGACCAATATTTCACATGGCAATATTAAAATTAAATCAGTTAACAGCAATGAATGTTAAACATATCAATCAATTGACTGACGGGTCTGAATTGGCAGTCACTCAAGAAATAACTCGTACTGAACAGCAAATTATAGAACTATCAATACGTCATCAGAAACAACAATAATTAATCTATCAATTAATTGAAGCAGCATTGGAACATACAGTGAAATCGGGCGTTTTGCATCAACAACCAACACAGCCCAAGGAATATGCTGGGGGCAGCCCGAAAGTGTCACTACGCCTCCGGCACCAACAGAGCATGCTCACAACTCACTAACCCCACCCGCAACCATGCGACTTTGGACAGTGGGAGGAAACTGGAGCACCCAGAGGAAACCCAAGCAGTCAAGGGAAGAGCATAAAAATTGCTTACAGATAGTGGCAGGAATTGATCCTCAATCGATGATAGCTGGCAGTGTCAAGCGATTTTGCAAACCACTGCATGTGTAATCAACGAGTAACAAAAAAGATGTGTCGTTCAGTAAAAATTCAATCAATAATAATTGCTAATATTAACACTACTGAATTCCTAATTAATCAGTGATGTAATTGAATAAATCAATAATCAATATGCTTCCAATACTAAATTCCTAATTGATCTGTAATGTTAAAAATATCGGCAAAATGTAGAATGGTCAATGAGTTAATAGCATTGAGTGTTCACTCAACCAATAACGGTATTGATTGGTTATTGAACCTATCAGTGTCTCTATAAATGCTCCCTCTATCAGTAGGTCAATAATAGCAACAAATGATCAATAGCAGGATTGAATAGCAAAGGCAATCAGTAATACCAATGAATTCTTCCAATTAAATTTTCTTTCAAACTGATTTTTTTGATTCATTCAATATCAAAACCAAAACATGAATCAGAAACAGTGTTCATGCTCTTCACAAGCAGTTCCCACTAGTACTATCAGCATTTCCATCTATTCTTTTCCCGTGCTGCTACTGTGATTCCTTTTAAATACTGTGTACCTCAGCTACTTGCCTACTACGTGACAGAGTTTCACTTCCTCACCAGGTTAAAGAAACTTCATCCGACTCTCTCACTCGGTTTATTAATGACCCATTTTTACAGACCAGGATTTTAGATTTACTCACGAGAAGAAATGTTTACTTTCCGTTTACCCTATTGAAGTAGTTCATAACTTTAAACAGATTCAACAAGCCTCCTCTTTTCTAAAGAAAAGAGGTCTCTTGATAAGTTGTATCAGCACAATTTTGATGTTAATCTTTAGGATTGTCACCATGTTCAAATAGCTATGTAAATATGATTTTTATTAGACATATTTCTAACATAACTGGAGCCTACATCTTCTGTATTTCGAAAGTGACAGGATTTCTTGGCACCTCTCAGCTTTTGAATTTTTACAGGAGGATCAGGAGCTCCCTGTATATCCTGACCTATACAGGATACTACCAATGCCGCCTCCTCTATTCTGGTGCTCCTGGTGTGGTCACCTATACATTGGTGAGACCCGGCGTTAATTGGGGGACCGCTTCATTGAGCACCTAAGCTCCATCCGCCAAAAGTGGAACTTCCCGGTAGCCCAACATTTTAATTCCGATTGTCATTCCCGTTCCGATATGTCAGTCCATGGCTTCCTCTTATGCCATAATGAGGCCATGCTCAGGGTGGAGAAACAACACCTTATGTTCCATTTGGGTAGCTTTCAAGGTGATGGCATAAATATTGATTAAAAAAAGGATTCCCTTCTCCTGGGTCCCTTCCTCCTTCTTTTTACCTCCCCGTCAAATTCTTTCATCTCCGGCCCTTCACTTTTCCCACCCACTTGGCTTCACTTATCACCTCCTCGCCTTCTCAAAAAACCTTCTTCCCTTCCCCCCCATATTTTTATTCTATGTCTTCTCCCTTCTTTCTCAGTCCTAATGAAGGGTCTCGGCTCAAAACATAAACTTTTTATTCCTCTCCATAGATGCTGCCTGACCTGCTGAGTTCCTCCAGCATTTTGTGTGTGTTGCTTTGGATCTCCAGCATCTGCACAATCTCTAGTTTTTATATATCATTAGGGATATGGTTTTAAAGTGTTAGACCAGTCACATCTAGCTCATTCTAAGAAGAAATATTTTACTATCTCTATATATTAGAGAAAGGAAATGGCTTGCAATAACTTTTTTTGTGCACTGACTGTGTTTTGGAATTTGTTCATGGGCCATAGTAATTTCACCTAACTTATCCATTCAGTGGAAATCTGTCACCTGAAGTGACACTGTGATTAAAGTCATAGTAAGTATCTGGTTTAACATCACCTTCTCCCCACCCCTTCATAATGGCAGCAGACAAAGGGACATTTTAAACTTGCGGTTTAACATGATGCTACAGAATGCATGTGACAGGTGTAAAATTTGATGAAAACATTACTAATAACGTATTTTCTGAAGTAAATTGTAGTAAGTTATCACCAAGGAGAAGTTGAGGCTGAGGAGTTCCAATGCTCCTATAACTGGTCCAGGTGCAAGGTTGGATCACCAAGCCGATTTTGGAGAGACCAAGAGCGGCTTGGGCTGGGCAGCAAAATCTGGGCCTGGAGAAAGGCAACAGGCAGAGTGTTCTAGGTCTGGAGCCATTCTCTGCAATGGTGCCCAGCTGCAAGGTACAATACATTGTTTGGACAATTTAAATGATATACTGGAAAAACAGGGCATTGGGATCAGAGGCAAGTGCTGATTTTGCTTGCTCTCCCATGATGTTCGCTTCCTTATCCATGCCGCTGAGGGTATGAAGACTGCCCCTGGCTGTTGAGCTCCAGGTCCGCTAATATGATGGACTGATACTGAAGCTTGGGCCTACTCTGGGCTGCTCTGCTGTTCAGATCTAAGGACTCATTTTAATTCAGAATGTTGTTACTTGCTTCTATAAGTTGCATGATTTGTGTTTTTTTCCCCTTTCTCTGTGCATTGGGTGTTGGTCTTATTTTATTTTTTACTTTAATTGGGTTCTCTTGGGTTTCTTGCTTTGAGGCTACCTGTGAGCAAGCAAATCTCAAGCTTGTCTAATTTGCACATTCTTTGATAATAAATGTACTTTGAAATCTTTTAATCTGTTAGATTACCAACAAAGAGAGTAGGTGCACAATAGAACTGATGAAAGTTCATTGATTTGAAACATTAACTCCATATTCCTCTCCATAGAGGTTGCCTGACCACTGAAAACTTCCAGAGGTTTTGCTTTTAATTATCATTTCCAATATTTCATAAATACAAAATATTCTGCAGATCCTGGAAATCCAGAGAAACACACACATCAGGACTGATGAAGGGTCTCAGCCCAAAACGTTGACCATTTATTCCTTTCCATAGATGCTACCTGAACTGCTTTGTACCTCCAGCATTTGCACATATTTTTGCTTGTTGGAAATCTAAGTAAATTTATTATAATAGTGTGTATACTGTACTATGCAGAAGTCTTAGGCACATATACACAGCAAGGATAAATAAGATTTTTGCATAGTATCTGCCTCCACCACCACCACTAGCAGGACATTCCATTCTATATGTAAAAAGCTTACCTCTGACATCCCCCTATTCTTTCTTCCAATCACCTTAAAATTATGCCCTCTTGTAGTAGCCATTTCTGCCCTGGGAAAAAGTCTCCAGCTATCCACTCGATCTTTGCCCCATCATCTTTACACTTCTATCAAGTCACCTCTTGTCCTCCTTCACTACAAAGAGAAAAGTCCCAGCTCGCTCAACCTATCTTCATCAGACATCTTCACTTAACCGATCTTCATCGGACATGCTCGCCCAACCTATCTTCATCAGACATGCTCGCTCAACCTATCTTCATCAGACATGCTTGCTCAACCTATCTTCATCAGTCATCTTCACTCAACCTATCTTCATCGGACATGTTCACTCAACCTATCTTCATCAGTCATCTTCACTCAACCTATCTTCATCGGACATGTTCACTCAACCGATCTTCATCGGACATGCTTGCTCAACCTATCTTCATCAGACATGCTTGCTCAACCTATCTTCATCAGACATCTTCACTTAACCGATCTTCATCGGACATGCTCGCCCAACCTATCTTCATCAGACATGCTCGCTCAACCTATCTTCATCAGACATCTTCACTCAACCTATCTTCATCGGACATGCTCGCTCAACCTATCTTCATCGGACATGCTTGCTCAACCTATCTTCATCAGACATCTTCACTCAACCTATCTTTATCGGACGTGCTCGCTCAACCTATCTTCATCAGACATCTTCACTTAACCGATCTTCATCGGACATGCTCGCCCAACCTATCTTCATCAGACATGCTCGCTCAACCTATCTTCATCGGACATGCTTGCTCAACCTATCTTCATCAGACATCTTCACTCAACCTATCTTTATCGGACGTGCTCGCTCAACCTATCTTCATCAGATATGCTCACTCAACCTATCTTCATGAGACATGTAACATTTAAGTTAGTTTATTTTTAAATTTTTTGACTGTGTATTTATATGAGTGTGTATGTTATGTTCTTAACTTCTTTTTAATTATTTAAGCTTTAATGTTATCTTGAGTTGAGAAGAATGAGAGGCAATCTCATTGAAATGTTAAAAAGTCTCACGGGGCTTGACAAGGTAGGCCCAACAAACAGGCCAGTCCAATCCCCTGCAGTACACTTGTTGCTGTTCACCACCTTTAGAGAGTCTTGGTGACCCAATCTGCTGTCAGCTTTTGGATTCATGGGAGTTGGCACCACAAGGTGTCAGTCCCCATAGGAATGTCTGATGTATCTTCTTAGGGTCCTCTACATGTCAAAAGGAGGAAGCTGTTTCCTTAGGCAAGGTATGGTCAAAAGGGGGGTAATCTTCAATCTTTTCAGACCCTCTTGCAATAAAGGCTGAACAAGCTGTTACGAATGTGCCACAACTCTGAGGGGCCGAAGGGTACAAAGTAGCCCCCTCCTTTTTGAGAATCGCAAGACCGCTATTAATTCAGGTCAAGGGCCCAGGAAATGAGAGAGAGACATCCAGAATACACAGGCTTGGAATGTATCCTGGCCTCAGCAAGGCGGAACCCTTGATAACAGCCATTGTCTCTTGGAGGCGGAATTGTGTATTGAGTACTGTACTATTCATTGAAGCCCTCAGGGGACGACCAGAGTGGGCTGGTTGAGGGATTGCATCATCCCAACCTGACTGACATCTGAGACCCCGTGAGTAAGGATAAAAGAGGGTCTGGGGAACAACCAGGAGAAACGCATGAGACCGGTGGGGACTTGTGTGTGTGTCCATCCTTGCCCGGATGACGAGTCTTCCACGGAACGGCCTCGCTAAAGGATGAATATGGATCAAGATCGGATAAAAGAAAGCCAGCAAGTTTCTAAAATCTGACTCTCTCCAACCAAAGGCTGCAGCCTGAATGAACTGAGTGACTTTTATATTTCCATCGGACAATACATTATCCCCTAGACAACGATAGAGCTATTTCTTATTGATTATTATTATACCCGCACTTTTAGATTTAGTACTGACGACGTATAGTATCTGTATGTTTGCATTGATATTATTTTTGTGTATTTTTACCAATAAATACTGTTAAAAATAGTACCATCAGACTTCAACGGACCTCTCTATCTTTCCTGGTAAGTGACCCAGTTACGGGGTTCGTAACAAAGCTAAAGGAGTTAGATGTGTGACCAATAGGGGTGTTAAATACTGATAGAACATTTGATTGAATAGATGGTGGCAAACTGTTCTCACAGGCAAGGTCTGGTGACCAGAAAGCACAGATATAGGAAAATAAAGAGAGAAATATTTCAGATCCTTACTCAATGAGTTGAAATGATCTGGAATGCTTTGTCTGAAAGGAAAGTGGGAGCAAACCCAGAAATTAATTTATTTATCTAACTAACTATATATTTATTTGTTTATTTAGATACTGTGTGGAATAGGCCCTTCCGGCCCTTCGAACTATGCTACCCAGCAACCCACGATTTAACCCTAGCCTAATCATGGGACAATTTACGATGACCAATTAACCTACCAATTGGTATGTCTTTGGGAGGAAGCCCACACGGTCACAGGGAGAATGTACAAACTCCTTACAGGCAGTGGCCAGAATTGAACCTGGGTCGCTGGAACTGTGAAGCATTGTGCTAAACACCACACCGGTGCGCCACCTTTCCAAACGGTGTTGGACAAGTGCTTGAAAGAATAAACATGTCAGGACAATGGGAAAAGTGGACACGAGTGTGGCTCCTAAGGAAACACTTTCAGTCGGTCTGCACAGAGGCAGTGGACAAGAGGCCACCTCCTGTACTGAACAACAGAGTCAAAGTCACGATCGAGGGAATATTTATGGGGTTGAGGGTGCATTTCCATCTTCCTTATTAGGGTGGACAAGGAATGGAGTTAGTTTCAACACCAAAGACACACAGGTCTGTAATGATCCAACCATGCAGCAGCCTCCTAGGCTCTGCAACAGAATCAGAATCAGGTTTAATACCACTTGCAGATGTTGTGAAATTTTTGTTGTTATGTGACAGCAGTATATTGCAATCCATAATAATAAAAAAAGCTGTAAATTACAGTTCAGTCGCTCATTCAGTGCCATGTCGTGTGACACGGGCGAACATGGTCCTCCCATGACCGTGACTGTTCCTGGCAAATTTTTCCACAGAAGTGGTTTGTCATTGCCTTCTTCTGGGCAGTGTCTTTACAAGATGGGTGACCCCAGCCATTATCAATACTCTTCAGAGATTGTCTGCCTGGAGTCAGCAGTCGCATAGCCAGGAGTTGTGATATGCACCAGCTGCTCAAACGACCATCCACCACTTGCTCCCATGACTTCATGTGACCCTGATTTGGGGGGTGGAGGGGGGGGGCTACACCTTGCCCAAGGGTGACCTGTAGGCTAACTGAGGGTTACACCTCCTTTGTAAAGGTGTATCTCTAACCTGCCACCCAAAAGTTACAGTAAGCATATCTATAAATATTTTAAAAGTTTGATTAAATACATAGCTCTAAAAGAGGGAAAAAGTAGTGAGGGGCATTCATAGGTTCAACAAATCAGATGGCAGAGGGGAAGAAGCTGTTACTGAATTGTTGAGTGTGTACCTTCAGGCTTCTGTCCCTCCTCCAATGGTAGCAATAGGAGAGCAATTGGGGCTCTTCAATGATGGATACTGACCTTCTCCTTGAGGATGTCCTGGATGTTTGGGAGGCTGGTGCCCATGATGGAGCTGACTGAGTTTACAACTTCCTGCAGCTTATTTCGGTCCTGTGCAGTAGCCTCCTCCGTACCAGACGGAGATGCAGCCAGTTAGAATGCTCTCCACTGTACATCTGTAGGAATTTGTGAGTGCCATTGGTGACATGCCAGATCTCCTCAAAGTGAAATATAGTTGCTGTCACGCCTTCATTGTAGCTGCATCGCTGTGTTGCAGGATAGATCCTCAGAGATGTTGACACTCAGGAACTTGAAATTGCTCACCTTTCCAGTGTTGATCCCTTGATAATCCCACATACAACTAGAGGTTTAAAGATCAGCTTTAGTTCTTACTTCTACATCGAAACATACAGTGAAATGCATTGTTTTGCGTCAACAAACCCCAAAGTCCAAGGATGAGCTGGGGGGAGCCGGCAAGTGCCGCTAAGCCTCCGGCACCAACATACCGTGCTGGCAATTTACTGAACGTAATCCATGTGTCTTTGGTATGTGGGAAGAAACAACAGTACCCAGAGAAGATCGACATGGTCACGGAGTGCCCGATCAGGATTGCTAGCGCTGTAATGGATTACGCTGCTACGCTACTGTGATGCCCAACTCCAGTTCAATGGACACAAGAGATTCTGCAGGTGCAGGAGTGCCTGTGCCAGTGTCCACCAATCAGGGTTCAACTCCTGATGCAGTCTTTAAGGAGTTTACATGTTCTCCCCGTGATCGTGTGTGTTTCCCCACGGTACTCCAGGTTCCCCTCACACTCTAAAGACATATGGTTAGGTTTATGGTTAGTCAGTTGTGAGCATGCTACGTTGGTGCTAGGGTGTGGCGATATTTACTGGCTGCTCCCAGTGCAGCTCAGACTATAGGGCGGATTGGTAGCATAGTGGTTAGTACAATGCGTTACAGTCCAGGAGTCCCGGGTTCAATTCCTGCTGCTGCCTGCAAGGAGTTTGTATGTTCTCCCCGCGATCCTGTGGGTTTCCTAATTGGTTATTGCAAATTGTACTGTGCTTAGGCTAGGGTTAAATCGGAGGTTGCTGGTGTCAGAAGGGCCTGTTCCGTGCTGCATCGCAATAAGCCAGTGAGCTGTGGGCATGCTATGTCAGTGCCAGAAGTGTGGCTATGTTTGCAGGCTGCCCCAGGTACAGGTACAGCATAGGACTATGCTGGTTGTCGATGCAAAACGATAGATCTCATGTAAGTTTCAATGTACATGTGACAAATAAAGCCGATCTTTAATCTAATCAGGAGAGAGGAAGGCAGTAAATGTGAGCGGAGGGGCTGAGAATGGTGGGGAGAACGAGAGAACCCATCTAGTTTTGGTGGATTAATACACATTAGTTGATAATTGGTCTGAAAATGCTGACTGAGCAGTGAATGAAGATCACAGACAAGAGAAAATCTGCAGATGTTGCAAATCCAAAGCAACACACACAAAATGCTGGAGGAGCTCAGCAGGCCGGGCAGCATCGATGGAAAAGAGTACCGTCGATGTTTCGGGCCGAGACCCTTCATCTGGACTGCTGAGGGGTCTTGGTCTGAAATGCCAGCTGTACTCTTTTCCATCGATGCTGCCTGGCCTGCTGAGTTCCTGCAGCAGTTTGTGTACTGAATGAAGATGTTTGGCACCCATTCTGACAGTCCAGAGAAACCGTATACTGTATAACAGTTCTGTACAATTCCAAAACGTCTCCTTTAGCCACAAAATTGGACAAACAGATTATGCTATAACATTCTGAATGCCACAGTAAACCAAAACTCTGGAACAGAGACAGAAACTATCAGTCACCTGTATGGGTTACTTTGGGTTATAAACCATTCCCCTCGTTTTAAATTGATGGCATTTATACTGATACCAACTGCAGGATTAAACAACTACTGCAGAACTGCGATAAAATTGTTTCCCTTTCTGCATGCTGTTTGATGCTGTGACAGTCCTGGTTTGTATTCCTTTACGACACTGATTAATTACTATTTCAGTTTCTGATTACAGTTTCTACTTCAATGTTATCAATGGAGACAGAGAGGTCAGCGTGTTGAATGGTAGAGTGTTAATCTGCTGCACTAACACCTGTCAGACTTTAGATTTTCATTTGACTGTGGATGACTGCAGCGGGAAGATCGAGCCATTGTTGATACAGGACCCGTCATGCTGGCAGGGCACCAGATTGATTACTGAGTCTGAAATGCTGTCACCATCATGTCGAGAAGCACGGCATCCACTCTGCAAGGTCCCACACAGAGCAGGGAGGCAGAGATGTTGTTTGCTCGGTTTTTGCTGGTTGAGGGAGAAATGTCGGCTAAGGAACAGCGGGAGTTCCATCTTCTCCTCACAAGGTGGTGCAGCAGGCTTTTGTGTGCCCACAGAGGGGCAAATAGAAGATGAAGAATTGATAACTTGGGATCACATACTGGAGATATCTACAGTACTGCACAAAAGTTATAGGCACACATATATAGCAAAGGTGCCCAAAACTTCTGTACCTACTGTATTTGTCAAGGTGGAGCTGGGAACACATTTGTAGACCTAGTGGGAGCAAAGGATGTTGGGAATGGTGAGGGTGGAGTGCTGGCAAGAGGGGTGTGGGACAGGTGGCAGAGAAGGAGTTCCAGGGATGGGAGGTGGCGCAGTTACAGACACACCCAGCCCAGAAACACCAGGCTAGGTCATTTGATTCCGAACAACAGGTTTATTGATCATTGCAGTGTGTCTCTCTGGTGCTTCCCACTCTGTTCCCTTTCCCTTCCCCTTTTCCCAACCATGATTCCCCTCTCCCTGCCCCCTTCCCACTCTCAGTCCACAATAGAGACCCATATCAGAATCAGGCTTATCATCACTCACATATGTCATGAAATTTGTTTTGCAGCAGAAGCAATACATAAAATTTCTACAGTACTGAGCCTCTTCTAAAGAGAGATTTGATTCATTTCTCACATGTATATCAAAACATCAAAATATAGTGAAATACGTTGTTTGCCCCACCAACCAACACAGTCCTCGGACTGCCCTGGGGCAGTCCACAAGTGTTGCCATGCTTCCAGTGCCAACAACTTACTAACACGTTTTTGGAATCTGAACGGAATCAGAGCACCCGGAGGAAAGCCACATGGTCACAGGGAGACGTACAAACCGCTTTTAGATGTATTATTGAGTGCATTCAAACCGGTGATTAATAGACCTTTTGAGAGGAAGAGATTTGAAAATAGATGAGGAGTGTGGGGTTGGCGTAAGTGTTCATTCATGAACAAATGAAGGGCAGAACAAATGTAAGTTAACACATAGCCCACTCTTTTTCTCCTATTACCCTTGTCTGTCCTGTTACCAGGTCCTTATTGTGGCAGCTGAAAAAACATCTGAATCTGATGTCCTATCTGAAAGGCAATTCAGCTGTACTGACAATTGTTAACCGCTGTAAGTCTTGTGCTCCAATGAATGGAAGCTATTTCACAAGCAGCTTCTTCCCCTCCACCATCAGATTTCTGAACGGCCCAGGAACATTTGAACATGATCTCACTATTCCTCTTTCGCACTGTTTCAAAGTTCAAATTACTTTTATTATCAAAGTAGGTGCACGTTATATAACCTTGAGATACGTCTCCTTACAGGCAGCCACAAATAAAGAAACCCAATAGAACCGATTTTAAAGGATTGTTAAACACCCAGTGTGCAGAAAAATAAACCAAATTGCAAACAGTAAAAGTAAGCAAATAGCATTCAGAACTGAAGTTCAGAAAGGTGAGTTCACAGATATGAAGCCAGCAGCTGATCCAGGAGTCCATTAGTTGCAGGGCATAGTTTCAATTCAGCACAGACATGAGTAAACCTTGCGGAACAGCCAGCTGAACCTGCCCATCCCTCACCTCTTGTCCCGACACCCTAACCCTTTAAATCTGGCCCAGTTTTTAAATCGTCCAAACCTCAGATCGTTCCTTGCTCTTGGGGCTGGGCCCTGCCGCCTCAATTCAGCCCATATCTGACCTTTCCAATTCAGCCTGCTACTAAAATGATCAAACATCAGGTCTTTCCTTGCTCTTGGGCCCAGGCTCTGCCTCGACTCGATTCTACCGCATTCATGCACTTCCAAGTTCACTCCAACAATGGGCAAACATTGGCTCATTCCCTGCTCTCGTGCCCGGGCCAAGCCACCTCGATTCGGCCTGTAAGTGCCACTTCATAACCATGCTGCACCTTCAAGACTTCGATTCACATCACAAAAATGTCAGGTCGCACAGGCTGAACTCTGAAAGGAAAGTTATGGGGTATTGAATTCAATGACCATTTACCGGAAGAAGTGGTTAATAAAGCAGTTAGTAGTTTTCTGTGTTTTTTTTTGTTATTTATTTATTGTAACTTTACTGCTGACACAAAATGACACGTTTCACGACATATTTTAGTGACAATTAACATGATTCTGACTTCCATTTCAGTAACACACACAAAATGCTGGAGAAACTCAGCAGGTCAGGCAGCATCCATGGAAAGGTATAAAAAGTCAGTGTTTCAGGCCAAGACCCTTCATCAGGACTGGAATGGAAGGGGGTTGAGCCAGACCCCCTTTCCATTCCAGTCCAAATAAACAGCCTCAGACTGAAACTGCACATTCCTCTCCACAGATGCTGCCTGTCCTGCTGAATTTTGTGTGTGTTGCTCTGGATTTCCAGCATCTGCAGAATCTCTTCTGTTTATTACTTTCAGCAATATCCTTTCACACAAATAGGTTCTAGCTTTTTACTGTGTTACATGGAGACCTTTAGCCTCAGTGAGAATTGGGCAGCCGGAATCTGCACCGAGACTTTCAGAATTCACCAGGTGAAGCGGGGCATTGAGGGGTAGTTTGAAAGTTGGAAGGGGGTGAAAAAGCCAGCTGCAGTGAAGGGGTCTTTACCACAGCCATGCTGATCCATATCACAAAGTAACACACGCAAAATGCTGGAGGAACTCAGCAATTATGGCAAGAAATTAACGACAGATGTATTGGGCCAAGACCTTTCATCAGATACAACACTTAAAATGTTCTATCAGGAGTTTCAAACTTGCAACTAGCCTAATTAATACTTTAGCAGTGAACATTAGTGACACACAGCCAGCTGTCTCTTGGAGTCAACTACCTTAACTGGAATTCAGAGTATTCACAATATCACCATTTTCCAATCAAAAGCATTAGCAATTTGGGCCAGTTGAGTAATAAGCCCAACCTAAATGAGATTTGCTTGTGATGTACTGCCAAATGTTCTCCACACGCGGTTCGGGCACTTTTTTATGTTTTAATTAACTCCTTACATGCTCGCCACATGAAACTGAATGGTTCAAATGTGATCACACACACTTGTTTGCACAACTTCTGGTAACCACAAGGCAGAGAGAGAGGAGCTGCACTCAAGTTTCCAGATCTAGTAACTGAAACTGTCCCATCACAGCTGCTCAGAGCGGCAGAAATAACCGATCATTGAATAATTAATCTAAGTTCTGTATGAGGTGGGTGAGGGGCACGAAAGAGCAAAACCAGCTTCAGCGGCGATAAAGTGAAAATAATTCCAGAAATCTCAAAACTTACATTAGTTGTAAATTACGTCACCTCAATGAGTTGTAAAAGAGATATTTTATTCAGCTAGACTGACAGGTCTTTTAGACGTGCACTCAGTGGCCACTTTGTTAGGTACACCTGCTCGTTAATGCAAATATCTCATCGGCCAATCACAACGCAGAAACTCAATGCGTAAAAGCATGCAGACATGGTCAAGAGATTCAGTTGTTGTTTAGACCAAATATCAAACCAGGCAAGAAATGTGATTGCAGTGGTTTTAACTGTGGAATGATTGTTGGTGCCAGACAGGGTGGCTTGTGTATCTCAGAAACTGCTGATCTCCTGGGATTTTCACGCTCGACAGTCTCCAGTGCTTACAGAGAATAGTGCGAGAAACTGAACGACATCCAGTGAGCAGCAGTTCTGTGGGTGTGAATGCATTCTTCATGAGAGGGGTCAGAGGAGAATGGCCAGACTGAGTCAAGCTGACAGTAACTTAAATAAGCATGCATCACAACAGTGGTGTGCTGAAGAGCATGTCTGAATGCACAGCACTTTGGACCTTGAAGTGGATGGGCTACAGCAGAAGACCATGAACATACACTCAGTGAGTGCATGTATTTTATTCTGCCGCCTGCTTTAGCACAAGATCCCCATCGCTCCTGCTGCTTCAGTAATCTCTTCCCATAAGACAGAGGAGCAGAATTAGGCCACTCGGCCCATCGAGTCTGCTCTACCATTCCATCATGGCTGAGTTATAATCCCTCTCCAAAGTCCCTATGCTCAGCAATGTTACAAGCAAGATGTCAAACTCTTTTAGATCTCTGAAGCAGGAAGAATGGAAATCATAGCATCAACAACACTCACTTAGGGTGTGACAAATCTCCAGTTTCAGGTGTAAACAAGGCCATTTATCTTCACAGCAGAACCAAATGGGATTGCACATTAGAATATGCATTATTATATCTGCATTAATGTTCACCGTCTCCTGCCTTCTGTAGCTTTGAGCTGCACCTTTCACATGAGACGTTCTCATGTAAAATCGCTTTATTATGATCGAGCCAATTATCTAAAGAACTATGGAACTGTTACACCATAGTATGAGGATATTCAGCCCATCGTGTCTGTACTGAAGCCTTGAGGAATAATATGCAACTGCATACTTTAAAATTTGAACTATTCACAAATTCCTTCTAGTTATTTTGCTGAGCAAAAAACAAGGTTATCCATAATGAATTTGAACTCACATTATTAGTCCAGCCCTTGGAATTAATAATTCAGTAATTATATGTGCATACTGATATAAGAGCTGATTGTAATGTACAATTCCATTTGGTTCTGGTCTGAAGATAAATAACCAATGGCCTTGCTTATGACTGAATCTGGAAATTTGTCACCTCCTAAAAGAGTGTTGCTGATCCTGTAATTACCATTTTTCCTGCTTCACAGAGATCTGAAAGGACTTAACAGCTTGCTTGCAACTTTAACATGCATAGGGATGTGTGCAAATTGGCTGCCGTAATTCTCAATTCCAGGGGTGCTGCATTTTAAGTAGAAATCTGCAAATGCTTTGGGACACGCTGAGGTTGTAATGTCTTTATGATTTCGCTCCTCTGAGGATTGACGCCTTGTCGTGGTGGAGATGCTTGTGAGTTCCTGAGAACGTGAGAGATGTGCCTTCTGGAGCTTAGGTCACGATAGGGTCACCCCTGGGGGTAAGATCAAGGGGAAGGTTTCAAAGAGCGATCCAACCGAAACCTCAAGGGTGGAGCCGGCAGAAGATGACGACACATCGTGACGGCAGTGAAGTTGGAAGGACGCTGAAAAGTCCCTGCACGTCTTGCATTCCATTCCACTGCACTTTGACCCCAATCTGTCAAGGACTGCGCAGTGGCTACCCATGCACCAGCCTCCTCACATTAAACAAAGTCACACAGAGGCGTTCTCCCTTAGGGGAATAACCCCGTAGGGGAACATCATACGAGTTCCTCCACCGTTTTATATGCGTTGCTTTGGATTTCCAGCAGCTCCTGTTTGTGAAAAGCCTGTCCTGCCTCCAAGATGACTTGATCTTAAATAGAGAGCAGGAGCTGTGACCTAATCTCAGTCCAAAACACTCAGGGGAATCAGGAATACATGTTATGTTTGCCAACTGTATCCAGGTCCCAGGGTGCTTGCATTGTCTTTACCACATTCCAAAAGGATCTTCCCATTTGTCTCTTCCAGCAACAGACCACAAAACTGATCGCCGGTTCTTACTAGCATTTTTTTTTGTCACACGTACATTGAAGTATACTGTGAAATGCGTCAAGGACCAATGCAGTCCGAATATGCTCTGGGGTGCTGCCGTGCTTCTGGGGTCAACCCAGCACACCCACAAATTACTAACTCAATTTGTACGTCTTTTGTAATGTGGGAGGAAACCAGAGCACCCAGAGGAAACCCACGTGGTCACAGGGAGAATGTACAAACTCCTCACAGACAGTGGTGGGAATTGAACCCCAGTCGTACAGTTGGCACCATGAAGTGTTACGCTAATCGCTGTGCTACTGTGCTGCCCAGTGTTAAATAATGAGACAAGTTTCAGTCAAAGTATAGTCAATCTTCTGAAAAATGAGCAAAGTTTACACTTTTATGGTGCCTTTCACAATTCGGTATGAATGAGTGAATGTGTAAGGTATTCTAATGACAAGCTGGGATAAAATGTAGAAAACATGGCAGCCATTTTGTACTCAGCAAGCTCCTGTAAACTGCAATGTGATAATCACCTAATTTTGATTCTTGTTCATGTTCCTTGAAGGATTTAGGCAGAGGTGGATAACTTCCATAGACTCCTAATTAATATTGGCTTGAGATATATGATATTCACAAGACAGGGCAGTTAATATTTCCCCTGACAGCTCATTTGAAAGACAAAACAAATTCCCTAAACACTGCACCAGTGCATCAGCCCAGCTTTAAGTGTTCAAGATTCTGGATAAGAACTTGAACCCACAATCCTGAGGGGCTCACACACCCAAGTTGGTGCTGACCTGAAACTGTGGTCAAAATGAAAGATGATGAAGTACTGCTTTAATTACTGCAGTACTCCAAGCACTTAAACACAACACAGGGTGGTAGCATAACACCGTCACAGCACCAGCAACCCAGGTCCAATTCCTGCTACTGTTGGTAAGGAGTTTGGTCAGTCCCTCTGTGACCGCACGGGTTTCCTCTGGGTACTGCCCTCTACATTCCAAAAACATACGGGTCAGTGAGCAGTGAGCATAGAACATAGAAAACGTGCAGCACGATACAGGCCCTTTGGCCCACAAAGCTGTGCCGAACATGTCCCTATCTTAGAAATTACCTAGGGTTACCAATAGCCCTCTATTTTTCTGAGCTCGAGGTACCTGTCCAGGAATCTCTTAAAGACCCTATCATATCTGCCTCCACCACCGTCGCCGGCAGCCCATTCCACGCACTCACCACTCTCTGCATAAAAAAGCCCCTGATATCTCCTCTGTACTTACTTCCAAGCACCTAAAAACTGTGCCCTCTCATGCTAGCTATTCCAGCCCTGGGAAAAAGCCTCTGACTATCCACATGATCAATGCCTCTCATCATCTTATACACCTGTACCAGGTCACCTCTCATCCTCCGTCGCTCCAAGGAAAAGAGGCCAAGCCCACTCAACTGGGAAGTATGGCAGTACTTCCTTGGACTGTGTTGGTCGCTGACTCAAATGACACATTTCACTGTATGTTTCATCGTACGTGAAAATAACACTAATCTTTAAACTTCTCTTTGTTATTAAGGCCGACAGACGGAAGTGAAATGATCCGTTCACATTCAATCTTGGTTCTATGAGAAAGCTGGGTCTCTCTTATGTTCAAACAATCCCCTTTACCTCAGGAGCATAAAGCTATTTACATGACTGAAGGATGAACAAAAAGAGAACCATTATCTGTCTGCACCACAAGAGCTCTGCAACCACTGAAAACAGACTGATTGCGGAGTACAACAGTGGGAACACATGTCCAGATAGTAACTGACAATAAATACCATTTGGCTCCTTTTGCAACAACATCAGTAACTCTTTCCTTCCTGGTCCAAAACATTAGAGAGATCTTAAAGCTGTTGGAATAAGGTAGGGTCCTGCATGGCAGGGCCTAAAGACAGGCTTGGTACACTCTGAGAAACACAGTGCAAAATTATTGTATTCAAAAATATGTGTGATGAGCCTGAGGAATATTGGTCTTCAGAGTGCTTGGAATGAATAATCAATGTAAGCTCTGGGCTTGTGCTCACTAGAAATTAGAATGGGGGGGGGGGGGCGGGATCTCATTGAAACTTATCGAATGTTGAAAGGCCTTGACTGAGTGGATCTGGAGAGGATGTTTCCTACAGTGGGGGAGTCTAGGACCAGAGGGCATAGCCTCAGAATACAAGGACATCACTTAAAAACAGAAATGAGGAGGAATTTCATTAGACAGAAGGTGGCGGTACAAGTGCATCGCTTTACACAGAGATAAGGAGGAATATCTTAAGACAGAGGGTGGGAATCTGTGGAATTCAATGCTATGGATGGCTGTGGAGGACATGCTATTGGATATAGTTAAAGTGGAGCTTATAGGTTTGCTTTTAATAAGACAGTCAACAGAAACGAGGGGCAGGCAGGAAAATGGGGTTGATAGGGCTAATAAGTTAGCATTGATGGAATGGCTGAGCAGACTCGATGGGTCAAATGGCCTAATTCAGCTCCTATGTCCTATGATCCAATGCATAAATTATAATGAGGTAGAGTAAGTTGGCCCAGATTGGGAGAAATGGATAGTAAGATGGAATTTCCATCACCCGAGGATATTGTAAAGCATCAGCAATGAATAACAGGGAAATAAGTCAGCGGAATCTGTGCACAGAAAGGTCCCACAAACAGTATTGGCGTGTCCATGAGATAATAACCATGAGAGACACTGCAGACGCTGGAAATCCAGAGGAAGACACGCAAATTGCTGGAGGAACTCAGCAGGCCAGCAAACATCCTGCTGAAGTGTTTGGGCATGAAATATTGACTGTTTCTTCATAGAACAGAGAACAATACAGCACAGTAAGGCCCACAATGTTGTGCTGATCCTTTAACCTTGCCTCCCATATAACCCTCCACCTTAAATTCCTCCATATACCTGTCCAGTAGTCTCTTAAATTTCACTAGTGTACCTGCCTCCACCATTGACTCAGGCAGTGCATTCCACGCACCAACCACTCTCTGAGTGAAAAACCTTCCTCTAATATCCCCCTTGAACTTTCCTCCCCTTACTTTAAAGCCATGCCCTCTTGTATTGAGCAGTGGTGCCCTGGGGAAGAGGCGCTGGTTGTCCACTCTATTCCTCTTAATATCTTGTATACCTCTATCATGTCTCCTCTCATCCTCCTTCTCTCCAGAGAGTAAAGTCCTAGCTCCCTTAATCTCTGATCATAATGCATACTCTCAAAACCAGGCAGCATCCTGGTAAGTCTCCTCTGTACCCTTTCCAATGCTTCCACATCCTTCCTATAGTGAGGTGACCAGAACTGGACACAGTACTCCGAGTGTGGCCTAACCAGAGTTTTATAGAGCTACATCATTACCCCGCGACTCTTAAACACTTAAACTCTATCCCTCGACTTATGAAAGCTAACACTCCATAAACTTCATTCCCCTCCATGGATGCTGTCTGACTCTACTGAGCTTATGTGTAATCATCAGAGCACCCATGTTTTGTGATCTTGGTTAAGGGAACGATTTTGGATAAGATACAAAAGAGAAGTCATTCCATCTTTATCAAGTTAATGCCGTACAATCTCTCTAAGTGTAGATGGAGTTTTGTTTTAACATTTCATCTGGCAGTCAGTTCAGAATTCTCATTCCACGTACAGAGCTTGTGCATCACGAATCCACTTTCATCACAAAGTATACACTGATTTTCTCTCCTGTGATCTGCCTTGCAAATCAGTTCCCAAGTAGAGCTGTGAAAATGAAGTGAGGAATTCTATGATTTGGGCCTTTCTTCCTTCATCTAATTTCAATGGCGTGGCTAAGATTAGCTCTATTTGTCACACGTGCATCAAATCAAACAGTGAAAGGTATCATCTGCGTCAAATCAAATAGGCGAGGATTGTGCTGAAGACAGTCTGCAAGTGCTGCTATGCTTCCTAACATACCCATAACTCACTAGCCCTAACCCATATGTCTTTGGAATGTGGGAGTAAACCAGAGCACCCGGAGGAAACCCACGTGATCACGGCGGGAATGTACAAGTCCCTCACAGGCAGTGGCGGGAATTGAACCCTAAATGGCGACCACTGCTGCAGTACAGTGACGCACTAACCACTACACCACCATGCCGCCACACCACCTTTCCTTCTTCCGCTAAAGAAAGATCTTCGAAAGCGCAAGAAGAGACAGTTGAAGCTCCAGGTAACTGTTAATGTGTTACAGACCAATTCATTGTTAATATCCCAAAGGATATCACCCTTAGTAACATCAGTGGAAACCTTAGAGAGACAGGGCTGGGTAAGTTTTGGGAATGTTGCCAAAATCAAACCAGGAGGTTGCAGAAGCTTCATCAAAATCCCTCAGGAGTCCAGTTAGAAGAATGAAAAACAGGAAGCATTCTCGGTGTGTCTCACTGGGTGAGAATTTGACTTTTCCAGAAGAAAATTAATCTGGAAAGAATATGGAGGTAAGTCCTTGTCCAGAAGGAACAGAGCAAAGAGCAGGGCCAGGTGAAACAAATTGTCTTTATTATGAATGGTGCAAAGGTTTGGCCTAGCTTGGGGATCCCTGCAAAATTCTCAAGCCTAGACGGCCAGGCCACGTAAAGAACTCAGGGCAGTGAAAACAAAACAGATTGATGTCACTTGTGAGTTAGCGAATTACTTTGTTTTCATGATTAGCAAAGCAAAGTGCAACAAGAGGACTTGTTGACAGCTGGAATTTTCCAGCATAGCATTTCACACAAACACTCTTCCCCACCCTCTGTCTCTCTCACATGTGCCCTCAACAAATTCTCTCCCTCTCTGACATGTGAACTCGTAGGTACACACAAGCAGTCCTCCCCCTTCCTGATTTAAGGAAGGGATCTACTTGCTGAGTAACTGCATACCATGGAGTCTGAGGTAGGGTTTTGGTAAACCTTCTGGGGTTCAGCCAGGTAAATGCATTTGAGGGGAAGTATTTGGCCAGCCATCAGGCCTCCAGCTGACCCTGTTCCTGTGAAAGTCTTTCACACACACATGCACACAAGATGATAATTCATTCTCTCATGTACACATCTGATAATTCTGTGCATCTACATACACAGACATACCTACACACACACACTCACCTATGCACATGGACACAGACACGTGCATGTGTGTGCGCACACACACACACACACACACACACACTTCTTCTTTCACTCATGCATAAAGTCAAATCCATGTATTACCAACTGAGTATAAGTTTCATGGAATATGGATTGTGGACTTCACTGAACTACAGACAACAGCAAAGTTTAATATTTAATATTTATAGATTAAATAACTGAAATTAAGCCAGGCAGAGCAGTACTGAAACAGGCTCTTCAACCCAATTCATCCATGCCAACCATGGGTGCGGGCACACGGTCTTTTCCCCAGAGAAAATATGGGCATAAGTTTAAGATTAGAGGTGAAAGATTTATAAAGGACTTGAAGGTCAACTTCTTTATGCCAAGGAAGGTGCTTACATGGAATGAGCTGCCAGAAAAAGTGGTTGTAGCAGGTACCATTAGAACATTCTATAAATATTGATAGGAGGGTTTAGAGGGTTATTGGGCAGGTGCAGGCAAATGGGGCTGGTGGGCATTATGGTCGGCATGGATGCTGTTGGAGTCTGTAATTCCATGACTGTAAGATGCCTATAATGTTAGTCTTATTTGCCAATATTTGGCTCACATTCCTCTAAGTATTTTCTATCCATGTTTCTCTCCAAATGGTTTTAAGCATTATGACTGCACCCAACTCTACATCTTCCCCTGCAGTTAGTTCCTTAAACCCATGACCCTCTGAGCATCGGAGCCCCACAGGACACCTTTAAATCTTTCCCGTCTCATCCTTCAATCTAAGTCCTCTAATTTTCAACTTTAGTATGTGAGAGATAATATAAGACATTCAGATTCATGGCAACTAAGTCTGCATTTAGTGCAGGGATTTCCAAACTAGGGTCCATGGACCCCTTGGTTAATGGTAGGGTCCATGGCATAAAAAAGTTTGGAAGTTTTGATTTAGTGCGTGAAGCTTGAGGAAATTAGACTCAGAATGTGAAGTTCAGACACTGCAATCCCCCGGGGAGGAGGATAATTATGGGGGCATTTTGTTTCAAGAAGCAATCACAGCCGCAGATTAATTCCTACAGAATTGGTTAGTGAAGAGAGGCAGGAGACTATGACTACAGTGAGACAATTTTGTGGATCCAGGTAAAGTCCAGTCAAGTCAAGTAAATTTATTATCAATGTACGTATACGTTATAATATTTGGAAGTGTGGTTGATCACCGAGCTTGGCAACATGCTTTCAGATGTTTTGGCTCCAATTGAGAAGCCATCACCAGTACGCAGTTGAGGGTGTTGTCTCCTCAGAAACCTGGCTTATATACTCCTCTGGGGTCCAAATGGATATAGATGAGACATCGTGATCTGGTAGGCTGGTTCAAAACACCAGACAGTTTAACAGATTCTGATTGGCTAGTTTCAAGGGAGGTCCGCTGGAAGTGTTTGCTTTGCTCTCCAGATCCCTAGATTACTAGCAATTCATTGATTGTTGGTGTCATTGTTTGTCTTTTCTCCGTAAGGGTTCATACACTGGATTGAAGTTGATGTGTTCGTTGATGGTAGAGAACCACACATCAAAAAATTCTCATTCTGTTTTAGTTCTTGCTTGAGTTAAGACTCTGGCTGTCCAGTTGAAATGATGTCCTTCTTCGTCTTCATGAGCTGATACCAGCGGGTCATGCTTTTTGTTTGACCAATGTAGTACTTGTTGCTGTCACTACACTGGATTTTGTAGAGAACAATCAGTCCCATTCGGTTGTGCTTTGAGTTTTGATAGCTCTTCCTCAAAGTTGCATTTACAATATATAGGCTGAGTTCCCCTTATCTGAAATGCTTAGGGCTGGATTTTGGATTTTTTTGTATTTTGGAATATATAATGAGATAACTTGGAATTGCCATCATTTATGGCTCTGGATTTGAGTGTACTGGTAAGCAGTCTTTGTCTTATACCTGTTCAACACGTATATGTACTGATGCAGCCACTCAACATGTTAGACTTTCATCAACAATGATCTTGGCAAACTCATCAATAAATTTCTCTGCTGTTTCATGATCAGCAGATGCTTTATCACAGCAAGTCTTTAAATGCCATGCCTTTTCTTAAATTTCTGCAACCAGCCTGCTGAATATTCACAAATACCTTCAATCTTCAGTTTTATTGTGATAGATCTTTGCTTGTTTCATGAACAGCACACCATTAAGCAGCATATGTTCACTCCGACACTGAGGAATCCCCTCTTTCAATACTCGACCGAGATCTTCATTCTTCGCTTTAGGCAGCATTTGCCTATTTTTCATTAACTTCTGTTCAGTACTTTTGTCAGGTCACTTCTCAGAACTGTCCGTGGTGCACAGAGACCTGTTCATCACCTGGGAACCTTCTCTGCACCTTGTGGGATTTTTCATTTGTGATATCTTGTGAGCACTAAAAAGAATTTTGGATTTTCGGAACATGGGTACTCAATCCATACTACCTTAAGATTCACTTTCTTGCAGCCAATTTACAGCAAGAAAGTGAATAGAATTTATGATAATTTCTCTGCATCCATAAGAGCTGTGTTGCCTGCCTGGACCGGCATAAAGATCAAATCCTTAAGACTGGAGTGAAATCATGAAGTAGACAGACCAGCAGCTATTCTTTATTAGGAGTCCCACCAAAGGCTAGCAAATTCATACAGGTGTCACGTTGAGAACATTCTGACTGGTTGCATGACCAAATGGTACAGAGGCTCCAAAGTATATGATTCATAAAAGGCTGCAGAGGGTTGTAGACTAGGCCGTCTCCATCATGGGCACTAATGTCCCCACCATCAAGGACACCTTCAAAATGTGGCACTTCAGGTAGGCAGCATCCATCATGAAGGACCCTCACCGTCCAGGGTATGCCCTCTTTTTATAACTACCATCAGGGAAAAGGTACAGGAGCCTTAATAAAGGCACTTAATATTTTAGGAGTAGCTTCTTCCTCTCCGCCATCAGATTTTCGAAGGGCCCATGAACACCAGCTCACTATTCCTCTTTTGCACAATTTATTGAACTAATAATCATTTTTTAATGTCTTACAATGCACTGCTGCCACAAAACAACAAATTTCATGAGATAGACTGTGTCAGTGATAACAAACCCGATTCTGATTTTGAGAGGGTAGTAATGTGGTCCAGATGAAAACTCGTGACATGGATAGAACTTTAAAAGGCTCTGCTGAAGGAACGAGCAGTTAAACTCCAAACGGTGAAGCAGAACCACGTTACCGTCCAAACCACATTCACCTCTCCGATTCCTTTAACCTGACGCCATTATCCCTGCTAATGTCCTTATTCCTCCATAGAGCGCTGCACCAAAATCAGAGTCTCTGCTTTGTTCTCCACTTTGAATGGAACGCCCAAGATCCGAATGGGTCTCAAACTGCAAGGATGCAGAGTCGTTACACTTGACCAGACTTGGCTCACCTCAGAAACAGACAGTGAAGCTTGTAGGTTTTATAACCAAGGTTTTACAACTCCTGGAAATGCACATCTCACAGAACACATCCTACACAGTCAGGAAAGCTTATCAAATCCTCTACTTCCTGAGGAGGATGAAGACAGCCGGACTTTGCGCATCCATACTCTCATCATTCTACAGGCGTGCGGAAGAGAGCACCCTGACAAGCTGGATCACTGCATGGTACAGAAACCATACTGCAGTGCACACAGGGAGAGTCAAAAACTGCCCAATGCATCACCAGCATCAGCCTACCCCCATCAGGGACATATATATATATATATAAAAAGGTGCCTGAAAGGAGCCAGTAACATCATAAAGGATCCTAATCACCCTGTTTGGTCCACTTCCAGCAGGGAGAAGGCCACATAGCATCCACACCAGGACCACCAGACTCAAAAACAATTACTTTCCTCAACACCTCCACCCACTAACTCACCCCTCCACGCCCATAACCACTGCTACATAAACATTTCCTGTTAGTGTCGCCCTACAACAGACACTCCTGTGCCTAGCATCACTTTGTAGACATACAATCAATCTATGTATATAAGCTATCTTATGTATTTATATTTATTGTGCTTTTATTGCGGCGTTCTTAATCTTTTTTGTGCTGCATCAGATCCAGGGTTACAATTATTTTGTTTTTCTTTATACCCAAGTACTGGAAATGACACTAAACAATCTTGAGTCTTTGATTCAACCATAGTGCAGCAAGCAATTAGCCTCAGTCTGTCTTCCATGATTACTTACTTGGGACATTGTCCAAGCAGCAGTCGTAGTGACTGAAGGTCACCTTTGGCTGCAGCGTAGTGCACGGGAAGGGCTCCGGTATCCGTTGCTGCTCTTGGGTCACTGCCCCCCTCTTTCAATAACCACTCTGTGACACTGTGATGCCCAAACCACGATGAGAGGTGCAGAACTGTGGCCCCAGAGCTGTCCTTATCCTGCAGAGAGTGGAGGGGGAGAAAAAATAAATCCGTCAGTATCTCAGATTCTTTTCAAAATGGCTGCTTAACACTTCAATTAAAATGATGTGGGCGCCACATTGAGGCTTCAAAGAAGGTGTACAGAAAGCCCACTGTCTGCAGAACCCTAGTCAACATGCTGGGCTAAAAGGGCCCAAACACAAGAAAGTCTTCAGATGCCGGAAATCCTAAGTAAACCACACAGAGCACTGGAGGAACTCAGCAGGTCAGGCAGCATCTATGCAAAAGAGTAAACAGTCAATATGTCAGTCTAGGACCCTTCTTCAAGACTGAGGAAGCAGGGGGAAGAAATAAAGAATAAAGAGTCCACTTTTCAGGCTAAGGAAGGGGGAAGAAGCAAGAATTAAAGCTGGGGGGGTGGGGAGGGAATGAGGATTTTATCCAAAGCAGGGTCAAATCTCCAAAATTCAACCTGAGGTGGATGGGCATTTTACAGAATTCTTTTAAAGGGAATTTGGAGCTGTTTTAGTGTGCAATAGAGACCAGGTTACACTAAATACAGAATAAAACCATTCACATCACAATTAGTTTTAATTATCTTTGGGAGTGAAAAGGAATTTCCAAGAATATTTCTCAGATGACCAGATATTCCTCACAATGTTCCCTCACGAATGACACACACACAGTTTTGAAGGAACTCAGCAGGTCAGTCAGTATTTATGGAGGGGAATAAACATTGACTATTTATTCCTTTCCACCTCCCTCTGATGCCCTTCCTTTATCCCATGCTCTACTCTCCTTTTCTATCAGATTTCTTCTTCAGTCTTTTACCTTTCCTACCCATCACCTCCCAGCTTCTCAATTAATTCCACCCTCCTCTTACGCCACCCATTCACCTTCCCTTTAGCTGGCTTCTAGCCTGTACTCCTTTCAACCCCCCCCCCCCACCTTCTTATTCTGGCTTCTTTCCCCTTCCTTAGCCTGAAAAGTGGACTCTTTATTGCTTTCCATTGATGCTGCCTGGTCTGCTGAGTCCCTCCAGCATTGCTCTGGATTTCCCAGCATCTGCAGAATCTCTTGTGCTTATGCTCTCTCTAGCGTTTCTCTCATTCCCTCATGAAAATAAATGTATTTCCATCCAACGCATAAGAAAAGAGGCCAAATAGAATTAGGAATTCATATTCATAGTTCTAAAATGTCAAGGACAGGGAGAAAGTAATTAAAAAGCCATTGGACTGGTGGTCTTTAGATCTTAAAGACCACATGATGCAGAATAAAAAATGAAATAGCAAAAAGCTATTCCAACCCACTAATTATGCTACAACTGTATTTTTGCTTTTCACATGTCCATGGATAGTTTTACAGTCTGTGATTGTTTCTCATTAACTCCGCCACAGACGGACACAAGCCCAGCTGTGAAAGGAGGAGAGCAGGGTTTGGAGATGGCAACCCCATCCCATAAAAATTCAGAGCTACTGAAACCGTCAGCAGAAGCTCCAAAGGTCCCATCCCTGGACAGCAAGGATGCACCAAGAAGATGGACAACACCTGAAAGAAAACATGGGAGAATAACCCAGGACTGAGGACACCGGTGAGCTGCTGTCGGCAGCTATGCCCCTGTAGGGGTGATGGGCTTAAGAAGATTGTTTCACATTAGCATACTTTAGTTTTTTTTTCCCTGCCAATGCATTTGCTCTCTTTACTGAATTCTTAAATTTCCTAATCCTTAGTTTACTGATCTTCAAAGTTCAAAGTAAATTGTATTATCAAAGTGCATATATATCACTATAAACACCTCCGAAATTCATTTTCTTGTGGGTATTCTCAACAAATCTATAGAATGGTGACAGAATCAATGAAAGACCACCCAACGAGGACATTCAACCAGAATGCAGAAAACATTGAACTGTGCAAATGGAAGTATAAATAAATAGTAATAAATAACAAGAACATGAAATGAAGAGTCCTTGAAAGTGAGTCCATTGGCTATGGGTGCATTTCAATGATGGGGCAAATAAAGTTGAGTGAAGTTATCCCCTTTAGTTCAAGAGCCTGATGTTGAGGGGTAATAACTGTTCCTGAACCTGGTGGTGTGAGTCCTGAGGCTCAGTCCCTTCTCCCTGATGACAGCAGCAAGAAGAGAGCATGTCCTGTGCAGTGGAAGTCCCTGATGATGGACATTGTTTTCCTACAACAGTGTTTCATAAAGATGTGCTCAATGATTGGGAGGGCTTTACCCATCATGATTTGTAGGACTTCCCATACAAGGGCATTGGTATTTCGATATCAGGTTGTGATGAAGTCACTCAATATGCAATCCACTACACGTCTATAGAAGTTTGTCAAAGTTTTAGGTGTCATGCCGAGTCTTCACAAACTCCTAAGGAAGCTAAGGCTTTTCAGCATCTAAAACCTTTTGTTTTCATCTAATATTTTTTGGTTGTCAGGGTGGAGATACATCTCTACTAAAGGAGGTGTGAGGTGCTCCTTCCCTCCGTTAGCCTGCAGGTCACCCTTGAGTAAGGTGTAGCACCTGCTTAGCCCCACCTCTCCAACCCTGATCATGTGAACCCCTGGGGACAGATAGTAGATGGTTGTATGAGCAGCTGGTGCATATCTCAAGTCCTGGTTATGCAACCATTATGCCAGGCAATTTCTGAAGGGTATTGATAACGGCTGGGGTCACCCATCTTGTAAAGATACTGCCCAGAAGGCAATGGCAAACCACTTCTGTAGAAAAATTTGCCAAGGACAATCATGATCATGGAACGTCCATGATTGCCTGCATTATATCACTTGGCACATAATGAGTGAACAAATATTGAAAAATTATAATCGGATCACTATCTATTTCACCATATGGTAGCATAGCAGTTACCGTAATGCTTTACAGTACGAGCAGTCAGCGATCAGGGTTCAATCACCGCTGTTGTTTGTAAGGAGTTGTGCATTCTTCCTAGGGCTGCATGTGCTCCCCATCCCCCCCCCCCACCCCTGGGTGCTCCAGTTTCCTCCCACAGTATGAAGATGGACGTGTTAGGGTGAGTAGTTGTGGGCCGGAAGCTTGGCAACACTTACAGGCTGCCCCAGGCACATCTTCAGACTGTGATCATTGAAGCAGATGATGGAGTTCACTGTAAGTTTCGATGTACATGTGACAAGTAAAGCTAATCTTTATCTGTTTCCTCCCAAACTGTCATACCTTTTTGACTTTTATTGCCCGAGATCTCATAGCTTTGAGCAGCGCAGGAAGCATCAGAAATCTGTGGAATAAGTTGGATGAATGACAGCATCTTTTCCTGCCTTTGAATGCTTATAAATCCGACCAAATTCGTCAAACACTTCTGTACCGTTGACTCATTCATGACGTCCTCAGTCAACCCAAGTGACAGTTTACCATTTGGGAATTAGTGGATAATCGAGGCCCACAGAGGGATAGAACTCACCTCCCCCATAGAAGCTGCACAAATAAATCCCTCCCCCATGTTCGCTGATGTGTTAAGACTGGGCACAAAGACTGGACACAACCCCAAGTTCAGCAATTACAAGTAAACATTCCAGCGTCTGAACCAGATTTTTTCTTTTATTCTTTGTTTTATTTATTCATTGAGATGGTGAGGGACAAGCCCTTTGAGCCCCAGTGCACTGCAGCCCACCAGTTTAACCCTAGCCTAATTTCCAATGACCAATTAACCTACCAACCGGTACATCTTTGGACTGTATGATGAAACCAGAGCACTCAGAGGAAACCCATACAGTTATGGGGAGAACATACAAACTCCTTACAGGCAGCGTCAGGAATTGAACCCAGGTCACCTGCACTGTAAAACCATTGTGCTAACTGCTATGCTACTATGCCTCCTACTTCAAGGAGGAGACATGTGCAACTACAGATTTAATGATTAACTTTATTGGAAACATGGATGTCGAAATATACAGCGAAATGGATTGTATTGCATCAATGACCAGCACAGTCCAAGTGTTGCCATACATCCAACGTCAACATAGCATGTCCACAATGACTAATCCTAACCCGTACATCTTTTGGAATGTGGGAGGAAACGGACGCGGTCACAGGGAGAACGTACAATCTCCTTACAGACTGTGGTGGGAATCGAACCCCAATTGGCACCGTAAAGCAATTGTACTGCAGTGCCACCCCGGTACGTTTTGCAATCATCAGGTAACATTCCCACTTCTGACGTTGTAATGTAAAGGAGGTTATTGATGAAGCAGGCGAAGATGACTGCCCTGAGGAACCCCTAGAGTCATAGATCAGATCAGATTCATTTATTTATCACATTTATATTGAAACATTCAGTGAATTAACCATTTGCATTAACAACTAACACAACCCAAGATGAGCTGGGGGCTGCCCGTCAGTGTCACCACATATTCTGATGCCAACCTAGCATGCCCACGATGCTTAGCAGTACAACACCATGTAAACAAGCCCCTTTCCCCCTTACCACCAACCCACCCACGCACACAAAGTCCTCCAACCCCAGGACAGATCGCCTCCAGCCTCCAGCGGACTCACAGGTGGATTCGGAGACTCAAGCGTCCAGACACAGGGCCTTCACTTCCAGATTCTGAGCGACCTTTGGGTTTCAATCTTTGAAGGCAAATGAGGCCCCTGGATGAGGACCCCAAACTCCAGGCCTCGAGTTCCATACTTGCCGATGATGAGACCCCAAACTAGCGGCCTCGAAATGCCACTCTCGCTGACTCGTGTACCTAGGCGATCACCGGCTCTCGCACCTCCTGCCTGAATGGAACTCAGGTACCGGAATCTGCTGAAAATTTGCTGATCTGAGAGGGCTACCCACCCTCACCCTTGCTAATCCCCTCCTATGCAAAAACTTATCCAAGCTTGTCTTAAATATATTTACTGAGGTAGCCTCCACTGCTTCCCTGGGCAGAGAATTCCACAGATTCACCACCCTCTGGGAAAAGCAGTTCCTCCTTATCTCCATCCTAAATCTACTCCCTCAAACCTTGAGGCTATGTACCCTAGTTCTAATCTCACCTACCAGTGGAAACAACTTTCTTGCCTCTATTTTATTTATCCCTTTCATAATTGTATGTGTTTCTATAAGACCTCCTCTCATCCTCTGAACTCCAGTGGGTACAGCCCCAGGTGACTCAATCTCCCCTCAGTCTAACCCCTCATCTCTGGAATCAACCTGGTGAACCTCCTCTGCTCTGCCTCCAAAGCCAGTATATCCTTCCTCAAGTAAAGAGACCAGAACTGCACACAATACTCCTAGAATGGCCTCACCAATACCCTGTACAGTTGCAGCATAACCTCCCTGCTCTTAAACTCAATCCTTCTAGCAACAAAGGCCCGCATCCCATTTACATATGGGTTAGCGTTAGTAAGCAAGTTGTGGCACGCTACAGTATGTTGGCACTGGACGCAGGAATGCTGCCTCGGCACAACCCTCAGACTGTGTTGGTCATTGGCACATTTCACTGTATGTTTTAATGTTTTGATGTATATATTTTTTAAATTTATGCACCATGGAACAGGCCCTTCCAGCCACAATGCTGAACAACCCCCAATTTAACCCCAGCCTAATCACGGGGCAATTTACAACGACCAATTAACCTACTGACCTGTACATCTTTGGACTGTGGGAGGAAACACAGTCCCCTCCCAGTCCTTCCACTGGGAGGACATACACGCTCCTTACAGACAATGACGGAATTGAACTCTGAGCTCCGACATTACATTCTGACTTTTTTGCCGATTCTCCTTGCCAAGCCCTTCTACGGATATCCCGCTTCCTCAGCGTTGCCTGCAGCACAACCCATCTTTATCTCATCCACTAACTTGGCTACAAAGCCATCAACATTCAGAATGGATGAGTTAAAGCCAAAGGCCTGTTTTCGTGCTGTATGAATTTATGATTCAAAGTTTAAGAAGGCAAGCCACCAATCTAGAACTAAATAGAAAACACATACATACACACACTACACTGACAGAAAGGAAACAGAAAATGTGGGGGAATACGTCGCAGTTCAGTTAAACACTGTAGGGCAAGAAGCAAATTAATGTTCTTGATCAACGATCATGTGTCATCTTATTTTCTCTTCATTGATTCTGGCTGACTGACTGAATATTCCCAGTATTTTCTGTTTTACTTCAGACTTTCAGTAGCTCAGTTTTGCACTGTAATCAAGGAGATGCTGATTCTCAAAGTCCTTCCCACCCTCTCAAGTGGAAGTGGGCTCACGGTGTGCTGGTGCATGCACGTGGTGGGAGAGGCTGCTTCCCTGGGATTGGACACTAGCTAATTCAGCCCCGATTCCTGCATCAGGAAAAACGAGCTTCGGAAACACTCAGCAGGTCCGACAGCTCCTGCGGAAAGGGAAACAGTTCAGGTTTCGGGTCGAAGATGTCTTGTCACAACGCAAGAAGAGAGAGAAGTTGTAGAGAAGAAGGGTGAGGGACAGGTAACTGTGAAAGACAAGGCCCACGTTCCCATGAGAATAAAATGATCAAAGTCTTTAAGATGATGGGTTAATGAAATAGTTAGAAAGTGAGAATGCAAACATAGAGTGTAAAAGGGTGTGGATACAGATAATAATATTGATATAATTGATCTGAAAACCCAAAGATTGATTGGTTTTCAGTCATATCAAACAATGAAAGGAAGCCTGTACAGGAGAGCTTTTAAAGTAGAAGAGCCATTGCACTGGGGCAGTTCCACTCTCTCGATCTCGGAAGGTCAAGTCCAGTAGTTGTCACAACTGGGGTCTTCATTGGTTGCACTGGATAACCATGATGTCTGGTATTCCTTGTCATGCCCTTTGCTCTCCACACAGCATTGGAGAACTGCCTTCCTGGGCGTTGGATCTCAACGTTGATCTCATGTGGCCAGTCCGCCAGAGTTGACTTTACATGCTAGGGCAGGCATGTCCCTATCTCACTGAAGTATGAGGCCCACCTGTCGAAACACTGTGCTGGGATGGGGCATGCAAACAGCTGCTTAGATTCACAGGTGAGAGCTGAGTGTCAGTGGAGACCAAAGGTGAGTGAGCTGCCCCGGAATGGACACAACAAGCCCTCCTCGAGAGATGCTACCCTTCCCAGGACACCCAACCCAGAGATTAATATTACTATTAGTTACTGGCGCAAAGATTAGCACAGGAAGGCAGCAGGGACTGCAGTTACTTCACTAGTTCATTGACCCTGGTTCAATCCTGGCCACTGGTGTTATCCGTACAGCTTTCGATATTCTCCCTGTGTTTTCACCAGCAGCTCCAGTTACTGCCACATCCCATATATGTGCATTAGGTTAAATATCCACTGTAAATAGTCCCTCGTCCATTGGTAAAAACTGGTATTGGTATATTATTGTCATGTGCAGCAAGATCCAGTGATAAGGTTGCCTTGCATACTGTTCAGAGAGATCAGATCATTACACACAGGGCCTTGAGCTGGAATAAGGTAAAAGAACAATAATGCAGAATGAAGTGTAAGACCTACCAAACCAGTGCAGTGTAGGTGGGAGTGTGGAGAGAACAAAAATGGGAATAATTCAAAATTAGTGTAAATGGATACTTGATGGGCTGAATGGCCTGTTCCTCTGCTCTCTGAATTTTATTACTGAAAATAGGTAATCAATCCACACAGTTATTGGTTGAAGCCTTGCAAAATTTGAGGAAGGAAAATTTAAGCAAGCGATCAAGTTTAGCGCAATGTAATCCCTCTATATTACTGGACAATAAAAGCCAATTTCAGCTCTGTTACATTGTGACTGAATCACTGGTCTAGGGAGCTTGGAGCAGGTTTATGACTGTGTGGGAGAGAGAGAGCATGGGGAAGAGACACAAAAAGTGAACTTATTAACATGCCCTCTGTTTCAATTAGTATCTGGCTAAAGCCAGATGAGAGAAGTAGGTCAGTCCTGAAATACAGTAGGGCTGAGTGACTAAACTTCCAGTCGGAACAACTTGTGCAGAACTTAGGACAGAGCAACACATTACAAAGCAGTTTGCAGAGGAAATGGGCACTGAGGGCAGGTTTTGACTATGTTTTGATAGACTAATTGACATCCAACTTAAATGCAGCATTGATTTACCAAATCCCAACGAATAATTTCTGAAATCACCCCTTACAAAGGGCTGATTGTGGACTTCAGGAAGGGTAAGATGAAGGAACACCTATCAATCCTCATAGAGGGATCAGAATTGGAGAGAGTGAGCAGTTTCAAGTTCCTGGGTGTCAAGATCTCTGAGGACTTTACCTGGTCCCAACATATTGATGCAATTATAAAGAAGGCAACATAGCGACTATACTTCATCAGAAGTTTGAAGAGATTTGGTATGTCAACAAAACACTCAAAAACTTCTATCAATGCACCATGGAGAGCATTCTGATAGGCTGCATCACTGTCTGGTATGGGGGGGGTGGGGTATTCTGCACAGGACTGAAAGAAGCTGCAGAGGGTTGTAAATTTAGTCGGCTTTGTCTTGAGTATTAGCCTGCAAAGTACCCAGGACATCTCAGAAAGGCAGCGTCCATTATTAAGGACCTCCAGCACCTAGCGCATACCCTCCTCTCATCATCAGGTAGAAGATACAGAAGCCTGAAGGCACACACTCAGCGATTCAGGAGCAGCTTCTTCCCCTCTGCCGATTCCTAAATGGACATTGAACCCGTGAACACTACCTCACTTTTTAAATATATATTATTTCTGTTTTAGCATGATTTAAAATCTATTCAATATACATATACTGTAATTGATTTAATTATATATTTATTATTATTATTTCACTTTCCCCCTCTTCTTCTCTAGTATTTATTGTATTGAACTGCTGTCGCTAAGTTAACAAATTTCACAACACATTCCGATGATAATAAGCCTGATTCTGTTACATGGGTTTTGGGAAAAGTGGGTGACCGTATCGATGCTGTTTTAATTTCTAAAGTGCGTCACGTTTAAGTTTGAGCATATGTCTGGCAGATACACAAGGCAGTGAAGAAACAGTACAGGTTTCGGAAACTAATTTGCTTTGTGTAATCCTGCCATTAACCAATATCCTGCTTTAGTGTAGACTGCATTATGGAGGATTTGGAGGCAACTATATATAGGTAAAGTAGATTACCCTGACAGTTAGTAATGTGTCATCAGCACATTACAAGCACTAAACTGCAGAGTTAGCTGGTAGGGATATGAGCAAATTAAAACTACAGCAAGTCATCATAAAGCCCCCCATTGGCAGTGAGAGTTTGAGCTGGTGACGACGTTCGTGTGCCCAGTGCCGGTGAGACGGTTGGGGAAGAGAGATAGTGTAGGAGGGATGACTTAGGCAGTTGGAAGAGTTCCAGTCCAATTCTTATGGCCTTTTCTTCTCTACCCGATGGAGTACCTTAGCTCTGTATCAACATTGGTGGCGGTGAGGAAGGTAATGCAATGTTAGCATTAATTTCCAGAGGACTAGAATAAAGAAGCAGGGATATAATGCTGAGTACTGTGAGAGGTTTTGGGTCCCATATCTAAAAAGTGGGTGGTGGGGTAGAGACATGTGTAAGGTGTTCCTTCCCTTGGCTAGATGCAGGTCAGCCTTGGGCAAGATCTAACACCTGCTTAGTTGCCCCAACCCCCATGTGATCAGGGTCATGTGAAGTTATCCATGGAGCAGATGGTGGACGGTCATTTGTGCAGCCGATGCAGATCACAAATCCTGGTTATGTGACCACTGACACCAGGCAGACAATCTCTGAAGAGTATTGATAATGGCTGAGGTCACCCATCTCGTGAAGACATTGCCCAGAAGAAGACAATGGCAAATCGAAAACTTCCGTAGAAAGATTTGCCAAGAACAATTATGATCAATGGAAAGATGATGATCACCCATGTCATACGACACGGTACATAACAAACAAACAATCGAAGGAAGATTGTGCTGGCTGTGGAGAGGGTCCAGATGCTGATCCCAGGAATGAAAGAATTAAAATATACGGAGCTTTTGATGACTCTAGTCCTGAGCTCACTGGAATTTAAAAGAATGAGGGGGCGGATTTCACTGAAACTTGTGAATCTGTGGAATTCATTGCCACAGACAACAATGTGGCCAAGCCATCGTGTATATTTAAAACTGACATCGTTAGGCTTGTGATTAGTAAGGGCATCAGGGATGATGGAGAGAAGGCATGAGAATGGGATAGACAAGGAAAATAAATTAGCCAGGATTGAATGTCAGGGTTGATGGTTTGAATGGTTTAATTCTGCTCCCAAGTCTTATGGTCTAGGTTGCCCATCTGAGCTAGTCACATTTGCTTGTGTTTGGACCATATCCCTCTGAAGCTATAGTCACCGACTAGCTAAAGGATGATTCCTCTTACATCTCAACTGTAGATTTGACTGCTTTTAAGATACAATATCCCACAGGGAGTGTAACTGCAAAATATCTTATGAAACCCAGCAAGTGTTCAACACAACACAGGTAAATAATTATGTTGCCTGTTTTTCATACTTCTGTACCATTTCCCAAATTGTAAACACCTCAATAAGTTCTCACAGGCCGTGAAAAATAATATGCAGTAAAGTGCCTTCCTTACTACTGACTCAACTTGCAAGTTAACCTCTAGAGAATCCCAAGACCCTATGCACCTCCAATTTCTGAATTCACACCGTTTAAAAAATCATCTTTGCATTTATTCCTTCTACAGAAGTACATAACCATACACTTTCCTACACTGTATTCCATCTGCCACTCCTGATCTTTTTTTAAATTGAAGTACAGCGAAAAACATGTCGTCCCAACACTTCTAGGCTGCACTTCCCAGCAATCTCCGAAATTTAACCCTAGCCTAATCACGGGACAATTTATAATGAGCAATTGACCTACCAACCAGTACGTCTTTGGGCTCTGGGAGGAACATGGTCACGGGGAGAGTACACAAACTGCTTACAGGCTGTGGCAGGAATTGAACCCGAGTCACTGGTACTGTAAAGCATTGTGCTAACCACTACGCTCCAAATCTGTCCAAGTCCTTCTGCTGACTCCCCGTCTTCCTCAACATTACCTGCCCCTCCAATTACCTTTGTATCATCCACAAGGCCATCAGTTCTGGCATGCAGACCATTAACATATAGCATGTGAAACAGCAGACCCAACATCAACCCTTGTGAAATGTTGACTTACGCATTGAAGGAGGAGATGGAGCAAGCCGTGAGCAAGGATGGAAGGACAATGTTGTTAGGATAAGGGGAAGGAAGGTGATATTTTTCTTTTGTTTGGAACAGAACACTGTTGGACAAAGAAACCTGTTGATATGTTCTAAAGTCCTAGTTGCTTCATTCTATTACCAGGCACTGAGGCAGTTCCCAAAGCTTCCTTGGAAATGTACATTGCCTTACGGGGAAAGGCCGAGTGAGGAATTCTCTCTTTGGAGAAAAAGAGGATGAGAGGCGACTGGATAGAGGTGCAAAAGATGGTAAGGGACATGGATTCAGTGGAGAGCTGGCGACTTTTACACAGGGCAGCAATGGCTAATTCGAGGAGGTATAATTTTAAGGTGACTGGAGGAAAGTATAGGGGGGATTCAGAGGGAATTTTTTTTAATACACAAAGAGTGGTAGGATTGAGGAACACCTAGCCAGTGGAGGTGGTGGTAGAAGCAGATATATTTGGGGCATCTAAGAAACTCTTAGATAGGCACACGCAGGAGTGAAGTACAAGATTGATCTTAAAGTCCATTAAAAGGTCAGCACAACATTGTGGGCTGAAGGGCCTGCGCAGTAATGTCATATGCTCTATGTTCTATACCCACTAACTTGCGAGAATTCCTGGGCAATGACTGCACCAACTGGAGAAGGAATATTTCGGGTGGGATAGAGAAGCTTGTGATCTTTATTTGGAAACACAGAGAAGCTGAATAAGTGTACCACCTCCCGAACTGCCACGCCAATTGTCCCGAGAAACACCTCATGCTCCACCTGTGGGCAGAGTCTATAGGTCCCACTTTGGCCTCATCAGCCATGGCAGAAGCTACAGGATAGGAGCAGAGTAGAGACATCCACGACTTCCAGGACCATCCATGATACAGATCCATGATACAAAGATAGTTGGGAGGGGCAGGATAATGTGAATGAAGTAGGGAATGCACAGGAGTTGGGCCGATTAGGAGAATCGGCAACAAAATGGCAGATGGAATATGGGGTAGGAAGTATATGGTCATGGATATCTTGATCAGCGAGTCCTGACAAAGGCTCATAGCAGAAAATATCAACTGCTAATTCCTCTCCAAAGACACTGCATGGCTTGCTGAGTTCATCCAGGACTTTGTGTGCGTTACTCCGGATTTCCAGCATCTGCAGAATCTCAAACAAGAGAAGATCTGCAGATGCCAGAAATCCAACCAACACACACAAAATGCTGGAGGAACTCAGTAAACCAGGCGGCGTTTATGGACAAGATTGCAGTCAACATTTCGAGCTGAGACCCTTCAGCAGGATCCTGATGTGGACTCTCAGCCTGAAACGTCAACTGTACTGTTCTCCATAGATGTTGCCTGGCCTGCTGAGTTCCTCCAGCATTTTTTGTGTGTTATCCATAGAATCTCTTGTTTTTAGGGCTGCCCGAAAAGAAATTCTTTAAGTAAAGAGTCCACATTCTTAAACATGGAATCATTTATTGAAGGAGTGACTTCCAGTCTTCAGGGTCTTGATAGTTGAAGGCACAGGGTCAGGGATGATGAGGAGGTCTGAACTTGGAAAGTCCGGAAATAAAATGTTGGAGGAGATGGCAGTAACCGGCAGGCTAAAAGATGGGTTAAAGGTGAAAGGTGAGAAGTTTAAATGGAACATGAGGGGAAACTTCTTCACTCAGAGGACTGAGAGTTTGTGGAAGGAGCTGCCAGCGACAGTGATGCGTGCAAGCCTGATTTCAACATTTAAGAGAAGTTTGGATAGGTACATGGATGTTAGGGGTATGGGGGGGGAGGGCGGGAGCTATAGTCCCGGTGTAGGTCGATTGGAGCAGGCCGTTTAAAATGCTCAGCACATACTAGATAGGCTGAATGGCCTGTTGCTGTGCTGTACTTTTCTATGACTCTAGGGATGAGAACTTGAACTGCATGAAATAAGGGGCAGGATTGGGGGTCATTCAGGAGGCAGTTATTAACCAATAGGTGGGAGCTGCATGGGAAATAATGGAAGCAGGTCAGGGAGTCACACGAAATGTGGCGAGCTTGCAGGGAGCTGGAGGGTGAAGATTTACAAAGAGAAATGAAACCCAGGAGGGCATCTCACAAAGGAAAACGTAGCACTGGAGAAGAGAACTTTAAGAATCAAAGGGAAAGTAACGCAGAACGCAACGGGAAACGGCAAGAGATGCCTCAAATGATTAATAGGAGCAGACACTTGGTTTTGCCCAAGTTCCACTCAGTGTCCATCTTCTGCGCCGACTCACTCATCGGTAAGGTCAAGATTGTATAAACCAAGTAAATTAACTTAGTGGAAAAGCAGCTTGGAGAGTAAACTCTTTATAACCAGTTCTCTCAGACTCCAGTCATTCCACTTGCTGGACGCTTAAGCATTCACAGTACAAAAAAAAACGTTGAATGGCCTGGTCCTCTCTTTCAGTGGCCACATAGTCTTTGTATATTTTCACTGCTGTCCACACTGTAATTAGCACGAGGCGGACTAATGGAAACACTAGAACGCGAGAGGATCCCATTACCGTTACGGAGGGTGAACTCATTACGTGGGCAGAGATATTCCAAAGGAATGCGTTCATCTCCTCCACATTCAGAGGATGTGCAGGTGATGGGAACTCTGGACCTCCAGGCTTGTTTCCCCGTCTTATGTCCTCCCACTTTCGATAATAACCCGACTGCCCCTCGGCCCCAGACTCCACCGTTAGAGCCCAGAGTTACGACATCAACTCCAACTAAAACAAGCTCTCCTGGCCTCGCCGCCCACAGTCTCCCTACCTGTGTCTGACATCCTCCCGCTGACAGCAGCCACTGCAAACACGACAGGTTGCCGGTGGCAGCCGCGTCGTGCGCCGGAGTCGCCCCGTTCCTGGCACGCTGATTCCCGGCGAGTCTCGCCTCTTCCACCAGGTACTTCAGGGCGTCGAGCCTCCCGGAGCGGGCGGCGTGATGCACCGGCGAAGCTCCGAGGTGATCGGACACTTTCTGCAGGAGGGCGCCCTTACTTTGCAGCGCCTGCAACGCTTTCAGGTCGCCGTTCCTGGCAGCGACCAGCGAGGGGTCCAGAACCATTTTATACTCTTGTGTATTTGTTCAAATACTCGATTATCATTTCCTTCCGACGCTTCACTTTTTGCGCGTGACCATTTTGCTCCGGCGCCGGTTCCTGACCGAATCCCGCAGGGTCTGTACCATGCTGAATATTTAATTACCAAGGACGTGAATAATCTATGAGAGAGGCGGAACCAGTTCAGCTAAACAGCAGTCAACAAGCAGCGGTTCAACCAGTCCCCGGGCGGCTGCGTTCCCTGGCCTGAGTTCGGAGGGATCTGCCCTGCTCCGACACCGAATTCCTGCTCTTGACAACTGCTTCATGTTTGCCTCTTACTGATTTACCCCATTAAATAACCATTTTACATTGAACGCCTTCAAATACCCCAGTGGTGCTAAAACGAGTTTTATTCCTCAGTTGTAAGTTTGCCTTCACTTAATGTTATAGTAATACAGCACGGAATCAGGCCCTTCGGCCCAACTGATCCATGCTGACCTGTGCTTGATCCGTTTTCCTATGTCTGACCCTTATCCCTCGTATTTAACGTATTTTACACGTTGTAATTATGCCCGCCTCTATCATTTCCTTTGGCATCTCGTTCCCTGTTCTTACCAACCCCTGCATCAGAAGATGGGTTCTCGGGTTCCTTTTAAATCGTATCTTTCCCACGTCAGTTTTAGAATCCCCTACCCTGGGGAAAAGACTGTCGCCACACAGCTCCTCTATGCACCTCACGCTGTAAGGTCACCCCTCAGCCTCTTACAGTACTACAGGGAAGAAGTCCCAGCCTACCCAATCTCAAAACCTCCCGTTCTGGTGTTGATTTAAAACAGAGGCTGATCGGTTCTTGTTCGGCAATGGTGACAAAGTTTATGAGGATAAAGGATAGGGTTGAGAAGGATAATAATAAGGGCATGATGGAATAGCAGAGTAGACTAGATGGACCGAATGGGCTGATTCTGCTGCTATGACATATTGTCTTATGTCCTTATTCAGGGGCAGTATTACCCCCGACACTGTAATGCAATGATGCTGGTCTTGTTCTATACCAGAGCATTAATTGCCTTTTCTCTGCCAGAGTTTTGGGTGGTGGGGTGGAGATATGTCTCTGACAAAGGAGGCGCAAGCTACTCCTCCCCTAGCCTGCAGGTCACCTTAGGGCAAGGTGTAGCACCTGCTTAGCCTTCCCCCTCCCCCGATCAGGGTCACGGGAAGCCATGAGAGAAGGTGGTGGGTGGTCGTATGAGCAACTGGTGCACATCACAAGTCTTGGTTATACGACCACTGACACCAGGCAATTAATCTCTGAAGAGTGTTGGACAATGACTGAGGTCATCTATCCCGTTAAGATACTAAACACAAAGGGCACTGCGGATGCTGTGGTCAAAGCAACACGTACAACAAGCTGGAGGAACTCAGCAGGTCGGGCAGCATCCGTGGAAAGAAGCAGTCAACGTTTCGGGCCGAGACCCAGACCTGCTCGTTTCCACGGATGCTACCCGACCTGCTGAGTTCCTCCAGCGTGTTGTACGCGTTGTAAAGACACTGCCCAGAAGAAGGCAATGGCAAACCACTTCTGCGGAAGAATTTGCCAAGATCAATCATGGTCGCGGAAAGACCACGATCACCTACATCATACAACACAGCACATAATGACTGATGGGCAACGTAGGTGGGGGCAGAATCATGGTGGTGCTAAATTGCGACTCCTTCGTGTTCATTTAAAAAGAACAAAACACCAGCTTGCTTTCTACCTTTGATGTCTCTCCTGTTCCTTTTCGGGGTGGATGGGGTTCTGCTGACCTGGAGTGACACTCTGTGCTGCGGCTCACGCCCGGCCGCTTGTCGACATCACCAGGTGGCGGAGGAAAAGACGAGCATGCCTTCGGGGTTCCGAGGTTTCGCGGCCCTGATTCCGAGCCGGGGCTCCCAACTGAAATGTGAAAGGAGGGAATGGAACGTCAGGGTCAGGGGTTGAGCTGCTGCAAGCTCTGTACGGCGAGTTGTGCTCGCTCAGTCCCTCTCGTTGAATTGTTCCCTGGACGTGCGTGTGGTAAAACTAATACCCAGTCTGGATCCAGCGTCGATGCAACATTCAGGTCATTCAGAGAGCTTGGCTGAGGGTTAACCTGGCCCAGGATACTCCGGGAAGTACTCTGCCACCTAACCTTCTTCGAAGCAGAACCGAGGGATTTTTACCACCCAGGATGGCCCCACTGACTGAGCTGTACTTGGGTGCGTCCAGTTGGAGTCTGCAGTTCATTTCCTCGATGCTCCTCGAAATGCTGCCTTTGTCCTTGTCCATAGAAACATAGAAAACCTACAGCACAATACAGGCCTTTCGGCCCACAAAGTTGTGCCGAACATGCTTTTACCTGAGAAATTACCTCGGCTTTACCCAAAGCCCTCTATTTTTCTAAGCTCCATGTACCTGTCAGGAGTCTCTTAAAGGACCCTACCGTATCCGCCTCCACCACTGTCGCCAGCAGCCCATTCCAGGCACTCACCACTCTGAGTAAAAAACCTACCCCTGATATCTCCTCTGCACCTACTTCCAAGGAACCTTAAAACTAGGCCCTATAGCGCTAGCAATTTCATCCCTGGGAAAAAGCCTCTGACTATCCACACAATCAATGCCTCTCATCATCTTATACACCTCTATGTCCAGTCCCAAGGAAAGTGAAATCAGCTGTAATTCCCTATATTACCGAGTACGGGGCAGGGTTGGTACTGAAACCCTTGCCTTCTCACAGTTAGCCACCTTTCACGCCAAGTGTGCCGGTGTTACCGAGATTTACCTGCTGAACACGGTAGGCAGGGCAATCGCAAAATAAGGGTTGACGCTGGCTGCAATGTCCTGGACCAGCTGTAAAGCATCAGCCAACCACAGAGAAATTTGGGGGAAAAAGCTGGTGGCAGCACTGAGAGAGGACCTGCTGAAATAACTGCGGGGCTTAACGCAAGGAAGTACTGACTCGCGTCGTGCTTGTTGCTAACTACAGCGTACAGACCATCCCTGGGTAAGGAACAACGTCCATTCTCACAGATGTTCGCAAGTGGATTTTGTCCTAAGTCGGGAAGTAGACAAAGAATCACGTGACGTGGTAACCATATCACCACTGTGTTGTCAGGGAAGACATGCAAATCAGAAGCAGAATCAAAAGTTGAAAATAAGTTCTGAGATTCAGTTTCTTGCAGGCATTTCCGGTAAATACAAGAAACTCAGTTGTATCAATGAAAAAACTCACACAACAAAGATTGGCAAGCAACCAGTGTCAGAACAAATTGTGCAAATGAGAAAAAAAGAGCAAGTTAAAATATTAAACATTGAGAGCATGAGTTGTAGAGCCCTTGAAAGTGAGTCCATAGGGTGTGGAATCAGTTCAGTGTTGGGTGAGCCTGATGGTTGAGGGGGAATAACTGTTCTTGAACCTGCTGGCTCAGGACCCTAAAACTGCGCTACCTCCTTCCTGATGGCAGCAGTGAGAAGAGAGCGTCAGTCAGAACCGGGTTTATCATCATGGACATATGTCACCAAGTTTGTTGTTTTGTGGCAGTGATACAGTACAATCGTAAAAATTGCTAAAATTACTATAAATTATAATAAAAATGTGTATACGGAACAAAAAGAGATGGGCTCAGGTACTGTTTGTTAATCTGATGCCAAATGGGAGTGGAACTGTTCCTAAAACGTTCAGTGTGTGTCTTCAGGCTCGTGTACCTCCTCCCTGATGGTAGCGTGAAGAGGACGTGACCGAGATGGTGACGTGGCGGGAGGCCTTAATTAATGAAAGGAAACACATATGAAAAAACAATTACTGAAAGTAGAGAGAGAGAGAGAGAAAGTGTGAGTTCTGTTGTTCATAAGAACGAACATACCTAAAGGGATTTCTCAATTTAATGCAACACGCACAAAATGTTGGAGGAACTCTGCAGGCTAGGCAGCGTCTATAGAAAAGAGTAAACGGGCGATGTTTTGGGCCGAGACCCTTCTTCGGGACTATAAATTACAATAAGAATAAATAATAATCCAGCATTTTGTGTGTGTTGCTTTGGATTTTCAGCATCTGAAGATTTTCTATGTTCGTGATTCTCAACACTGTATAATGTTATTTTAGGAGCTTATTCATGTGTTGGCACGTCTACAAGTGGGGAGTTCGTAACCCAGGGGTGGCCTGTATGGGACTCTGCCTATGATGCTTGTAGGTGGTTTAGGTGCTGGGTTGGGGTTGTTGTGGCAGGAGGGGAGCAATAATGGAGGGACGTGTTGGATCCTATCGCTGTCTCTGTGTGCTCACTCTTTCCCTTTCTTCCTTTGCTCGATTCCCCAGATGTTCCCCCACTCTGATCCCCCCCCCTCAGTTTCAGCTACAGTGTACCCTCCACAGCAGGGTCCACGAAGGGAGCTGGTGGCAGTGGCCTTGGGTAACTAACCAGTCCAGCGCACCAGTGAGTTGCCCAGACCGTGATCTCCCAGGATGGAGGGGGGGGGGCACTTCGGAAGGCGGGGTGGGGGGGCCTTGAACCAGGTACCGGCAGTTCACAAAACCACGGTGTAAGCAGTATGCCCACAGCCCGCAGCCTCAACTGTGGCAAAGTCTGTCCGACTCTCCCTCGCCTCGTCAGGGCCTCAGAACCCACAGAATCAGAGCGGATGCAAAATTTCACCCACTTCAGGTGAAGAAGAAAAAGCGGTTCGGCCATGGGCAATATTAATCGGAGCATCGAAACACCAAAACATCAGCACAGGATGTGAGCTGGGGTTTTGCAGCGAATTGGCTCCAAACAGGGGGGAAAAAACACATACAGGCGTTGTTTAAGCGTCATACCTCAAAGAGGGATCATTGTTGTTTCAAGCAGGCTAGTAAACAAAGAATATATTTCTTTAATAGCGTGCGGGCTTCTTAAGTGCATTAAGACCCAGCATTGTCACGGTGAAATGGCAGCTGGGTTGAATCGGCTGCAGTGGAATGGAGTCAAGTGGACACATGTCACAGCTGAGGTGGTTTTAGAATTGTTCCACGCTCCGCCTCTCTGTGCTTGCCTGTAACGGGTGTTTGAATCGTCGGTGGCTTTTACAGCCCAGGAAAACCGGTGCATATTATCGCTGTCAGTGAGTTCATCGTCTGTTCCTTATCGCGGGTGTTCGGCCTTTGAATTTCTGATTGAAACCTCCCCCGGTTTCATAATCAAAGGCGGGTGAAGTCAAAATCTCCACTAAAGTTCTCAAAACACCCCCAGTGAACACAGCTTCCGTCCTGTGCAAATCCCAAGGGTGATGCGCTCTCTAATGTTCGCCGCTGGGTGGCAGTGTTTCCCACGAAGCTGAGGACTTTGGCCCTATTTTCTCAGGAACCTCTGGAAATCCTTGAGTAAATACAGGCACTGGAAACATTTTGGGGGAGAAAAGTTGGTACAGAATTTACTGTTAATCTGGCAGATTTTTCATTACGCATTAAGGAAAACCTAATTTCTTGTGCTGATCCACGTGGAACATTTTGCTAAAAGTATTTTCAATAATTATCAGTCATGCTTTGGGCTGATTTTTTTATCTATCCATTTGGAGATGCAGCGCAGTAATTGGTCTTTTGGCCCAACTAGCTCGTACTATCTAGTTACACCCATGTGACCAATTAAATCTGTAAATCTTTGGAATCTGGAGGGAACCGAGGCACCCGGAGAAAACCTGTGCGATTATGGAGATAACTTCCATAGATGTTATCTATAACATCGAAAACTTTTATAGATGTACCGTGGAGAGCATTCTGACAGGCTGCATCACTGTCTGGTATTGGGGAGGGGGGGGGGGGGGCTACCGCGCGGAACCGAAAGTAGCTACAGAGGGTCGCAAATCTAGTCAGCTCCATCCTGGGTAAGAGCTTACAAAGTACCCAGGTCATTTACAGGGGGCGGTGTCTCAGAAAGGCAGCGTCCATTATTAAGGACCCCCAGCACCCAGGGCATGCTCTTTTCTCTCTGTTACCATCAGGTAGGGGGTACAGAAGCCTGAAGGCACACACTCAGCGATTCAGGAACAGCCTCTTCCCCTCTGCCGTCCAATTCCTGGATGGACATTGAACCCGTGAACACGACCTCACTTTTTAATATATATTATTTTTAATCTATTCAATATACATATACTGTAATTGGTGTACTTACTTATTTTACTTTTTTCTTCTATATTATGTATTGCATTGAACTGCTGCTGCTAAGTTAACAAATTTCGTAACACGTGGCGGTGATAACTAACCTGATTCTGATAGCCTGCAAGCTCCTGACGGAGAGCGGCGGAAATGGACCTGGGTCGCTGGTGCTGTAAAGGCGTTGCGCTTGCCCCTACGCTTCCATGCCACCCAACAGCCAGCCAGACACGCCTCAGAAGACCACCTCCTTGCTCTGGAAGATTTGCTTTCATATAGGGCCTTAGACAACTTCAGAACATCACCAGTCACTTGATAGCCAACGATGTGCTATATTCGGAATCCAGTCTTTGGTGGATTAAGAAAGTAACAAGCGGTTCAGTTACAACAAGCTCCCACAAGCAACGATGTACTCGCACCAAGCTAATTTCCTGCTTATACTGGTTTAGGGTTAAATACTGAGGGAGATCTTCTTAGGTCCACTTGGATCTGCCAGCAGGAAAGGTCATGACTGGGAGGGGTGATGTCGGAAGAAACCAGCTTCCATCATCCAGGCCATGCTCTCTGCTTGCTGCTACTGTTAGGCAGGAGGTACAGAAGCCATGGACATCGCCATGTCCAGGAACCGTTATTACCATCAGGCTCCTGAATCAGCGTGGGTAATTTCATCTCAACTCTGAACTGATTCTGCAACATATGGGCTCACTTTCACAGACTCCACAACTCATGTTCTCGGTATTGTTTACTTAGTAGTATTGCAGTGTTTGTCTTTTGCACATTAGTTGTCAGTCTTCGTGTGTAGTTTGTCATTGATTCTATCGTATTTCTTTGCTTTGTGGTGAATGCCTGCAAGAAAATGAATCTCAGGGTACAGATAGGTTCTTTGATAATAAATTTACTTTGAACTTTGGGATCATCATGACCACGGGCTGAAGTCCGCCGGGCTTACACTCAGCAGAGTTGGACCACCAGCGTCGACCTCAACAAGTGCAGCACGGACCGCGGGTTCGGCTCACTGAACCTGCGCTTGTTCAGACCTCAGGCAAGGGCGGCACTTGCAGACATTGTCTGCCAGAAGAAAGGGAGCTGGAGCTTTTATTTGATTTGTGTGTGTGTGTGTGTGTGAGTTAGAATGTGAGACAGACAGAGAGAGAGAAAGAGAAAAAATACATGCGTTTGTGCACCGAATCAAAGTCCCTTTTAGTACCACTGACATACGAGGGTTGATTGATCAGTTCGTGGCCTGAGGTAGACGGACTCAATTTTAGAAAACCTAGTTTTTATTTTTCAGCATTGTCCCCTCCTGCATTTACACACTTAGTCCAGCGGTCGTGGAGCATACGGACCTCGGACCTGCAGAAAGTGTCCACAGCTGGGGTGATTGATAAGTTCGTGGCCTACGGTAGGTACTCATCTCCTTCTACCTTGGGCCACAAACTTATCAATCACCCCTGATGAGTTATTAACTTCAAACTTTCTGCATAATCACTCAAAGAGTTGACCTGCGTGTGCATGTAACGAGAGCTGTATAACTCATCTCCTTCTGCCTTAGGCCACAAACTTATCAATCACCCCTTGTACTGCATGTCATGAAATGTGTTGTTTTGTGGCAGCGGTACAGTGCAATGTATGATGTATTCTATAAATATATAATATTAAATAAGCAGTGAAAAAAGAGTGGACAAAAATAGTGAGGTAATGTTCATAGGTTCAGTGTCCTTTCAGAAACCTGTTGGTAGAGAGGAAAAAGCTGTTCTTGCAAGCGTGAAGAGTGTGTTTTCAGGCTGGAGTGTTTGTGTTTTCGTCTTAACAAGTCTCAGAACATGAGTATTGATACCTGTCAGGTTCAGGTCAATAACCTCATAAACCCTTGGACTGGTACTGGAGGTCATACCTGGTCCTGCACTCCTGCAGCAGAGAGGCTCAACCACACTATCCTTCGAACAGTACAGCACAGCAACAGGCCCTTCAGCCCACAAAATCTGTGCTGAACTGTGAGGCCATCATTGGCCGGGGTTTGACCATGGATGTTTCGTCCTATGCTATCTACGTCAGCAACCCAGGGCTGTGCGATACGGAGATCAAGCTGCTACCCTCGCAACAGCACCCCCCCCCCCGCCCCATGCAGCTGATGAATCCACAGAGACGGCAGACACTGATGCAGTTTGGCACCTGCGGCATCGCAGGAGTTACCCGTCAGTGCTGAACTCAACGTGGACTGCCTCAGGGACTCCAGCTCAGGATTTTCCCTCAGGGGGTTTACTCCCGAAGCCTTCCCTGTGAATGGATACAGCCATAAGGCAGTGGAGGTTTGAAATCAGTTTTCCTTCTCCTAGGTGAACTGCCAACCACGGCTGACAAGCCCCGTCTGCCCAAAGTGCTGTACTATTGTCATCTATCCCTTCTACCTACACATGGTTCACATCTCTCCATTCCCTGCACATCCAGATCTTAATCTGATGCAAGCCTTTCACTGTTAAAGTGTAATAAGGCCCATCCACTGTGGTATCCAGAAGTTTACAGTAAAAATCCTTTATATTGGAGTACTATCATTTTGTCAATTGATCAGTGCAACATATTCTAATTCAAATCAGACTGCGACGTGCTGAAAACGGCCAAATATCTGCCAGACAAGTGGGAAAGCTCTTCCACTTGCCACCTGTGCTGAGAGGGTTAATTCTCTCCCACTGTCTCAACATGATGTCATCTGCAGAAAAGCACCTGAGCTTTGTCAGCACACTGCACGCCAGGTCCTCCTGTTCTGACATGTTCCTGCAGCGAAGTACCTGCTCCTGGTACACTTGCTGTCTGCACCAGACGTCAGTCGGTCTGACGCGCGGTGCCCCATGGCCAGGTTGCGACACCTCTCCTTCAGCTTCTCCGTCCGTTGCCCCAGAGGCCAGCGGCTCTCACTGGTGCACAGCTCCGCATTAGCCAGCAGGCACCCACCCCCTCTCTGTCCATGCCGCTTACTCCGCATGACATCTCAGAAAGACGGTGATCAAAGTTCGGGCGTAGCACACACAAAACGCTGGAGTTTTGACCTGCTGAGCAGGTCAGCGCACAACTGCTCTGCACATGGCTGCAAGGAACTGTAGAGAGTTGTGGACGCAGCTCAACGCATCCCAGGAAACCAGCCTCCCGTTTATGGACTTTGTCTGTGCTTCTCACCGCCACAGTAAAGCAGCCAGCATAATCAGAAAGCTCAACCCACCCCGGACATTCCTTCTTCTCCCCTCTCCCATTGAGCAGATACAGGAGCCTGAAAGCATGTACCACCAGGCTCAAGGACAGTTTCCATCCTGCTGTTATCAGACTCTTGAACACCTTGTACGTTAAACTGGACTCGACCGCACAACCTACCTACCTCGTATGTAAAATTACGTATGTGAATGGAAGATATCATAATCCTACCACATCACAAGTGTGTGCACCACTAAAAATAAAATGAAGTACTATACACACATTATCCCCAGCTCCATGATTATTTTCTTCTGATCAGTTTTTGTTTTTGGAGTGACAAAAACATAACAATATTGACGAGTAAGTTTTGAAACGAACCCGAGACAATTACCTACCTGTTGAAGTGCGGTAAGAAGTTAGAGTTTAAAAAAGAAGCATATCACAATTTTTTTCTTCAGAAAAGGAGAAGACAGTTGAGATTTTAAACAAAAGGCAGAATATGAACAAAATTCATTGCACAAGCACTGAGTATTGGGTAATAATTAATTAATTAAAGGTCAAAATGACTGGCTACTTCGGAAAGACGGATGTGTTTGATTGCACAACAGAAAACTGGATTTTGTATACTGAGCAAATTGAGCAGTATTTTGAAACACATGATATAGTCAATTAAAAACAAGTGCCAGTTTTGCTGACAGAATTCGGTGAAAAGGCATATGGTTTGCCCAGAAGTTTGACTGCTCCAACCGGACCAGCCAAAATGAGGTTTGCTGATGTCGTGAAAGTAATGCAGCACCAGTGAGAACCAAAACCATTATTTATTGTAGTGGAACCAAAAGGAAATGAATTCTTTTTTAGCTTACAAACAAGAGCAAATCTGCAGATGCTGGAAATCCGAGCAACCCACACAAAATGCTGGAAGAACTCAGCAGGCCACTCAATGTTTCTGGTCGAAACCTTCGACAGGACTGTAGAGAAAAAGCTAAGGAGTAGATTTGAAAGGAGGGGGAGGGGAGAGAGAAATGCTAGATGATAGATGAAACTTGAAAGGGGAGGGACGAAGCACAGCGCTTGGAAGTTGTTGGTGAAAGAGACAGAAGGACATGGAAGAAAGAAGAAGGGGGGTGTGAAGGAGCACCAGAGGGAGGTGATGGAGGGAGGTAGGCAAGGAGATAACATGAGAGATGGACAAAGGGATGGGACATGGTGAATGGTGGGGGAAGATGGAGATATTACTGGAAATTTGAGAAATCAATGTTCGTGCCATCAGGTTGGAGGCTACCCAAGTGGAATATAAGGTGTTGTTCCTCCAACCTAAGTGTGGCCTTATCCTGACAGTGGAGGAAGCCATGGATGGACATATCAGAATGGAAATGGGAAGTGGAATTAAAATGTGTGGCCACTGGGAGATCCCATTTGTTCTGGTGGAAGGAGCATAGATGCTCTTTTGTGTGTTGCTCCATTTTAGCTTACATAGCTGATATAAAGGGATGGTTTGAGTATCGCCAATGCAATGATGGGCTTCATGATGGACTGAGAGATTGTTTAGTTTGTGGAATCTTACAAGAAGACATTCAAAAATGGCTTCTAACTGAAGCACAATTGACAGTTGAAATTACTGTATAAATGGAAACAGTAAACTGAGACACAAGTGAGTTGCAGTCAGGAATGAAAGTGAACGTGAACAAAATTGCAACTTCTAAACAGAAACTTGCATGGGCAGACAAATTGTGTTAACTTTGTGGCAGGGGCTCGCATACCCCAGACCAATGCAGGTTTGAAATTTACAGAAAATGCAATCAAGTAGGACACTTACAAAGAGCATGTCAGGCAGACAAAAATAAATTGACTACACAGGGAAGAGAAAAAGATGAAAATTCAAGCTGCAGTTTCAAAAAAAGGCACAAAACTGCATACTTGTGATGAAAAATTGGATAACGATGAGAGTGACACAGGACTGAGTAGCCTTGAGGTTTACAGTGTGAAAAATAGCAAGAGACAAGCAATATGGCTTACAATAGAAGTGAATGGTAAATTATTTAAAATGGAATTGGACAGTGGCTCAGCTGTTTCAATCATTCCACAAAATGAGTTTGAATGGTATTTCAAAGAAACTGAACTGAAGCCTGAAGATATCCAAATAAGAACTTATAATGGAGAAAAAAAATCCTATGGGAATGACATTTGCAACAGTGAAATACAACAACTAACAAAACAGCATTGTGGGGTTGCAACTGGCTGAGGTAACTACAATTTAACTGGAGATCTGTCCACCATTTGCATGCTACATCACCTGCAATAGAGTCAACCGAAAGCAAATTAAGAAAGGTACTGGATGATGTGTTCAAGGAAGATTCAATGATTCAATATAATATTAGAGGATGCATGCAGTATACATCTTGAAATTCTTACTCTTCGCAGACATCCGTGAAACAGAAAAGAATCCCAAAGCATGAATGACAGAAAATGGTATACGGAGGAATTTAAGGTGGGGGGGGGATATATGGGAGACAGGGTTTAAGGGTCGGCACAACATTGTGGGCCGAAGGGCCTGTACTTTGCTGAACTATTCTATTAAAATGATAGAACCCCAAAGCCCCTCCCACTCCCACACACAGGCAGAAGTATCAGCCCTACCCCATAACCCTCCCCCCAACTTGCTCCAGCAAAAGCATCAACCTCCCACCATCCAGCATGCAAAGTATTGGAGAAGCGGCATTGGAAAACTCAAAACATGTCAAAGGTAAAATTGTGTTAAATGAGAATGCCACACCCAAGTCTTACAAAGCCCATCCGGTTCCTTATACCACCTCTGATAAAATAGCCAGTGAGCTGCATCATATGGAGGCTGAAGGAATTCTTTCCAAGTGGAGTCCAGTGGCCAAGAAGGATGGGTCTATCGGGGTCTGTGGTGATTTCAAGGTCGCCATCAGACCCGTACTGTACCCTCTGCCCAGGATAGAGAATATCCTTGCAAACTTTTCAGGAGGGAAGCACTTCAGCAAAGTGGACTTAGCTGATGCCTACCTACAGATGGAGAGGAAGAAGTGTCCAAAGTGTTTCTCAGCATGAACACTCACCAAGGGCTTTATCGCTATAACAGGCTTATTTTTAGAGTAGCATCTGTACCTGCACCCTGGCAGTAAACTATTGTCCAGGTGCTGTGAAAGCATCCAGGTGCTCAGTGTTACCTGGATTGGTCAGTAGGTACATTAATGTCAGAGAAACGTATACAATATACATCCTGAAAGTCTTTCTCTTCACAAACATCCACGAAAACAGTCCCAAAGAAAGAATGACAGTTAGATGTTAGAACCCCAAAGCACCCCCCAGCTCACCCCTCCCACACACAAGCAGCAGCAAGGCGATGAACCCCCACCTCCACCAGCAAACAAACATCAGCTCCCTCCACCGAGCACTCAAACGAGCTGCAAACAACAATAAAGACACGGCCTCGCAGTACCTCAACAACTACTCATTCACCCGGTAATTCAACATACCACAGGCTCTCTCTCTCTCCCCATAAAAGGGGAAAAAGAGGTGTCCCTGTTGTACTGCAAGAGGGGAGACATAACAAACAACTCACTGACTTACGATGTTAAAAGTCTGTTGCGTTGCTTTTTCCGAGCTCTGCTCTCAGAGAGTTGGCCCCAGAAAGGCACAGATCTCTGGACACACAATGCACGGCTGTTAACCCACTGCTCCCGATGTTCTGTGTTCTCCTGCAATGCTTCAGTCAGGGACACCGGCCTAGAAACAGCACGCCTCAAAAGCCATGAAAATCAGGAACCCTGAAGGCACGCTAGTCTTCCAGGCCGTGGCCTTGGGATATCAAAAAGCGGCGGGTCCTGAGGCCCTGAGAACGTGGCCCATTTCCACAAAGAACCAACATCAGAGTGTAACTCCAGGTCAGGGTCTTAAAAAGAACCTTGAAAAAGAAAAAAAAGAGAGATCAAAGATAGAAATAAAGCTGTTTCCAAAGATGCAAACAAAGGAGTCACCGTTTAGCGCCATCTCGACTTTCCTCCACCCCTCTGAGTCCTTGTTACCATTAATGATGACAAGGAACATCTCCAAAATCTCATGCAAACACGAGGAAATCTGCAGATGCTGGAAACTCAAGCAACACACAAAAATGCTGGTGGAACACAGCAGGCCAGGCAGCCTCTATAGGGAGAAGCACTGTCGATGTTTCGGGCCGAGACGAAGGGTCTCAGCCTGAAGCATCGACAGTGCTTCTCCCAAGAGATGTTGCCTGGCCTGCTGTGTTCCACCAGCATTTTGTGAGTGTTCCAAAACCTCAAGACTGTGTTAAAAGGATTAGAAGATTATGGGCTCAAAGCATGATGCAAAAGTGTGAATTCTTTAACCAAGCATCAATTACTGTAGTCACATCATTGATGAACAAGGATTAACACAAGTGTGTTGAGAAAATTCAGGCAGTGATGGATGCCCCAAGGGAAAAGGACATGTCACAGTTGTGGCTCCTTCAGGATTTGTCAATTACTGTAACAGGTTCCTGCCAAACCTGGCTCTTGACTTCATCCCTTGAACTCATTAATACAGATTGGGAATAAATGGCAATGGACAAGGCAGTGTGGTGTGGCTTGCAAAGAGGTAAAGGAAATGGTGACGTCAGACACTGTACTAACACATCATCCAGTGAAGCTTGCCTGCGAAGCCTTGCCTTATGGTTTACATGCAGTCATGTCACATGTATTGAGCGATGGAAATGAACGCCCCATTGCCTTTGCATTATATTTCCTTACCACTGCAGAGAAAAGTTACGCACTGATTGGCAGAGAAGCCTTGAGCCTATTTGGGGTGTGAAATGTTTCAACCAGTACTCTGTTGTGAGACAGTTTACCCTCATTACTGATGATCAACCACTGGTGTCCATTTTCAATCCACAGAAGGGTGTTCTACTAACAGAGATGGGCAGGCTTGCAGAGATGGGCTCTGTTTCTTGAAGGACACAATTACAATGTCAAGTTTAAGAAGACAATTGATCATGGAAATGCTGATGTATTGTCCCATTTACCCTTGAAAAAGGAAATAACTGAGAAAATTTACTAAGGCGGACCCAGCTCTTGTTGTACTCTCCCTAACAGAAATCGAATGTCTCCCTTTTACAACAGAAATGATCCAAAGGGAAACCGGAAGACCCCACACTGTTTCAGGTCCACATGGCCATGCAAAATGGCTGGAATTTGCAACAGAAATTCCAGTTCCCGCAATTTTACCAGCACCAGTATGAACTTGCCCTTGATGTGGTGCTTGATGTGGGTATTCAGAGTTGTTGTACCATCCAAACTGAGAGCTATTGTGTTAGTGGAGCTACCTGCTGGCCATCTAAGTGTGGTCAAAATGAAAGCATTGGTTCACAGCTTTGTCTGGTGGTCTGGGATAGATCAATGAATCAAGCACCTTGCCATGCACTGTCCAGGATGCCAACACATCCAGAAGATGCCAAGAGCAGCGCCTCCTTATCCCTGGGAATGACAGAGAATTCCTGTGGATTTTGCTGGGCCATTCATGGCCTCAAATTTCTTGGTAGTAGTGAACACTGCTACTAAGTGGCCAGACGTGTTCCCATTAGTCTCCAATACAGTGTTGCACACCCTTAACATGTTGGGAAGCTTCTTCTCAAGGACTGGTGTTCCAGATCATTTAGTCAGTGACCATGGACCACAGTTTGTTGCAGAACTGTTTCAGTCATTCCCGAAAGTGACTGGAATGAGACATATTACGTCTGCACTGTACCACCCAGCTACAAAAGGCTTTGTTCAGAGCTAAAGAAAGCACTGTGAGCAATGTCAGCAGAATGCACTGTACTAACACTGAATCAGAAGCTTCCCAATTTCCTCCTTGCCTGTTGCAATCCAGCACACTCCACAGCCAACAGCTCCCCGGCTTTGCTGTTCCTGAGTTGTCCCCTGCACTCACAGTTGGATCTCCTCAAACCCAATCCCAGACGGAGTACGCAGGACAAACAGCTGAGATAAATTGAGGGCTCCTTGAACAAGGATGTTCGATGTTGCACTCCTAGACAAGAAGTCCTGATGAGGGTCTACAGAGGTGAGCAAAAGTGGGTCCTTGAAAAGATTAAGGAGAAAACTGGACCACTCTCCTGCACAGTGGAGATTGCGTCTGGAGATGACACATTGAGGTGAGTCTAGAGTTGAGAAGAGCAGAGTCAATTGCTGGCAAAGAAAGGTGTTCAGAGCTGTCAGAACCACCTCTTCCAGTCCCAGAGTCAATTCCTGCAACCACCACAGAGGAGGCTCCAGAACTTGATATTGCTTCACAGCCACAAGTCTCACCTGCCAAGCAGAGTGACTCACCCAGTCCTGAAAGATGTTATCCCACAAGAATAAGAAACCCTCCACAGTGATTAAATCTTCAGGCCTGAAAATATATACTGTTCATATATACAAATTATGTTGAGATGCATTCTATATTGAGTTGGAGTTTATAATTAAGTGGTGAGGAGTGTTGTGTATCTAATATTTGAGTAATATTGTAAATACATTGTTTGATTAAGCATTCTTTGTTGTTTACATAATTCATTACAGGTTACATGTAAAAATACGTGAATGGCATATGTCGTTACACTACCTTGCGCGCCTCACTATAAGTAAAGCAAAGTACAAACACATTATCCCCAAACTCTGATTCTTTCTTTCAATTAGTTTAATGTTTTGGAGATCCAAAAACATAACATCTCCCCTAGAATTTCCTCCAGTCACTGTAAAATTGTGCCCGGCACATTGAAGTGGTACGAGGGAAAATGATTTAATGGGAGGTTCTACTGAGGGTAGCTTGCAATGAGGTACCACACTCTGGCGCTATCTTGCTGGAGGGGTTAGGCCCTAGGAGGCTGTATCTCCTAAAACTGCCTTTCATTGTGCTTTATAAATTCACCGATGAGACAATGAAGCAGGAGCTGAGAAAAAATAATTGAGATAAAATAAAGGGTTATTTACCTACATTATTAACACACACACACACACACACACACACACACACACACACACACACACACACACACACACACACACACTCTCTCTCTCTCACTCTCTGTCTCTTCCTCTCCCCTCCTCCCTGCCCTCCCCTCTTCCCCTCTTCCCTCTCCTCTCCACAGATGCTGCCTGAACTGCCAAGTTTCTGCTTTTTAATTTACAAATTCGGAAAAATGTGGATCGATGTGCTTTCCTCCTTCACTCACTAAAGTGCACAAATAGGAACAGCAGGCAGGTTTGCCAGTCAGTAAGGTAAAACTCTCAAACTTCACAGAATATTTTAAATTTCAAAATTCAACTTTATTCATAATAAAAATATAAATACAAAAGAAAAATAATACAAACCCTTTTACATTGGTGGTCAATAAATTGAGTAGTTTCAATTTCTGTTTTAAAACATAGTGGTGTAGCCACTCTATTTTCCCTGGGGTGGGGCACTATTTCAACAATTAAGGGCTTCCTGGCCAGACTCAGCCCATCTGTGTGCAGTAGCGGAAAGAACCCAGACTGTGGTCCTTCCCCTCACCGGCTTCACAGTCATGAGTCAGAGGCAGGAGCTGGAACTTTACACGGGATTGTCATCATCTTCTGGAATTAGCTCACCTGACAATTAACACATCTATTGCAGCAAGTTTGCATTGCGTCACGAGTGGTAAATCTCCAGCTTCACTCCGGGACGTGAACCTTGAACTGGCGCTGCAGTAGGCCACCAAGGCAAATCAGTCTTCACACAGACAACAGAGAGTGAGAAACATTAATGATCCCAGCACTCCACACTCAGTGGCCACTTCACTATGTACCTCCTGTATCTAATAATGAAGTGGTCACTAAGTGTAGGTGTATGATCATCTACTGCTGTCACTTACCCACTTCAGGTTTCGACGTGTTGTGCATTCAGAGATGCTCTTTTGCACTCTGCTGGAGTCACTGTCACCTTCCTGTCAGCTCAAAGCAGTCTGGCCATTCTCCTCTAACCTCTCTCATTAACCAGACATTTTCACCCACAGATCAGTCTCCTACTGGATGTTTTTTCTGATTTTTTTTGCACTATTCTTTGTACTATTTCATTGTGCGTGAAAATCCCGGGAGATTGGCAGTTTCTGAGATACTCAAGCCACCCCATCTGGCACCACAATCATTCCACGGTCACGGTCAGATTTCTTCCCCACTCTGATGTTTGCTCTGAACAACAACTGAGCCTCTTGACCGTGTCTGCATGCTTTTATGCATTGAGTGATGGCTGATTAGATAATTGCATTAACAAGCAGGTATGCAGGAGGTATCTAATAAAGTGACCGCTGGATTGAGGAATAGGATTAATTACAGTGCTCCTTTATAGAGATTCAAGCAGACAGAGTATCTGTAGTTCTCCTGGTGATGTTATTCCTATAAAGGCTACTGTGTACCAGCAGTAGTAGGGGTGAATGTTTAGGGTGATGAATGGGATGACAATTGTTGCCAAGTTTCTCAAGTTTTGTCAGAAATGCACTCACAGAGGCCCATATTTCATCATATTCTTCACCAGCGCCTCACAGGTGTGGAAAGCTCTGGGTGTCTGGAGGTGAATCATTTAGTGCAGCTTCTCAAGTCTCTGACTTTATGCGACAGTTCTACAAGACACTGGTGAAGTCACACCCAGATTACTGTGTGCGGTTTTAGTTACCCTGTTATAGAAAAGGCATCATTAAGCCGGGAATAGTGTTAGGAAGATTTACAGGACCCTTGGGCCTGAGTTTTAGTGAGAGAGAATAGACAGGCCGCTTCTGTAGTCCTTATAGCATAGCATTACAGGTAATCTTACGATAGTATATAAATTCATGAGGGGAATAGACTGTAAACCATAAGATACAGGAGCATAATTAGGCCATTTGGCCCATCGAGCCTGCTCGGTCATTGGCTGATCCATTATCCTTCTCAGCACCAATCTCTGCGAGTGGAGAGCCATAAGGTTGTGGTATCAGACGGCTTCTCGGGGGGGGGGGGGGGTACTCGGGATGTGTGCAGCACAACGGGCAGCTGTATTTACAGACATTTTTAATCTCTCTCTCTCCCAGTGTAAGGTGCCCTCCTGCTTCAAAACATCCGCCATTGTTCCTGTACCTAAAAAGATCAAGGTAACATGTCTGAACGAGTGGCGTCCCGTCACACTCACCTCAATAATAAGCAAATGCTTTGAGAGGCTGGTCAAGGACTACATCTGCAGCATACTACCACCCACACTAGAACCCCTCCAATTCGCCTATCAACTCAACTGATCGACAGACGATGCAATAGACACAGCTCTACACAGCGTCCTTACAAATCTGGAGAAGAAGGATGCTTATGTGAGAATACTGTTCTTGGACTACAGTTCAGCATTCAACACCATAATTCCCTCCAGGATTGACAAGAAGCTCAGAGACCTCAGCCTTCACCCTGTCTTGTATAGCTGGATCCTGAACTTCCTGTCACATCGCTGTCAGGTGGTAAGAGTGGGCTCCCTCACCTCTGCTCCTCTGATCCTCAACACAGGTACCCTTCAGGGCTGTGTCCTAAGCCCCCTCCTTTAATCCTGTATACTTATGACTGCGTTCCCACCCATAGCTCCAATCTGCTGATTAAATTTGCTAACGATACTACACATTACCTCCTCCCACCCCAGGTCAGTGAGTACCTGGCAGGGTCAGCAGGACTGGCTGAAGGGCCAGTGACCCTCTAGCTATGCCGGTTGGTGAGCCTGGAGTTCAGGGTCCTTCATCAGCAAGTCCGGAGTTTGAGACCTGCAGTTTGGGGTCCTATGACTGGCAAAGCTAGGATCGATACCAAAGATCGATCGTGAGCTTGACAGTCAAAGCCCAGTGGCTGAAGCCCGAGTCTGCGACTCGGCTTGGGAAGTCGGAGGCCGATGGCTGTGAGCCCGCGGGTGCAATGGAGGCTGAAGTCCCATTGGTGGACTGTGTGAGCGGGTGAGTGGATGGGTGGGAGGGGGACGAGGGGCTTGTTTTGTTGCTGTTGTCCTGTTGAACATAGAGGGCATGCTGCGTTGCTGCTGGAATGTGGGTGATGACACTTGCAGGCTGCCCCAGCACGTGCTGAGGATGTGTTGGTTGTTAATGCAAACAACGCATTTCACTACATGCTTCAATGTACATGTGATAAATAAATATATAGATGGATACAGCCATAATCTGAATCTAATTGGACCCACAACACTGCCCTGAGGACCACCTTCAATAATCCCAGGATTTAAGGTGACTGGCCCCCAATAACTATCATCGTCCTTTCATGAGGTATGGCTTCAGCCATTGGCAATCTTTCCTTTGACACCACTCCCCCCTCCCATTTAACAACTGATGTGGGCCAGTAGCATAGTAGTTAGCACAATGCTTTACAGTACTAGACATCCAGGTTCAATTCCCGCCACTGCCTGTAAGGAGTTTGTATGATCTCTCCCTGATGGTGTGTGTTTCCTCTGGGTGATCAGGCTTCCTCCCACTGTCCAAAGATGTACCGGTTGGTAGGTTAATTGGTCATTGTAAATTGTCTCATGAGTAGGCTAGGATTAAATTAGGAGATTGCTGGGCAGTATGACTTGATATGCCAGAGGGGCTTGTTCCACGCTTTATCTCGATAAAATAAAATAAATAAAAATAAAAATATCAGTTTTACCAAGACTCTTTGATGCCAAACTAAGAGTCAGAGGCAATCACTCTCATCACATCCTTCTGTCCGTGTTTCGACTTAGCCTTTCATCAAGCAATCAGGGCGAGAGGCCAAATGGGCACACCAATGACCAGGCTATCGATGATAACCAGTGCCTCATCCAGCCACTGCACACGACTGTCTCAGCAAAAACAACACAGCTATTTTCAGACAGCCTACTGTCTCCCACAGCCACCTTGACTGCACCTTCTTCAGGCCTGATTCCTCCAAAGACCCCATTTATGCTAACTGCCTTCCTGAACAGCTCCAACATTGTCTGTTCTTAAATTGTTTCAGATTTTGTTTTTCACTTAAATCTCAGAGCACAAATTCAGACCCACCAAGTCCACGCCAATGATTGAGCTATTGTAGCTATTTACGTTAATCTCATTTACCAGCCCTTAAAGATCAAAGATTGGCTTTATTTGTCATGTGTACGTCAAAACATACAGTGAAATCCATCAGCGAGGATTGTGCTAGGGAGCCTGCAAGTGTCTCCACACTTCCGGTGCCAATACAGCATGCCCATGACTCACTAATCCTAACCATACCTCTTATTTTTGGAACATGGAAGTAAACCCACGTAGTCACGGGGAGAACGTACAGACTCCTTACAGACTGTGGTAGGAATCGAACCCCAATCTTACAGCTGGCATTGCAAAGTGATGCACTAACCACTATGCTACCCTGCTGCCCAGTGGTTTGGCAGATCAAGTGTCCATCCAGGTACTCTTAGATGTTGTGTGAGAGCCTCTGCCTCAAGGACCCTGCCAGGCAGTGCTTTCCAAATTCAAACCTACCTCTGCCTGAAAACATTCTTCATTATGTTCCCTCTAAATCTCTTGCTCTTGACCTTAAATCTAAGTCCCCTGGTTATAGATAACTCTGCCATCGGGGAGAAGAGTGTGTGTGGGGAACTACATATACCTGTCTGGACACCCCCCCCCACCCCCGCTGACTGCTCCTGTGGCTCCTCCCACGGACCCCGGTATAAAGGCGATTGGAGACACCGCCCCGGCCTCAGTCTCCAGGATGCAGTGTGGTGGTCAATTGCTGCTTGTTGTTTCTTCAAGCCAATAAAAGCCTATATCTCGCCACACATCTCAGAGAGTTGTTGATGGTGCATCAGTGTGTGTAATTTTTTTATGGTCCTTAGCAAAAACTGCAATCCTTGCAAACTTAAGAAAGACAAGTAAAGAGTTATTCATCCCCACAAGTCTGTATATGATCCATAAACACGAGATTCTGCAGATGCTGAAAATCTAGAGCAACACACACAAAATGCTGGAGACACTCAGCAAATCAGGTAGTATCTATGGAAGGGAATAAACAGTTGATATTTCAAGCCGCGACGCTTCATTAGGAGTGGTGCATTCAGCAAAAAAAGCACAGCTTAAAATAATCAAACGTTCTGAAAGCGACTCACAGAACATAAGAATTAGGAGCAGGAGAGGGCCATCTGGCCCGTTGAGCCTGCTCCGCCATTCAATAAGACCATGGCTGATCTAACCATGGATTCATCTCCACCTACCTGCCTTTTCTCCATAACCCTTAATTCCCCTACTATGCAAAACTCTACCCAACCTTGTCTTAAATATATTTACTGAGGGAGACTCCTCTGCTTCATTGGACAGAGAATTCCACAGATTCACTACACTCTGGGAAAAGCAGCTTCTACTCATCTCCGTCCTAAATCTACTTCCCCAAATCTTGAGGCTCAGTTCTAGTCTCACCTATCTGCGGAAATAACTTTCCTGCCTCTATCTTATCTATCCCTTTCATAATTTTATATGTCTCTATAAGATCTCCTTTCATTTTCTGAAGTCCAGCGAGTACAGTCCCAGGTGACTCAATCTCTCCACTCATCTCTGGAATCAGCCAGGTGAGTCTCCTCTGCACCACCTCCAAAACCAGTATATCTTCATGAGGTAGTGTGTGCTTTGAACCAACACCTGTAAAAAGCTCTGTGTAAACTGATTGAAATCTCTGAGCACTCTTTGAAATTCTCTGCATTGTATCAGTGTTATTCGTATTGCTGTGTAATTTTGTCTGAAGTGTTTACATTAAGTACGGAATTTGGATCCTTGTGGTGTAACTAAATCATTATTCTTGGACAATTATACTGAAGTTAGATAAAAGTGAATCAGTTGCTTATAATGATGAAGTAAGAAGCTGACAGGTGATAGGTGGAAGAGGTAAGGGAGTGAAGAGGAAGGAATCTGATAGGGGAGGACAGTGGACCATGGAAAAAAAGGGGAAGGAGGAGAGATACCAGAGGAAGTGACAGCTGGCTGAGGACAAGGGAAGAGAAAGGGAAGGGAAAGAGATTGGACCCAGAAAGAGGAATGAAAAAAGAGAGAAGGGGTTTGGAGAGAAGTTACCAGAAGTTAGAGAAATCGACGTTCATGCCATCTGGTTGGAGGCTGCCCAGACGGAGTATGTTGCTCCTCCAACCTGAGAGTGGCCTCATCATGGCAGTAGAGAAGGCCATGGACCAACATATCGGAACGGGAATGGAAAGTCCAACTGAAACAGGTGGCCTCCAGAAAATCCCACCAAAGCTCTTGATTCTCTTTGCATTCAATAAATAAATGCGGCCATTTTCCTCCAGTTAATTGCTAATGAAAGAAAGTGAAACGTCGAGGAGAGAGTCGTAGAGGGAAGGGATCTTGAAAGAAGCTTTAACAACTCAAAAGGTGGTTTAGCCATGCAACTGAACACCCGCAGAGACTGACTCATCCTGTTCCACTGATACCTGGAGTGGTGCCCAGGAGGGTAGAAACTCACAGGATTTGCCAGACCCCACACTATTCAACAGGCAGGAAAAACAGGTTTTTAGACAGGAGGCATCTTGTAATGAGTTAATTCAGTCTCCTTATTACTCACCTCAAGTCTCTAATGATAATACTTGATTTTACCCAATTGTCTGTCTATGAGCTGCACTGCTCTTGCCAAGATAAACTTCAAAAGTTATTACGGTCATTCCTTGTGGAAAATTAGACATTCAGAAAAAGTGGACTAAGCAACCTTGGGAAGCATCACGTCTGCATCTAATCCCATTCTTAATATCCGCAGGTGTTTATTCCACTAAGCAAAGAAGGCTGGCACCCGAAAGCTAACTCTTCCCTTGACTATTTTCTGTCTGTCACCTGCTGTCAGGAACAGCATTGGAGGCTTGCCATATGCTAAGGAGTTGTCAGTGGGAGATCCCTCCCCTGATGTCCACCCAGGACAGGCCCTCTTCTCGTTGTTACCGTAAGGAAGGAGGTACAGAGGCCTGAAGGCACACACTCTGTGATTCAAGTACAGCTTCTTCCCCCCGCCATCCAATTTATAAAAGGACATTGAACCCATAAACACTACCTCATTTCTTTTAATTATTTCAGTTTTTGCACTACTTGATATACATATATATATATACTTACTGTAATTGATTTTTTTCCTATGTTTATCATGTATTGTAGTGTACAGCCGCTACGAAGTTAACAAGTTTCACATTTGCCAGCGATATTAAACCTGAGTCTGATTCTGACTGGCTGACCTCAGAAGAAGGTGTCTGGGTGTGAATGGCTACTCTTCAAGGGTTAAACCAGTAGGTACTGCCCTAACCTCTTGAAGTTTTAAGCTTCACACTATTTGGCTAGGAATAGTTTGAGCTACGGTGTAGCTGGGTGATGGTGATCACTGAACAGTTTTTCACTAAGGTCATTGGCAGCTAAAAGGCTTCTGGCGCCTGACATTCCAGCCCTGATGAATTGTCTCGGGCCATTACGTCAAGGGTTTATTTCCCTCTATAGATCTGATGAGTTCCTCCACCATTTGTGTGTGCTGCTCAAGACTTCTAACATCTGTAGAATCCCTTTTAAAATACATGCCAGGATGTACCATCAGATTTTGGAAAGTTGAAAGTGAATGGCATCATCAAAGGGCTTGGTCAAAGAGGTAGGTTTTACATGTCTTAAAGAAGAGAGAGGCAAAGGTGCTTGGGAGGGGTAGTTTGCAGGGTGCAAGCATGGAGCAAACCAGAAAATAGGAGCAGCAACAGGCCATTCGGCCCCTCAAATGCGTCGTACTACTCAATATGATCATGGAACTAAGCCTCACTCTTCTGTACCAGTTCTGCGTAGTCATGAAGTCCTGATCTTTCAAATACATATCCGCCTTTCCAGTGTACTCCAGTGATACAGTCTCCACAGCCTTCTAGAGTAGGAACTCCACAGATCTAACCCCTACCTTCCCTCAACTCCACCGTCAGAAGAAGTTGCTATGCTCTTCAGTATTAACTAACCTAACCTGCCCTTGTAGCATTGTCCCATCATTTGACACTCTTCCAATAGTGGAAGTATCTCAACATCTACCCTGCCATACCTCCTTAGGATCTTACATGTTTCAGTAAAGTCTCCCCTGATTCTTCAAAACTTCACAGAACACAGATCCTATAGATTTAGCTACTTGTGATGACCCTCTCATCCCACAAAAAAAGCCTAATTTATCTCTTTCGGGGTGTCTCCAGTGCTTGTATACCCCTTCTTAGCTGAGTGGAACAAAACTGGGTATAGTATTCCAGGTGTAGCCTCAGCATCATTCTGTACAATTGTAACAACTCTTCCTAATTTCTAAACCCAATTCCCTTGCAATATGGCCAATACGGCACTTGTCTTCCTAACCACTTGTTTCTCCTTGTTTTTATTGGCTATCCATAAAGCCAGCATTTATTCATCATCATCATTAGCATGTGCTGCATTGTATGACATGGGCGAACATGGCCTTGGCAAACGTTTTTACAGAAGTGGTTTGCCATTGCCTTCTTCTGGGCAGTGTCTTTACAAGACAGATGCTCTCAGCTATTATCAACACTCTTCAGAGATTGTCTGCCTGGCATCAGTGGTCACAAAACCAGGGCTTGTGATGTGCGCATGCTGCTCATACGACCATCCACCATCTATTCCCATGACTTCATGTGACCCCGATCAGGCGTCTAAGCAGGCTAGTGGAAGGAAACATCTTATATCTCTTTTGGTAGAGACATGTCTCCACCCTGCCAGCCAAAAGCATTTATTACCTATCCATAATGCCATCATTTGTTGTCTACCCTTCGTTGTCTCTGAAGGGAGGATGCGTGAAAACAACAACAATAGAGTTACATATAGGATGACAGATATACATCAGTGAAGCAGATATGTTTTAACAGCAGTCTGGCTGTGCTGCGGTTACCATTACTGACGCTGCAAAGTACAAAGTAAATTTATTAACAAAGTACATTTATGTCATTATATACTACCCTAAGATTCATTTTCTTGCAGGCATTCACAGTGGAACAGAGAAATGCAATAATATCCGTGAAAAACTGTACACAAAGACTGAACCATCAACCAATGTGCAGAAGAAGCTAATCTATGCAAATATAAAAATAATAAAGAGTTAGATAACTCTGAGAACACTAACTGAGTTAGTGGGACACTAACTTTAATTCCAGATTTGTATAATTAATTCCATTTCTCCAGCAGCCCTGGTGGGACTCAGACCCTCTCTCTGTTCATCCACTACATCACCAGAACCCACAATGGAACTCCAGCCAAGGTGTAAAGGGAGAAGGGGACCTGGGTGAGCTCAGGTCCCATTTTGGATGAGCTCTGCATCGCCAGCATTGGAACAGCGAAGGCCAGGTGAAGCAAACGTAGGGCTCCGGGTTTCGTCAGCAGCTGTGGCTGAGCGAAGTGCAGAGTGGTTCCGGAGGTGTAAGTGCAAAACACTGGGCAAACCTCACTGTGAACTTCCACCCAGCTCAGCAGAATTAAAACAGGTCGACCAGTTAATCCAAGTGCTGCAGAAGAGGGGTGGAGCTGAGGAGTCACGGGCCACGCCTGAGGAGGTGCAGGGTGCTGCTGGAGACATTGCGCGTTGCATGTCATCAGGTGCCTGCAGACAAGACAGCCTGTCGGCAGCTTCCAGTGCACATTCATGTGGTTTTGTGACAGACGGCAGGGCGACGTTGCAGAAGAGAGGGACTTGCTGTCTCAGTGGCTTCGTTCTAGGTGATGCCAGCACTGTCTGGCTTTCAGGCTGAACTTCAAAGGCAGCACAATGGATCCTAAAAGTGAAACAGCTGCCATTTTATGGATACAGCACCGAAACAGTCTGGAATGGACTGGGCATAGAGTCAAAATTAAGTGCACTGTGGAAAGAGACCCTTTACCTCAACATGTCTGCACTCACCATCCACAACCCATTTACACCAATCCTACCAGAACTCATTTCATTCTCTCCATATTCCATAAGACCATAAGACCCAGGAGCAGAAGTAGACCATTCAGCCCATCAGGACTGCTCTGCTATTCTATCATAGCTGATTTTTCTCCCCCTTTCAACCCCATTCTCCTACATTCTCCCTGGAATCTTTGACGTCCATACTAATCAAGAACCTGTCAACTTCTGCTTTAAATACACCCAATGACTTAGCCTTCATAGTTATCTAAAGCAATGAATTCCACATATTCTCAACTCTCTGGGTAAAGAAATTCCTCCTTATCTCTGTTCCGGTCTTCTATTCTGAGACGGGGCCCACTGGCCCTCGACTCTCTCACTATTGGAAACATCCTCTCCACATCCACTCTCTCTAGGTCTTTCAATAGTCAGTAGGTGTTCCCTTTAGCGCCCCTCAGATTCTAACCCCCCCCCCCCACCTACTCTCTGAATGCTTCCCATTTTTGGATACATAATTGGGCTGAATCTGGAGCTATTAGCTAGCTTTCTTTATCTACAACAGATCCTTGAATCTCTCTCCAACTCTGTCTCTCTCCCCTCCTGCTCTCTATTCCTTGGAATGCATCTGACTAGGTGTGGAAGTCCAAGGCAACTGGTTTATGGCAATCTGATTCCTTGCTTTTAGACAATTTTCTATTTGAGAAAATAATTTCAATGACCATTTCTCCAGAGATTCACCACAGCACTTCAACTCTGCAGTAAGTACAATGATCCTGTGATATAACAAATATACATATATATATACAGTATTTACTCAATAAAGCAACTGTTCTGTGAAGAAAAGAGCAGAAATAAAAGGTGGTTGGGTGAGTCATTTCCCACAACAATAATACATAAGTCCTACATGTATGGGCCTGTTCGTCTTACATCTTCTCTTGAATTCCATGTCAGATGTGACAACCTACTATTTTTGTGTAAGTGTACCTTCTCTTTTGTTTTCAGACCAGATCTCCGCAAATTACAAATGAGCTAAAGGGAAAGAGGAAACTTGAGGAACAGAGATAAGGACAGCATTGTCAGAGACTGAGGGTGGGGTGTTGACTTGTGTCAAGCTTCTTTTACCACATCAGCAACCGCGAGGCCTTTAAGAAAGGCTTGATGTGGTTAGATTTTGGTCAGGTACAGATCATGCAATCAGGTTTATCCTATGCTGGTGAGAAACACAGCAAGAAAATAGGATCAGGAGTAAGTAAACCACTTGGCCACTTAAGCCTACCCCATCCTTCAATGTGATCAGAATCAGAATCAGGTTTCATATCATGGCACAGGTCATAAAGTGGGTTGTCTTTGTGGCAACAGTTCAATGCAAATTCATAATAATAGAAAAAATGTGAATTACAGTAAGTACATATATATTAAAAAGTTACATTAAATAATTAGTGCAAAAAGAGAAATCAAAAAGTAGTAAGGTAGTGTTCATGGGTTCAGTGTCCATTCAGAAATCTGATGGCAGAGGGGAAGAAGCTGTTCCTGATTCGTTGAGTGTGTGCCTTCAGGCTCCTGTACCTCCTTCCTGATGGTAGCAATGAGAAGAGGGCATGCCCTGAGTGCTGAAGGTTCTTGATGAGCATTAATCCTAACCCTATCCCTAACGGCTGATCTGCCCCACACAAATGTCACCATGCTTCCGGGTCCAACTTAGCATGACCACAACTTACTAATCCTAACCCACACATTTTTTTTGGAATGTGGTAGTGCAAACAACGGTACTGACTCAATGGACTGAATGCTTTCTTTCTAGACTTTCTGGGATCAATATACAATGAGTGATGGACAAAATGGACTTGATGACCCAAGCACCTCAGCTTTTTGCCTCTATGATTCACTGCTCACGCAAAGTACATTGCAGCCCAAACAACCATAAAACAAGGGAGCAGAATTAGGCTATTCGGCCCATCGTGTCTGCTCTACCATTTGATGATTTATTATCCCTCTCCAGCCCATTCACCTGCTTTCCCCCTGTCAGATGACTCTCCCTCACAGGAATTGCTGATGGTTTTTAATCAGAGGAAAATCCTCAAAAATAACATGAAGGGAAAGGTGCAGACTTAAATAATAAAATTTAATTTTAGCGTAGTTCTTACCATAATACTTTGCAGTACAGGTGATCCAAGATCAATTCCCTCTGCTGCCTGTAAGAAGTTTGTACGTTCTCTCTGCGACTGCAAGTGTTTCCTCCCACAGTCCAAAGACATACTGGTTGGCAGGCTAATTGGTTGTAAATTGTCCTGTGATTCGGTTAGGATTAACCTGGGAGATTGCTGGACAATGTGGTTGGATGGACCAGAAGGGCCTTCTCCACACTGTATCTCAATAAATAAATAAATGGGATGCACTGTACTGGGATAGGGAGGACAGCCAGTACCTTTTATCCAGGGCAGAAGTGGCTCATACAGGATAGCATAACATTGTGGGCTGAAGGGTCTGTACTGTGCGATTCTGTTTTATATTCTGCAATCTAAAACAAAAATTATAATAATTAAGGAATTTTAAGATGCAATGCATGTGTTCCTTAGTATTACAGGTAATCCCAGGTCACAAATACCCAACTTACGGGCACCCCTGTATGTGAATGAGATCCCATTAAATTCAAAAGTCTGAAATTATGCACACACGGCCTTTGTTTAGAATGGCAGAACTAGCTTCCACATGTTCTCTACTTTTAGTAATTGCTCTTTCTTATCAGTTTTATGTGCTTCTGATGCCATTCGTTGCAGTACTGTGGAGTTATGGTTACCTTACCGAGTCATTTTTCCAATTCATGGACAAAATCAACCTATGGACATTTGTAAAAACGGAACCCTTTCATTACCCGGGGATGGCCTATCCATTGAATTTCAAAAGCACATGATAGAGCCATCTGTTGTGAGACAATGGCAAGAAACGGCACGTGCTGGGAGAAGGAAATTAGCTCCAATTAACATGAGTAATGGACAATGACAACTTTTAGCCAGGCTGTCTGGTTTGTTTTTCTGCCCACTGGGACCCATCTGGTAGAGTCCCACCTGACTCGACTCTTCCACGACATGTGGATTCAATACAATTCAATAAATGTAATGGCGAGATCCCAAGGCAGAGAGAGGCAGAGAGAGGGGGAGAGAGAGAGAGAGAGGGGAGGAGAGTGGGGAGAGGGGGGAGAGGGGAGGGGAGAGGGGGAGGGGAGGGGGAGAGACAGAATGTCAGAATGACTGAGACAGAGAAAGACAGAGAATGGCGAGATCCCAAGGCAGAGAGAGGGGGAGAGAGGGGGGGGAGGAGAGTGGGGAGAGGGGGGAGAGGGGGGGGAGGAGAGTGGGGAGAGGGGGGAGAGGGGAGGGGAGAGGGGAGGGGAGAGGGGGAGGGGAGGGGGAGAGACAGAATGTCAGAATGACTGACAGAGAAAGACAGAGAATGGTGAGATCCCGGCAGAGAGAGGGGAGAGGAGAGGGGAGAGGGGAGGGGAGGGGGGAGGGGGAGAGACAGAATGACTGAGACAGAGAAACACAGAGAATGGCGAGATCCCAAGGCAGAGAGAGGGGGAGAGAGAGAGAGAGAGAGAGAGGAGGAGAGTGGGGAGAGGGGGGAGAGGGGAGGGGAGAGGGGGAGGGGAGGGGGAGAGACAGAATGTCAGAATGACTGACAGAGAAAGACAGAGAATGGCGAGATCCCAAGGCAGAGAGAGGGGGAGAGAGAGAGAGAGAGAGAGAGGGGAGGAGAGGGGGCAGGGAGAGAGGGAGGGGGAGACACAGAATGACTGAGACAGAGAAAGACAGACTCTCTCTCTATTTGTCTGTTTGTCTCTGTCTCTCTCCATGTCTGTCTGAGAGAGAATAAACATATATTCAACCCAAGAGCATCTGGGAGTAATTCGGAAGGTATAGGATCAGTCCATCCCAAAGAAGAAGAAACATTCTAAAGGGAGGAAAAAGTAACCATGGCTAACAAAGAAAGTTAAAGATAACATAAAAGCAAATGAGAGGGTATATAATATAGCACAAATTAGTGGAAAGCTGGAGGATTTGGATATTTTAAACACCAACAGAAGGAAATTTAAAAAAAACAATAAGGGAGTGAATCTGCAGATGCTGGAAATAAATAAAAAACAAAAAACACAAAATGCTGGCAGAACTCAGCAGGCCAGACAGCATCTATGGGAGGAGGTAATAATGACGTTTCGGGCCGAAACCCTTCATCAGGAGTGAAGTAACATTTGATGGTTGGGGGGGGGGGGCGTGGAAGAAGTGGGGGGAGGGATAAAGTAGAGAGCTGGGAAGTGATAGGCTGGAGGGAAATGGGCTGGGGGAAGGTGGAGAATTATGGGAAATAAAAGAAAAAGAAAGGTAGGGCTGGGGGGAGATTATAGTGAGGGGAGAAAAAGAGAGAGAAAGAGAACCAGACTAAAATAATAGATCGGGATGGGGGTAAGGGTGGGGGGGGCAGGGGTATCAACGGAGGTGAGTGAGTTGGATGTTCATGCCGGCAGGTAGGAGGCTACCTAGGTGGGAGATAAGGTATTGCTCCATCAACCTGCGTGTGGCCTCATCTTGACGGGAGAGGAGGCCATGGACAGACATATTGGAGTGAGAATGGTCTGTGGAATTAAGTGTGGCCACAGGGAGATCCCACCACTGCTGGAGGACCGAGCGTAGGTGTTCAGCGAAACGGTCTCCCAGTTTGCGGCAGGTGTCGCCAATGTATAAATGGCCACATTGGGAGCACCGGATACAGTATATCACCCCAGCTGACTCGCAGGTGAAGTGGTGCCTCACCTGAAAGGACTGTCTGGGGCCTGGGATGGTGGTGAGGGAAGAAGTGTGGGGGCAGGTGTAGCACTTCTTCCATTTGCAGGGATGAGTGGCCGGAGGGAGGTCGGTGGAGAGGGATGCTGGGGGGGGGGGGGTGATGACTGGACAAGGGAGTTGCGTAGGGAGTGATCCCTGTGGAAAGCCGAGAGTGGGGGGGGGGAGGGGAAGATGTGGTTGGTGGTGGGATCACGTAGGAGGTGGTGGAAGTTACGGAGGGTAATGCGTTGGATCTGTAGGCTGGTAGGGTGAAAGGTGAGGACCAGGGGGACTCTATCCCTGGTGGGCTGGCGGGGGGATGGGGTGAGGGCAGAGGTGAATGAAAGACGGGAGACGCGATGGAGGGCAGAGTTGATAGTGGATGAAGGGAAGCCCCTTTCTTTAAAAAAGGAAGACATCTCCTTTGTCCTAGAATGAAAGGCCTCATCCTGAGAGCAGATGCCGCAGAGGCGGAGGAATTGAGAGAAAGGGATAGCATTTTTGCAGGAGACAGGGTGGGAGGAGGAATAGTCTAGGTAGCTGTGGGAGTTAGTAGGTTTGTAGTAGACATCGGTGGATAGGCTGTTTCCAGAGATAGAAACAGAGAGATCTAGAAAGGGGAGGGAGGTGTCGGAAATAGACAAGGTGAATTTGAGGGCGGGGTGAAAGTTGGAGGTGAAGTTAATGAAGTCGACGAGCTCAGCATGCGTGCAGGAAGCAGCACCGATGCAGTCGTCGATATAACGCAAGAAAAGAGGAGGACAGATATCGGTGTAAAGGGAGGAAAGTTGATATATGAAGATAAACTAGCCAACAGTATAAAAGAGGATACCAATTTTTTCCAGATATATAAAGAGTAAAAGAGAGACATCAGACCATTGGAAAATTATGCTGGGGAGGTAGTAAGAGGGGACAAAGAAATAGCAGATATGCTCAGTAAGTATTTTGCATCATTTGTCATTGTGAAAGACATCAGCAATGTGCCTCAAATTTGGTTGACTGGCAGGAGGCAAAGAGTGGGAATAAAGGGTGCCCTTTCTGGTTTTCTGCCAGTGACTACTGGTGTTCTACAGGGGACAGTGTTGGATACTCTACATTTCACATTACATGTTAATAATCTGGATGATGGAATTGATGGCTTCATGGCAACGTTTGCAGATAATACAAAGATAGGTGGAAGGCCAGGGAGTCTATAGAAGGACTTAGACAGATTAGGAGAATCTGATGGAATATATATGTGGAGAAGTATATGGTTTTGCACTTTGCTAGAAGGAACCAAGGCCTAGATTATTTTCTAAATAGGGAGCGAATTCAGAAATTGCAGGTTCAAAGGGATTCAGGAGTTCTAGTACAGGATTCCCTAAAGGTCAACTTGCAGATTGAGTTGATGGGAAGGAAGGCAAATGCAATTCATTCCATGAGGACTAGAATATAAAAGCAAGGATGTAATGCTGAGGCTTTATAAGGCATTGGTTGGGCCGCAATTGAAGTATAATGAGCAGTCCTATGACCCTTATATAAGAATGGATGTGCTAGCATTGGAGAGAGTCTGGAGGAGATTCACAAGAATCATCCCAGGAAAGAAAGGGTTAACATATGAGGAGTGTTTGAAAGTTCTGACCCAGTACAGTATTCTCTAGAGTTTAGAAGAATGAGAGGGTATCTCATTGAAACCTATTGAAAATTGAAAGGCCTAGATAAAGTAGACATGGAGAGGGTGCTTCTATGGTGGGCGAATCTAGGACCTGAGGGCACAGCCTCAGAATACAAGAACATCCCTTTATGAACACCCATCAGCTTTTTTCTTTGGTAGTTGGTAGGGGGTTGACTTTTTTTTATATAAAAACATTATTTTATGATGTATGACCTATCTTTCAATCTTTGATTAGGGTGGTATACCTTTATGTGACATGCTATAACGTTTTGATCAATTTTATTACAATATATGAATGTACACAATTTATGTTGAGATGTATCTGTGTGTTGCACTCTGTAAATCTTGTTTTTTCTTCTGAATTAAAATATTGTAAAAAGAAAAGAAAGAACAGAGATGGGAAGGAATTTCATTGGGTGGTGAATCTGTGGAATTCATTACCACAGACTGCCTGGAGGCCATCATTGGGTATATTTAAAGCAGATTAGTTCCTGATTAGAAAGGTGATAAAAGTTATGGGGTGAAGACAGGAGAATGGTGTTGAGGGGGAAAGTAATTGAATGGTGGAGAACACTGGAATGGCCAAATGGCCTAATTCAACTCCTATGCCTAATTGTCTTATGATTCAATTAAATATTTAAGTTAATTATAATCAAATTTCAAATTAAATTTATTATTTAAGTACATTTATGTCATCATAGACAACCCAAAGATTTATTTTTTTTGGGCATACTCAATAAATCCATAACAGAATCAATGAAAGACTGCACCAACTTGGGCATTCAACCAGTCTGCAAAAGGCAACAAACTGTGCAAACACAAAAAGAAAGAAGGAATAATAATCATTAATAAATAAGTAATAAATATGAAGAACGAGAGATGAGGAGTCCTTGAAAGTGAGTCCGTTGATTGTGGGAACAGGTCAATGATGGGGCAAGTGATGTTGTTCAAGAACCTAATGGTTCATGGGTAGTCATCGCTCCTGAATCTGGTGGTGTGAGTCTTGAGGCTCTTGTGCCTCCTTCCTGATGGCAGCAGTGAGAAGCATGCATGACCAGCGTGGTGGGTGTCCCTGATGATGGATGCTGCTTTCCTGCAACAGCATATCATGCAGATGTGCTCAGTGGTGAGGAGGGCTTTACCTGTGATGGATTGGGCTATATCCATTACTTTTTGCAGGATTATCCATTCAAGGGCATTGGTGTTTCCATAACAGGCTATGATACAGCCAGTTAATATACTCTCCCCTGCACATCTATAGAAGTTTGTCAAAGTTTTACATATCATGCCAAATCGCCTCAAACTCTGAAGGAAGTAGAGGCACTGCCGTGCTTTTTCATAATTGCGCTTATGTGCTGTGCCCAGGACAGGTTCTCTGAAATAGTAACATCAAAGAGTTTAAAGTTGCTGACCCATTCCACCTCCGATCCTCCAATGAGAACTAGGTCATGGCCCTCTAGTTTCCTTCTCCTGAAGTCAATAATCAGCTGCTTAGTCTTGCTGACATTGAGTAAGAGTTATTTATGATGCTACTCAGCTAGATTTTCAATCTCCCTCCCACTTGATGATTGAACTAATTAATTGAACCATTTCATTTGATTACAATGAATTGAATCAACTTCATTCTCCAGCTAAGGTTTGCGTCACCCTGTATTTGTCTTCCATGTGGAATCACTGCCATTCACTTCGGGCTCCATAGTCTTGACAAACCCCAATGCTGCCATTACCTCTTAAAGTGCTGTATGATTCACCTGGTCCCCTCAGACCAGTTGATGACCCAAATGGTCCTGCAGTGGGAAGCAGTGAATGTGGCTAGGACCAAGGATAAATGATTAGGCAAGGTTAATGCTTGGGGGGAAAGATATTAAATCATGGTGCTGCAGAAGGAGGGGTCAACAGGCAGGAGGTGCAAGGGAGTGACCTCGGTTGCAATTATACTCCGTATCACATTATACAAACTTGAAAATGCATCACTGTGCACCCTTGGAAGTTTTATTAAGTGGCTTGCTAAAGGTACTTAGGATGGCCAACGTTATAACCACGTAGGGCTTTAGTGAAACCAGTTATGTATTTTGTGCAGTTTTGATTTCCTAAAAGTACAGTTAAACAGGAGTGAATTAAAAGTGATTGCAGAGATGTAGGTGTTACTGATAAGGAGAATTTGAGTAGACAGGACTAAGAGAAGATTTCACAGAAATTTACAAAATAATCCTAGGGTGTAAGCTAAAAGCAGGGAGGAGGCTTCTCCTGAAAGCAAGGGATGGCAGACTCAGAATAAGGGAAGAGCTTCAGAGACTATTTTCTGAACAAGATGTGATGACTGTTTGGAATTCTCTATCCCAGAGGCTGAGGAAACTCATTCATAGAGCTCATTCAGAAGACAGATTGATGGACATCAACACTGAGGGAATCGAGGGGCACGGGACAGCACAGGCAAGTATTGGTCAAGTATGATTCCGAAGAATGGTGAAGGAGGCTTGAAAAAGCAAATGGCTTCCTCCAGCACCTACTTTCAGAAGATATCACAATTCTAAGGAATCATTGAATTGAATGGCCTGTTCATGTGCTATGTCACTCTATGATTTCATGTAAATGTGACATGTTGTTTTGCATGGATGTTAGTAAACTAGAAGAATGAATATAATCACCTACCTTTGACAATCAATGAAATCCCCATTGCCAAATCCTCTGTGCTACGTCGCTCTAAGATTATGATAATGTGCCAGGTTTTTTCCATTGGAATATAAATATGAGTGAATATAAAACCAAACAACCACAAGTCGTAGGAGTAGAATTTGGCCCATTGAATCTGGTCTACCATTCCATTGTGGCTAATTTATTATCCCTCTCAACCCCATTCTTCTGTCTTCTCTCTTTAACCTTTGATGCCCTGATTAATCATCCTCTGCTTTAAAAATACCCAAAGACTTGGCTTCCACAGCTGTCTATGGCAAAAAGATCCACAAATTTGCAATCCTTTGGTTAAAAAATTCCTCCTCATCTCTATTTTAATGGGACATCCTTGTATTCTGGGGCTAACGACCTACCTTTTACCCTCACTGGATTACCATCATCCAGTCCTCCACTATCAACATTCCAGGGGCTAGCATTGGTCAGAAATGCAATAGGACCAGTCACAGAAATACAATGACTAGAAGGTTAGGTCAGAAAGTGGATATCCTGACTCATCTGCTGATTAGCCATCTTGTACAAGGCCTAAATTAGGCAGATGATGCAGGACTCTCCACCTAATATGCACAGCTCCAGCAGCATTCAAGACCAAGCTCCCCCCCCCCAGTTCATTATTTGCCCACCCACCACCTTAAATATTCACCCCCTCCACCATCGGCTGCTGACACAACTCAATGCAGTTGCTCCCCTCGCTTCCAAAATTCATGACCTCTACCACCAATGGTTTCAGGTGTGCTGGAATACTGTCCACCCTCTGACTTGGAAATAGCTCACTGGTCCTCTGGGTTTGCTATATGAGGGCAATTTCACCTCAAGGAATGCAACATTTCAAGAAATCGGCTCTCCACCTTTCGCAAGGGCAAGGACACCGCATATCCCCCCTCCCGCAAAAAAAAAATGCAAGACGCGTATCTAAGAAAGAGTAAAAGCCGGGGGGGGGGGGGGGTCGCCAGGAGAAAAGTTCTGAGAAACGGTTTAATAGAACCGGTTCTAGTTATTTTAAACTGGATACCAGAAAGTGGCCTATCCAGAATACGCGGAGTTACAGTACAGCTCAGAATATATTTCAGCAAAAAAAAAATTAGGAAATTATGAAACGATTTTAGAATCAGTGATATTATAGGAAGATCTTTAACTGGGCCAGATCAGATCAGCGGCTGAACCGTTGCTGCCGAGCTCCGCCGATTTGGACGGATCCTGGCTATAGGAGCTGAGACTGACTCGTGTCAGACGCGTGGCTTTTAATTCAATCAATTCGTCCCAGCGCGACCTGCTCCGGAGAAAGGGCGAACGAATGTACAAGAATGCACCCCTTTTCTTTTTACCAATAAACCTTATCTGGAGCTAACTCCGGTTAAATTATGCTGCTAATTTGAACCATTTAGCGGAGTGTTTCGTATGTAATGTTTGTCCGTGTAACACGCTTTGGCAAATGCATTATTATATTTTTATACTGATTACGTTATATTGCCAATCAAATGAATTGCATAATGCTTTTAAGCATTGGTTCAACATTAGTAATTGATTTTAATTTTCTCTATTGGAAAATCCACAATTTATTGTAATGAGTTTCGCGTTCCGAACCATCTGCAGTACAACCCCGACATCCTTTAGGACTGTTTGGATATCTAAGACTATATGTAAAAATAGAAAGCGGTTGTGTACAGACTGCAGGGACAGATGTTCCTCTCCGTTAGCGTGGATTTTAGCTTGGGCAGCTGTCTTTTCATTTTGAGACAGATTTGATACCAGTTGGGTTCGAGCAAAAGTTGACCTGTAACTTCAAAGCAAAAGTTGACCTGTAACTTCAAAGCAAAAGTTGACCCAAAAACTTCACTAACTTTTCTCTCAGTGATAAAATATGCCTAAATCGATTCAGGAATAAGCAAAGCAGTTTTCACGCGGGCACATTGTGCCATTACTTATTTTGGGGATCAAAACGGGTACCTCCCTGTTTAAACTTGGGGTACTTTCCCATTTCCCGAGAGCTCCTCTATACAACTGGGGACCTGTGCTTGCCAAGTTTGAACGTATCCTTGCAAACCGTTGAGATGTTATTCTACCCTCATCTCTTGTTCCAGAATGGTTCCAAAATAGTGAGACAAACACGTGAAATCTGCATATGCTGGAATTCCAAGGCACCACCCACACACACACAATGCCGGAGAATATCAAGCAGCATCTATGGAAAAGAGTAAACAGCCGACGACTCTGAAAGGTCTCGGCCCGAAACGTTGACTGTTCACTCTTTTCCATAGATGCTGCCTGGCCTGCTGAGCTCCTCCAGCATTGTGGGTGAGTGTTGACCAGGTAGTGTTGGTGCTAATTTAGAACAAACTCTGGAGAGACCTTTGTTGTCCCCGGCGTTGAAGTGAGAGAGTTGGAAGCTGAGAAATTCTTAATGTGCTTTTGGATGACCCCCCCCCCCCCCCCACCGGGCCTGTCCGCGTTCATCCTCAGCCGCGGCTGAACGCCTGGACTCGGCGCCCCAGGTCGTGAGGCTCCTACGAAGCCCTCTCGAGCGCAAATGGACCACTCGTATTGTCCACTGATTAGAAGGCAAGAGTTGGAAATAAATGAAATCTGAGTATTTTATATCCCTACTGGTGTATACGCTAGCAGTCTCGGGTTTCGCCAGACTAAACTGTTTCTCCTGTTGTACAGGAACCTGCAGAGGAAAAGATGTCTTCGGCCTGCCTTTGCATGACGCCCCGGGAGAGTAAGATTCATGCTGATTGACCAACAAATGGTCGAAGTCTGTAGTTTCTCCCGCTCCTTTCCCAAGCCGTCACATTCACTGTTAACAGTCAATGCGCACAGCGAGAGGTTTGCGGTTTCGATCCCCGGATCAGGTAAAAGCACAAGCTGTTTCGTTTCAGAACGGATTTTTCGGCAGCGGAACCACCCACGTCGATATTTAATCCTCTCAACCACTTTTTTAAAAAAAATATTTATTTTCTTCTACAGAAGCTCAAAGGTTTGTCGAGCTAATGTTGAAGTTTTAAGCCTTCAATTCCGGTACTGAGTTCCTATGAAACTAATGCTTCCCTTCCAGATCGCGAACATTGGTCTCGCTTTCCGCTGCATTCGCTACACCTGACGGTGTTCGGAAGTGTGTCACTGAAACACGGCGATAGATGCAGCGCTTGGTATGACTGCTCCCGCT